>NC_069789.1:16288274-16913274 GCF_027406575.1 Nycticebus coucang | reverse complement strand
GAGTGGTATAGCAGAAGTAGCCATGTCTGTAGGTCCCTAGTACCTAGGCTCTCAGAATGGCACCTAGGTGGAGATGTGTTAGGCTCAGATGCCTGTGGAATTCTGTGCAGGGCCCCTTTCTGCAGCAACTTCTCTGTGCAATGTCTAAGCAACACCCTATATTAGGCCCATGGCCCATGTGACTCGAAGTGTTTTCCCATAGACAAGATTATAAAAGCCCATTTTCAGATGGGGAAGCCCTGGTAGGAGCAGGGGATTCTCTCTTACTGTTTCTCTGCATTCAGAAGTTTCTCCCAGCTCATAGCAAGTCCCTGTCTGAGAAAGATGCCTTGAATCCTCTCTTTACTTACTATTGGCATTTCTGTCGCTCCCCTGGTTAATTCTAGCTTTCTTTCCTATGGAATCTGTTGTAAATGTGGATTTCTACTTAGTACTGTCTGATAGTTGATATTTACTTTGTCTACAATTCCTTTTCTTTCTTTTGCCAGTAGTAAAAACTTCCGTTAATTAAAGTTCATTACCTGGTGGGTAAACCAAACCTCCATTCCTTCTATCAGCTTCTGCCTATTTGATGTTGCTAGTCTTCTATTCATTTTACCTCCACACATAGTACTAAGAGATGTCCCAGAGTGTATAAGTTCTAATTAAGTTAATGAACTCATCCTAGAAAAAGTGCTACATACCTCATTGCTGAATATCACTACAGTCACCTTCAAAGTACTCCCCTTAGGAAGCTATGACAGATGCCAGCCAGCACCTCATCCACCCTTCAAAGAAATTTTGAAACTTTTTCTGGAACGTACTATCAGAGTTATGGTCATATTACCCTTGATGTACTGAATGTCATCAAAAAGTCTTCCTCTCAGTATTTCCTTTATCTTCAGGTAAATAAAAAAGTAATTGGGGGACAGATCAGATAAGAAGTGATGGTATCTCAATACAGTTATTTGCTTATAGGCTAGTAACTACCTCTCAGACAGTGCTGTGTGAACTGGTACATTGTAGTGATGCAAGAGCCATGAGTTATTGGCAAAAACTTCAGGTCATTATCAGTTTTTTCACACAGCCTTTTTAGCATTTCTGAATAGCAAACTTGGTTAACTATTTGTCCAGATGGAAAAATTCATAATGAAAATCCCTCTGATACCAAAATAGGTTAACAACATCATTTTGATTTATGATTTGGACTAACAGAATTTTTTTGTTCATAGAGAATTAGCTGACGTCCATTTCATTGATGGTTTGTTTCAGGGTTGTATTGTTACACCTATGTTTCATCACCAGTGATAATATGGCCCAAAGCATCATCTTCCTTCTTCAAAAGGTCTTGGCACAATTTGACTCTACTTTTGTTCATTAGTGAGCTCCTTCGGGGCCATTTTTGCACACATCTTTTCTCATGCCAAGATTTTCAGTTATGATTTTCTTAACTGTTTCTCTATTGATATTTACTTGGTCTGCTATGCTTCTCACAGTTAGCCAATTATTTTGACACATAATTCAATGAATTTTTGTAATGTTTTCATCAGTTCTGCTTGATACTCACTGTCTTGACCTCTTTTCAGGAGTGAGGCTTTCTCTCTCCTCAGAAAAGCATTTAATCTATTTGCACATTGCTGTTTTCTTCATGGCATTATCCCTATAAACTTGAACTAACATTTCCCTAATTTCACTTCTGCTCTTGCCAAGTTTAACAAGACATTTAACGTTTGTTTACTGCTCTAATTCAAGTTCTGACATTCTCACAATGGCACACAAAACCACACAATAATGAATGCCACTCAGCAAGACACTGCCACACTTCAACATGAACACAGCTGTGAGACACTGATATGTCAAGGTTTCAAGGTTATGAAACCTCACAGTGCTGCCAATGTTAGTGCATGCTGGCAAGTTTGAGAACTTCATTGTCATACCTTGTATGTGTGTGTGCACAGGTGGGCTCACATACTACATATTATATCAGGTAGACTAAGGTGGTTCTAAAGGCTGTGGGTAAGTTCTGTGCTTTGAAACCTATGTGTTTATGTTACCTGGGTACTATTCTTACTATTCTGCCATGTTTCTTAACACAATATGTTCTTATGATTTGGAGAATGCAACCACTTATACTGTTCAAAAGGTCATTGAGAAGGATTATGTATAAGACTTTTCCAGGAAAAAAACAGTAAGAAATAGTTTTATCCTAAAATCTGAAGATGATAAGGCTGAAAATTAACTATGTAGCTTTCTTTTATTTGACAAAGTCAAAAAATTTTTTCTCCTGAGACATATATAGTATATACACATAAGGAACAATCATAATAGGTAATTTCAACGGAGGTTAGAAAATGGGAGCTGTAGCAGTAAGTGGCACTACAATTGTGGAACACTCATTCAATGGAACTTCAATTACTGTCTTAAAATCAAATCAAAGAAAATCTCAATACTACATAAATCCTGAGAACTGCTTCACCTAGTTAGAATCCTAATAGATTTAGAAAGGCTCTAATGGTGCACAGAACCTTAAGAAATCATCTAGATCAGTGATTCTTAGCTTTTGTAGGTCAAAGACCCATTTGAGATGACATGAAACCATGAATGTATCTTCCTAGAGAAACACTTCACCATAATATCAGAATTTCACTCAATTCACATAACACAATTGAATTATGCTCCCTTTCAAAATATCACTATGGAGGCCACATGCTCATACCAGATAAAACATGAAAAAACATCTTTGCATTCCCCTTATGACAAGAGGGAATCTTTTAATCTTGGTTTTAGTGATTTTATTTTACAGCATCCACACATGGATTTCTGAAGGTCCTTGAATCTCCTTTAAAATTATATATGACTGCAGGTAAAATCTATTCAAAGAACTATATTCTGGAGTTCTCTGTGCCTGTAATGCAGTTTACATAGATTATACTGTTTGGTCATGAAAACACCTGAGAAAACTAGGGCCGATCAACAGATAAGAAAACTAGATTCAGAAAGATTAAGGCTCAAGGTAAATCTGCTCTAATGGTAAGAACCAGAGAGAGTAGTGTATTATTGCAGAAAGGCTGCATTCTAAATCCCACTAGATGTGCTTCCTAATGCCAAATCTGATGGAACCCTGTTTCCCTGAAAATAAGACAATCTCCGAAATTAAGACCTACTTACAGGAAAGATAAGACATCCCCTGAAAATAAGACCTAGTGCATCTTTGAGAGCACACCTTATTTTCGGGGAAACAGGGTAGATAAACTTGAGCAAGTTACTTAACTTCTCTAGGTTTTAGTTACTTTTTTATAAAATGGAGGGAATAAAAAGTGTGTATTGAAGTGGATATTATCACTCCCTGCCTACCCTAGAGTTGTAAAAATCAATTGTGTGCATATGTGTGTATATATATGTACTTTTACACAAAAAGTAGTGCTATTGTTAAACTGTGTGTTGGAAGTTAACATATAAATCAACTAAAAACTTTTCAAGTCTTACAAAAAGTATTTAGGATTTCAAATATGACACATACCATACTGAAAAAATTGTTGCCCCTGAGGCACTTGGTAGACTTGTAGGTGGCTCCAAGCATAATGGGTCCAAGGAGCCCAATCCTGTCTATAATCCATCTGGGAATCTAAAGAATCCCAGAATGAGAGTTTGCTGAGAAGTGGTAGGGGAACCTCACCAACCTAGGTGAAAATAAGGCCCTTCTCTAATGTTTGGTGAGCCACTCCAAATTAAGAAGATATGGGCTTAGTAAGATCATCTGGAAGACCAACTAATCTCAAGTTAGGTAGAAATAAATATTACTCTGAGCTGCAAAAGTTGCCAAAAACACTTTCATAATTCTTGGTACAAGAACTATGCACTCAATCCAAGATTCAAAGCATTTCTTCAAAATTACTACAGTACTTCAACAAGAATGAAATGGTATGTTTCTGAATAAATTTTTCAGAAGATTACTATCAAAAGACAGAAAGATGATGGTGTTGCTGTCCACTGGGCTTCTAGTCAATGACGCAGAGGCAGCACCGCAGACGTAATGATTGATTTATTAAGGGATGGCTGTTGCTTGCTCAGGCACAACAGAATCAGCCGTTTTTTATTCATTTTCTTATATACACAAACTCATCATATAAAAATAATCCAAGAACAAGGAAGACAAAAGGCAAAGATTCCTTATCAGCAGTGATACAGCAAAGTACATACACACCTTTCTAAACTAAGAATGTCTTATTTGGAGATAAACAACAATGGAGATGAACCACAAAGGGCAGGGTTGTCTGTTCTGTTTGCCCACTTCCCTATATGTCTAACTGAAAGTTATTGTGTAAATAGAGGTAGGGGATTAAGTGCAATGGTCCATTGCCCCAGGCAGATGATCTGTCTCTAACTATAACTTAGCAAGGGCCCTCCAGCACACTCTTTCCTTTAAGGTGTGACTGCCTACGTTTTTCAGAAAAGATGCTTATGCGAGCTGGGGGAGAATACCCCCCAAAACTCACATCCAGCCCAAGTACTGGAAATGTTCCTTCTCGGGGCCTCTTGTACCTCAAGGAGCACAAACGAGACTGATTCACCTTACAAGGGTGCAGGGGACTGTGCCCGTTCATGATGGTATCAGCAGAAAGCACAAAATTAGCAGCTAAATTGGGTAGGAAGGAATACAATAAGAGCTAGCCAATACAAGCCAACTGGGATACTATCTAATGCCCAAATGGGAGGTAAAAACCAACAAATTCTTAATCCTCTAAAAATAAGAAGTCAAGGTAGGTCAACCAAGAACTACATAGTAGACTAGTTGGGACAGTACCTTACTCATAAGCAATCCATAAACATTTATTAAATTTAATCATAGAACCAAGGTTTAAGACCTGATGAAAAGGTTAGGAAAGAACTTTTAAGAAATGTAAAAATACATATATGTGTGTATCTATGTGTATGTGTGCACTCTGTAAATTGACCACCTAAGACACTGTAACAAACTGGTTAATATACAGAGGCAATCAACATAAAAAACTAGGCCTACTAACCTACATGTGGTGCATGTCCAGTCTATGAAAATCAGGTCATCTTAAGGAGGTGGTCAACTAAGAAGGTTGTACTTCTTCTTCTTCCTTTTTTTTTTTTTTTTTTTTGAGACAGAGTCTCACAATGTCACCCAAGGTAGAATGCCATGTCGTCACAGTTCATAGGAACTTCTAACTCTTGGGTTTAAGCAATTCTCTTGCCTTAGCTTCCCAAGTAACTGGGACCACAGGTGTCTACCACAATGCCCAGCTATTTTTCTGTTGCAGTTGTCATTGTTGCTTAGCTGGCCTGAGCTGGGTTCAAACCTGCCAGCCTCTGTGTATGTGGCCTGCACCAAAACCACTGTGCTATGGCACCAAGCTAAAGTTGTACTATATTTATAGAATGTTAGGAAATAAATACAAAGAATGTGGAGGAAAGGAGGTAATAAATAAGAGTATAAGTTAATAAATTAAGAAACAGAGACTACAAAAACCCAAAGTGAAAATTAATTCTAATAAAAAATTGGCTCATAAAAAAACTAAAATTTTATTGAAAAGACTAACAAAATGGAGAAACATCTTGCAAATTTGACTACTAAAAGTATACACAGGGTGGCGCCTGTGGCTCAGTGAGTAGGGCACTGGCCTCATATCGGAAGGGTGGTAGGTTTGAACCCTGCCCTGGCCAAACTGCAACAACAAAAAAATAGCGGGGCATTGTGGTGGGCACCTGTAGTCCCAGTTACTTGGGAGGCTGAGGCAAGAGAATCACCTAAGCCCAAGAGCTGGAGGTTGCCATGAGCTATAACACCATGGCACTCTACCAAGGGGTAACACAGTAAAACTCTGTCTCAAAAAAAAAAAAAATATATATATATATATATACAAAAACCGAAATAAATAATATTGTGGCTGTAGATACACTGAAGATGTAAACATAATAAAAGACACTAACACTTTGTGACAAAAAATTTAAAAGCTGAGACAAAATGGACTAATCATGAGAAAAATATAACATCAAAATTTGAAAAATAATCATGAGAAAATCATGAGAAAAATATAACATCAAGAAATGATGGAAAGGCTATAATTCTGGGAAGGTAGACAACTAGTAGCAACCCTCGGCAAAGGCTCCTGAGCAGAGGAAGAAAAACTGGACTCTATGAAGCCAAAGACAGGGAGCTGAGCCAAGAAAGAAGTTTGGCAAGCTGTAACTCAAAGGAAGAACATTCAAGAAACCAAATTATAGGTACAAAGTCTATCAGCTAGAGGACGAGAGACCCCTCCTCCAAGCAGGGGGCCCACTGCAGGCTATCTGCGAACACGTAGGGAACAAAAGACTTCTCATTTTACCTTGCTGAAGAGAGCTGCTAAACTCTAGGTTTCTTTCTTCTGGGAGGTCCCACTTATGAACCTAGACACCACCCTACAAGGCATAAAATTGAACAGACATTTCCCCCCACAAGTCCAAAGTCCCAGTCTACCTTTCCCCCTTGCATGGAGGTCTGAAATTCTGCCCCCTGTAGAGCACAGAGTGTTTGGTCCTGTCCTGTGAGAACTGGGCATAGTGTATACCACCAACCATCAGGACTGAATCTAGGACTAAGGGGAAGAAAGAGCATGTGGGAAGAAAGGGACACTCAGTGGGAGGAGGAGCAGTCCCCTGGTTATGACTATACCCAGTCAGTGGTAGTGTTGACCCTCAGTTCGGGCTGTATCTGGTGAGATGAGGTACAGAACCCCCACCTCTGATGGCACCCATAGCGGGAGACTGGTTGCCACATGTGGACTGAGTTCAGCAGACAGGGCTGGTCCCCAGACCCTGCGGGGCCTGCAAGCAAAGTCTATGAACAGAGGCTTGCCAGGCAGTGGACTGAGACTGGCAAGCAGGGGTGTGGTCCCCTGACCCTAACTGGCCTGGCAAGCACAGGCTAGTTGGATGTGGACTGAGACTGGTGAGTGGGAGTGTGGCCCCTGGCTCCAGCAGGGCCTGTGAGCACAGAAGAAAAAAACAGGGTTGACTAAGTCTGGCAGGCGGGAGTGGGGATTCCTGGGTCAATTGTGCTGTTGGAGACCCTTTAATCCCTCTCTGTGGGGCAGGGTTTGCACTGCCTGAGACAATTGGGTTGGAACCTGTGTCTAGGGCTGCCCACTTGGGAACATTCTGAGGTTGACCTTCAAGTTCTGTAGCAGAAAAAATCTGAAGGGGGAGGGAGGGCTGGGCACTGCAGCTGTTTGTATCTCTTCACAGTCTAGATTTAAACCTAATACTGTGGTTTCTTAGGATAGGGTAGAGGTTGGCTGATATCAAACAGAGCTAGCTTGCACTATCTCACCAAGCAGGTCCTCAGAGTCTCTGCCTAAAACTCTGAAAGAGGTCTTTGTAAGGTTGTAGGAGACAAGCCACAATTTCAAAGCCTACTGCTTTGGTAAGGTGCTATCTCTACTACATGGGAACCCCAATTCTATCTCACCCTACCAGTTTTAATAACCAAGTGGTGGAAAATAAACATGGTGCAACCCAACAGAAGAACTCTGGCAACATGAATAACTAGAGTAGATCAACCCCACTAAGAAATAACAAAGGAGATACAACTGAACATGCCATGCATAAACCAATGGCAGCAATGTCAGAAATAGAATTCAGAATATGGATTGCAAATAAGATAAATAGAATGGAAGAAAAGATAGAAATTGAATTCCAAAGAGTAGTTCTAAAGTTGTCTCAAGAAATTAATGAATTCAAAGCCCAAGTCACCAAAAATATGGACATAATGAGAAAAGAGATAGCAGAACTCAAGGAAAAAAAAAAGTTAGTTGAGGACCTCCAAAACACAGTAGAATACCTCAGTAATAGAGTTGATCAGGCAGAAGAAAGGATCTCTGAAACTGAAGATAAAGCTTTTGAACATTCCCAAACACTCAAAGAGGCAGAAAAATGGAGAGTAAAAACTGATTGATCATTCCCTGAGAGAGTTGTGGGATCACTCCAAAAGATCAAACATTCGTCTTTTAGGAAGTCCTGAAGGAGAAGAGGATGGTCCTAAAGGTACAGATGCTCTACTCCAAGAGATTTTGGGAGAGAATTTCTCAAGCATTGCAAGAGATACAGAACTTCAGATAGCAAACAGTTTCAGAACCCCAGCGAGATTCAATCCAAATAAAGCATCTCCTAGACATCTTGTGATTAACTTTGCCAAAGTTAAGATGAAGGAGAAAATTCTGCAAGCAGCCAGACATAAGAAAAGCATCACCTACAAAGGGCGAAATATCAGAATGACTGCAGATCTCTCACTGGAAAATTTTAAGCCAGAAGAAGATGGTCATCAAACTTCAGTCTCCTAAAACAAAACAACTACCAGCCCAGGATCCTGTATCCAGATAGACTGAGTTTCATTTGCGATGGAGAAATCAAATAGTTTAATGACATAGACATGTTGAAGAAATTTTCCATAACTAAATCAGCTCTCCAGGATATTCTCAGACCCATCCTCCACAATGACCAGCACAGTGCTCTACCTCCAAAGTAAACTCACCCAGAAATTTTTGAACAAAACCCAACTTCCACAGTGGTAAAAAGATTAAAAACATCCACTGGACATCCAAAAATCATGACACCCCAAATCAACCAGGCTTATCAATTCTCTCAATTAATGTGAATGGTTTAAATTGTCCTCTAAAGAGCCACAGTCTGGCTGACTGGATACATAAATTCAGACCAGATATCTTCTGTATACAAGAATCTCCCCTTACCTTAAAGGATAAAAATAGACTCAGGGTGAAGGGATGGACTTGTATATTACAGGCAAATGGAAACCAGAAAAAAACAGGGGTTGTAATTTTAGTAGCAGATACAATTGGCTTTAATCCAACAAAGATAAAGAAAGACAAGAAAGGTCACTACATATTTGTCAAGGGAAACACCCAACATGAAAAGATTTCAATAATTAACCTTTATGCACCCTACCAGAATGCTCCTCAATTTATAAAGCAGACCCTAATGGATAGAGTAAAATCACTAATTTCATCAATCAGAAATGGTAAAGATGAAATACCAACAGACCCCTCAGAAATTCAAAAAAATCCTTAATGAATACTACATACTACAAGAAGCTCTACTCTCAGAAATATGAAAATCTGAAAGAAATTGAGCAATACCTAGAAGTATGCCACCTACCAAGACTTAGCCAGAATGAAGTGGAAATGTTGAACAGGCCTATATCAAGTTCTCAAATAGCATCAACTATACAAAATCTCCCTAAAAAGAAAAGCCTAGGACCATATGGCTTTACGTCAGAATTCTACCAAATCTTTAAAGAAGAACTAGTACCTCTATTACTAAACCTCTTCCAAAATATAGAAAAAGAAGGAATACTACCCAACACATTCTATGAAGCAAATATCACCTTGATCCCCAAACCAGGGAAAGACCCAACAAGAAAAGAAAATTATAGACCAATATTCATTATACAACATGAATATTGATGAATATTGATGCTAAAATACTCAATAAGATCCTAACAAACAGAATCCAACAACACATCAAAAAAATTATAACACCACAACCAAGTAGGATTTAATCCAGGGTCTCAAGGCTGGTTCAAATATACATAAATCTATAAATGTAATTCAGCACTTAAACTAAAAAATAAGGACCATATGATTCTTTCAATTGATGCAGAAAAAGCTTTTGATAATATCCAGCATCCCTTCATGATCAGAAAACTTAAGAAAATTGGTATAGAAGGGACATTTCTTAAACTAATGGAGGCCATCTACAGCAAACCCACAGCCAATATCGTATTGAATGGAATTAAATTGAAATCATTTCCACTTAGATCAGGAACCAGGCAAGATTGACCTTTGTCTCCATTGCTCTTTAACACTGGAATGGGAAAATTAAAGAACAAAAGTAAAAAAACAAAACAAACATTGGAATGGAAGTTTTAGCCATTGTAATTAGGGATGAAAAGGTGATCAAGGGTATCCACATAGGCTCAGAAGACATCAAACTTTCACTCTTCGCAGATGATATGATCATATATCTGGAAAACACTAGGGATTCTACTACAAAACTTTTAGAAGTGATCAAGGAATACAGCAATGTCTCAGGCTACAAAATCAACACCCATAAATCTGTAGCCTTTATAACCAAGCCAAAAAAACAAGGGACGTGAAGGATCTCTACAAAGAGAACTATGAAACTTTAAGAAAGGAAATAGCTGAAGATGTTAACAAATGGAAAAACATACCACACTCATGGCTGGGAAGAATCAACATTGTTAAAATGTCTATACTCCCCAAAGCAATATATAATTTTAATGCAATTTCTATTAAATCTCCATTGTCATATTTTAAAGATCTTGAAAAAATAATAACTTCCATCCAGCAGTCTGATTCCTGGGTATCTACCCAAAGGAAAGGAAAATAAGTCACTATATCAAAAAGACAATTGCACCTGATTATTTATTGTGGCACAATTCATAGTTGCAAAGATGTGGAATCAACCTATGTGCACATCAACTGATGGGTCAATAAAACACACACACACACAGTATGGAGTTATACTCAGTCATAAAAAGGAATGGAATAATGTCTTTTGCAGGAACTTGGATGGAACTGGAGACCATTATTCCAAATAAAATATCTCAAAAATAGAAAAATAACACATGTTCTCATTTATAAATGAGAGCTAAACAATGGAGATACACATATGGAGTCATCAAGAGGTGTACTGAACATTGGAAACTGAGAAGAGATAGAGAGAAAAAAAATTACCTATCAGCTACAATGTATACTATTCTTTCATGATCGATACACTAAAAACATTGATTTTAGCATTACCCAATTCATCCATATAAGAAAAAACACCTGTACCCCCTAAATTCATTGAAATTAAAAGCTAAATAAATAAAAATGCTTCTAGAATTCTCTATTCTCAAGAAAAAAAAAGAAAAAATAATACTTTGTTTTATATGGAATCAGAAAAAACCTCGAATAGCCAAAACATTTCTCAGCAATAAAAACACAGCAGGAGGAATCACACTACCAGACCTGAGACTGTACTATAAATTGACAAAACAGCATGGCATTGGCACAAAAACAGAAAAGTAGATGTCTGGAACAGAATAGAGAACCAAGAGATGAATCCAGCTACTTACCATTATTTGATCTTTGACAAGACAATTAAAAACATTCAGTGGGGAAAAGATTCCCTATTTAACAAATGGTGCTGGGTGAACTAGCTGGCAACCTGTAGAAGATTGGAATTGGACCCACACCTTTCACCATTAGCTAAGATAGACTCTCACTGGATTAAAGATTTAAACTGAAGACATGAAACTATAAAAATACTTGAAGAAAGTGCAGGGAAAACTCTTGGAGGAATCGGCCTGGGTGAATATTTTATGAGAAGGACTCCCCAGGCAATTGAAGCAGTGTATCAAAAATACACTACTGGGGCCTGATCAAACTAAAAAGCTTCTGCACAGCCAAGAACATAGTAAGTAAAGCAAGCAGACAGCCCTCAGAGTGGGAGAAAATATTTGTAGGTTATACCTCTGATAAAGGTCTAATAACCAGAATCCACATAGAACTCAAATGTATTAGCAAGAAAAGAACACTTGATCCCATCTCAGGGTGGGCAAGGGACTTGAAGAGAAACTTCTCTAAAGAAAACAGATGCATGATCTACAGACACATGAAAAAAAGCTCATCATCCTTATTCATCAGAGAAATGCAAATCGAAACTACTTTGAGATATCACCTAACCCCAGTAAGAGTAGCCCACCTAAGAAAATCCCCAAACCAGAGAAGTTGGCGTGGATGCAGAGAAAAGGGCACACTTCTACATTGCTTGTGGGAATGCACACTAATACGTTCCTTCTGGAAGGATGTTTGGAGAATACTTAGAGACCTAAAAATAGACCTGCCATTTGATCCTGTAATTCCTTTACTAGGTTTATACTCAGAAGACCAAAAATCACAATATAACAAAGACATCTGTACCAGAATGTTTACTGCAGCCCAATACATGATTGCTAAATCATGGAAGAAGCCCAAGTGCCCATCGACTCACAAATGGACTAGCAAATTGTGGTACATGTATACCATGGAATGTTACGCAGCCTTAAAGAAAGATGGAGACTTTACCTCTTTCTTGTTTGCATGGATGGAGCTGGAACATTCTTCTTAGCAAAGTATCTCAGGAATGGAAGAAAAAGTATCCAAAGTACTCAGCCCTACTATGAAACTAAATTATAGCTTTCACATGAAGGCTATAACCCAACTACAGCTCAAGACTATGAGGAAAGGGCCAAAGAAGGGTAAGGGAAGGGGGAGGTTAGGGTGGAGAGAGGATAATCGGTGGGGCCATACCTACAGTACATCTTAGAATGGGTACAGGTGAAACTTACTAAATGCAGAATACAAATGTCTACATACAATAACTAAGAAAATGCCATGAAGACTATGTTGAACAGTTTGATGAGAATATTTCAGATTGTATATGAAACCAGCACATTGTACCTCTTGATTGCACTAATGTACACAGCTATGATTTAACAATAAAAAGAAAAAAAAGAAAAAAACCTCTGCATTTATAACACAGCTAAAACTATGTTTTTTAAAACTACAGCATCTGAGGTGGAAATAGGGAGATAGGACTACAGGGGATTTTTATTTCTTCTTTGAATCTCTGAACTTTTCAAATTTTCTTAAAGGCACATATTACTTCAAACTGTTCTTTAATGCATTGTTTTAAAGGGAAAAAATAAGTACATTCTGTGGGTTAGAGCTATGTGATCTTAAAAGACCCCTATCAAAAGCATAACCCCACTGGACAGGTACTCCCTGGCTCACAGGTGCTTAAAGGTAGACTTTGGCCTGATCTGGTCCTACATCCACACCTGGTCCTCATGAAAGCTTAAGTCAAGGGACAGTTATGTTGTGATAAAAGGACCAAGAGAAAGTTTAGGTAGTACCTAGAAAGAGTTTAGGATAGAGAGCCAGAATGAATATTGGAGGGACTAGCCCTAGAAGTGGTGAGATGCAAGGTGGTGGGTGAGGCTCACCTGCTTCCCACCATACCCTCCTACCCAAAGAACCCACATTCAGGAGACCAGACAGGGGTGAGAGGCAATGCTCACAGAGGAATGAGTTATAGGGGTAAAAAAATAATAACAATGCTGTTGAAAATACTTTTTTCCAAGTTTTTGTGTGAACATGTTTTCAATTCTTTTGGGATTTAATTCATCAAAGAGTAGATTTAGTGAGTCATCTAGTAATTCTATGTTTAACCTTTAGAGAAGGTTAAACACTGCCAAAGTGTTTTCCAAGTTAGCTACATTTTCCATTCTCACTAGCAATGTAAAAAGGTTCCAATTTCTCCACATTTTTTTTTTTTTGAGACAGAATCTCACTGTGTTGCCCTCTGTAGAGTGCTGTAGCATCACAGCTTAGGGCAACCTCAAACTCTTGGGCTTAAGTGATTCTCTTGCCTCAGCTTCCCAAGTAGCTGGGACTACAGGTGCCTTCCACAACACCCGGCCTTTTGGGTTGTGGTTGCCATTGTTGTTTGGCAGACCCTGACCAGGTTCGAACCCGCCAGCCCTGGTGCATGCTGCTGGCACCCTAGCCACTGAGCTACAGGTGCTGAGCCTCTCCACATTCTTGACACCACTTTTTCTCCCATTTTATTACAGCCATCCTAGTGAGTGTGAAGTAGCACTTCATGATTTTGATCTGCATTTCCCTACTGGCTGATGATGTTGAACATATTGTCATGTACTTATTTGTACATCATCTTTATAGAATTCTTTGCTGGAATTTTTTTTTTTTTTTTGAGTTAGAGCCTCAAACTGTCACCCTGGGTAGAGTGCCATGGCGTCATGGCTCATAGCAACCTCCAATTCCTGGGCTTCCTGATTCTCCTGCCTCCACCTCCCAAGTAGCTGGGACTACAGGTGCCCACCACAATGCCCAGCTATTTTTTTGGTTGCAGTTGTCATGGTTGTTTGGCAGGCCCGGGCTGGATTCGAACCCACCAGCTCAGGTGTATGTGGCTTGAGCCATAGGCGCTGAGCCTAGAATTTTTTTTTTTATTAAGTCATATACACATAGATCATGAATACATTTATGCATATGTGGGGTACAATGTGTTGATTTTTTTATACAATCTGACATGCTTACATCAAACCAATCAACATAACTTTCGCCTCATTTACTTAATTATTGTGTTAAGACATTTATGTTCTACACTTGACAGATTTGACCTGTACCCTTGCAATATGCTCCATAGGTGTGGTCCCGCCTTTTACCGTCCCTCTATTAAACCTCCCTCTTCCCTTCCCTTCCCTTCCCACTCCATTTCTCTCCTTCCTCCTGGGCTATAGTTGTGTTCTATCTTTCATAAGAAAGTGTGAGTAAATATAAGTTTGTTTCATAGAAGTACTGAGTACATTGGGTACTTTTTCCTACATTCTTGAGATACTTTACTCAGGAGAATATGTTCCAGGTCCCTCCATGTAAACATAAAAGAGGTAAAGGCTCCATCTTTTTTAAGGCTGCATAGTATTCCATGGTATACATATACCACAATTTATTAATCCATTCATGGGTTGATGGGCACTTGGGCTTCTTCCATGACTTGGCTATTACGAATTGAGCTGCAATGAATAATTTGATGCAGATATCTTTTTTGCAAAGTGATTTTTGGTCTTTTGTATATACTCCTAGTAGAGGAATTGCAGGATCCAATGGCAGGTCAATTTTTAGACCCCTGAGTGTTCTCCAAACTTCTTTCCCAAAGGAACATGTTAGTTTGCATTCCCACCAGCAGTGGAGAAGTGTTCCCTTTTCTCCACATCCACACCCAAATCTGTAGTTTTGGGACTTTGCTATGTGGGCTACTCTTACTAGAGTTAGATGGTATCTCAAAGTGGTTTTGATTTGCACTTTTCTGATGATTAAAGATGACGAGCATTTTTTCATGTGTGTGTAGACCATGCGCCTGTATTCTTTGGAGAAGCTTCTGTTTAGGTCTCTTGCCCATTGTGAAATGGGATCACTTGTTCTTTTCTCATTAATAAGTTTGAGTTCTCTGTGGATTCTGGTTATCAGACATTTGTCGGAAACGTAACCTGCAAATATCCTCTCCCATTCTGAGGGCAGTCTACTTGCTTTACTTCCTGTGTTCTTGGCAGTGCAGAAGCTTTTTAGTTTGATCAGATCCCAGTAATGTATTTCTGGTGTTGCTTCAATTGCCCAGGGGGTCCTCCTGATAAAGTTTTCTCCCTTTGCTGGAATTTTTGATGGAAATCTCAGCTCTCCTATTATTCTTTTTGGATGCCACTGCCTAACCTAAGTTCAAGAATATGTACACTGTTTCTTCTAAAAATTTTATAGTTTTAGCTCTTATATTTAATCTTTAATCCATTTTGAGTTGAATTTTGTTATTAAAGTATTGGTTCAATTTCTTTTGCATGTGACTATTCAGCTACCCCAGCACCATTTGTTCAAAAGATTCTTATTCCTCATTGAATGTTCTTGACACTTTTGTCAAAAATCAACTGACTATAAATACATGGGTTTCTTTTTAGACTGTCAATTTTATTCCACTGACCTGTATGTATACTCTTAAGCCAGTACCATGCTATCTTGATAACTGTACCTTTGTGTTTGATGTCAGAGTGTGATCTTCCAACTATGTTCTTCATTTCAAAAGTTGTGTTGACTTTTCTGTGTCCTTTGAATTGCCAAATGAATTTTAGAATCAGATTGCCCATTTTGCAATTTTGATAGGGATTGAATTGAACCTACAGATCAATTTGGAGTGTTGCTATAATATTTTAACATTATTACATTTTCTAATTTATGAACACAGAATGAGTTTTAATTTATTTAGGTCTTTCTTTCACAATTTTTTCTAGCTTTCAGGGTACTATTTTCCTTCTTCTTGGAGTAAATTTATTTCTATGCATTTTACTCTTTTTTGGCTATTGTAAATGAAGTTACTGTCTTAATTTCCTGATTGATTGCTTGTGTACAGAAGTTAAACTCATCCCTGTATTTTGATCTTATGTCCTACAACCTTGCTTAGTATAATATTAATCTTCATCCTTTGGATATATGGGTCATTATGCAAGTTTTGTGATACACACAAATCAAGAAACGTAAAATCAGTTTGGACAGAAACAAATGAAGTGCTCCCAGGAACACTCATAAACCAAGCAAGTTGGAACTTGCATGGGTGAATCAGAAAGGATGTTGTCAACTCTATTTCTTGGAAGTGAAATAATGGACCATAACACCTCTGCCTCAAAACTTTCATAGTGATCTTATACATCTTTCACGTGATGTATAAAATCACATTATCGCCAAATAGAGAGAGTTTTACTTCTTTCTTTTCAGTATGAATGATCTTTCTTTCTTTTTCTTGCCTAACTGCCCTGGCCAACCTCTATTACAGTGTTGAATAAAATTGGGAATGCTCATCTTGTTTCTCATTTCAGAAGGAAAGCTTTCAGTCTTTCTCCATTAATAACTATTTTAGCTGTGGGCTTTTTAAATGCCCTCTATCAAACTGAGGAACTTCCCTTCTGAGTATGTTAATTATGAAAGAGTGGGTGGATTTTGTTAATTTACTTGTGACTATTGAGATGACATTTTTCCTCTTCATACTATTAAGATGATGCATTATATGTAAAGCACTACATCACACATCACATATACATTATATATTGATTTTCATATGTTGAACTAATCTTGCATTCCTGAAGTGAAATCCTTGTGGACAAAATATAATTTTTTTTTAAATTTGTGGCTAATTTGGTTTGCTTAGTATTTTGTTAAGGGATACTGGTTGGTAGGTTTTTTTGTGGTATCTCTGTCTTTGGCATGAGGGCAATACTGACTTTACAGAATGAGTTAGAAAGTGTTACCTACTAACTTTAAATTTTTTAGCGTATTTAGCAGGCTCAGGCCAGGTTTGAATCTGCCACCCCTGCTACATGGGGCCGGCACTCTAACCACTGAGCAACAGGTGCCCACCTACCCACTGTTTTTAAAAAGAATTTGAGGACTGGTGTTGATTCTTTTTTAAATATTTGATTAAAATTCAAAAGTGACACCATCTGGTCCTAAGCTTTCCTTCATTTAAAGTTTTTGGATTAGTAACTCAATCTCTTATACATCTATTCAGATTTTCAACTTTTTGAGTCAGTTTTGGTAGCTTGCATGTTTCTAGAAATATGTCTGTTTCATCTAGGTTACATAATTTATTAGCATGTACCTGTTCTTAGTAGGCCCTTATAATTTTTTATCTCTGTATGATTGTTAGTGATATTCACTCTTTCACTCCTGACTTTAGTAATTTAAATCTTTTTCCTTGATTGGTTTAGCCAAAGTTTTGTTAACTCTGTTGATCTTGTCAAAGAATCAACTTTTGTGTTAACATTCTTTTCTATTCTGTATTTCATATTTCCACTCAAATCTTTATTATTTTTATGGTTTAGTTTACTCCTCTAATTTCCTAAGATTGAAGTTTAGGCTATTGCTTTGAGGTCTTCTCTGTAATTATAGGCATTTAAAGCCATAAATTTCTGAGCACTGCTTCACTACATCTCATAAATTATATCTCATGTTTCTGTTTTCATCTGTCTCAAAGTATTTTCTAATTTCCCTGTGATTTCACTTTTTTTTTTGCAGTTTTTGGCCAGGGCTGGGTTTGAACCCACCAACTCCGGCATATGGGGCTGACGCCTTACTCCTTTGAGCCACAGGCACCACCCCTGTGATTTCACCTTTTACAAACTGGTTACTTAGGAATATGTTGCTTAATTTCCGTGTATTAGTGAATTTTCCTTGTTACTGATTTCTAGTTTCACTCCAGTGTGGTCAGAGAGTATATTGTGTATGAGTTCAGTCTTTTTAAATTTATGGAGTCTTTTACGAAGAATGTTCTACATGAACTTGCCTCCAACTATTGCTGCTGAATGGGCTATTTCTCTTTTAATTCTGTCACATCTTGTTTTATGTATTTTGGGGTTCTGTTGTTAAGAGGTGTGTGTGTATACATAGTTATATATTCTTGATGAATTACCTTTTCTCCTATGATGTTGTCTCTAGCAAAAAAAAATTTTTTTCTTAAGGTCAATTTTTGCTGTATTAGTATAGCCACTCTCTTTTGGTTGTTGGTTGCATGGGTTCTTTTCCTGGGTAGAGTGCCATGGCGTAAGACCAGATCACAGAAACCTCAGCATCTTGGGCTCAAGAGATCCTCTTGCCTCAGCCTCCTGAGCAGCTGTGACTATAGGCACTCACCATGATACCTGACTAGTTTTTGTATTTTTAGTAGAGTCGGGGGTCTCACTCTTGCTCAGCCTTGGTTTCAAACTCCTGAGCTCAAGGGATCCTCCTGTCTCAGCCTCTCAGAGTGCGGGGATTACAGGCGTGAGCACTGCATCTGGCCTGCATGAATCTTTTTCTATCCTTTTACTTTCAATCTATTGGTGCCTCTAAATCCAAATTGAGTCTCTATTATGTATTTATTTATTTATTGAGGCCGAGTCTCACTTTGTCACCCTTGGTAGAGTGCCATGGTGTCACAGCTCAAAGCAACCTCAAACTCTCAAGACTTAAGAAATTCTCTTGCCTCAGCCTCCCAAGTAGCTGGGACTACAGGCACTCCCCACAACACCTGGCTATTTTTAGAGATTAGGTCCTGCTCTGGCTCAGGCTGGTCTTGAACCTTTGAGATCAGGCAATCCACCTGCCTTGGCCTCCCTGTGTGCTAGGATTATAGGCTGAGCCCCTGCTCCTGGCCTAAAATGAATCCTTAATAGAGTAAAACGTTTAGATCAAGTTTTAAAATTCCTTCTGCCAATATCTGACTTAAATAGCACCTTTCTTTGATGCATCTTCAAAAAGCCCCAGGCTATTGCTGGGCATGGTGGCTCACGGCTGTAATCCCAGCACTGTGGGAGGCTGAGCTCAGGACTTTGAGACTCGGCTGAGCGACAGTGAGACCCCGACTCATGAAAAAAATGGAAAAACTCAGCTGGGTGGGCGACCAGCCAGAGTCTGAGGTTGCAGTGAGCTACCACGCCCACTGCACTCTGTTCAAGGGCATAGGGTGTGACTCTGTCTCAAAAAAAAAAAAAGAAAAAAGGCAAAGAAAAAGCTCCAGGCTATCAATATATACTTTTTAAAAACCATTGATGTAATATATACAGGGAATTATAAAAGAAATAATCCAACTTTATTTCAGAATTGTCTGCGACTTGCCATTAGAGCTAGAACCAGTTTCTTTTTATACTGATGATAAAAAACATTACACAGATGCCACTATAGCAAGAATTTAAAAACAATCAGAATGTTTAGAGCCTGTCCCATCCTAGGGTAACACCCAGTGCGTTAGTGTGACAAGCACAGTGCAATCCTAGGGGAGGAACGGTAGGTAACAGCTCATCTGTGGTGGATACTGCTCCTATCTGCCTAATGGTCATTTCCCCTCTAACAGCACAGCCCTGATTCAGTTTTCTGTGTTTGCTCTTCTCCTCTCAATTTATGTATTAAGGTGGATATTCTCCTTTCCAGGAACTGGTTTGGAGGGATGGGTATGTTAACCACTCAAAAAAAAGACCAAGGAAATCTACCTTTTTGTTAAACAGCATCAATTTTTTTTTTGATACCTGAAAATGCAGCAACAATCCTGCCATCATAAAAGTAGTGGATCTGAAATGTAGAAAAAGAAGGAAGACTACCCAACACGTTCTATGAAGCAAACATCACCCTGATCCCCAAACCAGGAAAAGACCCAACAAGAAAAGAAAATTATAGACCAATATCACTAATGAATATAGATGCAAAAATATTTAACAAGATCCTAACAAACAGAATCCAGCAACACATCAAACAAATTATACAACATGACCAAGTCGGTTTTATCCCAGGGTCTCAAGGCTGGTTCAATACACGTAAATCTATAATTCAGCACATAAACAAATTAAAAAACAAAGACCATATGATTCTCTCAATTGATGCAGAAAAAGCTTTTGATAATATCCAGCATCGCTTCATGATCAGAACACTTAAGAAAATTGGTATAGAAGGGACATTTCTCAAACTGATAGAGGCCATCTACAGCAAACCCGCAGCCAATATCGTATTGAATGGAGTTAAATTGGAATCATTTCCACTTAGATCAGGAACCAGACAAGGTTGCCCATTGTCTCCACTGCTCTTTAACATTGTAATGGAAGTTTTAGCCATTGCAATTAGGGAAGAAAAGGCGATCAAGGGTATTCATGTAGGGTCAGAAGAGATCAAACTTTCGCTCTTCGAAGATGGTATGACTATATATCTGGAAAATACCAGGGATTCTACTACAAAACTCTTAGAAGTGATCAAGGAATACAGCAGCGTCTCAGGTTACAAAATCAACATTCATAAATCGGTAGCCTTTATATACACCAACAACAGTCAAATTGAAAAAGCAGTTAAGGACTCTATCCCATTCACAGTAGTGCCAAAGAAGATGGAATATTTGGGAATTTACCTAACAAAAGACGTGAAAGATCTCTATAAAGTGAACTATGAAACTCTAAGAAAAGAAATAGCTGAAAATGTTAACAAATGGAAAAACATACCATGCTCATGGCTAGGAAGAATCAACATTATCAAAATGTCCATACTACCCAAAGCAATATATAATTTCAACGCACTCCCTATTAAAGCTCCACTGTCATATTTTAAAGATCTTGAAAAAACATTACTTCGTTTTATATGGAATCAGAAAAAACCTCGAATAGCCAAGACATTACTCAGAAATAAAAACAAAACAGGAGGAATCACACTACCAGACCTCAGACTTTACTACAAATCGATAGTGATCAAAACAGCATGGTATTGGCACAAAAACAGAGAAGTAGATATCTGGAACAGAATAGAGAACCAAGAGATGAATCCAGCTACTTACCGCTATTTGATTTTTGACAAGCCAATTAAAAACATTCAGTGGGGAAAAGATTCCCTATTTAACAAATGGTGCTGGGTGAACTGGATGGCAACCTGTAGAAGACTGAAACTGGACCCACACCTTTCACCATTAACTAAGATAGACTCTCACTGGATTAAAGATTTAAACTTAAGACATGAAACTATAAAAATACTAGAGGAGAATGCAGGGAAAACCCTTGAAGAAATTGGTCTGGGTGAGTATTTCATGAGGAGAACCCCCCGGGCAATTGAAGCAGCTTCAAAAATACACTACTGGGACTTGATCAAACTAAAAAGCTTCTGCACAGCTAAGAACACAGTAAGCAGAGCAAGCAGACAGCCCTCAGAATGGGAGAAGATATTTGCTGGGTATATCTCTGACAAAGGTTTAATAACCAGAATCCACAGAGAACTCAAACGCATCAGCAAGAAAAAAACAAGGGATCCCATCGCAGGCTGGGCAAGGGATTTGAAGAGAAACTTCTCTGAAGAAGACAGGCGCACGGCCTTCAGACATATGAAAAAATGCTCATCATCTTTAATCATCAGAGAAATGCAAATCAAAACTACTTTGAGATATCATCTAACTCCAATGAGACTAGCCTATATCACAAAATCTCAAGACCAGAGATGTTGGCGTGGATGCGGAGAAAAGGGAACACTTCTGCACTGCTGGTGGGAATGCAAATTAATTCATTCCTTTTGGAAAGATATATGGAGAACACTCAGAGATCTAAAAATAGATCTGCCATTCAATCCTGTAATTCCTCTGCTGGGCATATACCCAGAAGATCAAAAATCACAACATAACAAAGATATTTGTACCAGAATGTTTATTGCAGCCCAATTCATAATAGCTAAGTCATGGAAAAAGCCCAAGTGCCCATCGATCCACGAATGGATTAATAAATTGTGGTATATGTATACCATGGAATACTATGCAGCCTTAAAGAAAGATGGAGACTTTACCTCTTTCATGTTTACATGGATGGAGCTGGAACATATTCTTCTTAGTAAAGTATCCCAAGAATGGAAGAAAAAATACCCAATGTACACAGCCCTACTATGAAACTAATTTGGGACTCTCACATGAAAGCTATAACCCAGCTACAACTTAACAATAGGGGGAAGTGGGAAAGGGGGGGGTGGGTAGAGGGAGGGGAATCGGTGGGATCACACCTGTGGTGCATATTACAGGGGTATTTGCGAAACTTGGTAAATGTAGAATGTAAATGTTTTGGCACAGTAACTGAGATAACGCCGGAAAGGCTATGTTAACCACTGTGATAAAAATGTGTCAAATGGTTTATGAAGTGAGTGTATGATGCCCCATAATCATATCAATGTATACAGTTATGATTTAATAAAAAAAAATATATAAAAAAAAATAAAAAAAATAAACTAACTTCTGACATCAAAAAAAAAAAAGAGGTAAAACCTTGCCCTATCTTCGAAAAAAAAAAAAAAAAAGAAAATTGGTATAGAAGGGACATTTCTCAAACTGATAGAGGCCATCTACAGCAAACCCGCAGCCAATATCGTATTGAATGGAGTTAAATTGGAATCATTTCCACTTAGATCAGGAACCAGACAAGGTTGCCCATTGTCTCCACTGCTCTTTAACATTGTAATGGAAGTTTTAGCCATTGCAATTAGGGAAGAAAAGGCGATCAAGGGTATTCATGTAGGGTCAGAAGAGATCAAACTTTCGCTCTTCGCAGATGGTATGACTATATATCTGGAAAATACCAGGGATTCTACTACAAAACTCTTAGAAGTGATCAAGGAATACAGCAGCGTCTCAGGTTACAAAATCAACATTCATAAATCGGTAGCCTTTATATATACCAACAATAGTCAAGCTGAAAAAACAGTTAAGGACTCTATTCCATTCACAGTAGTGCCAAAGAAGATGAAATATTAGGGAGTTTATCTAACAAAGGACGTCAAAGACGTCTATAAAGAGAACTATGAAACTCTAAGAAAAGAAATAGCTGAAAATGTTAACAAATGGAAAAACATACCATGCTCAAGGCTGGGAAGAATCAACATTGTTAAAATGTCTATACTACCCAAAGCAATATACAATTTCAATGCAATCCCTATTAAAGCTCCACTGTCATACTTTAAAGATCTTGAAAAAATAATACTTCGTTTTATATGGCAAGACATTACTCAGAAATAAAAACAAAGCAGGAGGAATCACGCTACCAGACCTCAGACTATACTATAAATCGATAGTGATCAAAACAGCATGGTACTGGCACAAAAACAGAGAAGTAGATGTCTGGAACAGAATAGAGAACCAAGAGATGAATTCAGCTACTTACTGTTATTTGATCTTTGACAAGCCAATTAAAAACATTCAGTGGGGAAAAGATTCCCTATTTAACAAATGGTGCTGGGTGAACTGGCTGGCAACCTGTAGAAGACTGAAACTGGACCCACACCTTTCACCATTAATTAAGATAGACTCTCACTGGATTAAAGATTTAAACTTAAGACATGAAACCATAAAAATACTAGAAGAGAGTGCAGGGAAAAAAACCCTTGAAGAAATTGGTCTGGGCGAGTATTTTATGAGGACCCCCTCCCCACCCGGGGCAATTGAAGAAGCTTCAAAAATACACTACTGGGGCCTGATCAAACTAAAAAGCTTCTGCACAGGCAAGAACACAGTAAATAAAGCAAGCAAACAGCCATCAGAATGGGAGAAGATATTTGCAGGTTATGTCTCCGACAAAGGTTTAATAACCAGAATCCAGAGAACTCAAACGTATAAGCAAGAGAAGAACAAGTGATCCCATCGCAGGCTGGGCTAGGGACTTGAAGAGAAACTTCTCTGAAGAAGACAGGCGCATGGCCTACAGACCCATGAAAAAATGCTCATCATCTTGAATAATCAGAGAAATGCAAATCAAAACTACTTTGAGATATCATCTAACTCTAGTAAGATTAGCCCATATCACAAAATCCCAAGACCAGAGATGTTGGCATGGATGTGGAGAAAAGGGAACACTTTTACACTGCTGGTGGGAATGCAAATTAATACATTCCTTTTGGAAGATGTTTGGAGAACACTTAAGAGATCTAAAAATAGATCTGTCACTCAATCCTATAATTCCTCTACTAGGCATATACCTAGAAGACCAAAAATCACATTATAACGATATTTATACCAGAATGTTTATTGTAGCCCAATTCATAACTGCTTTTTTCATGGAAAAAGTGCAAGTGCCCATCGATCCACGAATGGATTAAATTGTGGTATATGTACACCATGGAATATTATGCAGCCTTAAAGAAAGATGGAGACTTTACCTCTTTCATGTTTACATGGATGGAGCTGGAACATATTCTTCTTAGTAAAGCATCTCAAGAATGGAAGAAAAAGTATCCAATGTACTTGGCCCTACTATGAAACTAATTTATGGTTTTCACATGAAAGTTATAACCCAGTTATAACCTAAGAATAGGGGGAAGAGGGGAAGGGAGAAAAGGAGGGGAGGGAGGGGGGAGGACGGGCAGAGGGAGGGTGATTGGTGGGATTACACCTGTGGTGCATCTTACAAGGGTGTATGTGAAACTTAGTAAATGTAGAATGTAAATGTCTTAACACAATAACTAAGAAAATGCCAGGAAGGCTATGTTCAGCAGTGTGATGAAAATGTGTCAAATGGTCTATAAAACCAGTGTATGGTGCCCCATGATTGCATTAATGTACACAGCTATGATTTAATAATAATAATAAAAAAGAGTAGTGGCTCTTAAAAAAAGTATAATGACGACAGCAGAAATAAAGGGCTGTGGGTCCTGCATGACATCACTGAGCTCCCGAGTTACTGACCTGGAAACCCTTTCTCTCTCTGGACTTAACAAATTAATAAATCTCCATACTAAGCTAGTGTCTATTAAGGTCTCTTGTTTCGACCGTCTACAACAGTTTTATTAAGTATTTATCAATGTGATCAAATAATAAGCTTATCTTCACTACCGTAATAATTTATTCAAAAGGCTTTAGTTTTAAAACCCTTTCCAATCCAATTTTTCTCCCACCCACACCCATTTATCCTATTTATCCAATAGGATAAATAAATATCCTATTTATTGTGGATAGGAAAGAGTTTGGTGGATTACT
Organism: Nycticebus coucang; assembly: GCF_027406575.1. Classification (NCBI taxonomy): domain Eukaryota; kingdom Metazoa; phylum Chordata; class Mammalia; order Primates; family Lorisidae; genus Nycticebus; species Nycticebus coucang. The sequence goes on along the minus strand of NC_069789.1, from coordinate 16,888,158 downwards.
TGTAATTATCCTACAGTTTTAAAAGAGAAAAACATAAAAATGAACTCATTTGATGATTTTATTATCTATTACAGGGTATATAAAATAAAGATTTTTTAAACTTTGTTCATCATTTTTTGTGTGTGATACTTCTTGAAGCCATCTCCAGGATGAAGTCCAGGCTTCCTCTTGCATGTCTCACAGTAGAAAATGGTTTCTTTCCTTCCACCGTTCTCATTTCTCTGCTGCAAATCATGCGATTTTTGGTAATTTTTTTTTCATTTTGCATTATAAAATGTATCTTCCCTATTTGCCTTTCCTCAATGTGAGAAGATGGTCTTCCCCTTTCTTGAGTTTCCTCACATTGCTCACAAGCTGAGTGATGAGATTTCTCGTGTAAGAAAGGTTATGTCGACACTTCTCCACTCTCCTTTTCTAAAGAGTAAAGGATGTAAGCTGTTCACAAGTGCATTTCCATCAGCCAGAATATTTTTTCCCACCATTTGCAGAATCTCCTTACAAATCTGTAACATCCACAGTACTAATCAGCTTGTCTACTCCTCCCATAAACTTTGTATATTCTAAAATAACCGTTGTTTTTTAAACTGAACACGTTTCCTCCTGTAACCTGTGATCAACTGTGAGGACCAAAGAATATCCTCAGCATTGTCACTGAACTCTTATCATGGAATGAGAAGCATATCATTTTCATATCACATTGATAGGTACATAATTCATATTCCTGAGGTTTCTTTTTCTTTTTAATTCCCCCAAAGCAGCATTTATTTACCCACTGAATTCTAAAATATTTATTTTAGAAGTCTGGCATTTCATTAATTACTCATCAGGATTGACATGGGCTGACACACCTGTCAGGATACAGGAGGACAATAGCCAAAGACTGACAAAAATTAAATACATGGTTCTTAAACCCAATAAAAAAAAAAGTTACAAATACCAAAACTTCAGATTCATTGCACTGAAAAAATTTGTGCACATGGTAATTTAAAGAGCCCAAACAAGGTGCTACTGAAACCTCAGCTTAAACAGTTTATTACAAAGCTGATAGAAAGGAGCAAGTTGTCCCTCCGTATCAGCTTCTCTTAACAGTTTTCCATGAGCTGAAAAAACAGGTGGGAGGGGTGAACACATCTTTGCATGCACAAGATATACTGCTTGACAAAGCACTTATCATGCTGTTTCAAGTGGATCTTTTAAATATCAACTGCAGTGCTGGCTGTTCTTTCTAATCGTTCCCATTATTTTCACCTAGACTTCCCTAGATTAACAGGCATAGTAAAATGTCTCCTTCAGAATGCACTTCTCTGCACAATTCAAATGCTCATGATTTATGAAACTGCTTTCCAAGGGACAGGAGAGCAGATCTGAGTGGCTGTGCTGCCAATACAGACAGGTTTATTTAGCCCTAGATATTTAGTGATTGTGGCAAGGAAGAATTGGTGATGATGGGTGTTAGGTGAAAGAAAGATGAGGGATCCGAAGGATCTTCAGTTGCCTTCTCCAGCTTCTTCATCCTGCTGGCCGCTTATCCAGAGGGAAAGGTTGTCTTGCAGCAATTGTATGAGGAGTGCGGAGTCCCTATAGCAGTGTTTTTGATAGCACACTTAAACCTACAATTGAACTTCCACAGCACATTTAAATTACGTTGATCAAAAAGAGTTAAAAGACTGGACATACTTACTGAGCTCTGAACTTCTTCCCAAAATAACTGAATGAATGAATGACCTTTAAAAATTTTCACGGCATACCAAAGATCCTCACAGCACACTGGCTGAAAATCACTGCCTTACAGGAATCCTTGTTTACTATGTCCAGCTCAGCAATGGCACCATGGAAGGCTCCTTTAGCTAAGAGGCCTGCTTGCTCAGGTGCATTCTGGATCTCATAGAACATGGAGAAGCTGAGGGCCAGCACCAGCCAGATGGGGTATGTCAGTGCATTTGCTCTTTGGTGAATTCAAAGGCTTCCATGTAGGCAGCGTCAGAAGCTTAGACCACAGTTTTTCTTCTCCCCAGAAGATACCTCTGCCAGGGAGCGGTAATCACCTTTCATTTTCAGGTAAAACACCTTGCTCACATACTGGAAATCACTGTAGTTCTTGATGAGGAACTTCATTGCACACTATCTCCAGCTCCTTCTCAATCTTCTCCCAGTAAACTTTCTCCATTTTCATTTCCATCAGCCATGGTTTTCTGCTCACTGCTCTTAGTGACCCTCCATCTAATCCCCTCACACCAGTCACATTCTCATGGGCCAGAGAGAGATTTCAATCTTCACCGGAAAGAAGTTCATGCTCTGTCTGCCCAGCCAGCTGCACCCACTGCAGCAGCTGCTCCCTCACTGCTGGCTCATTAGCCTGGTCCCAGGTCGCCACTGAGCACGCACACTGGCTGGCTGGCCTGCGGCTGTTGCAAACTACAAGCAATTTCACAGCTCCTACCCTCTTGCTGCCCAGCCCCTAGCGCTATCCTGAAGATTTTCAGATCACTTGGAAAATTGTTCCTAGAACCCATAACTGTTCCTGATATATGTATTTTCATTTTATGCAATTCACAACAAATCAGAGAGCTTATGTAGAACCTATCAATGTACATGTGACAGCTCGAACCACTTGCATGTGCTTGAAAAATCTGTGCCAAATGAATCAGGACAAATAAGACTTTCTGGCTTGTCTTGCCATAATAGGGAATGTGAGAAAACATATAACCATTTTCTATATCACACAGGCAAAAAATTCATAGGTCCCACTTCGTGAAAAAAAGACAACCAAAAAAAAATGTGTCAGGTGTCTTCCCCCATCAGAGTGGAAGCAGAAAACCATTATGTCAGACCATTATGTCAGACATAGGATCGAAAAGGCTTAAACATCTCGAAAACAGTCAACAATCCTTTTTTTTTACTTAGAACATTATAAATTAAATGGCAGAAGGAACAAAAAATATGTATTGAGAATGACTATTTCAGCAGTGTACCTAGAACAGGAAAATAAAATTCACCATACTCAAAGAAACATAATTTATTACGCATGTACACGTTTATTTTCCTTTAGGTGATTTTTTTGGAAAATTACACTTTCAAAGAATCAGCCCTTACAAACAGAGCTAATCTTTCCAAAAATGAAATCTAGTGTCCAGATTCTCGAAACTCACAAAAGCAACTGGAAAGTCTGGTTGTCCGCCAATGGTGTTATACTCAAGTCAGTTTCACATCAAAATGATAATCTACAGCTAATGTCATTAGTCAAATTCCACTTCTAAATATTACTAGAGACTACCTTGTTATTCTCAATTGTGTTGACAGTTATCTTACTGCTGAATTATACATTATAATTTTTTCTTTGGCAACTTTCATTTATTAATTACCACAATGGGACACCTATAAAGATTTGTGTTAACTTAGTACTTCAAAACTTCATCATTTAAATGTAATTTGTGATAGATGCTACAATAGGAAAGCCTCTAAACATGCCTAAGAACAACAACAACAAATTGCTAAATAGGGTGGCGCCTGTGGCCCCATATACCGAGGGTGGCGGGTTCAAACCCAGCCCCTGCCAAACCACAACAAAAAAATAGCCGGGCGTTGTGGCGGGCGCCTGTAGTCCCAGCTGCTCCAGAGGCTGAGGCAAGAGAATCACGTAAGCCCAAGAGCTGGAGGTTGCTGTGAGCTGTGTAATGCCACGGCACTCTACTGAGGGCAGTAAAGTGAGACTCTGTCTCTATTAAAAAAAAAAAAAAAAAAAAAAAAAATTGCTAAATAATCACTACTAAAAGCTTTTCAGTTGTTATATACAAGTATATAATTCAGCTCAACTTTACCAGTGAAAATATTACAGTTAGAAGCTCTGCTATGACAAGGGACAACAAAAAAAAAAAAAAAAGAAGAAAATAACATAAGTAACATCAGGGTATCTGTCAATTTTTCTGGAAGGTTGTTTCATATAAATTTAAAATGACCTAAAATTGGCCAAAATATAATGTGAATTTTCACTATCATACCTCATAAACTTGCACCTAAAATATATTGACAGATTATTAATTTTTAATTCTTATTCCATAGACTAAGCCTTGGCACAATAGTAACAAGAAATTTAAACTGGAAGCAAAAGTCCAGAAATGTAACTAAAAAATTTTTTCTCTATGTAACAAAATCATCGACTTAAATTATAAGTGGCTTCCACTAAAAATTACCACTCCAAAATTCACAAGAAGTAAATTAATATAGATATGGCATAAAGTGCATTCTGAAATATGTAGTATGTTCACATTACAAAGATAAATGATGAAGGTTAACCAGCAAAAAATTCAAATAGGTAAGTCGGCAAATGTTTGTATGTAGACTTTCATGAATAAACTACAAGAAATGATTCAGTTGGATAATTTTATATACAGCTTGTATACAATTTAAAACAAGTACAACTGAAAATGTTTCTATGTAAAAGCTACAATAAAGTCAGATGAAATACTAAACAACAGTCTTATAAATTGGTCTCTCTTAGGAGTTCTCAGAAGAATAACTGAGTAACGTTATTCTAAGAAATGCCCTCTTCTTGATCAATCATTTCTGTTTTAACTGAAAACACATCTGCCAGCATATGCTTTGGAATTTCTGAACCTCTGACTTTCAAAGCATAACAAGCATTCTCCACTTTGGCCAGACTCTGTTTCAAGGTATACAGCTTTTTAGAAACCTCATATGGTCCAGTGTTGCCAATGAATGAAAATCCATCATAAACCTGTCGTAAAAACTGGCTCACTTCAAAGGGGGTGTCGATGTCGCCATTCCCCACACTGTTAATACACATCCGCATCAATTCTCCAGTTAAATCAGCCACTCCCAGAAGGTAATCCACAGGTGTGACTTTCAGGCTCCAAGTGCCAAACTGCTTCTCCTGTGCATCAGAAGAGGGCTGGTAAAAAAGAAAAACACACACACAAAGGAAATGCACTGTGAAAAAGAGTGAAATGGCATGTATCACACTGATTATAAAGTACACAATCAAAAGCAGATTCATACTTTCTCTAAGTAAACAACCGTTTTGCTTAATAACCATTTGGGATATTACAAGAGGAATTTATGCCCTAGGTAGGGAGTTGAATCAGATGACTCCAAGATACTTTGGAGTCACAGCTCACAGCAACCTCAAACTCTTGGACTTAAGTGATTCTCTTGCCTCAGCCTCCCAAGTAGTTGGGATTACAGGCGCCCGCCACAACACTCGGCTATTTTTATTTTTTGGTTGTAGTTGTCATTGCTGTTTGGCAGGCCTGGGCTGGATTTGAACCCGCCAGCTCCGGTGTATGTGGCTGGCACCCTAGCCGCTGAGCTACAGGTGCCAAGCCAGACTTCAAGATACTTTTGAAATCTAATACTGCATCATCTTAAAACCATTTCCAGCTTCACTTGACATACAAGACTTAATGACTCTGTCACATGACAATCACAAGGCTCTCCAAGTTTGTGATCCTAAGTCATTTAGTCCCTTTCTGGCCTCTTGTCCATCCCCACTCATCACTGCTGACCATCACAGTTTATTATATCTCACTGCATCCTGGATTCCCGGAGACTCCTATTTTTCCTACTATACCAACAGAATCCTGAATTAATATGAAAATCTACTTGTTAGTCCTTTATTCAGTAATCACCACTATACAGCTTGAACTGCTACAAATTACTCAACAATCCTTTTAAATATTCTTAGATGGTTCTCTCTACAATCTCTTCAAACACTACTCTAAACCTTCACCTGTCTGTTCAGTCCCTACTCAATCGCAAACCTCTTCATTGTCAGTAGACAATCTTGCCTAATTTCACTGACCTGGTCATTTGCCAGATCACCTAGAACAATCTCTCTCAATTACCTTTATCCCTACAAAAAACAAAACAAACAAACAAAAAAAAAAAAACAAAAAAAAATACCTTATTTATATCCACAAACATCTTTACCTTCTTTTTTGTTTGTTGTTGTTGTTGCTAAGACAGAGTCCCACCCTATGCCCCCGAGCAGAGTGCAGCAACCTCACTGCAACCTCAGACTCAGGCTGTGGGCATCCCACTGCCTCAGCCTCCAGAAGCTGCTGGAATTTCAAGTGCTCACCATGGAGCCCGGCTGGGTTTTTCCATTTTCTTCATGAGTCAACGGTCTCACTCTTGCTCAGGTGAGTCTCAAACTCCTGAGCTCAAGCAATTCTCCCTCCTCAGCCTCCCACAGTGCTGGGATTACAGGTGTGAGCCACCACACCCGGCTTTCCTTTCTATCTTCCAGTCTCAGATGATGAGCTGTCTGTCCTCTTGTGTGAGGTTAACTCTTCCAAATGACCTTGACCCAATCTCCTCCCATCTGTTCCAGGACCTTGCTTCATAAGTAGTATGCCCTTGGGCAAGTTATTTCATCTTTCTAAACCTCAGTTTCCGCATCTGTAAAATGGGGTACCTACCTCAGAGGTTTAAGGATTACATGAGATAACATTTACCAAGTTCTTGGCATAATGTCTGACACAAAGTAAACAATGAATAAATGTTAGGGGCTATCCTGACAACAACCATCGTATGTATCTCTTGCCACATCAGTTTCTCTCTATTGGCTTCTTTCTGATAGAGACAAAGTCTACATTGTTTTTAACAGATTATATGTTTAAAAGACTAGATGAAGCTGCATTACAGGACACTTGGGTAGGGGCAATTGCAGAAGTGTTCAGTAGGAACCGTGTTATGTTTCTGAGGAACTAAAGAGGTATTCTGAGTAAAGTAAGGAGTAGTACAGGATAAGACTAGGGAGACAGTTTTATTAGGATCACTCTGGTTGCTGTGCATCCAATGTATGAATCCCAATACTGTTTGGATTTTTCAGAGATCATCTGGTTCAATGCCCTCAACACAGAGCATATAAAATGAGGTCCAAGAATCATCACAGGTCACGTGGCTGGTTACTGGCACTAGGTGTTTCTATTCTGTTTTTCTGGGTTTGATTTCTCCATAATAAAAAGGTTTTTAAGAATGAAATGTTTTTGACAATATTCTCAATAGGAAAGTCAGATAAAGTACCTTTCCCTACCAAATTCCCAGAATTTTCAGCACCAAACATCAAAAATCTTTTTAGCACTAAAAGGAAAAACTGCCTCCGAGGGTTGTCTTCATTAGATATCACAGCACCATAATCTTAGAATAATTTAGTATATAAATTCTGAAAATAGTCCATTTACTCTCAGTTTTCTGGCCTCTTTCCCAATATTTTCATTTCGATGTAGAGGAAATTTGGAAGGAAGATGTGGTCACTTCCCTAACGTTATTTAAGCAGCAGGGTCAAATAGACTTCACTTTATTTCTTCCTATAATTCAATCTACACTAGATGAATCAAAAATATGAAGGAGTTTTACTTCTCAAAATGGATTTTCCTCCTTAACAAACTTCATATAACTTAAAAAGTTGAGAAAATAACACGTCTTCCATAAAGTAAGTTACGCTTGTCGTGCCAAATTAGTCTTTTGTAATATTAGCATTTTAGTCAACATTTAAAAAAATGCTATTTCTATAGCTTCTTCCACCTCCTGCCTACCTATTCTGAATCTGTGAGTGGTGTTTTAAAAAATAATTTTAAAAAAGAAAAAAAATTTGAAAAGGAAAAATTATTTAATGTTATCTTTAAGTGTACTGGTATCAAATACTCAACATAGCTCATCTCATTGCCTGAATGTTAATCTTGAAACTCAGAAGGAAAAAACAGTATTTGCTTAAAAGTCAAACTGCAGAAGTTTCTCTAAATTCAGAAAAGCAACATAAATTTCATATACAAGCATTATGAATTGAGTAAGTGATTAACAGACCAGCTGTCACTACCCAACAACCACTTTACAACAATCAACCCCTGAGCACTTATGTGTCAAATGCTATCCACTGCCTAACTGAAAATCTATAATCCAAATCCTCCAAAATGACCCTCTGAAGCAGGTACCCGACGTGAGGGATCGCTGGGTTGCACTTTGAGAAGCACCGGCAGAGTGGGTGAGGGTATAGATTTGGATTCAAGTAGTACCTGTTTCAAATCTTAGCTCTGCCAACTATTTAGTTGTGTGGTTTCTGGTAAGTTACTCAAACTCTCTAAAGGCCTGTTTCTTTCTCTATAAAACAGGGATGCTAATTCTTACCTCACGAGGTTAATACAAAGATTAAATGATTAAACAAGATAGTGCTTATAAAAGGCACACAAAAAGTACACAGTAAAACAAAAAGAGCAGTTAAGAGTAATCATTCAGTAGTGCTAAAGGTAAAGAGCATTACCTACTCTGATTATTCTTGTTCTACCTACTAACTGAAATATTTAAAAAGACTATTTTCCTAGAACCTATGAAACCACACTTTAGAAAAAATATTCCTATCTCAATCTTTTTAGCATTATTATTTAGCAGTAAATAAATCTCTAATGATTATTATAGTATTATGTAAATTATACAATATGAAAAGTGATTTTAAATTCTCACAGTCTTATTTTCTTTCCCATTGTCTTCAGTTGTAAATATCAATTGCTTATTAATTTCATCCATACTGATTAATGATCGTGTTTTGATGAAGTACTGAAAAGAGACAGCTTCCACATATTCTTGCAGTCCTGAAAAAACAAAGAAAATTACTAAGAACAAACACTAAATTAATAAAAATGGCATACTAAAACACTTCAAATTGACTATTACCTAGTTCAACAGAAGTTTAACAGATGCCTACTATGATGCTAGCATTGCACTAGAAACGGAAAAAACAAAGAATCACCTGGGACAGGCGGTGGGGACCAGCATTGGACATGGCAAACATTTTTGTGACAGCTCAAATAGATTTATTTCTTCTTTCTACAAGTTGTTAGTCTTAAAAATTTACTTTTCTATACAGAAATATCAAAGTTTTTTTAATTTTTTAAAAAATAAGTAATAAGAATTTAAGAAAAGGCTATTTCATAAATGACAGGCTTTAACAGAGATAATACAGATTACTTTTTGCTTCCTTAAGCAGCAAAATAATTATTCAATCAAATGAGACAAAATTAAGGATTATTCAGATCTTCGGGGTTTGTTTTTTTTTTTTATTTTTTTTTTTTAGAGATGAGGTTCTCACTCTGTTGCCCAGGTGTACAGTGGCATGACTATAGCTCACTGCAACCTTGAACTTCTGGGCTCAAACATGGATCTTTCTTAAAATTTTAACAGGCAGGGGCGGCGCCTGTGGCTCAGTGAGTAGGGCGCCGGCCCCATATGCCGAGGGTGGCGGGTTCAAACCCAGCCCCGGCCAAACTGCAACAAAAAAATAGCCAGGCGTTGTGGCGGGCGCCTGTAGTTCCAGCTGCTCGGGAGGCTGAGGCAGGAGAATCGCATAAGCCCAGGAGTTAGAGGTTGCTGTGAGCCGTGTGACGCCACGGCACTCTACCCGAGGGCAGTACAGTGAGACTCTGTCTCTACAAAAAAAAAAAAAAAATTTTAACAGGCAAAATCACTTTAAATAATGTAGATAAAAATGTCAAAATATTGTTTGTCTCTTCACACTTCAAAATGGATTTAAGAATAGACAATTTCTTCCTGCTTTAGCATTTCACATTAAAAAAAAAATACACACACACAGGACAGGTCGGGCTCAGTGGCTCACATCTGTAATCCTAGCACTCTGAGAGACTGAGGAGGCTTGGTGGACTGCGTGAGCTCAGGAGTTTGAGACCAGTCTGAGCATGAGTGAGACCCCAACTCTATTAAAAACAGAAAAACTAGCCGTGCATTGTGGCAGGTGCTTATAGTCCCTACCATTCAGGAGGCTGAGGAAAGATCACTTGCGCCCAAAAGTTTGAGGCGCAAACTCAGCACTCTACCCAGGGCAACAAAGTGAGATTTTGTCTCAAAACAAACAAACAAACAACAACAACCACACAACACAGTTGAATCAAAAGTAGACTTTGATAAAGATCAAAATAGTACTATAAGTATCTTCCAAGGTGTTTTTTTACACAGAGTTTTATTTTGTCACCCTCGGCAGAGCGCTGTGGCATCACAGCTCACAGCAACCCCCAGCTCTTGGGTTTAGGCAATTCTCTTGCCTCAGCCTCCTGAGTAGCTGGGACTACAGGTGCCCACCACAACACTCGGCCATTTTTTTGTTGTAGTTTGGCTGGAGCCGGGTTTGAACCGCCACCCTTGGTGTATGGGGCCGGCGCCCTACTCACTGAGCCACAGGCACTGCCCTTTTCCACATATTTTTAAAAAACTAAATTCTATGGCCACAATTCTCAAAATTGTTTTATTATACCTTAATCTATAAGAATATTTCTTAATTATCTTTATTGTCAGGTTAAGAAACTTAGGCTTTTCTCAGGCTTTGTTGTAAAAAATAACAAGAGGAAAATAAATTTCTGATGATGGAACGCTCAGAACTAAATAGGATCACTAGCATTTAAGTTGCTTCTCTGCTACTTATACAATTGCCCAATGTCTGACACTTCCAAGTGTGGGTAGCAGCCTTCCAAGTGTGGGTAGCAGCTCAATGTGGCCAGCAGCCTCTATTTTATCCCTGGGGCAGCTTCTTCACAGAAGCCTTGGGTGGAGAATTCCATGGCTTATCACCTCCCCATGCCCAGGTCCCCAGAGAGTTCCTTCAGTGCAGCCCCTCAGAGAACATCTCTGCCCATCCAATGGACCATGCTTGTATCTGTCCAGTAAGGTCTGGATCTGATCTTGTTGGGGTGATGTTACTTCCTTGGGTGCTCTGCCTCAGCCCTAGGGGTAGTAGCTGATCATTCTGAAATTCCTATCTCATTAGAATTCTTATTTCCTCTTTTTAGCTAATCCCCTGCATGGTTAATAATTCTTTTCTTTTTAAAGTCTTATTTGTCACCCCTTGGTAAAGTGTTACCCTTGGTAAAATGCCATAACATCACGGCTCACATCACTGCTCACAACCTCAAATTCCTGGGCTAAAGCGATTCTCTTGCCTTAGCCTCCCAAGTAGCTGGGACTACAGGCGCCCACCACAACGCCCGGCCATTTTTAGACACGAGGTCTTGCTCTGGCTCAGGGTGGTCTAGAACCCATAAGCTCAGGAAATCCATCTGCCTCGGCCTGGGTGCTGGGATTAAAGGGGTGGGCCACTGAGGCCAGCCTGGTTAATAATTCTTTAAATTTCTGTGTAGTTCTGTTTCTTGTTCGATCCTGATGAATATAATGAAAATAAGAAAATAATCCTATTTCTCCTTCAGTTCTGTTACCTAGAGAAGGTATTCCATCTTGTGAGACCAGTCACTGTACCAGGCTGTACTAGATTCAATCCCAGTAGGAATCCTAACGTGCACTCTCCATTCAATGCACTGGGTGTCCCACTTTATGTTCTCTACTAGATACTTACTTTGAAAACGGAAACACTTTCTTTTCCGTACATTAACCCTCCCACTCCTCCCCTTCACAGCTAACTTTCTTGAAGTGGCTGGCTACATTTCCTCAACACCTTCACCTCCTACTTCTCAAGCTACTTCAGTCTAACTCAGGCCTATTTCTATACCAAAACTATTCTTATTAAGATTACCAGACTAAGTCTAATGGACACTGTTTCAGTCTTAATCTTGGCAGCATTCAGCATTTTTAATCATTTCCCCCCTCTTAAAACAAGTTTTCCTTTCATTCATTTGACAACATCATCTCCTGGTTTCTCATTTTGCTACCTCTCTAACCATGACTTCTTAGTCTCCACCTTTATTTGTCTCAGGTTATCTCAAGCTCATCTACACTTGGTTTCAATTAATCCTGTTGTTCCCAAACTTCACATCTCTGGCTTAGAGTCATATACATTCAAATGTACACTTGATATCCCTATCAGAGATATCTCAAAATCAGCATGTCCAACAATGAACTCACAATCTCCCTTCCAAATTGGATCCTCTCCCTTCCAAACTCGGATCTTCGGGTTTTGTCAACTCCAAGTGCCTCCCTGTCTCCCCCATCCATTCTTTACCTCTTTTCATTCATTCTCACACTATGGATAGTTTGCCTTTTGAATATATCACTCACACGTTTAAAGCCTAAATAGCTGCCTGTGGCTCTTAAGATAAAGGGAAAAATCATTAACATGACTTTTAAGACCCTACTTAATTTCAACCTCACCTACATTATCAACTTCAATCCCTGCTGCAGGCAAGTCATAACTCACAAAGGGTTACATTTATTTCCAAGATGGGTACACAAACCCATACATGTATAATCACATATCAACAAAAGTAGAAGGCTTCAATGTACCCTACAATATGAATTTTTCCTACAGTTAGCATAAGTCATTACTTCTTCAATACAGGCAAATCTATCTCTTGATGATGGAGATAAGTCCTGAGATATGCATCATTAGGTGATTTCACTGTGCAAACATCAGAGCAGACCAACCCAAATCCAGATGGCACAGCATTCTACACTCCTAGGCTACATGGCATAGGCCACTGCTCCTAAGATGTAGACCTGCACGGCATGTTATTGTACTGAATTCTGCAGGTGGCTGTAACACAATGGTGAGTGTTTACATATCTACACATTACTAAACATAGATATGTTATGCTGTAATACAGAGAAAGTTCAAGGACAGCTGGCCCAAAACACGAAAAGCATTTTTGGTCACATGTAGGTAAAAGGATGTTTAAACAAACAAGTTATGTTTCAACTTGATAAAAAGGACATCCGCTATTTTGAGTGAATAATCCCCAAGGTGAAAATTTTCAACCTACTGCCCTATTCCATCAAACAATGCCTTCCCCTTCTGCCTTTGCCTTGGATGAAATCCAATTAGAATTATTTACACAACCAGCTGCCAGTAAGAGAGAAGTCTGTACATTGCTTTTATGTAATTTGTTATTTTTCTCCTTGTTCTCCTATAAGAACATATACAGGGTAAACCTAATTAAAGACTTCTGATTATTTTTACTTATTCTTATAATATTTAAGTAATATATATCCAGTCCAACTCTCCATCAAAAACCACATACAAGTTAAACAAGATAAGACAGAGCTTTCATTATAATTTCACATCTCAGCCTCAATTTTGTTTCTGGGCTTTTAATGCTTTTTTAGAAAATTGTTTAACATAGAATTCAGTGACTGTCCTCCTAGATACATACCCAAGAGAACTAAAAGCATATGTTCACACACAGACCTGTAGGCAAATGATAGTAGCAGTATTTTTCTCAATAGCCAAAAAGTAGAAACCCAAATTTCCTTCAACTAATGAATAGTTAAAAAATTGTGGTATATCCATACAATAGACTGTGATTCCGTTATAAAAGAAATCAAATACTAAGAAACAGACAAATCCACAGAGACACAAAAATCAATTAGCAATTGCTAGGGACCGGGGATTTTGGAAGAACAGAGAATATGGAATGACTGTTAATGGGGAGAGGGTTTCTTTTGGGGATGATAAAATGTTCTCGAATTAGACAATGACAGATGTAAAACCATGTGAATATACTAAAAACCAATGTTCAGTTTAAAAAAGTTAGTTTTATGGTATGTAAACTATATTTCAGTTTTTAAAAATTGCATATATAACTTCCTAGGAATAGCACCTGAATTTTAAAATAAGTTAGCTTCACCAGATCAGCAACAATGTTAATATAAAATCAGTTCTACATTGATTCATTGGCCACTCTGCCAAAACCAATTTTCAAATACATGAATTGTACACTGAAAATAAATGTATATAAACTGTAGCTTTATAAAGTATGAGGAAGGTGAGTCCTTCCCAAAGAGACATTAAAATGAGGCATCAATCATAACCTACTTCCGACTCTGAGCTATGTATTCATCTTTGAATCTGCCTGTTATTTCAAGTAAATAGATATTAACCAAAGCTGTAACTGTACATTAGACTGGTATACCGAGTTCTCTAGTCCAACATATCAAATCAGCTCCTAGTGGATCTACCTGGATGCCCCACCACAACCTCCACTGATCATACCCAAAACCCATACCATTTTCCTGTTTTCTTCTCTTAATGAATAACATTCCCATTCATCCAGCTGGCCAAACCAGAAACCAAAAGGCTTTCCTAAACCATTCCACTTCCCCTATACTTATTAAAATTATCTTCTAAAAACATGCCCTTTCCCCTCCAATCCCACTGCTGACACCAAACTTGAAGCCCTATTCATTTCACACCAACAATGACCACTACAGCCTCTTGACCTTCCTGGCTCTTGTCTCCCTCCAAGTAAAATAAGATAATGGCATAAAAGACTGGGCGTCGCCTGTGGCTCAAGGAGTAGGGCGCCAGTCCCATATGCCAGAGGTGGCAGGTTCAAAACCAGCCCCGGCCAAAAAACCACAAAAAAAAAAAAAAAGAAAAAGAAAGAAAGGCAGAGACTTGAAAAGAGGCTGTCATAGATTCAAAAGCCAGTTCAATCTCTTGCTAGCAGTGTGAATTAAAGTAAGTTTATTTATTTTACTGCACTCCAATTTTCTTGTTTGTAAAGTGCAGACATCCACGTAGGGTTTATATAGAATAATGTATTAGGATCTGGTACAAGGGTCCTCAATAACTTAGTTAAATTAAACTGAAGGGAGAATAATTAAAATAAGAATGTCTGGCATTAATTGTTGTTAGATAATAAACACCTGTGTCTCTAAAGAAAGCAATTGTTTTTTGTTCTCTGGAGTTTTTTTTCTTGTCAATGTATTAGTTCAACGTAAAAGAGACTATTGTTCTTCCCAAACGTTATCCTAGCTCAACATGTACTGTGATTCTAGGATACCTAAGAAGTAATAGCAAACTATGTTAACAGAACACTATTGTTCACTAAGGCGTGATAAAGCAAGCCAGTCTGTCACGGAATAAGGACCCCCCTGACTTGGTGCAGTGCATCCACAACTGAGCACCATGCAGTTTATGCCTTTCCTGCTCCCTAGTTAGCCCTGTCCTTATCAACTGACAGACTTCAGCTCGAAAGAGAAACTTTCTGAAGCAGGATTTCAGAAAAACATTTCAAAGTCCAAGGATGAAAAGAGAAAAGTAAACTAAAAGACCTTCATATACTTGGTAGTCTAAGTAGTGTGTACCAGACATTTACCTAGAAAGGATGTTTACAAACTGAGTTTCTGTAACCCAGAAAATGTCTATAGAGAGATTTTCTCATGGTCATAGTAGTTACCACAAAAGTTTACAATATGAAATATTGAAAGAATCACAAAAAGTGCTTACTGCAACATCTCACATTTAAATGCAACCTTAAACTATATTTATTTTACTTACAGGTATGCATAAAATTAAAGAAGTTTGACAGTCTTTAATCACACACAGAATCCGAAATCAGGAAAAGCCCTTTGGCTTTTGCAAAAAGTTACATAAACCACCAGATACTAGCTATCACAGGGGAATATGTACCTGAGTAGAAAATGTACCACAGTAGATAAAACAAGTTAGATTCCAGTTCTAATGCCACTACTAATCTCATTTACAAAATGAGATAGTGGGACTAAAGTCCTTTAACCATCCTTTCAGTTATAAAATTACTTTCAAATTAGACAACAAATTCCTGTCAAACATAAAAGCTATTCAGAAAAAAATTTTAATTCATTAACAGGAATATATCTGAATTTTCCACTAAACCAAAAGGACATCAAATTACCCTATCAGGCACAGAAAAAGTAACATATCAAATAAATTCTGTGTTCCTTAGCAAACACAAGAGACCAAACTTCCCATGAAGTACAGAGTTAGGAAACAATGTGTGCCACTTCCAGGGCCGGCCCAGAAAATCCTCAGGAACCATCTCTACTCTTCTTGGTTACACGTGCATACCCTGGCTGGTCTTGGGAATCATGAACTGATAACAGACAGCAGAGCCCCAATGAGCACATTTCCCTGAGCAACCAAGAGGCCCGAGCATACTCAAACCACTACCATAAAGCCTGGACTGGACTTATAAGTAAAATAAAATAGGACTTCTATTTTGTGAAGTCACCACGATGTCAGTTTGTTTGTTTCTGAACTTAGCTTTACCTTCAAAAACCAACATCTCTGGCAGTTCCCTCTTACTTTCACTTATAAACAGGTGAACTCAATTTCTAGCTATATCTTTCCATTCACTAAATTACACCCAGTATTAATCAAAGGCTTACAGAGATTCATATCTTAGTTCATTTTTCCAGTGAGCCTTCTCAATTTTGCTAACATGCTGCATGCACTCTATAAAATGTCTCTGTACTGACAAATGAGCTTTAGAACATGCCTAAATATTAATATTGATCCTATTTCTGTGAGTATATCTAAGAAATAGTCCTTGGAAATACGTTTTCTTTTGGAAGGAACAAAAAACAGTAAAATAAGAACTTGTGAAAACAAATCATCAGATAAAAGATATGGCCCAACAAAAAAGAAAAGTGTTTTAAAAATAGTTTTGTTCTTCATTCTTTCAACATTTCTGAAGCATCTGTTAAGTGCCTGAGATACAGAAAGTGAACAACAACAACAAAACATTTGTAGAGAGCTGCCGAATCTACATTCCAGTAAGGGAGAGAGAGACAGTAAAGAAAAGTAATATCAAAGGAGATTACATAGTATGTTAGAAGTTGATCCACGATGTGAAAAAAAGAGCAAACTGTGTGCCAGATTTATGAAGAAAATCTTAATATTTGGGGCAAGAAAGATAAAGCCTTTACTACAGTTTAGGTTCTAACATCAACCAGCAAACTGAATTCATTTGAGAAGAAACCAATGGTACCAATTACTAGTTTATGACCCTGGTGTATAACTTCTGTGAGCTTCAATTTCCTCCCTTGTGAAGTGATAAAGATAGTATCTATGATTTAGGGGTATTGCAGAAATCTATGAAGTCCTGAATATAAAGACCAGTGGCTTTAAAAATATCTCTAACTGGCCCAAAACACCCACTTAACTCACCATTCACATTCTTGGATAAAAGAATCAAAACATTATTTAGGGTTTGAATTTAGTTTTGTGTATCAAAATGCCTCAAATATGACAATTTTTATCACTATCAATGATAAAAACTAAAGAAAACCCAATTTTTTTTCTTTGAGATAAGAGGCATTTATCTCCAACTGTTAGTATTTCAACAAGAGGGGATAAAAAAAGATAAGAGGCAAAAATTTTTTCAAGTGACTTATTTGAAGTAACTAATTATTCATTCATTTAACTGTCCCTTGGGATAATCCGTAATCTACTCTGATAAGAAATGTGTAGAAAACAGACCTAAGGTTTCGTTGTTTTTCAATTATTAGGATTCTCAATGTTTGAGCTCACACAAGTAACCCTTAGGGAAATGTTCTGCATGCCATTAGCACTATTCTTAATGAGGAAAAGCACAGAACCCCTTTAGTTCAATGCCAGAATTGTTTTATCTTCAAGTCTAAAGAACAACTATTTGGAATAACACCAAAACAAGCATTTAACAATTACAAGCGGCAAGCTATTCATAATCATCATATTGTTAATGCTAATCTAATTATAAATAGCCTTATTTTATCCAATAAAATATCTGTCACCAAATTTTTAAGTCCCAGATATCTCTTTATTTGACTGCTTTGTTCCCTCACTTTAAGAAAAAACATCTTTATGACTTCAATTCAAAGAACCTCATTTTAAAGATTCTTACAGACAACTGAGATATACAGAACCCTTAATTTTTCTTTAATCCATGGGTAGGCAATCTTCAAAGAAAACTTATAAATCATAAACAAAAGCCTAAAAGAGACTATGAGGTGTTTATCATAATTCTCGATAATATAGTGAAGTGCGAAAATCTGAAGAAAGATCACTCCTATTTTATTAATGCCCTACCTTTACCAGAGTGCAGTACTTCCTTCCTGATTTAAAAACCACTCTACCGACTCAACAATACATCTTTTACCCTTTTCCTCCATTTCTCTGTTATGTTCTAAAGGCCAACGTTACGCGTTCTAGGTTTCTTCTGGTATTCTTACCTACAAGTCTTTGACCTTTTTAAGCCTCTTTCCTTACACTTTACTCATTGATGAATAAAGGACACATAACATACAGCTGTTGTCTCCCTTATAGGTGGGGAAGCTGTGGGCTCAAGGCCACACATGGCCCTCCAGATCCCTGAGTGCGGCCCCTCTACCAAATCCAAACTTCAAATAAATCCCTTTATTAAAATAACTCGTTCTGGCTTGGCGCCTGCAGCTCAATGGTTAGGGAGCTGGCCACGTGCACCGGGGCAGGTGGGTTCGAACCCAGCCCGGCCCTGCTAAAAACAACAACAACGACGACAACAACAACAAAAATAGACGGGTGTGTTGTGGCAGGCACCTGTAGTCCCAGCCACTTGGGAGGCTGAGGCAAGAGAATAGCTTAAGCCCAAGAGTTTGAGGTTGCGGTCAGCTGTGACGCCATAGCACTCTACGGAGGGTGACATTAGTGAGACTCTGTCTCAAAATAAAAAAATTTGTTGGGCGGCGCCTGTGGCTCAAGGAGTAGGGCGCCAGTCCCATATGCCGGAGGTGGTGGGTTCAAACCCAGCCCCGGCCAAAAATCACAAAAAAAAAAAAAAATTGTTCTGTAAGATTTGGATTCGTTCAAAAGGCCTCACTCTATGCAGAAGACCACATGTAGCCTTGAGGTCACTGGTTCCCCACCCCTGCAGGAACTCAAAGTTGTCAGAATTAGTAGAGCCTAACTGTGAACAAATAAGGAATTGAAAACTCTAAACATGAAAAATATGACATTGCTTTTCATACTTGAAGCACTAATACCGTGAGTAAAATATACAAGTTTTTATAAACATATGTTTTAAGCTTTGGTCTAAGTAAAAACTAAGAAATACCGTAGCCAGCTTTTATTACACTTACTGATTGCCATGCATTTTTTCAAGATAGGCTTTCTGCATGATATGACAGAAAAAAAATGATAAAGATTGTGGGTTATTGGACGGCGCCTGTGGCTCAGTGAGTAGGGTGCCAGCCCCATATGCCGAGGGTGGCGGGTTCAAACCCAGCCCCAGCCAAAACTGCAACAAAAAAAGAGGGCGTTGTGGCGGGTGCCTGTAGTCCTAGCTACTCGGGAGGCTGAGGCAAGAGAATCGCCTAAACCCAGGAGTTGGAGGTTGCTGTGAGCTGTGATGTCACAGCACTCTATTGAGGGTGATAAAGTGACTCTGTTTCCAAAAAAAAAAAAAAAAAAAAAGATTATGGGTTATCTGAGCTCTTGCCATTAGTTATTACAGTTAATAGGATACTTAGGAGAAGCTATAGAATGGAATTTCCCTTTACTTGTTTATAGTAAGACATTTAGGACGTACTGATTCAGTTCATGAATTTTCTGGAAAGTGAGGTCTAACTTGTTCTCCTATCACCAATTCTACCACTCGGTAGCCTTCAAGACTGTATATGCATACCTATATTTGAATATTTTCCTGTGATGGATTTATCTCTAGAATGGTCACAGCCACTATCCTGCGACAGAGGAGGAAGCAATAGCAGTACTTTGCTGAGTTTTCTCATGACATACGCATGTTTGTGTATAAACAACTGATAAATACCATTACTCCAGACACGCATCCCTGAGAAAATCTGCAACACCCCTGCAGCCTGGAGATGCCACCTTTGGATTCCGACCAACCCTGAGAACTGACAAGTTCCACGACTCCTCCTCCCCACTCCACCTCCACTAGAAGAACAGAAAAATTTTAGGAGAAAAAACAAGACAAGGCAGAAGTTGCCAGTAACATTATCTGACCTACCAATCAATGAGCAATGACAGAGTATCCAAGAGAAACTTCACAAATGGGTTTTGAAGAGAAATTACTCATATTAATGGCATAGCTCTTTCAACTATACATGGCCCGTATTTACAACACAGCACCACCATGAAAAGAGCACTATCCATGTGCTCTCGTGATACAAAGAACTGCTCTAGAGAAAGGAACTAAGAACTCATAGGTCAAAACATTTCACTTGTAGCTCAGTGGTTAGGGCGCTGGCCACGTACACTGAGGCAGACAGGTTCAAACACGGCCGGGGCCTGCTAAACAACAATGACAACTGCAACAACAAAGCTGGGCATTGTGGTGGGCACCTATAGTCCCAGCTACTTGGGAAGCTGAGCAGAAAATTGCGTAAGCTCAAGAGTTTGAGGTTGCTGTGAGCTGTGACGCCATAGCACTCTGATGAGCGTGACATAGCGAGACTTTTTTTTTTTTTTTGCTTAAAAGAATGAATTATAATTTATATAAAGTGCATGTATCTTAAATGTATAGCTCAATTACTTTTTACATGTATTCAACTATGAACCCTCACCTAGATCAAAACACCAAAAGATTCCCTTAGGCCTCTAGTCAAGAACTCCTACCCACAATCTCCACTCCTGGGTAAATCCTATCCTCCCTCTCATCTCCCCATGTTAGTTTTGCATGTTCTTGAACTGCACATAAATGGAATTATACAGCAGGTGCTCTTTCGTATCTGCTTATTTTGTCCAAAAGGTGAGACTGATAGGCACTGCTACAGATATTTATCATTTTTTTATTGCTATGTATTATTATATCATACAACTATATCACAATTCATTTATTCCCTTGTTGATGGACATTTAGGTCATTTTTTAGCTTTAGGCTATCATAACTGTAGCTCAGACTGCAGCTTGTGTTGATTTGTAAGGATTCTTTATCCTTTATCTTCTTCATACCTTTATCTTCTCTTCTATTCCAGCCAAATTTGTCATATTTGAGATTATGCCACTTCATAACACAAACTAAATTTATGAAATCATGTTGATTAGGTGTGGTATTATTTAAAAATCAAATAAACCCCTGATATCAAATAACAAATTATGATGATAGGGCTGTACTTCCTTTAATACTATGGTACTATAACTCCTCATAGAACTGGTTGAGTTATCACTTAAGCTTCCAATAAGGCTTTAAATGACAGATACTGGTACTTCTCTTACAATACTAAAGGGTATTTCAACATTTCTGAAAAACGAGTGCATTTCAGATAAGAGACACTCAGTCTGTATTTGAATTATATAGTATCTCTCTTGGCTAATAAGCTCATGTTAGGAAAAGGACGAAGAAAAAAAAACACCAAGCACCACACAGCTTTATGCAACAAAGTGAAAATGGTGATCACCACCAACATCCAGTATGCCATGAACCTTCTAAAATATTATCCTAAAATTTCCAGATGGGGAGTAACACCATGAGGAATTTGGGTTCATCTGGTCATTCTCTTTTATAAACCTACTGAAACAGAAACTTAAAAGAGTCTCCAGTGAGATTTACCTGAAGCTGGAAATGAGATGTGCCCGGTCTGAACACACCCGACTTGCTCAAGAATACAGTTCATTCTGAAGTCTGTATTCTCAATTACTTTATTAAAAATCAATCAATAACTATTACTGTACATTGTTAGGAAAATAAAGCCAATTGAATGTTTTTAGATTGGCTCTACATTACCATTCAAAAGTTTTAGTTGTTTAAAAGCCAATAACATTTCACCAAGTGTCAGTTAAAGTTTATGCAATTTGCACATAAATCATGTAGCACACTATTTAAAAAAAACAAAATGGCGCCATGGAAGCAAACCAGGACTGACCTGTAGTAACGGCTCTGTGGAACTGGTGCATGTCTTCCCCTGACAGCTCCTGTGCCACCTGCAGTATCTTCTGTCGGACACCATCCAATTTAACTTCTGATTCATTCAGTATTTCTTCCATATCAGGAGCACTGTAATCAAGACATTGGAAACTTTCAGAACATGAGCCAGATGCTTTGCTTTTTTCTTTTTTGAGATAGAGTTTTACTATGTCACCCTCGTTAGAGTGGCATCACACCTCACAGCAACCTCAAACTCGTGGGTTCAAGCAATTCTCTTGCCTCAGCCTCCCAAGTATATGGGACTACCAGCACCCACTACAACACCTGGCTTTTATGTTGCTGTTGTAGTTGTCACTGTTGTTTAGCAGGCCCCAGATGGGTTCAAACCCACCAGCCCCGGTATATGTGGCCTGCGCCCTAACCACTGAGCATAGGCTCCAAGCCTAGCCAGATGCTTTGATAGTGGAAAATGAAATAACCTAAATATCAACATAGGACAAAATAAATAATGTATTTATTTGGATATTTCTAACTCTAAACTATAATTGTATTTTATTAATAGTATGTAAAAACATGAAAAAATGCTAAAAACACTATTAAGTGGAAAAAAGCAAATAGTAATTATATATATAATACAATCATAATTACAAGAAAAATGTTTCTTATTTTTGTCATACTATTTAAAGTGAAAATAATAACGTATGGGCCGGGTGCAGTGGCTCATGCCTGTAATCCCAGCACTCTGGAAGGCTAAGGTGGGTGGGCTGCTTGAGCTAATAAGGAGTTCAAGACCAGCCTGTGCAAGAGTAAGACCATCTCTACTAAAAATAGAAAAACTAGCCAGGTGTTGCGCCCGTAGTCCTAACTACCCGGGAGACTGAGGCAAGAGGATCTCTTGAGCCCAAGAGTTTGAGGTTGCTGTGAGGTATAACACCACAGCACTCTACTGAGGATGACAACATGAGACCCTGTCTCAAAAAAACCAAAAAAACAAAAAGCCAGGCCAGTGGCGGAAAAACTGAAAACAAATTATAAGGTTCTTATAATACATGCAAACTGACATATACAAATAGTGCTTACTTTGTATGGTGCTGTGTTAAATGAAACTTAAGAATATTAACACCGTGACCTCAATTTGCAAAGCAATTGTTACCAAAGAACCAAGATAAGCAAAGACATGGTTCTCATATGCACAAGTTTCAGTTTAACCTGGTATTGTGTGAAAATGGTTGACAGTAATAAGACACAGACCATAAACCTAGGGTGTCCAATCTGTTTTTTTTTTCTGTGACACATCAGATGAAGAAGCATTGTCTTGGGCCACAGATTAAATATACAAATACCAGCAAAAGCTGAATAGCAAAAAAAAAGGTCTGTGCATACTTTTCATAATATCCAATACCACAGATAAGCAAAAAAAGTCCTCAAAAATCAGCATCTGGATAGCAGGATGGACACCCCTATAAACCATAAATCACTATGAAAACAAAACAAAAAGGAATTAGCCAAAAAAAGAGATATAATGGGATCAACCAAAATACTCAATCTAAAATAGGGCAGAAAAAAGAGGAAAATGGGGTGCCCGTAGCACACAGGTTATGGTGCCAGCCACATACACCAAAGGTGGCAGGTTCAAGCCCGGACCTGCTAAATGAGAACTGCAACCAAAAAAAAAAAACAATAGCCAGGCGTTGTGGTGGGTGCCTGTAGGCCCAGCTACTTGGGAGGCTGAGGCAAGAGAATCACTTAAGCCCAAGAGTTTGAGGTTGCTGTGAGCTGTGACGCCACAGCACTCTACTGAAGCAATATAGTGAGACTCTGTCTCAAAAAAAAAAAAAAAAAAAAAGGCGGCGCCTGTGGCTCAGTGAGTAGGGCGCCGGCCCCATATGCCGAGGGTGGCGGGTTCAAACCCAGCCCCGGCCAAACTGCAACAAAAAAAAAAATAGCCGGGCGTTGTGGCGGGCGCCTGTAGTCCCAGCTGCTTGGGAGGCTGAGGCAGGAGAATCGCGTAAGCCCAAGAGTTGGAGGTTGCTGTGAGCTGTGTGACGCCACGGCACTCTACCTGAGGGCGGTATAGTGAGACTCTGTCTCTACAAAAAAAAAAAAAAAAAAAAAAGAGGAAAATGAATGGTGAATTCAAATATAATCACACCAATAATCACACTAAAATGTAAATGATATAAACATCTCCACTAACAAGCAGACAGAAAGGACAAAAAGAGCAAGAAAGACGAGAAATCCACTTCAAATATAGACACAAATGTACTTTTCCAATGTTTTAAGAGCTATTTCCCTCCCCAAGATTATGACATTCTCCTATGTTATTGGTGAGGAGATTTCTTGTCTTTCCATTCAAATTTAGTGCCGGAATGCATCTGACATGCATTTTCTTGAGGTTTTCGTATATATAATAATGTCACTTCTACCATAAATCATGTATCCACATACATGGATCTATATTTGTGCTTTTTATTCTGTTCCACTGGCATATTTGTTTAACATTTTTCAGTATGTACTCTTTTAAATACTGTCCTGTGAAAATAATAATAAAAAAATAATAATAATTTCAGTATGTTCTCTGAAACATACTGAAATTAGAAATCAGTATCAGAAAGGTTTCTGGAAACAAAGTAACATACTTATAAATAACCCATGGGTCAAAGATTAAATAAAACAAAAATCACAAAGCATTTGAACTGAATAAAATGAATAAACAACACATTAAAATTTTCTCAATGAAGTTAAAGCAAACTTAAAGAGACTGGAAGGGAAATTTATGGTGCTAATGCCTCTATTAGAAGAGGAAAATGACTCAAATGTCTCTTTATTCTCAGCTTCTACCTTAAAAAATTAACCCAAGGTATACAGAATATATGAAATAACAAAAATGAGAACAGAGATAAATGCAATAGAAAACCAAAAGCAGGAAAGAACATCAATGAAACCAAGCGTCAGTTCTTTGAGCTCAATAAAACTGATAAATCTCTAACCAGATACACCAGGAAAGAGAAGACACCAATTAACATCAGAAATGAGACAGAGATGTCACTATGGAAATGAGACAGGGGATGTCACTATAGCTTTTACAGGCATTAAAAGTATAATAAGTACAACTTTATTCCAATAAATTTCACAACTTAGAGGAAATGGACAAATTCCTTGAAAGACAAACTACTAAAGCTCGCTGAGAAAATAAATATCTATGTCTGCCAAAGAAAATTAATGTGTAGTTAAAATATAAAATCTTCTAATTGATAGTAGTTATTTTTGTGTACTGTGGCTGACTGATTTCTTTCATAAAGTATTTTTACTATTCTGATGTTTGTAATTTTTCTTAAGTTCATAGTTTTTCTACATTTACTATTTCCTCAGTTTGCTAGCCAAAACTGAATGTACAATATAGTCACAACTGTGATTAAAATTAGTGCATAATACATGAAACTTACTAACTCATCGTGGCCATATTTGGGTATTACTGACTTCTCTCATTAAGTGCTTTTTTGTCTTTATTATTTTTCTAAAATAACTACAATGAGCATTTATTATTTTTTGGTGGAAAATCCTTACTAGATGACTTTATGCAATGATGTGGATTTTCTCCTATCACATTCCTATAACAGGTTGACTCACACCCCAATCTGAAAATCCAAAACCTGAAGTACTCCAAAATCCAAAATTTTTAGTACCAACATAGAAATTGGTACTAAAATATGAAATAACAAAAATGAGAACAGAGATAAATGCAACAGAAAACCAAAAAGCAGGAAAGAACATCACTGAGCATTTCAGACTTCACATTTATAGATTTAGCAATACTCAACTGGTATGTTAACTACAAATATTCCAAAATGTGAAATTCAAAACACTTCTGATTCCAAGCATTTCAGATAAGGGATATGAGACTATATGTTTTTATTTATTTAAATTACTAAATATTGATAGCAATTGTTTTAGAATTATAATTGGTACTGAAAAAACATCCACAGTTAATCAGAACAGTTTTGCTTATTTCCATAATACAACTTAACTGTATATAAGCTGCCAAAGAACAAGTTAAGAAAACAAGCAAAAATTGCCAAGCATGGTGGCTCATGCCTATAATCCTAGCACTCTGGGAGGTGGAAGTGGGTAGGTTGCCTGACCTCACGAGTTCAAGACCAGCCTCAGCAAAATTAAGACCCCATCTCTAAAAATAGCCAGACATTGTGGCGAGCACCTGTAGTCCCAGCTACTTGGGAGGTTGAGGCAAGAGAATCACTTGAGCCCAAGAGTTTAAGGTTGCTGTAAACTATAAAGCCATGGCACTCTACCAAGGGAGACAAAGTGAGACTCTGTCTCAAAAAACAAAACAAAGGGCAGCGCCCACAGCTCAGTGGGTAGTGTGCGAGCCACATACAGTGAGGCTGGGAACCCAGCCCAGGCCAACTAAAACAACAATGACAACTGAAAAAAAAAAAAAAAAATAGCTGGGCATTGTGGCAGGTGCCTGTAGTCCCAGCTACTTGGGAGGCTAAGGTAAGAAAATTACTTGAGCCCGAGAGTTTGAAGTTGCTGTGAGCTGTGACACCATGAACTCTACCCAGGGTGACATAGTGAGACTCCGCCTCCAAAAAAAAGCAAAACTAATTTTAGAGTCAGCTGAGAAAAAAAAGGTTAATAGTGCCACAGTTCAATAAATCAACATGTGACAAATTTGCTTCCACTTAACTGAACAAAAATTAAAGCACTAAAGAATTTTTAAGTTAGTGAATGGAATACTTTGATATTTTTAATAATAAAAAAGCATCCCCAAATACTTTTGTCTTTAGAGGTGGAGTCTTGCTGTGTTGCCCAGGCTGGTCTCAAACTCCTGGATTCAAGCATTTAGCCTTGGCCTCCCAAAGGCCTCCCTAACTGCTAGGATCACTTTGTGTGAGCTACTACACCTGGCCTTCCCTAAATATAAGACACATAGTGTAAAGCCAATCCTCGTGATCTTTCTAGAGGCAATAAGAATCTCTCTTTGGGAGCTAGACCTGAAGCACAGAGGCTGGGGAGTTGCAGGGTAGATCCTTTTCACCCTTACACAGACCGAGTACCAAAGGAAGCTGGCCAGATGAAATATGAAGCACACACGGAGGCAGTGCTGAAAGGTGGAGACACCAGCTGAACTT
This sequence comes from Nycticebus coucang, assembly GCF_027406575.1. Classification (NCBI taxonomy): domain Eukaryota; kingdom Metazoa; phylum Chordata; class Mammalia; order Primates; family Lorisidae; genus Nycticebus; species Nycticebus coucang. Next base: position 16,861,430 of record NC_069789.1, on the reverse strand, counting down.
CATAATCTTTAAAATTCATTTCCCTGCTCACCTTGGGTTAGTTTAAGCTGTTTTCTTTTACGTGCAACTAAGAAATCTATCAAATATATAGAACCTGCCTAGAAAAATCAGACAGTGAAGTCCAAGAGAAAGAAAATTCAAATTAAATAATATCACAAAGCTGAAAGAGCCGAAAGAATACTGTCACAGAGATGAAAGGAAGAATTTAGTCAAGAGTACCATATGCTTGCTATAGAAATGTAAAATAAGAAAACAGAAGAGTGTTTACTAGGTAACAAGGGCAACTTCAATAACGGTGAAGCAGAAAGCCAGACTGCAATGAGAAATGAGTAAGATAAGCAGATTTTAATATTAAAATTTTATTAATAAAAATATTATTAAAATTCTAATGTTAAAATTTTCACTATGGGTTAGTTTTACCACAGCTTTACTATGATAGGTTCTAATAATCAAAAATTTAATATATTTTCACAAATAATTCTATTATTTTTTCTTTTTTTTTTGAGTCATTGTCTCACTTTGTCAACTCTGATAAAGTGCCATAGCGTCATAGCTCACAGCAACCTCAAACTCTTGGGCTCAAGTGATTCTCTTACCTCAGCCTCCCAGGCAGCTAGGGCTACAGGCATCTGCCACAACACCTGCCTCTTTTTAGAGATGTGGTCTAGTTCTTGCTCAGGCTGGTCTCGAATTCCTAAGCTCAAGCAATCCACCTGCCTCGGCCTCCCAGAGTGCGGGATTACAGGCACAAGCCATCCCAGCTGACCTAAATAATTCTATCTTAATAAATAATGCAAAGAGAACATTTAACCCTAGCTGCTCTGAAAATAATAATTTCCACAGTTTTTGTTAAAATACTTATTCCTAAATTGTAACTACTGCTAACTAATGTCTTCTAAAGCCAATGTTCACAGAGTCATAGAATATTCTAATTGCTAGTTACTATCCATTGAGGTATAAAGCATTAAAAAATATATAAACTATAACAAATTTGAAAGATGTTTACTCACCTCGTAATCCTATGGAGTAGAAAAATAGCCCTTTTACTTTCAACAGTTATATCCCGACTAAGTTTCACAAGTCTCTCATACTTGTCATGCCTTGCATCAAGCTCCTGCTGAAATGCTAAGAACATATTTTTGACCATAAGTATGTTTATTTTACACTCAAAGCCTATCAAATGATATGAAGAATGCATGTCACAATTAAGAACACAGACAACAGCTCCAGTCACCTATGTTCATTTAAGGAATAACACAAGTAGAACGTAGTGGTCATGACACCAATCCTGAAAACACAAAATGCTGAACACTGTAAACAATCTCTAGCACCTACTGTCTTGAGTCTTCTTAGTTGCCAAACATCTGGGGTCTACATCACTAAAATTCTCAAAGTAACTCGAGAGGTCCACCGAACAAATATTGTTCGCATCTGTCTAAATCTTTAAAACTATCTTCCTATTTTCTATAAATGCCAACTATGCACAAAAATGTGTAAATTCCTAAATCCTCAGACTTTTCAAAAGAATATATAAACTCTATTAAGGGTAGCATTAGTGTAACAATGAATATGCAACAAATTTTTTCAAATAAATGCTACAGTAAGTGAATTATGTCACAATTTTTAAGGATACAAAATTATGACTATCACATATAAATAAACACTGAATAACAATCTAACCAGCCACTTATTTTTAAATTGTATATAGTCTCAAATTTACTTTATATTTTACCATATAGTGATATTGTATACATAACCGTAACACATTTGAGAAATACTAAACTATTTTTAAGATACTAAAAGAAGAAAAATAAGGGGAAAACACCGAAAATTCACAAACATGATGTGAGTTACTTTTGATATAACCGGAAGATTAGATTATAAAAAAGTTTTTGCAATCAAGTTATGGCAGAGTTCATCTGAAAATGATCAGGGAAACATCAAAACTTAATCAATTGGGCGGCACCTGTGGCTCAAAGGAGTACGGCGCTGGCCCCGTATGGCGGAGGTGACGATTTCAAAGCCAGCCCCGGCCAAAAACAAAACAAAACAAAACAAAAAAAACTTCAGCAATTAGGCCAGAAAAGGTCAGCTGATAACTGAGTTAGTCAGGATGTTAGAAATCTAGGAAGAGAACTGAAAGTAGTAGAAAATGAGGAAGAAGAGATTCTGAGAACAAAGAAAAGCTGAATGTTGGCGTGTGTCTGGTTAGCTTATATATACTCTTTGATGATTCAGCAGTTTCACATAGAAATTAAATTTTAACTCATCAAAATTCTGACAGTGACAAGTGCCGCCTCCTAATGTAATACAGTAGAACCTTCACAGTTGATGGCTGACCACCTCCCTAAACTGACTACCTCAAGATGACCTAATTTTCTTTTTTTCTTTTCTTTATGAGATTGAGTCTCACTATGTTGCCCTCAGTAGAGTGCTGTGGTGTCACAGCTCACAGCCACCTCAAACTCTTGGGCTTAAGTGATTCTCTTGCCTCAGTCTCCCAAGTAGCTGGGACTACGACTCCCAGTGCCCAGCACAACACCCGGCTATTTTTTGGTTGCAGTTGTCTAGTTGGCCCGGGCCGGGTTTGAACCTGCCACCATCAGTATGTGTGGCTAATGCTATAACTACTGTGCTACGGGTGCTGAGCCAGACAACCTAATTTTCACACAGGTATGTATCACTATAGAAGGCCTGGTTACTTATGCTGACCACCTCCATATGTTGACCAGTTTGTTATAGTCCCTTGAGGGGACAACTTACCAAAGTTCTACTGCATAGAACCACAAAGGCTTTCCCCCCTGTACTTCCATTCCATCTATTCCCTTGTGATAGAGGCATTTCACAATGCTAACATGTGCTAATAGTGTTTTCTCCTGACCCTGTAATAGCACTTAACATTCAAGAAACTACTGAATAGAATATTGATATTTATGTCTATTAAATATAATTGCCACTATGTTTACCTGTTATGCTAACTTAACTTTCACTAAATAGATGAAATGGATGTTTAATTGGATTTACTCTCACATACCGGGACTGACTTTTACCTAACTAGCTTAATTACAGAAAGCCTAACTTGAGACTGCCAAACAGAAGGAGTGTGTTTTTAACATTTGTAAGATAATCAAAAATCTTCACCACACCACTATCAGATGGTTTCAGCCTCAAAATTTTTTCCTTACTAAAACTTTTAACAAATAACAAAACAATTACTTTTTATTATTGTTTAGAAGACTCCATCTGGGGTTTTGTGAGTACAGTCATAATGGAGCAAAAGGATGCATTAAATACATTTAAATAAGGAAAACTGTTTACCTTTTCTAGAAGACAAAGCTAAACAAAGCTATACACACACTCACACACACGCACACACACACATATAAAGCTAACACTTAATAGAACAGTATAACCACTGGGAGTAGCCAGACAGGTAAACTACCTACTGGAAAAATAATCTGCAGTCTACAGTGTTTAAATAGTGAATTCATGCCTCTAACATGTTTACTTGTCCTTATGTCCTCCTCCTAGCTTACTAAGTCAGCCAACTTTCCTCTTGGTTCCTGACTCTCTTCAAGCTGGCATCTTTCTTCATGCCTCTATTGCTACTGCTTCTTTCTAGACCACTCTAACCATCTCTTGTTTCACTCTCATCATTCAGGTATCATTCTACTCAAGGACTGCTCAAATATTACCTGACTCCCTCCTCCCTTAGTCTGCATTCCTTTACCATACGTAACTGATTTATTCTTTCCCAGCATTTATCCCTCACTAGCCAAAATCATAATATTTGTTTACTTGTAAATTTGCTTGTTTATTAACCATATTCTCCAAGAGAATATAAATCTCATGAAGGCAAAGGGCTTTGTCTTTATCATTGATTCAGAACACAGAACAATGCCAGGCAGCAGATGTTCAGAACACATTTCTTGAATGAACTGTTTGCTGAAATCACAGGCAGTACAACACACTGGGTAAGAAGATCTGCTGTGCAATCCCCTGGGAACTAACAAGTTTTTGACAAGGAACTACAAATCAATGTGCCCAATAAGCACCGCCTCTAATGTGAAATGAATAATGTATCTTACTAATTAGCTGTTCAGCTATTACTTTTTCAAATGTATGCTAATGCTGTTGCAATTATTAAAATACAAATTATTCATAAAAGTTGGTAAATTAATTTTAAAGCACTGCTGACTCCAATCTGTCTTAACAGTTTCATGTTGTCATCCTAATCTAAGTTAGCTTATTATTTTGTTGCCTCACAGATGCCTCATTGTACCTGTACTACAGAAAAGCCTCTTGTCTGGTCTCTCTACTTCCACCCACTCTTGCCTTTCTATAGCTGCCTGGAGTGGTATTTTTCACATACATTTTAGTTTTTAAGACTCTCATAATAAGTCTGCATTACATTTAATAATTTTCATATTCCTTATAAGGCCTTACATAATTTGATCCCTAGAGATACTCTCAAGGAGAATACATCATTCCGTACACAGTATTCCTGCCAGGGATGAATAACCTAAATCTAATGATGAGAAAATATTAATCAAATCCAAGTTGAGGAATATTTTATAAAATAAAGCCTGGATTCTTCAACATTATCATTGTTATGAAGGACAAAGAAAGTCTGAGAAACTGTCTGGATTACAGAAAACTAAAGAGACATTAACAGTTAAATGGGATATGTGATCATGTACTAGATTATTATACTAAAGTAGAATAAATGCTACAAAGGGCATTGTTGGGAGAACTGTTAAAATAACCACTATAGATTAAAGTATCAACATTAAATCTCCTTGAGTTAGTAATGGCACTGTAGTTACGTAGGAGAAGGGGCAGGACATGATGGCTCGCACCTCTAATCTAAGCACTTCAGGAGGCCAAGGTGGAAGGATCTCAAGGCCAGGAGTTCGAGACCAGCCTAAGCAACACAGCAAGACCCTGGACCCCATTTCTTTCTTTTTTTTTTAGAGACAAGAGTCTCAGTTTGTCACCCTCGGCACAGTGCTTTGGAGTCACAGCTCACAGCAACCTCAAACTCTCAGGCTCAAGCAATTCCCTTGCCTCGATCTCCCAAACAGCTGGGATTACAGGCACCTGCCACATCACCCCGCTACTTTTAGAGACAGGGTCCTGCTCTGGCTAAAGCTGGTCTTGAATTCATGAGCTCAGGCAATTCACCTGCCTCTGCCTCCCAGGTATGAGCTGCAGCGCTCAGCCTTCTAGACCCCATTTCTATAAAAAAAAAAAAAAAAAGAGAGAGAGAGAATACTACTACTCCTAGGAAATATATTCTGAAGTACCAAGAGGTATAGAGCCATGATGAATGCAACTTATTCTCAAATGGTTCAGAAAAAAAAAAATGTACATGTAAATATATCAATTTACATATATAGATTTCTTAGAATAAACTATAAGGTGGAAAAATGTAAACAATTGGTCAATCTAAGAGAAGGCTATATAGATGTTCTCTGTACTATTTTTCCAGATGTAATATTCTTCCAATTATTTTTATAAATTTAAGATTATTTTGAGGAAGCATTTCTTTACTTAGATGAATCAACAATAACATTCATGTGCTGACTTTTTTTTTGAGACAAAGCATTATTCAGTCACCCTGGATAGAATGCTATGGTATCACAGCTCATGGCAACCTCAAACTCTTAGGCTCAAGATCTTTTGCCTCAGCCTTCCAAGTACCTGGGATTTCAGGCACCTGCCACAACACCCAGCTAGTTTTTCTATTTTTAGTAGAGATGGGGGTCTTGTCTTTGCTCAGGCCATATGCCCACCTTGGCTTCCCAGAGTGCTAGGATTACAGGTATGAGCCACTGCACCCAGCCTTTTGCACATTTTCTAATAGGGTTATATGACCTTTTCTTGATGATGTGCTTGAGTTCTCTGTACATTCTGGTTATAAGCCTTTTACCAAATGCACCCACATAAAGTGTACAAATATTTTCTCCCATTCTATGGGTTGTCTATTTATTGTAAACTTGGCTGTGTAGAAACTTTTTAATTTGATCAGGCCCTATTTGTTTATTTTGGTTGTTGCTGTGATTGCTTTTGAGTTCTTCATACATTCTTTCAATAGTCTCTTCTCTAATTCTGGTAATTTCATGCCTGGATTTAAGTCTTTTATCCATTATGAATTAATTTTTGTAAGTCCTGAGAGGTACAAATCCCGTTTTAGTATTTTACATGTTATCTATCCAGTTTTTCCAGCACCATTCATTTAATAGGGATTCTTTCCCCCAATGTATGTTTTCATCTGTTTTGCCAAAAATCAGACAGTAACATGAGGATGGTTATACCCCTTGGTTCTCTGTTCTGAACCATGGGTCCATTGTGCCAGTACCATGCTGTTTTGGTTACCACAGCCTTATAGTATAGCTTGAAGTCTGGTAAGGTGACGCCTTCCACTTTGTTGTTATTTTACATAAGGTTGTAATGGCTATTTGGGGTCTTTTCTAGTTCTGTATAAAACACTGAACTACATTTTCTAAATCTGTAAAAAATGGCATTGACATTTTAGTGGGGATGAAACTGAATCTGTAAATCACTTTTTGTAGTACAGCCATTTTTTTTTTTTTTTTTTTTAAGTAGTACAGCCATTTTAACAATGTTGATTTTGCCAATCCACAAGCATGTTTTTCTATCTGTTTACATCCCCTGGAATTTCTTAACTGTTTCATAGTTTTCCACTTCCACGGTTAAATATATCCCTAAGTATTTTACATGTATTTTCTTTGCTACTACTGAGAAAGGTATTACACCTTTGATTTGACTCTCAACTTGACTACTGTCAGTATATACAAAAACTGATTATTTTACGTTGATTGTATAACCTGTGACTTTGCTGAATTATTTACCAATTCCAGGAGACTCTAAGGCAAAATCTTTAGGGTTATCTACAGAGATCATATCATAAACAAAGAGTGATAATTTGACCTCTTCTTTCCATATTTAAATAATCCTGACTTCCTTCTGATGTCCAACACACATATAAAAAAATGCTCAATATTTCTAACAATTAGAGGAATGAATGCAAATCAAAACCACAATAAGCTATCAATTAACTTTAGTGAGAATGGCTCTTATGAGAAAGTCCCAAAATAAGTGCTGGTGTGGCTGCAAACAGAAATTTGTACACTGTTGGTGGGACTGCAAACTAGCACAACCTCTATGGCAAGTCATGTGGAGATACTTCAAGGAACTAAAAGTAGACCTACCATTTGATCCAGCAATTCCACTACTGAGTATTTACCCAAAGGATATAAGGTCATTTTATCATAAAGACACTTGCATTAAAATGTTTATAGTGGCACAATTCACAATTGCAAAGATGTGGAAACAACCCAAATGCCCATCAATACACGAGTGGATTAATAAAATGAGGTATGTGTATACCATCGAGTACTGCTCAGCCATAAAAAAAGGTGATCCAGTAGCTTTCCTAACAACCTGGATGGAACTGGAGACCATTCTTCTAAGTGAAGTATTTGCAGGAATGGGGGGGGGGGAACACCACATGTACTCAGTACTAAATGGGAACTAGTCAATCAACACTGACATGCACATATGGAAGTAAAACAAGGGGAACCAAGTGGTGGGAGGAAGAGGAAGAGTTGGGTTCATTCTTAACAGATACAATGCACACATTCTGAGTGAAGGGCACACTTATAACTTTGACCTAAAATGTACAAAAGAAAATTATGTAATCAAATCATGTGTATCTCTGTAGCATTATGAAATTAAAAAAAAAAAAAAGACCAGCTTGACCAAGAGCGAGACCCCATCTCTACCAAAAAATAGAAAAATTAGTTGGGCATGGTGGCATGTGTCCATAGTTGCAGCTACTCAAGAGACTGAAGCAGGAAGATGGTTTGAGCCCAGAGTTTGAGGCTACAGTGAGCTATGATGATGCCATTACACTGACAGAGCTAGACTTTCTCAAAGAAACAAAAAAGATACACAACGTAACATTTTGATATACATTGTGAAATGCTTACCATTATCAACCTAATTAACACCTCTATCAACTCATATATTTACCATATTTTGTGTGTAAGAACATTTTAACTACTTCATTTCAGGAAACATTTCACTCCACAAGCCCAGCAAGTTGCCTGGCCTATACAGAGTACCCAATATATATATTCTGCATGAATCAATAAAAATCAAGAACTTAAACTATAAACTAAATTACTAGCTGTCAAGGACCTAAATCTGACCAATTACTGACTTAATAATTAGCTAGGATTTTGCCTAATATTTCAAGATAACATGTATTCATTACAGTAGGACCTCTGTAAGCTGACCACTCAAGGGATTGTAACTAACTGATCAACACATGGAAGTGGTCAACATAAGGAACCAGGCCTACTGTGCTAATATGTACATGTGGTGCATGTCCAATCTATGAAAATTAGGTCAACTTAAGGAAAAGGTCAATGTAGGGAGGTGGTCAACTATGGAGGCTCTATTTTATTCTCATGAATACATTAATGACCACTGTGAGTTGGATACCATGAACATAAAGTTAGACAAAATACAGTTTCTATCCTCAAGCTCAATCCAATATAAGGAACAGAGATGCAAAGAAACAAAAATGTAATAATGCTATAATACATTTCTAGGAAAGTAGGATCCTCATTTTTCTTGTTTACTATCAACAAACACTAGAACACAGTGGGTGCTCGATTACTATTCAATGACTGAATAGATGGATAATGAATGAATGTAATGCCTGAGACCAAGTCTGCTAGAGAAAAAAAATCAGAAAGCCTTCAAAGAGAAGGCTACTTGAGCTAAGTCTTGAAAAAAGCACAGTTTATCAGATGAGTAAAAGGAACACCACGTTAGAAGCAATTCTAACTTCTCCATCAATGTGCTTTCTATTCAACTACCGCTAGCTGTCTTATACCTCTGAAGATCACTGTAAGCACTATAGTCGTTTTTTAAAAGACATCCACAAATTACTTAAGAATCCTTCCTTCCACAGGTAGAGATTAATTTCCTTTCCCTTAAATATGAGGCAGAATTTTTAAACTACTTTGCTTCTAACAAATACTATGTGACAAAAGTGACAGTTTGTGATGTCTAAGGTTTAGACACAAGAATATTGTGGTTTCCTCCTTGCTCCATCTGAAGAAAAGCCAGATGCCACATGAGGACCCTCAAGCACACATGGAGAGGTCCATGTAGAGGGACAGAGAACTGGTTGCAGATAGAGGCCTAAATTGTGATTCCAGCCTCAATCAAGCCTTCAGATGACTGCAGGTCAGAACCAACCAGCTGAGCTGGCCCGCCCCAGATTCCTGAACCACAGAAATGTAAGGTACCAGGGCAGTCCATAAAGGAGGACAAAAGGATGATTTTGTTTTATGATTTGCTCTGATGTTTTGTTTACAAATGAGGAACAACCTCATCAAGTTAACATGGTGAGAAAAGGGGGACTATGAACACACGTGTATGTGTAAGATTTACTGACAGATTTGACTTCCCATTCTGTGCAAAGAACTACAGTCAAAACAAAGATACAGTCCCTTTAATTGTCTAGTTGAGAAAATAAAAATACACACTATATGAGAAAATATCAGGTCACAACAACGTTTAAGTTTACAGCATGTCTAATATTAATCAACTGCTGTTTAATTAATTAATGTTACTTAAGTTTAAGTAATGTTTACTAATATCAATGGTACATAAAACTCAAGGCCTTTGGAATCACAGACTTTAGGGCAGATCTAGTCCCATCACAAAGCCTCCAGGAAAATTTATTTTCAACATCTGCACATCTTAAATTCTTAGGAGCTGTTTTCTTGTACACAACATGGCTAATTAATTTTTGTTACAGCTTTTAGTTCTCTCCCCTTCGCCAAATTACATTACAGAGAACTTACATTTGAAGGCCAGCATCACGGGTGAAGATGAATTAACATCCCTCCCTTCTCTTCTTTGGTTATGTGGAAAATTGTCATGCTTCCTTTTCCTGAACCCTCCTGATCCTTATGTAGAGAACAAAAAAGTTGGAGAGGTACATTCCATCACCAGAAGTTTCCAAAAACAGAATATAAGCAAACCCTTCCTTCCTTTAAAACTACCCACAGGGCCCTTGCCAGAGGTTTTCTCCGCAGACTGACAGAATAGCAGCCCTGCCTTTTCCCCTAAACCATCCAGGCTTCCACCAACTGGTGCCTTGATAAAGTACAAGGACAGCAACTGCCGAACTAGAATAAAACTACAGCTCGAAGACAGAAGAAAATGAGAGGCATAAGTAAGGTCAATGTGGCCGGGGAGAGAACTGGAGCCACAGCCCCTCGAGCCAGCAAGGAAGAAGGCAACCTTCAAGGCTAAGGAGAAGGGGGAAATCACATAAATATGCAGGAGAACGTCCCCCTCTGATCAAACAGCGCCCAGTGCAGGTGAAGACACCACCTTCTTTGCTGCTCATGTCAAGGCCTCCGGTAAGACGAGCGGCGAGCGAAGGCCCTGGACCCAGCGGAGCACACAAGGCGCCGACCAACTACAGACGCGCTCGCGGCAGCCCAGCCGACGTCCAACGCACTGGCCGGAAGCGTGCTTCCGCAGCCGCCGCGCGCTCCCTTTGCGCCTGCGTACTTCCGGCCTGCGTCGCGGGCCCCTGCCGCTGGCTCCGCCCCCCCCCGCGTGGTCCGGGAACTTTGCGCCTGCGCGTCGTCTCGCCTGCCATCTGCTGTGTCTGGAGACAGAAACTACACGCCTCACAGCGAGCTCTGTAAATAAAAATAAAATGTACCTTCAGGGTTAGGAGCTGAGACTTTTGTGAAGGTAAAAGGAAGCGCAAAAAAATGGACGAGACTTTTTTTTCCAGGCACCTTTAGAACACTCTGGCCCGCCTCCAGGCCGGACCTAGGCGCGCCGGGGGCACCCTGGGAGTTGTAGTCCGCCGGCTGGAGCGGGCCCCGCGGGGCGCAGCCGGGCTTCGGAGCGGGAGGGAGCCCCGGTGCTCTCTGAGCACGTGGGAAAGTCTTCTCAGGAGCCAGGCGCAACGTTACAGTGGGACGTTTTCAGCTTACCCCTGCTGGTAGTGATGCCTGGGTCTTTAAACAGTGATGCAAATACGCGAGTCAGTCATTGATCATAACATTGCCTCTGCTTTCTCTCACGAGGTAAAGCTTGCGGTTCGGTTCTCCGCCCACTTCTCTCCTCCCGGTTTTCCCCTTCTTTCCTTATCCACTGCCCCCTCTCGCTTCACTCCTTTCCTTCCTGGCCCTCGCGAGCCAGACAGCCTGTGTTCAAATTTGTTTCCTCCACGGAGGGTTTGCGCAACCTTGAGGAAGCAAGTAATCTTTATATGTAAAATGGGAATAGAATAGTACCCGCCTCATAGGGTTTTTTATTAAAGGACATAATACTAAGGTCTGTGAAGATTGTTTTATACATATTAAGTGCCGAATTGAATATTAGATTCGATACCTTCCACTTAATGTGTGTATCTATGGCTCTCCAAAGACAGAAAAGTTGTGCACCGCTGAATTGTGAGCCTTTTCTTATGGGCAGATACCATCTTATCTTACTAACTAGACTTTGTGCTGGTCATATCCCCAGTGCTTCTTAGCCCTATGCCTTACGTTCTAGGCCCCCAGCTTATACGAATGATATTTGCATGGAGATAGGTAACCAGGTGGCAATTCAGCACCCTCAGGCCAAGGCGCGGTATATTGGGTGCCTTGGGCCTGCTAGAGAACACAAGTACATTTTATTAAGCTGTCTCTAAATAACCTCTGTGTTGTAGGCGGTATTATGTACAGTCTTTACTCCTTAATTTAGGAACAAAGGAACAGTGAATGAAATAACTTGGCTAGAATATGGTAGTAACTTCAAGGCACAAGAGTGACCTAGAAAGGTTTTCTCTTCCGGGTTCCAACTCTAAAGTAAAATAGTAAGCATCACTCATGGTATTTCTGCTGAATACATGAATTGATTGGCCAGATTCCTTAATTCAGTGGTTCTCAACCTTCCTAATGCTGCAACCCTTTAATATAGTTACTGTGGGTCGTGACCCACAGGTTGAGAATTGCTGCCTTAATTCATCAACCATGCTTGATGAATTAATTGCTTTGTGGATGTCAGCCAATCCCCTGTGTTTGTGTGATGTTTGACCCTGCCTACATCCACCAGTATCCCCCAAGTCTTCTATTACAACTTGACAATGCCATAAAAAAAGGTAAGTCTGATACAAATCTACTGGTTTTAATGAGACACCACCCCCATCCAAGGAAGCCAGTAGTTATAAACATTTAAAGAGTTGACACTTACTGTACCATAATCTGGAGAAAGAATATTTTTCCCTTTAATATGTGTTTAATGGTTAACTCTCCTGGAATAGCAGCTTCCAAGATCTCAACCTCCCCAAACCTGATGAGCGTAATGTCTTTTCTTTTTCCAGACACCACACCCTTAGCCTGTTCTGCTACATTAAACTGCTTTTCACTGCTTCCCATAAATGAAATAATTAGAACACTAAGTTTTATAACCTGTAATGAATTCTCAAAGTACTTAATGGAGGTGAATCCCAGGAGCATTTTCCCAGCACTTATTTTCATTTACTCCAGGCTTTCCTAGGTGTCACAACTTCTTTGTCAGGAAATAGCTTTCAACCTCTGTGACAACTTGTGTCCCTACCCTGTCTCCTTGCTTTATTGCTTCAAATGCAAACACATGGTTTTTGGTACTTGGCAAAACAGGTTTTTTGTTTGTTTTTAAAGAAAGACTACCACCCCAAGTCAGAAAGGAAAGGAAAGATTTTCAGTAAGACCTTACCTCTGGATGTTCGTAACCACTTCTGTGGAATTCTGATTACCCATATTTGACTCTGGATAAAGCACTGAGTTTTTCAACTGCGCTGTTGTTATTCAGTTCATAATTCCTTGCATTGGTCACCGTTACAGGAGAATAATCACATATCAAAATTGGTTTTGTATATTGAAAGAAAATTATATAATTAAGAGGATATAGGCAGGCCCTCAGGAGGTTATATGTTTCAGCATTTCCCTGTATAGTTAGTACATACACCCTATGAGAGGTTAAAGACCAAAAATGAGAAATTATTCCGAGACATGAATGAAAGAGGTGAGGTTCTGTATGGGCAACACAGCCTTTATTCTATTCTTGTGCAAGGGATGAATGCTGAGTTCGGAAAGGAAGTCAGCACGTGGATTAAGGTGAATGGGAATATAAAATTTCAGAGGGGCAGGGATTGGTGCATTCATTCCTAACTGGGCAGGACGGTTCTACTTGGGCAGTTCCCTACATTGGCCCATACATCCTAGGATGGGAAATCATGAGGAATTGCAAGAATCGTGAGTGACCTAGTCACGGCTAACTGCAACTTCAGACTTCTGGGCTCAAGCCGTTCTCCCAAGTCTGGGACCATAGGCATGCCCTATCACTCCTCGCTAATTGTTTCTATTTTGTGTGCAAACAGGGTCTTGTTCCTCCTTAGGCCGGTCTCAAACTCCTGGCCTCAAACAATCCTGCTTCAGCCTCCCACAGTGCTAGGATTAGAGGCATGGGCCACTGTGCTCAGCCAAAGAGTGACCATTTTTAAAACGATAAGCATAATATTTGAAAGATACCTGTTGGATCTAGAGTTGTATTGTGAAGCATACAAATTACCAATTTGCAGATTGGTTTTTTTTTTAAGTCAATACTAGGATGTAGTAGCAAAAATATGTTTTACTTCTTTTACAAAACAAGAAAGGGAAGCTGGTATTTGAAGACTTAAAGAGTAATGAGTAACAATGAGATGTTACTTTACATCCATTAGAATGACTATATAATAATAAAATCAAAATAACAGTTATATGGAGACACTGGGGCACTTATACATTGCTGGTAGGAAGGTACAGTAAAATGGTACAGCCACTATAGAAGACATTTGGCAGTTCCTCAAAAAGATAAGAGATAGCATTACCATATGACCCAGCAATTCCACTCCTAGCTGTATACCTTGTACACAAATGTTCATAGCATTGTTCACAGTAACCAAAAGGTTGAAACAACTGAATATCCATTCAAACGATAAATGTATGATAAATGAAATGGTATCCATACAATGGAATAGTATTTGGTAATAAAAAGGAATGAAATACTATCCATGCTGCAACATGAATAAACCTTAAAAGCATTGTGCTAACTGAAAGAAGCTGGTCGCAAAAGACCACTTAATATGATTCCATTTGCATAAAATGTCCAGAAGACACAAATCTATAGAGACAGTAGACTGATGGTTACTTTGGGCTGGGTAGCATGGAAGAGTGAAATAGAAGGATGATAGCTAATAGGTATGGGTTTTCTGATTGAAGGTGATAAAAATGTTATAAAAATTGAGATGGTGATGTCAGTGGATGTCATATTTCCAAGTGTGTGCTTATATTGAAACATGTATTATAGCATGTGATTATATTACTGGGTTGTGTAACATGCTGTTTTGCCCTGCCCAATATTACTTCCTTTAGGCACTTGCTCTTCTCTATGCCATTTAATCCTAAATCAATCTATTCTCTCTCACAGAATTTTATTTTGAAACAGGCACACCCTGAGAGGAAAAGTGATCCTAGCTGAGTCATTTGATTGATTTCCCACGGATAAGATCTCTGAGACTGCACTGCTTCCTGTTCTCCCCAAGAACTCATCACTCATCTTTTATTGTGATGCTAGCTGCTCTTCAGAACCTCAAATAAATTCTTCCTTATTGCTTAGAGTCCTAGACTCTCATTTCTTTCTTTCTGTTTTTTTTGTTTGTTTGTTTTTTCTTGAGACAGAGTCTCACTGTGTTGCCCTTGGCAGAATTCTGTGGCGTCACAGCTCACACCAACCACAAACTCTTGGACTTAAGTGATTCTCTTGCCTCAGCTTCCCATGTAGCTGGGACTACAGGCGCCCACCACAATGCCTGGCTGTTTTCTTGTTACAGTTATAATTGTTGTTTAGCAGGCCCACACCAGGTTCAAACCCGCCCCTGCCAGCCCTGGTGTATGTGGCCAGCGCCCTAACCACTGAGCTGTGGGTGCTGAGCCTAGACTCCCATTTCTTTCTTTCTTTTTCTTTAAGCAGTCTTTCCTCTGTCCCCCAGGCTAGAGTACTATGGCATCACCTACCTCACAGCAACCTCAAATTCTGGGGTCAAGTGATCCTGTTGCCTCAGCCTCCCAAGTAGCTGGAACTATAGGTACCTACTTAATAGTTGGCTAATTTTTCTATTTTTAATAAGGATAGTCTCACTCTTGTTCAGGCTGGTTTCAAACTCCTGGGCTCAAGTAGTCCTTCCACCTTACCTTCTCAGAGGGTAGGATTACAGGTGTGACCCACCACACCCAGCCAGTTTCCCTTGCTTTTCATGTCTTCATCAGGTTTTGGTATCAAGGTAATGCTGGCCTCATAAAATAAATTAAAAAGTGATTCTTCTTTTTCTGTTTTTCTCTGGAAGAAGTTATATAAAATTGACATTTAGTCCTGAAATGATGGTGAGATTGTCACCAAAATAATTTTTTCTGTGTGTAAAGGTTAAATTATGGATTGGGTTTTTAAAACAATTATAGGACTATCTACACGTTTACTTTATCTTGGGTCAGTTTTTGTTGTATTTTGCTAGGAATTTTCCCATTTATCCAAATTTGCTTTTAGCATAAAATATCTTTTACTGTCTGTAGGGTATTTAGTGAAATTCTTTTTATTCTTTTCTTTTCTTTTTCTTTTTTTTTTTTTGAGATAGAGTTTTATTATGTCGCCCTCAGTAGAGTACCATGGTGTCACATCAACCTCAAGCTCTTGGGCTCAGGTGATTCTCTTGCCTCAGCCTTCCAAGTGGCTGTCTCTTTTCATTCTTGATATCAGTTATTGGGTTTTTACTTTTTGTGTCTTTATCCTTTTTTCTAGATATTTCTAGGCTTGATTTTCTTATTTACTGTTTTATGTTTCATCACTCTTTTGCTTTTTATTATATCACTCTTTTTTATAATTTGATTTTTTTGAGATGGATCCTTAGATTGGTTATTCAAAAGTATATTTCTCAATTTCTAAACGTGAAGATTTTTTATTTACCTTTGTTTTGGATTTGTAGCTTAATCCAGCTGTGATCTGAAAACATATTCTGTGTGACTTCAATCCATTCAAAATTATTAAGACTTGTTATTTTGACCCAGCCCATGATCTCATTTATTAATGTTCCTTGTGTTTTTTTTTTATTCTGTATTCTATAATTATGATCTATACAGATGCATAGTAGGTCAAGTTTATTTATTGTGTTGTTCACATCTTTTGTATACTTATTGAGTTTTTTTTTGTTGTTTGTTTGTTTGTTTTTTTGTCTGCTTATTCTATCAGTTACTGGCAAAAGTGTATGAAACTCTCCAGTATGGTGGGTTTGTCTGTTTTCCTTGTAACCCTCACAATTTTTGTGCTGTCTCTTTCTTTTTCTCTGGTGCACTTATGTTGACAGCACTGTAAAAACAGCTCAGTAAGGTTTCATAAGCTTGGTCTATCAGTGTCTCACAGCTATGTTCGTGTAGACATGAGGTGGTATCTTGCTAAGTAGTGTTTTTATTGTTACATGTTTTTGTGTGCCGATTGATGTCAGTTCTGATGGCCATTCCTGAAGAATAGTCCCAAAATTGCTTTGAAGGGTGGACTTGGTGCTGGTGTTGGTGCATAGCTTCCCAAGGGTGTACTTTGAAGGTGACAGTAGTGATATTCAGCAATAAGGTATATGGCACTTTTTCTAGGATAAACTTAATTGTCAGTCCTGGGGTGTGTGTGTGTGTGTTGGAAAGGCAGTCTTGCAGTTTCTCAGCTCATTCACTGCCCAGCTACAGAGGAATGGACCTTGGGCTTCCGTTACTGGGAAATAGTCCTCACAGCCTATGCTGGGCTCATTGTCTTGTAAGAAGATATCTTTTTCTATCCCAGGCTTGATGTCTCTGCCTTTATTCTTTTATTTATTTTTTTTTATGGTTTTTGGCTGGGGCTGGGTTTGAACCCACCACCTCTGGCATATGGGACCGGCACCCTACCCCTTTGAGCCACAGGCGCCACCCCTCTGCCTTTATTCTGCTAACATGCCTGTGTCAGTGGCTCTAAGGGGCAGCTCCCGGGGGAGTGGGGGTGCTGGGGACTGCAGCAGGAAGCAAGGTTCATGTAGTCATTTGGTCAACTATATAGCAGATCCTATGGCCACAGTGGGGCATTGCAAGGGCCTGGATCTAGTACACAGACACTTTTTTCTCTCCTCTTGCTTTGTGTATGTTTGTTCTCAATGACCTCAAGTCATGCATGGTCTCTTCCTTGGGTGGCCCTTACCTACCTTGGCCACAGTTATAGTCCATATTGTGTCACAGCTGACGCCCAACGAACAGTAACACTGTATATTCAGGTTATTTGCGTACAAATTAGATATTTATATGGAAATTATACACATATGTGTGTGTATTCATATTCAGTTGAACTACTTTTTTTTTGAACCACAGAACACAGTGTTTATTTGTTGTACAAAACTAGATTGTGCAATAGAGTTTTCTGTATTCTGGATTTTTCTGATTTTACCTCCATTTGAATAGTTTCTTAAAGCTTTCTGAATATACTAGATAATTTATCAGAGAATTTTTTTTCCCTCTTTTAAATTTTTCTGAGGAAATACCTGGAGTTAAAAATGCATTCAGAGACCTTGAAGAAACTAATCAAATGCTAAAAAAAATTATTTGAGAACTAAAGAACAGGGTGTTAAGAAATAGGATGAGACCCATTTGGGACAGTTTGAGAATAAGGGTAACTGCAATGATTGAAACACATCGGATGTATTTAAATCCACATGTTTATGATTATACTTCACTCCACACACACACAAAGAAGAAAAATTCCTTATTGGTCGTTGTTGCAAGATGCCAGTAAACCAACTAATTATTTAGGAAAGTGGTTAAGGAAAAGTATCAGGTATTTATTCTGTCTTTTCTAAAGACATTCTGCTACTAAGCAACCAAACAGTATGCGAGAGGAAATTATTTTTGAGAGAAGTGTTCCAGCTAGTAAGCAAAGAGGAAATAATTGAATTTGAGTATCATTCATTTGTAGTGTTTAAGTATAGTGTGTGCACATAATAGGCACTTGATAAATACATGTCAACTTGATTTAGATCTATATTTAACTGTCATAAGATTTTTTAAATAAAGTTTTAAACCATCTGTGGTAGAAAGTATCTGCCTTTGTTTTCTTAATTTTAAATTGATGAAAGAGTCTGAGTTAGTGCAAGTTCTGATGAAAGGCGTGCACAAGTATAGAACAAATTCCTTACATGATTAGTCAAGCTACCTGACTTCAAAAAAGTTTTAGTTTTATCTCTACAATTGGTAAATTGCATGGCCTGTTTCTGCTGGGCTCAGATCAGTTCTGATCAACATGTTTAGGCAGGGTAAGTCAATAGATCCCTAAATAAATCAACTTGTTTGGACAAAACAAATGACTCTATTATGACAGGAGCCAAGCAGGAACTTCCTCAGCAACTTTTCCATGGATCTGACACATAACGTCCAAAGATTCTACTTACTACATCAGGGAGCAACGCTGTTGTACCTGCCACAGAGCATGTTGAAGTTTACACAAATTTAGGAATCTGTGTCATACTGTTGCTTTGACTAAGAACTAAGTAATGAACTGATTAATATAACCTAGAGAACATCCAGTCTTAATCTCTAATCTATCTCTGGTTTTGGTGAAACTGCTGTCTTACCTGGCACGTGAGAGATAAATGAAATGTGTGCCTTTATCATCATTATTATTATTTTAGAGACAGAGTCTCACTTTATTGCCCTCGGTAAATACTGTGGCATCATAGCTCACAGCAACCTCCAACTCCTAGGCTTAGGCAATTGATTCTCCTGCCTCAGCCTCCCAAGTAGCTGGGACTACAGGCATCCGCCACGACACCTGGCTATTTTTTTGTTGCAGTTTGGCTGGGGCCAGGTTCGAACCTACCACCCTCAGTATATGGGGCCGGCACCCTACCACTGAGCCACAGGCACTGCCCAGTGTGCCTTTATTTTTAGTAGCACTCTTTTAAAAGTGCCTCAATAAGCCTGTGAACATATGAATTTCTACCGTATTTCTGCTACTTTAAAATCTATTAAAAATATGGTTCCTCATACCTGGTATTTCATAATGAATTTTCTTGGTTTGCTCAACACGTACCTGTGTAACAAGGAATCTGTGGCTCTTACCATTTACACACAGTCTGAGACATTCTATACTCAGAGATATTTGAAATGATCACTAGCAGCCAAAGTATTTCCTTGTATTGAAGTAGGAAATATTTAGAGGCAGCTCTGTAGAAACAACTTTTTGTTGTTGTTGTTTTGTTTTGTGGTTTTGTTTTTTTTTTTTCAGAGTCTCACTTTATCACTGTTGGTAGAGTGCTGTGGCGTCACACAGCTCACAGCAACCTCCAACTCCTGGACCTAGGCAATTCTCTTGCCTCAGCCTCCCAAGTAGCTGGGACTACAGGCACCTGCCACAATGTCCGGCTATTTTTTTGTTGAAGTTTGGCTGGGGCTGGGTTTGAACCCGCCACCCTCGGTATATGGGGCTGGCACCCTATTCACTGAGCCACAGGCGCCACCCTGTGAATTTTTAAGCACTGGCTCTGCCACTGAGAATTAAAGCTTATGCTTTCAAGAATGTAATTTTATCTCTCTGGACCTCATTTTCCTCATCTGTACAATGATGCTAATTAAGTAAGATGATGTATGAAATGTGTCTGATTCATAGAGATGCTTAAATGAAGCTGTGATGAACCATTAAACCATTAAATGTGATGAACATTCACTTAATGAGCATTTATTTCTTAATGTGTACTGATTTCTAGGAAAAGATAAAACATCAATCTCCTTCAAACATATTTATGTCATATATATATGTGGTATATATATATATATATATTTAGTATATATGAACAAATAGGTCAATACCCCCTACATCACTCCGAAAGTTAGAATAAAAAGTCCATGTGATGACATGCCTCTTCTTTTGGAGGATTTAAGTCATCTCAGAGCTTTTGAATAGCCATAACATCAATTAAAAATAACTTAAAGGATTATATAGCTACATACTCCTGATTTTACACATTCCCTCATTCAGGAATGCAGTAAAATGTTCTGACATATTTCATCATTTCTATTTCATGAATGGAAATAAATTCCACATTCTTCATTACAAATGTTAAAGTTAATCTGTTTTTTAAATGTTGATATAAGAATGAATACTTCTAGTATTTTAATGAAGTTAGGATAATATTGCTATATCATATCAAAATCTGAGTAAAGGTAACACCAAAGAAAAAGAAGCTTATAGCCAATCTCAATATTATCACAGCAAAAATTGTAAATTAGATTATATTTAATTAAACCTAGTAACTGATTAATTCATCAAATTAATGGCTGCTAAAAATCAGGTAGAGTTTATTATAGGAGCTTAAGAATAGTGTAACATTAAGAATTCTAGGCTTGGTGCCCATAGCACAGTGGTTACGGCACTAGCCACCTGTACCAAGGTTGGCAGGTTCGAACCTGGCCTGGGCCTACTAAACAATGACAACTGCAACAACAAAATAGCCAGGCGTTGTGGCGGGTGCCTGTAGTCCCAGCTACTTGGGAGGCTGAGGCAAGGGAATCGCTCAAGCCCAAGAGTTTGAGGTTGCTGTGAGCAGTGACATCATAGCACTCTACCAAGGGTAACATACTCTGAAACTCTGTCTCAAAAAAAAGAATTCTATAGGTGTAGTTAACCATATAGGTATACAAAGACCTATGATGCCTTCATAGTATGTCAGCTTAGTGAGACTGAACCAAGTTCTGCTCAATTCCCTGCCCTAATAGAATACATCAGTTTAATGATTATTAACAGCTATGAATAAGTTTATCTATACACAATGACCACTACTATAACAGACTGATAAGAATAATAAAGTCTTACTAATTTTAAGCACATTCTGATTTAACAGGCTTCAAAATGTCAAAAACGTGTGTCTAAAAATCAATATAATACAGGCATATCTTGGAGGTATTGTAGGATCTGTTCCAGACCAACACAATAAAGTGAATGTCACAATAAACCAACTCACACAAATGTTTTCGCTTCCCAATGTGTATTTAAGTTATGTTTACAGTATGTTGCAGGCCTGCAGTCCCTAACCTCTGGGCCATGGATTGGTACCAGTCTGTAGCCTGTTAGGAACTGGGCCACAGAGCATGAGGTGAGCAGCAGTGAGCCAGCAAAGCCTCTTCTGTGTTTATGGCTCACATCACTGTCTGAGCCCTACCTCCCCATCAGATCAGTGGTGGTATTAGATTCTCATAGGAGCATGTATCCTATTGTAAACTGCATGTGAGGGATCTATGTTCCATGCTCTTTATGAGAATGTAATGCCTGACGGATGACCTGAGGGGGAAATGAGTTTGAATCCTCCCCCAAACATCCCCCCTACTCTGTGGAAAACTTGTCTTCCATGAAACTGATTCCTGGTGGGAAAAGGCTTGGGTCTTTTGCTATAGTCTATTAGGGTGTAGTAGCATAGTATTGAAAAAATGTACATATCTTAATTAAAGATACTTTATTCCTAAAAATGCTAATAATCATCTGAACGTTCAGTGAGTCATTATCTTTTTGCTGGTAGAATCTTTTGCCTCAATATTTTTGGCTGCTAACTGATCAGGGTGGTGGTTGCTGAAGGTTAGGGTGATGGCGGCAATTTCTTAAAATAAGGTAACAACGAAGTTTACACATCAATTGACTATTTCATGAAAGATTTCCCTGCATCTTGACATACTGTTTGATAGTATTTTACCCACAGTAAAACTTCCTTCAAAATTGGAGCTGGTTCTCTCAAACTCTGCCATTGGTTTATCAACTAAAATGATGTAATATTTAAAATCTTTTGTTGTCATTTCAAAAATGTTCACACCATCTTCACCAGGAGTAGATTCCATCTCAAAAAAACACTTTCTGGGGAAAGCCAAGCAAGATTGTGAACCAGAACACTCATTCATCTGAGCTCTCGTAGAACAATTGGGAAAAAAGAGAGAACTCAGCTAGAGTTGGCATGGGGACTTTACCCAGAGTCATGGCTCAGGGAGCACAGTGAGGAGGTAGTATTAGAGCTGGATGCAGTGTGTGATCCAGAGTAGTGGAAATCTGATGAATTAGGCAAGGGATAGTGATAGGCTAGGATTGGCTACCCCACCCCCACAGGCCCAGGATGGGTGGAAGCCTTTCCAGAGTTTTCAGTTGTTGGGGGAAGCTGCGCATTGAGTGGAAAGCTTGGAAAAGTGGGCAGATTTGAACAGTATTTAGCAACTAGATTTGAACACCAGTTGGAGTGGATGTATCATAGGCCTGGTGGTTGGCAAGGCAGCTATACAGAGAAAGTAGTGGCGACCAAGGGGCTTCCATTGTAGGAAAGTCAAGAGAAGGTCTTACCTGAGGCCTTAAGCAGGGCCATCTTAATTCTGCCTGCTGGTATCAGAGCTCTACTCTTGGGACAGGCTGAGGGACTCCTGCAACCCATGGGAACTGGAGTGAGGGCACCATGGGACCTGCCCCTGAAGGATTCTTGTGAGCTTTAAGATCCCAACCTGGCAGGGTCTGAATGCTAAGGAAACAATTAGGCTACCATCAAAGGCAACTAAGTTCAGAAGAAGAACCATAGAGTTGCTGGCTGTGTTCTCTGTCTACTAAAAAAATTGCAGTGCCACCTGGTGTCCCAGTGACACATTGCAACATACTGTCATCACAAGCAAGGACTTCTGTTGGAAACAAAGGAGGCATTGAGAAGGAAAAAGGAGGATAAGCAAATGAACCAGAA
Organism: Nycticebus coucang; assembly: GCF_027406575.1. Lineage (NCBI taxonomy): Eukaryota > Metazoa > Chordata > Mammalia > Primates > Lorisidae > Nycticebus > Nycticebus coucang. The sequence goes on along the minus strand of NC_069789.1, from coordinate 16,838,536 downwards.
GAAAGAACACATGAGGAGAAACCAACAGAAAAATTCAGGCAATGTGAAAAACCAAAACAGGAACTCCCCCGAGGGACAATGAAGCAGCTACTGCAGAAGACTTCACCTATAAAGAATTAATGGCTTTGACAGAAAGGAAATTTAAAACATGGATAATAAAGACAATAAAAGGAATGGACAAGAAAATGGAAAGACAGAACCAAAAGTCAGATGAGAGATATGTAGCATATACAAGGACATGGCACAGCTTAAGGAAATGAAGGAGACAATCAGGGAATATAAAGATGCAGTAGAATGTATCAAAAATAGGTTAGACCATGGAGAAGAAAGAACTACAGAGCTAGAGGATAACGTTTTTTAGTTGGCTCAGGTAGTTAAAGAGTCAGAAAAGGAGAGAAAGCTGAACAGGCATTTAGAGAACTATGACACTCCATGAAGTGTTCAAATATTTGAATAACAGGGATTCCTGAAGGGGAAGAAGATTGTCCCAAAGGAATGGAAACCCTACTGGAGACGATCATAAATGAAAACTTCCCAAGTTTTACTAAAACACACTCCTTTCAGATGGTTATCAAACCCAGGGTCATTGCAAAGCAAACAGAGCCTCTCCAAAACACTTTGTAATTAACCTGTCCAAAGTCAAGATGAAAGAGAAAATTCTGCAAGCAGCCAGGAGTAAGTGCCAACTGACCTACAGAGGCAGACCCATTAGGATGACAGCAAACTTTTCAATTGAAAACTTCTAAGCCAGAAGAACATGATCAGCCAACTCAACATTCTTAAACAAAACAATTTTCATCCCCAAATTCTGTACAGCTAAACTAAGCTTCAAAATTTATGGAGAAATCAAATCTTTTGTGGATATACAAACACTGAAGAAATGTGCCACAATAAGACCAGCACTACAGGAAATACTATGACCTATTCTCAACACTGACTACCGCAATGGACCACCAGAAGCTAAAGGTCAAAACTTAGCTTCCTCAATGGCACAAAGGATAAAACTACACAATGGACTTTCACAAAATATGATGAATAGAACTCTACCACACTTATCAAGTCTCTCAATAAATGTCAATGGACTGAATTCACCACTGAAGAGGCACAGGCTGGCTGATTGGGTAAAAAAGCACAAACCATCCATATGCTGTCTCCTGGAGACACACCTAGCCTTGAAAGACAAATCAAGACTCAGGATTAAGGGATTGAAAGCAGTATTTCAAGCAAGTTGAAATCAGATGAAAGGAGGGGTTGCAATCTTATTTTCAGATAAAAACAGATTTAAGGCAATTAAAGTTAAGAAAGACAAAGATGGACATTTTATACTGGTCAAAGGAACAATTCAATAAGAAGACATTTCAATTTTAAATATTTATGCATCCAACTTAAATGCTCCCAGATTTATGAAACAGACCTTGATGGGTCTGAGCAATATGATATCCTATAACACCATAATAGTTGGGGACTTTCACCCCTTCTGACAGAACTGAACAGATCCTCTAAACAGAAACTAAGCAAAGATATAAAGGACTTAAATGTGACCCTAGAACAAATGGGATTAATGGACATATAAAGAACACACCATCCCAAAGCTAAAGAATATACATTTTTCTCCTCAGCCCATTGTACGTTCTCCAAAAGCAACCACATCCTAGGATGTAATCAAACTTCAGCAAAATTAAAAGAATAGAAATTATACCTCTCACCCAAAGGCAATAAAGGTGGAACTCAATTCCAACAGAAACAGTCTCCGTACACAAAGACTTGGAAATTAAACAACCTTATGTTGAATGATAGTTGGATTCAGGAACAGAAACAAGAGGAAATCATTAAATTCCTCAAATATAACAACAATGAAGATACAAGTTACCAAAACCTGTGAGATACAGCAAAAGCAGTCTTAAGAGGGAGATTTATCACATTAAATGCCTACATTCAAAAAACAGAAAGAGCACATAAATAAACTCATGAACCATCTTATGCAAAAAGAAGAACAATGTAATCCCAAACCCAACAGAAGAAAAGCAATAACCAAAAGTAAATCAGAGATTAATGAAATTGAAAACAAAAGAATCATTCAGAAAATTAACAAAAAGTTTGTTTTTTTGAAAAAATAAATAAAATCAATAAAACCTTGGCCAGATTAACTAGAAACAGAAAAGTAAAATCTCTAATAAACTCAATTAGAAATGACAATGGGGAAATAACAACAGTTGCTACAGAGATACAAGAGATCATCTCTGAATACCACAAGAAACTCTGTGCCCAGAATTTCAACAATGTGGAGGAAATGGATCAATACCTGCAATCACACCCTCTCCCTAGACTTAATCAAGAAGAAATAGATCTCTTGAACAGACCGATTTCAAGAACAGAGATCCAAGAAACAATATAAAAAAAATCTCCCAACAACAACAACAAAAAAATGCCCTGGTCCAGATGGCTTCGCACCAGAATTCTATAAAACCTTTAAAGAAGATTTTATATACTGCAGAAATTATTCCAATTCTGCAAAAATTATTCCAAACAATTGATAAGGAAGGAATCTTCCCTAACATATTCTGTGAAGCAAACATTACCATTATACCAAAACCAGGACAAGAACCAACTAAAAAGGAGAATTTCAGACCAATTTCACTAATAAATATAGATGCAAAAATTCTCAATAAAATCCTAGCCAATAGATTACAGCTATACATTAAAAAAATCATTCATCACAATCAACTAGGTTTCATCCAAGGGATGCCAGACTTGTTTAACATATGCAAGTCAATAAACATAATTCAGCATATCAACAGAAGCAAAAACAAAGACCATATGATCCTCTCACTGGATACAGAAATTTGATAAAATTCAGCATCCTTTTCTAATTAGAACACTTAAGAACACCAAAGCTAAGGAATGTACATTTTTCATGTTAGCCCAACAAATAGAAGAAATACCATGCTTTGGGCTGGGAAGAACTAACATTGTGAAAATGTCTATATTACCCGAAGCAATCCACATATTCAATGCCATCCCCATTAAAATACCATCATCATATTTTCATGATTTGGGAAAAAATAATTCTTCATTTTGTATGGAACCAGAAGAAACCCCATATAGTCAAGGTAGTTCTTAGTAATAAAAACAAACCCAGGGTATCACCCAACCAGATTTTTGGCTATACTACAAGGCCATAATGATCAAAACAGCATGGTATTGGCACAAAAATAGAGACATAGACATATGGAACATAACAGAAAACAAAGAAATGAAACCAGTTTCTAGTTGCCTGATCTTTGATAAACCAAACAAAAGCATATAGGGGAGAAAAGAATCCCTATTCAACAAATGGTGCTGGGGAGCACTCGATAACCACATGTAAAAGACTAAAACTGGACCCACACCTCTCACCATTTACAAAAATTGATTCAAGATGGATAAAAGATTTAAATCTAAGATATGAAATAATGAAAATTCCCAAAGAATGTGTGGGGAAAACACTTGAAGATATTGGCCTGAGGAAAGACTTTTATGAAGAAGACTTCCATGGCAATTGCAACAACAAAATAAACAAATAGGACTTAAACTGAACAGCTTCTGTACAGCTAAAGAAACAACAAGCAAAGCAGACAACCTTCAGAATGGGAAAAGATATTTGCATATTATGAATCAGACAAAAACTTGATAACTAGGATCTATGAGAACTCAAATAAATAAAAAAAAAAGACTCAACAATTCCATATATCACTGGGCAAGAGACATGAATAGAACCTTCTTTAAAGAAGACAAATGGCTAACAAACATGAAAAATGCTCATCATCCCTAATCATCAGAGAAAGGCAAATCAAAACTACTCTGAGCTATCACCTAACCCCAGTGAGAATGGCCCACATCGCAGAGTCCCAAAGCTACAGATGCTGGAGTGGATGTGGAGAGAATGGAGTACTTTTACATTGCTGGCGGGACTGCAAACTAATGCAACCTTTTTGGAAGGAAGTGTGGAGAATATCAAAGAACTCAAATTAGACCTCCCATTTGATTCTGTAATCCTATTACTACCCATCCACCCAAAAGAAAAAAGATCCTTTTATCATAAGGACAATTGCACTGTTTATTGCAGCTCAATTTATAATTGCCAAAATGTTGAAACAGCCCAAATACCCACCAAGCCAGGAATGGGTTAACAAGTTGTGGTATATGTATACTATGGAATACTATTCAGCCATTAAAAAAGATGGAGACTTTACATCTTTTGTATTAACCTGGATGGAGGTGGAATACGTTCTTCTTAGTAAAGCATCACAAGAATGGAGAAGCAAGAATCCAGTGTACTCTATTCTAATATGAAGGCAGTAGATGAGCCAATACAAGGAGGGGTAGCCAATATAATTGTGTGGGGGTGGTACACAGTTATAAGAGAGACTTTATCTAACAAATGCCATCAGTATAACCTGATTCTTTGTACCCTCAATGAATCCCAAACAATAAAAAAACAAACACTTTCTTTGCTTCTCCAGAAGAAGCACCTCCTTTGACATTTAAGTTTTATCATGAATTGCTGTAATTTAGTCACATCTTTATACTTCTAATTTTCTTGCTATTCTGACCATATCTGCAGTTACTTCTTCCACTAACGTTGTAAATCCTCCAAAATCTTCCATAATGGTCAAATGAACTTCTTCCAAATTCCTATTGATGTTGATATCTTCCAAATTCCTATTCATATTGATATTTTGTCCTCCTCCCATGAATCATAAATGATCTTAATGGCATCTAGAATAGTGAATCCTTTACAGAAGGCTTTCACTATACTTTGCTCAGTTCCATCAGAGGAATCACTATCTATGACAGCTATGGATGTACAAAATGTATTTCTTAAATAATAAAACTTGGAAGTAAAAATTATTCTTTAATCCATGGGCTACAAAATGGATTCTGTGTTAACAACAGGCATGAAAACAACATTCATCTCCTTCAACATCTCCATGAGAGTTCTTGGGTGACCAGGTGCAATGTCAATGAACAGTAATACTTTGAAAGAAAAAGAAATTTTTTTTTGAGACAGAGCGCCCTGGTGTCATAGCTCACAGCAACCTCAAACTCTTGGGCTCAAGTGATTCTCTTGTCTCAGCCTCCCAAGTAGCTCAGACTACAGGTGTCCACCACAATGCCCAGCTATTTTTTAGAGATGGGGTCTTGCACTCGCTCAGGCTGGTCTTGAACCTGTAAGCTCAGGCAGTCCTCCTGCCTCGGCCTCCTAGAATGCTAGGATTACAGGTGTGATGAAAGAAATCTTTTTAGCTGTAGATCTCAACAGTGTGCTGAAAATGTTCACTAAACCATGTGGTAATACCTAGGCTTTGTTGTTCCATTTAAAGAGCACAGGGAAGGTAGATTTAACATAATTCTATGGCCTGTAGTATTTGGGGGATGACCAATGAACATTAGCTTCAACTTAAAGTCACCAGCTACATTACCCACTAACAACAGAGTCGGCTTGTCCTTTGAAGCTTTGAAGCCAGGTATTGAATTCTCTCAAGCTAAGAAAGTCCTAGATGACATCTTTAGTAGAAGGCTATTGTTTAGCATAGCCACCTTCACCAATTATCTTCACTTGATCTTCTAGGTAACTTTCTGCAGCTTCCACATCAGCACTTGTGTTCTTTTGCACTTTTATGTTGTGGAGATGGCTTCTTCCTTAAACCTCATGAGCCAAATTCTGCCAGTTTCAAACTTTTATCCTACAGTTTCCTCCCCTCTCTCAGCCCTCATAGATTAGAGTTAGGGCCTTGCTCTGGATTAGGTTTGGGCTCAGGGGAATGTTGCAGCTGGTTCGATCTTCTGTCCAGACCACAAAAACTTTCTCAACATTAGCAATAAAGCTGTTTCACGTTCTTATTCATGTGTTCACTGGAGCAGCATTTTTATTTTCCATTAGGAACTATTCCTTGGCATTCACAATATGATTGTTTGGCCCAAGAGACCTAGCTTTTGGTCTGTCTTGGGTTTTGATATGGCTTCCTCACTAAACTTGATCACTTGTAGCTTTTGATTTAAATGTTACTTTTCCATCATAAGGTTAGTAATTTGCTTAATTTCAATATTGTTGTGTCTCAGGAAATAAGTAAGGCCTGAGGAGAGGCAGAGAGAAGTATACTGGTTAGTGGAGCAGTGAGAATACATACAATGTTTATCAGTTAAGTTTGCCATCTTATTTGATAGTAATTACAATAGAAACATCAAATATCACTGATCACAGATTACCAAAACAGGATAATAATGAAAAAAATGGGAATTACGAAAATTTGATGTGGAGATATGATATGAGCAGTGATGTTCGTAAATATGATGCTGAGAGACTTGCTTTATTCAGGGTCCCCATAAACCTCCAATTTGTAAAAATCCATATTTGCGAAGGTTATTAAAGCAAAGTGCAATATAGCCAGGTATGCTAAGATTACATATGACATTTTAAATGGTCAGAGAACAGATAGGATTATGATTACAATCAATATATTTGACAATACTACAATATTTCTCTTTAACTCAAAAAATACCCAAATTATACCCAAAGTTACAAGACAAATGACAAGTTAGAACAATTATTTTTAAAATCCAACAAAGACTAATTTTACTATAAAGAGAAATTTTAGAAACTAATAAGAAAAATGGGCAATATATATATATATATATAGCCAGACAGAACTTTGAAAAAGAGATATAAGTGGACAATTAATGAGTTATGGTGCACTCACCTCTTTTTTTTTTTTTTTTTTTTTTGTGAAACAGATTCTCACTCTGTCACCCTGAATAGTATTCCAGGGTAGTATCCAGGGCCTCATCATAGCTTGCAGCAACCTCAAACTCTTGGGTTCAAGAGATTATCCTGCCTCAGCCTCCCTAGTACAGGGACTACAGGCACTGGCCACAATGTCCGGCTAATTTTTCTATTTTTAGTAGAGAGGGGATCTCTCTCTTGCTCACAGTGGTCTCAAAGCCCTGATCTTGAGCAATCTGACCACCTCAGCCTCCCAGAGTGCTAGGGTTACAGGTGTAAGCCACCATACCTGGCCTACACTCAATCTTAATTATAGAAATACAAATTAAAGCAAAATATGATTTATATTTATCAGGTTGGCAAAAATCATAACGCTTTATAACACTCAGTATTGTCAAAAGGAAGGGAAAACACGGATTCATACATTATTGATGGAAGTATAAATGACACATCTTTTTGAGACAAACTAACAATTTATTAATTATTATTATTTTTTTAAGAGACAGTGTCTCACTTTGTCACCCTCAATAGAGGGCTGTGGCATCACAGCTCACAGCAATCTCCAGCTCCTGGGCTTAGGCGATTCTCTTGCCTCAGCCTCCCTAGTAGCTGGGACTACAGGTGCCTGCCACAATGCCTGGCTATTTTTTTGGGGGGGGGGTTGCAGTTTGGTCGGGGCCGAGTTTGAACCTGCCACCCGTGGTATATGGGACCAGCACCCTAACTCACTGAGCCACAGGTGCCACCCGAACTTACTTTCTTTTTTTTTTTTAGACAGTCTCACTTTGTCACCCTCAATAGAGTGTCCTGGTGTTACAGGTCACAGCACCTCAAACTCTTTGGGCTCAAATTATTCTCTTGCCTCAGCCTCCCAAATAGCTGGGACTACAGGCACCCACAACAACACCTGGCTATCTTTAGAGATGGAATCTTGCTCTGGCTCAGGCTGGTCTTGAACTCCTGAGCTCACCCAAATTTATTAATGTTTAAAATGTATTCTTGGCTTTATAAAAATTGATGCCAGTAATTTGTAAAATTCTCTCAGAAATGGAGCATTTGAATACAAATTTGTCTACCATGTGCTTTTGTAACTAAACCAATGTAGACAAAGTCTGAGCCTTAGGATTTGATATGGAGAAGGAAAAAAGCTGGCTTACAAGTAGCTCTAAATCTGGATACTTCGTTATTTTCTTTGAGGTCCAATCATAACTCCACATAAATATTTATATACATGATTCTCCCAATCATGAGAAAAATACAAGTAAATGCTGCTTGGAGATGTGGAAGCACCATAAAGCTTAGAGCAAGACCCAACTGTAAGCATATCTTATCTGTAGCATTTACTCACTATGGGACTTGGGTAAGACATTTTCGTTAATATTTGGAAAATAAGTAGAACCACTTCTATTTCACACAATTGTGGTGAGGACCAAATGAGATAACGTATACATTTATAAAGCTTCTATATTGTTACCTGGAAAACAGTATATATTCGATAAATAACAACTATTATTATTTTATTATTAGCTCGCGATCTTGGCTATTGACCCATTTTAAAATGCTGTCTTATGTATCATTTAATTGTGTTCTGGAGAAAATAAAGCCATTTGAACTAGTAATGAGTCTGTTGTGGTCTGAATGTTTATATTTCTCCTAAATTCATATGTTGAAACCTAATCTATAATGTAATAGTTTTGTTTTGTTTTGTTTCATTTTGAGACAGTGTCTGGTTCCATCTCCCTGTGTAGAGTGCAATGGTGTTGTCATAGCTCATAGCAACCTCAAACTCTGGGCTCCAGAGTTCCTCTTGTCTCAGCCTCGCAAGTAGTAGGGATAACAGGTGCCCACCACAACATCCAGCTAGTTTTTCTATTTTTAGTAAAGATGGTCTCGCTTTTGGTCAGGCTAAATGCAATAGTATAAAAAGGTGGAGCCTTTGAGGTTCTACAATTGTGAATGGGATTAATGCCCTTATAAAAGAGGCTTGAGGGAGTGCTTGTCTTTCTACCATGTGGGGACACATAGAAAGTGCCATCTATGAAGAACAGGCCTTCTCTACATACAGAATCTGCAGGCACCTTGATCTTGAACTTTTCATTCTCCAGAATTGTGAGGATAATTTCTGTTGTTTAAAAAGTACCCAGTCTTTTCGTCTTGTCCACTGACATTCCATCAGACTGAGGAAGACCCAGAAGCTTCAGAGCCACACGAGCCAGGGCCACAGCCTTGTCAGCAAGCACCAGGAGCACCCAGGAGGCCAGGGTAGCATGCATCACCACAGGATCAACTTCAACAAATATCACCCAGGTTACTTTTGGGAAAGTTGGTATGAGTCACTACCATTTGAAGAGGAACCAGAGCTTTTGCTCAACTGTCAATCTTGATAAATTGTGAACATTGGTCAGTGAGAAGACATGGGTAAATGCTGCCAAAAACAAAACTGTAGCTGCTCTCATCATTGATATGGTGTGATCAGGCTGCTACAAGGTTCCGGGGAAGGGAAAGTTCCCAAAGCATCCAGTCATTGTGAAGGCCAAATTCTTTAGCAGAAGAGCTGAAGAAAAGATTAAGGGTATTGAAGGGGCTTGTGTCTTCATGGCTTGAAGCTACATGGAAGGGAGGTTCATTAAATGCTTTTTCCTTGTCATCTGAGAAAAAAGAAAGTACCCAGTTTAAGAAAGATATTTTGTTATAGCAGCCTGAATGGACAAAGAGAGCTGGTCTGTCGTGGACATCCATGTGCTGTTTGTTGATTTATTTAGTTCATACTATATTGTTCTCATTCCACATCTTCAGTCAACACTTCAGTACTGTACTTAGTTAGGTACTTGTTTCATGAGGACTGAAGACACCCATGTGCAAAAATATATTGCATTTAATAATGGTTAAAGTTCTTAGTAGAAGCCAAGTTGACAGAAGGGACAGCTAATCCCAAAGAATGTCAGTTTGCTGGTGTTAGAATATAGAGTTGGAATTCTAGCAGCGTCTATGCATAGCAATCCCATGGGTGAAATTACATTTGTGTTTGGGAGATTTGCTGAGAAGCTACCTATTTTTCTTTTTGAATTGAGAAGCTCCAGGTCAAATTTGGCTTCAGTCAAATTTTTATTTATTAAAAAAATATAGTTGTACCTAACCTGAAATAAGAGAATCTGACATACTAGAGCCAGGTATGAAGAGTGGAAATCCAGCTGGACTGAATGAACACCTAACTTTGAACTAAGTCACTTCAACAGGAAATGATGTTTGTCCCTGCAATGTGTTAGTGTCTATTAATAATGTGAATAAGTGAGAGCTAAATTTTCAACACATGTATTGAGTTAATTATATAAAGTTATCTTTTTTTTTTTTTTGGCAACAGAGTCTCACTCTGTTGCCCAGCCCAGCTTACAGCAACTTCAAACTCCTAGATTCAAGTGGTCCTCCTGCCTCAGCCTCCCAAGTAGCTGGAACTACAGGCACCTGCCATAAGGTCCGGCTAATTTTCCTATTTTTAGCAGAGATGGGGTCTCATTCTTGCTCAGACTAATCTCAAACTTATACGAAGTTATTTTTTAGGTCTAAAGCAGAAAGTTAATTGTTGATGAGTTCCTAAGCAAAACTTCTCTGGAATAATTAGATCAATGTATCTATGAATCAGAAGGTGATGGTGAGATCAGAGAGTCAGACATTGGGAGGGCACAGCCAGTACCTCTAAAGTAAATTGGTGGATCCTACAATGAACATCTTTTGTACTGATAGTATGTTGTATCTGGAAGAGTTTCTTGGCTGCAAGTAACAGAAGTCTCAAACTGTCCTAAGTGTGAACTTAGGAATCTAAACGTGAAGGAAAGGTGTTATTTCACAGAACAGGAAGTGCAAATGTGGGGCAGGCTCCCCAGTACAGCAGAATGGATGCTCTGCTCTGTTTTGCTATTGTTTCTTGGCTCTGCCCTCAGCCTTCATCCTCAGGCTGTCTTTCACCATTATTACAAGAGGAGAGGAGAAGAGAGGGAAGAGAAAGGGAAGGAAAGAAAAGAGAGGGAAGAGCGGGAGCAGAGAGAAACAAGAACTTTCCCATCAGTTTGATTAGACTAGGAGCAGTCAGATGCCCACTACTGCATCAATATTATTACCATGAACGTGCCACAAACTGATTGGCTTAAACTTCATCCCTGAGTCAATTACCTGACAAAAGGATACAATTAGTGTTATTGGCTTAGACGAGATAGAGACTATTTCCAATTTGGAGATGGAATCAGCTTCCCCTAATCGCATAAGCTGCATATGAACAAAAGTGGAACTCTATTAGGAAGGATAAATGGGGGCTAGGTGGGGAATGGATGCCACACAGGCAGCTAGCAGATTATACTGCACATATTCATTAAGCCACCTTCAGACCAGAAATAAGAATTAGGAAGTTCAGGTTGGACACGGTGGCTCAGCACTTGGGAGGCCGAGGCAGGTGGATTTCCTGAGCTCACAGGTTCGAGACCAGCCTGAGCCAGAGCAAGACCTCCATATCTAAAAATAGCTGGGTAGTGTGGTAGTGCCTGTAGTCCCAGCCACTTGGGAGGCTGAGGCAAGAGAATTGCGTAACTCCAAGAGTTGGAGGTTGCTGTGAGCTATGACACCACGGAACTCTACCAAGGGTGACAAAGTGAGACTGTCTCCAAAAAGAATTGGAAAGTTCAGTCCACAGGGAATAAAGGGCTTATCATTTTGCTAGTTATATTTTTAATAAATTACTATATTGGCATCTAGGTTTGTATTATTGTTTTTTGAGATGGATGCAGAATTGAAGCATGTATCAATACATTGACAGAATTAAGTGTATATGCCGCAGGGCTGAGGAACAACAGTGCCACAGGATATAATGATCTCACCAAGCAACACTACCTTTATGGATTTTAGTTGACCTGTAATTGATGACTTCCTTCTTGTCATATTTTATGCCTTTATGCCTTCTTTTTTTTTTTTACAGAGATGGGGTCTCATTTGATCACCCAGAGGCTAGAGTAGTGTAGGCACAGGATCACAACTCCCTTCAGCCTTCAACTCCCACCTCAGGCTCCTGGGTAGCTGGGACAACAGGTACTACCACCATGCTGGCATACTTCATGCTTTTATCATTTATAATTTTACATATCATCATTTAATCATTCATCTACTTTTAATACATAATTATTCTAAATATGTGTATTTCAGTGGAAGCACTCTAAGTGTGTATCCTGGACTACTACCTCCATCAAGGACAAATACAAGTCCAAAGAGATTTCCCCTTGTCTACTTTTATTATATTCCTTTAATTCTTGTGCATTTTTATATATTGCTCTTTTGTTCCAAGCTGAATTATTTATTGCTGGTCTGAGGCTTGCCTTCTGTTACACTTAAGTAGAATTTACATTGTTTCCACGAACAGCAGATACCAACATTTAAAGGAATTCAATAGTGACCTGTTCAAATAAGGCAACCATCTTTGTAGCAAACTTTTATTTAAATCTTACATAACTCTAGCTTTATAAAAAGCCAACATAATTGAAAATTGGAGTCTCCCTCTAAAAGTACAAGCTTTAAGTATTCAAAGCTTGAAGTGGTTAACTTAAAAATAAGCAGACAAATGAAACAACCCCCAGTGCAGCAGATCCTGCTGAAATACTTAAAACAACAACAACAACTAAACGAGCATAATCTTTGCAAATGTCATTTTAACTCGAAAGCCTAATCTTAATTCCACAAAGAAGGGAGAGGGTCTTGGATTTTATGCCACCGTTTCCATAGAACCTTATCTTTTTCATCAAATTTGGGCACAAATCAAATTTCTGTGTGCCTTGATTTCAGGAGATTCCTCTTGCAGAAAAGGCCAAGTACAAGCATAGAAGTGTTCTGTAATAGCCTGCCCAGAATGTAGAGTTCTGGGTGAACCTTGATCTAGACCTTGATCTTGAGTTTGAGCCAGATATAGAACGAGATCTTGAAGTGGCTCTTTCTGGTGAAGAGGGCACAGAATGAGCCTTTGAGGGTGGAACAGGAAGGGGTGAATAAGAACGAGGCTGGCTCCTCCATGTGGATTTTTACTTCATATCACTTTTTCCATTTTGCGGGGGGATCCAGACTGCGGTGGAGAACTGCTTCAGGGTTTCTCATACCCTTAGATCTGCTTCGGAAGCACCAGGAACTCTGATTAGTTTTGGGCTTAGACTTGCTCTTAGATATAGATTTCCTGCTTTTGATTGAGAGTGTGATCTACCTTTGCTCTGAGACCTGGATCCGGAGAGACTTTCTTTTTTCTGTTTTTTAGACAGAGGCTCACTTTGTGACCCTTGGTAGAGTGCAGGGGCATCGACACAGCAACCTGGAACAGGTACTGGCGTTGGGGTGATTGGAGTGCTGCCCTGGGCCTGCTCCATGGTCATGATCTCCACATAGCTCCTCACCAGCGCTGCAGTCACACAAGTCCTCCAAATCCTTGACACTATACCCATTTTTGAGGTCTACTTGAAACAAGGAATTATTTTCTTCACATTTTTATTATGATAATGATCATCAGCTATTGATAATGAGCACACATTTTTATCTCATTTATCTCCTTAATTTCTATTAAAATAAGTGTACCAGGAATGGACTAACAAGCTGTGGTATATGTGTACCATGGAATACTATTCAGCCATTAAAAAAGATGGAGACTTTACATCTTTTGTATTAACCTGGAACTCATTCTTCTTAGTAAAGCATCACAAGAATGGAGAAGCAAGAATCCAATGTACTCAATTCAAATATGAAGGCAGTAGATGGTGGGGGGAGGGTAGGGGATTGAGGGATCAGGGGAAGGGGAGGGGGAGGAAGTAGAGGCTATGTATACATCACATTAACAAGTGTCCCTCAATTCCTATTTTCTTGAGTTCTGTTTTTTCTATCATGAGTAAGTGTTAATTTTTCTCAAAGGAGTAATTATGGTTTTTCTCATTAGATTTATTAATGTGATGTATGTTTGTGACCATTTTATATGCCAACTTGAGTGGGCCACAGGGTGCCAGATAATTGGTTAAACATTATTCTGGATGTGTCTGCAAGCATGTTTCCAGAGGAGATTAGCATTTGAATTGGTAGACTAATGCTAATTCCCTCTCCAGTGTAGGTGGGCATCATCCACTCCACTGAGAACCTAAATAGAACCTAAATAGAAAAAAATGGCAGAGGAAGAAAGAATTTACTCTGACAGCTTGAGTTAGAACTTTGGTCTTCTGCCTTAGATTGGGATTTATATTGCTCTTGTTTCTCAGGCCTTTAGCATTGGGTTGGAACTTACATCATCAGTTCTCTTGATTCTTAAGCCTTCAGACTTTTTTTTTTTATTAAATCATAGCTGTGTACATTGATATAATCATGGGGCATCATTCACTAGCTTCACAGACCGTTTACCAAGTTTCACATATACCCTTGTAAGATGCACCGCTGGTGTAATCGCACCAATCCCCTTCCCTCTGCCCACCTCCCCCCACCCTCCCCTCCCTTTCCCCCTTCCCCCTATTCTTAGGTTGTAACTGGGTTATAGCTTTCATGTGAAAACCCTAAATTAGTCTCATAGTAGGGCTGAGTACATTTGGGTACTTTCTCTTCCATTCTTGAGATACTTTACTAAGAAGAATATGTTCCAGCTCCATCCATGTAAACATGAAACAGGTAAAGTCTCCATCTTTCTTTAAGGCTGCATAGTATTCCATGGTATACATATACCACAATTTATTAATCCATTCGTGGATCGATGGGCACTTGGGCTTCTTCCATGACTTAGCAATTATGAATTGGGCTACAATAAACATTCTGGTACAAATATCTTTGTTATGATGTGCTTTTTGGTCTTCTGGGTATATGCCCAGTAGAGGGATTACAGGATTGAATGGCAGATCTATTTTTAGATCTCTAAGTGTTCTCCATATCTCTTTCCAAAAGGAATGTATTAATTTGCATTCCCACCAGCAGTGCAAAAGTGTTCCCTTTTCTCCACATCCACGCCAACATCTCTGGTCTTGGGATTTTGTGATATAGGCTAGTCTCACTGGAGTTAGATGGTATCTCAACCAGTTTTGATTTGCATTTCTCTGATGATTAAAGATGATGAGCATTTTTCATATGTCTGAGGGCTGCGCACCTGTATCTTCAGAGAAGTTTCTCTTCAAATCCCTTGCCCAGCCTGCGATGGGATCCCTTGTTCTATTCTTGCTAATGCGTTTGAGTTCTCTGTGGATTCTGGTTATTAAACCTTTGTCTGAGACATAACCTGCAAATATCTTCTCCCATTCTGAGGGCTGTTTGCTTGCTTTACTTACTGTGTTCTTGGCTGTGCAGAAGCTTTTAGTTTGATCAAGTCCCAGTAGTGTATTTTTGAAGCTGCTTCAGTTGCCCGGGGGGTCCTCCTCATAAAATACTCACCCAGACCGATCTTGAAAAAACAATACTTCGTTTTATATGGAATCAGAAAAAAGCTCGAATAGCCAAGACATTACTCAGAAATAAAAACAAAGCAGGAGGAATTACGCTACCAGACCTCAGACTATACTACAAATCTATAGTGATCAAAACAGCATGGTATTGGCACAAAAACAGAGAAGTAGATGTCTGGAACAGAATAGAGAACCAAGAGATGAATCCAGCTACTTACCGTTATTTAATCTTTGACAAGCCAATTAAAAACATTGAGTGGGGAAAAGATTCCCTATTTAACAAATGGTGCTGGGTGAACTGAACTGGCTGGCAACCTGTAGAAGACTGAAACTGGATCCATACCTTTCACCATTAACTAAGATAGACTCTCACTGGATCAAAGATTTAAACTTAAGACATGAAAGTATAAAAATACTAGAGGAGAGTGCAGGGAAAACCATTGAAGAAATCGGTCTGGGTGAGTATTTTATGAGGAAGCCTTCAGACTTAGACTGGAACCTCACCATTGGCTTTTCTGGGTCTCTAGCTTGCAGATGGCCAATGCCATGGCATCTACCCAGGGTGACAACGTGAGATTCTGTCACACACACACACACAAAAGAAGGATTTTATCTCAGGTATGGTGACTTAACGCCTGTAATCCCAGCACTCTGGGAGGCCAAGGTGGATGGATTGTTTGAGCACAGGAGTTCAAGACCAGCCTGAGCAAGAGTGAGACCCTGCAATCCTAGCACTCTGGAAGGCTGAGGTGCGTGGATTTCTTGAGCTCACAAGTTCAAGACCCTCCTGAGCCAGAGTGAGACCCCCATCTCTAAAAATAGCCGAGCTTTGTGGTAGGCTCCCCCCTAGTCCCAGCTACTTGGAAGACTGAGGCAAGAGAATCACTTGAGCCCAAGAGTTTGAGGTTGCTGTGAGCTATGACGCCACTGCACTCTACCAAGGGCAAATAATGATAATGATGATGATGATGATGATGATGAGACATTGTCTCTAAAAATAGCTGGGCATTGTGACAGGCACCTGTAGTCCCTCCCTACTTGGGAGGTTGAGGCAAGAGAATCACTTGGGCTGAAGAGTTTGAGGTTGCTGTGAATTATGATGCCATTGCACTCTACCCAGGGTGACAGAATGAGACTCTGTCTCAAAAAACAAACAACAACAACAACAAAAACCCCAGGATTTTTGCCAATGATGTTTATGAGGGATATGAGCCTATAGAGGTTTTCTTTCTTCTTTGTACTGTCTTTATCTGGTTTAGGTATTAGCATTATATCTGCTTCTTAAAAGGAATTTAAAATTTTTCCTTTGGGTGGTGCCTGTGGCTCAGTGAGTAGGGTGCTGGCCCCATATACCGAAGGTGGTGGGTTTGAACCCAGCCAGGGCCAAACTGCAACAACAAAAAAAATAGCCAGGCATTGTGGCAGATGCCTGTAGTCCCAGGTACTCAAGAGTCTGAGGCAAGAGAATCACTTAAGCCCAAGAGCTGGAGGTTGCTGTGAGCTGTGACGCCACAGCAGTCTACCAAGGGCGACAAAGTGAGACTTTTCCTCTAAAAAAAAAAAAATTTCTTTTGTTTTCCACGCTCTGGAATAATTTATAAAGTGTTAGGATTATCTGGTCTTTGAAGATGTGGCAGCATTCACCCATGAAACCATCTGGACCAGGTGCTTTCTTGTGGGATGGTTTCTTAATAAGTGTCTTCATTAATTCCATGGAAATTCATTAAATTTTCTAAATTTTTTTAATAATTTTTTTTTTCAGCTTCTGGCCAGGGCTGGGTTTGAACCCACCACCTCCAGCATATGGGGCCAGTGCCCTACTCCTTTGAGCCACAGGTGCCACCCAAATTTTCTAAATTTAATGGGACTACTTTAGTATTATGTGTTTCCCTAGGAAATTACGTGTTTCATCTAGATTTTCCAACTTATTTGCCTAGAGGTTAGCAAAATAGTCTCTTCTGACCTGTAAAATTTCTTTTATTTAAAAGGTTATGACAGGGGAGTCATTTCTTATTTTATGTATTATATTTTCATCAGTTTAGTTAGTAGTTTCTCTAATTTATTAAATAGGATTTTGATTTATTAATTAAAGCAACTATTTTATCTTTAATAAATATCTTCATCAGTTTAGTTAGTAGTTTCTCTAATTTATTAAATAGGATTTTGATTTATTAATTAAAGCAACTATTTTATCTTTAATAAATATCTTCATCAGTTTAGTTAGTAGTTTCTCTAATTTATTAAATAGGATTTTGATTTATTAATTAAAGCAACTATTTTTCTATTCTTCAATAATTTCTGCTTTCATCTTTACTATTCTTATTTTTGTGCTTTCTTTTATTCTATACTGTTCTTTTTTAAGTGTTCGAACTGAAGATTTAACTCATTATTCTCATCCTTTCACTTTTATTGAAAAGGTATTTAGTGTAATGAATTTTTCTCTAATCACTGTTTTAAATGCATCCCAGAAATTCTGATATGTAGTGTTTTTATTGTCTATTATTTGTTTAAAATTATGTATTTTAACTTGTATTTCTCTTCTTAGCCAAGAGTTGTTTAATAAGAGATTGGATTGTTGTTTTTCTTTTTAATATTTCTAGGCCTACTTTTGTCTGATACTAGGTTTGCTACCTTTGCTCTCTTTTTATTTCTATTTACTCAATATACTTTTTTTGAGTCTCACTCTGTTGCCCTGGATAGAGTACCATGGGATCATCATAGCTCACCTCACGCTCTTGGGCTCAGGTAACCCTCCTACCTCAGCCTCCTGAGTAGCTGGGACTATAGGTCCTGCCACAATGCCCAAATAATTTTTCTATTTTAGTATAGACAGTGTCCTGCTCTTGCTGAGGCTTGTCTTGAACTTGTGAACTCAAGCAATCTGACAGCCTTGTCCTCCCAGAGTGCTGGGATTACAGATTTGAGCCACCCGTTCTGGCTGGCAATTTTTTCTGGCGCCTTCACATTTAAAGGATAGCTTGGCTAGAAATAAAGTTGGTTCATACTTTCTTTGAGAGAATGACTTAAAAATGCTCCTCAGTTCTCTTGCTTTGTGTCTTGGTTTTAAAAAATATGACACTAGTCTAATTTTTTTTCTTTACATATTTGATATTTTTACCTGAAGATTTTGAGGAGTTTTTCTTTATCTTTCACTCTAATAATTATACTAGGGTATGTCTCAGAGTTGATCATTCATATTTTCTCAGATATCTAGACTTCAATGCATAAAGTCTTTTTGTTTTTAGAAAGTTTTTAGGAATTATAGTTTTAAGTATTAGCTCTGTGCTATTATTTATGTTTGCTTTTTCAGGGATTCTAATTAATACAAATATTATCACTTTTTTTTTTCTTTGCCTATCTTGCAGTTCCAGCTCCCTTAGTTTTTCTTTGATCCTTTTTTTTTTTCTTTTCTTTTTAGAGACAGAGTCTTACCCTATTGGTAGAGCGCTGTGGCGTCACAGCTCACAGCAACCTCCAGCTCCTGGGCTTAGGCAATTCTCTTGCCTCAGCCTCCCAAGTAGCTGGGACTACAAGTGCTTGCCACAATGCCTGGCTATTTTTTGTTGCAGTTTGGCCAGGGCCGGATTTGAACCCACCACCCTCGGTATATGGGGCAGGCACCCTACTCACTGAGCCACAGGCACTGCTCTCTTTGATCCTTTTTAAAGAAAAATTTGCCTTCTGCAAAATTACACACTAAAAATAATAAACTTACATGAAAAATAGATGAATACAGATTGTTTAAAACCAATGAAAATTCATAAATCAGAGGACTAATAATTAATTAACAATTATAATAAAAATATTATCATAATTTAAATGATACCTTGATTTCCTAAAAATAAATACTATAATAAAAATTTCCTTAAACAAAAAAGTGAAGCTAGTGACATTTTATGAAACAGCTGGGTTGTAGTCTTCAAAAATATCAAGTCCTAAAAGAGAAGGAGGGATAAGGAACTGATTTAGATTTAAAAAGAGAAAAGAATACATGACCAAGGGGAAAAAAAAAAAGAGCTCTTTAATCACAGAAAGACATGGATGGACCTTAAATCTACATTGCCAAGTGCAAACCAGTCTGAAAAGGCTACATACTGTGTGGGAGGGAAGGATGAATTCCTGGAGTACAGGGGACTCTTAGGAGTGAAACTAACCTGTATGATACCATAATGGTAGATACTTACCTTTATACATCTGTCAAAACCCACTGAATATTCAGTAGAATCTGTAAGTTGACCACCAAAGGGAATATAATAAACTGGTCATCTCAAGGAACTAGGCCTAATGTACATTAAGTACACGCAGTGCATGTCCAGTCTAGGAAAATTAGATGAATTTAAGGAGGTGCTCAGTGTAGGGAGGTGGTCAGTTATAGGGGTTCTAATGCATTAAACACAATAGAAAGAGCAAGTCATAATGTCAACCCTGGACTCTAATTAATGATGTGTCAATATTAGCTCATCAATTGTAACAAATGTGCCACACTAATGCAAGATGTTAATAATAGGAAAAACCTTGGCAGTAGGGAGAGGGAGGAAAGATACCTAGGAATTCTCTGTATGTTCCACTGATTTTTCTGTACACCTGAATTGCTCCAAAAATTGGAGTTTATTATAATTGTTTTGTCGTTTCCTTGAGATAGTCTCACTGTGTCACCCTGGGTAGAGTGCCGTGGCACATCATAGCTCACAGCAACTTCAGACTCTTGGGCTCAAGAGATCTTGCCTCAGCCTCCTGAGTAGCTGGGACTACAGGTGCCCACTACAATGCCTGGCTAGTTTTTCTATTTTTCATAGAGATAGCGTCTCGCTTTGCTAAAGATGATCTCGAACTCCAGAGCTCAGATGATCCACCCACCTGGGCCTCCCAGAGAACTAGGATTACAGGTGTGAGACACCTATAATTGTTTTTTAAAAAATTGATAGCTGAATGCTGACATAATCCTGAACTAGGAAAAACCTTTTTTTTTTTTTTCCAATAGAGGACATTGTTGAAATAATTTATTTTGTTTGTTTTGTGTGGTAAGTTAGATGAGTTTATTAGAGGTTATTTATGCAGGGCATTCACTCCTTCCTTGCCCAAAGTTCCCTGGACATTTAATTCTCCAGACACTCACTCCTGGACAGGATAGGAGTTCTTTTTTTTTGTTTGTTTGTTTTGTTTTGTTTCAAGTTAATTTGAGGGTACAAAGAATTAAATAACAATGTTTGCATTTGTTAGGCAGAGTCCCTCTTATAATTGTGCCCCACCCCCAAGAGCTGTGCCATACACCCTGGCATTATGCCCATTAAGTGGGAGCACAACCACCTCCCTCTCTCCTTCCCTCTTCCTGCTTGTTCCCCTGCTCCCCACCTTGAATTGATTTGAATTTTTCTCTTATGTAGGTGTGTAGTAGATCTACTGCCTTCATATTAGAATTGAGTACATTGGATTCTTGCTTCTCCATTCTTGTGATACTTTACTAAGAAGAATGTGTTTCAACCCCACCCAGGTTAATACAAAAAATGTAAAGTCTCCATCTTTTTTAGTGGCTGAATAGTAGTCCGTGGTATATGTATATCACAGCTTGTTAATCCATTCCAGAGTTGGTGGGCATTTAAGCTGTTTCCACATTTTGGTGATTGCAAATTGAGCTGTGATAAACAGTCTAATGCAATTTTCCTTATGATAAAAGGATTTTTTTTCTTCTGGGTGGATGCCTAGTAATGGGATTGCAGGATCAAATGGGAGGTCCAATTTGAGTTCTTTGAGGATTCTCCATACTTCCTTCCAAAAAGGTTGTATTAGTTTGCAGTCCTACCAGCAGTGTAAAAGTTCCCCTTCTTTCCACATCCACACCAGCATCTGCAGCTTTGAGACTGTGGTATGAGCTAGTCTCACTGGGGAGATATCTCAGGGTGGTTTTGATTTGCATTTCTCTGATGATTAGTGATGATGCGCTTTTTTCAAATGCTTGTTATCTATTTGTCTGTCTTTATCAGAGAAAGTTCTGTTCATATCTCTTGCCCAGTGGTAGATGGGATTGTTTGCTTTTTATTTTATTGATTAATTTGAGTTCTCTGTAGATTCTAGTTGTCAACCCTTTGTCAGATTCATACCATGCAAATAAATATCTTTTCCCATTCTGAAGGTTGTCTTTTTGCTTTACTTGTTGTGTCCTTAGCTGTGCAAAATCTTTTCAGCTTAATTAAATCCCATTTGTTTATTTTTGTTGTGGTGACAATTGCTGATAAAGTCTTTGCATAAAATATTTCCCCAGTCCAACATCATCAAGAGTTTTTCCCACATTTTCTTCTAAGATTTGTATCATTTCATGTCTTTGAGTTAAATCTTTTATCCATCTTGAATCAATTTTTGTAAGTGTGAAAGGGGTAGCTCTAGTTTCTTACCTGTGGTGATCTAGCACTCCCCAGCACCATTTGTTGAGTAGGGATTCTTTTCTCCACTGTATCCTTTTGTTTGTTTGTTTCTTTCTTTGTTTTTAACTTTTATAATTTCTTTTTTTTTTTTTTTATTGTTGGGGATTCATTGAGGGTACAATAAGCCAGGTTACACTGATTGCAATTCTTAGGTAAACTCCCACTTGCAATCATGTCTTGCCCCCATAAACTGTGACACACACCAAGGCCCCACCCACCTCCCTCCGTCCCTCTTTCTGCTTCCCCCCACCATGACCTTAATTGTCATTAATTGTCCTCATATCAAAATTGAGTACACAGGATTCATGCTTCTCCATTCTTGTGATGCTTTACTAAGAATAATGTCTTCCACTTCCATCCAAGTTAATACGAAGGATGTAAAGTCTCCATTTTTTCTAATGGCTGAATAGTATTCCATGTTATACATATACCACAGCTTGTTAATCCACTCCTGGGTTGGTGGGCATTTAGGCTGTTTCCACATTTTGGCGATTGTAAATTGAGCTGCAATAAACAGTCTAGTACAAGTGTCCTTATGATAAAAGGATTTTTTTCCTTCTGGGTAGATGCCCAGTAATGGGATTGCAGGATCAAATGGGAGGTCTAGATTGAGTGCTTTGAGGTTTCTCCATACTTCCTTCCAGAAAGGTTGTACTAGTTTGCAGTCCCACCAGCAGTGTAAAAGTGTTCCCTTCTCTCCACATCCACGCCAGCATCTGCAGTTTTGAGATTTTGAGATGTGGACCATTCTCACTGGGGTTAGATGATATCTCAGGGTTGTTTTGATTTGCATTTCTCTAATATATAGAGATGATGAACATTTTTTCATGTGTTTGTTAGCCATTCGTCTGTCATCTTTAGAGAAAGTTCTATTCATGTCTCTTGCCCATTGATATATGGGATTGTTGGCTTTTTTCATGTGGATTAATTTGAGTTCTCTATAGATCCTAGTTATCAAGCTTTTGTCTGATTGAAAATATGCAAATATCCTTTCCCATTGTGTAGGTTGTCTCTTTGCTTTGGTTATTGTCTCCTTAGCTGTACAGAAGCTTTTCAGTTTAATGAAGTCACATTTGTTTATTTTTGTTGTTGTTGCAATTGCCATGGCAGTCTTCTTCATGAAGTCTTTCCCCAGGCCAATATCTTCCAGTATTTTTCCTATGCTTTCTTGGAGGATTTTTATTGTTTCATGCCTTAAATTTAAGACCTTTATCCATCTTGAATCAATTTTTGTGAGTGGGGAAAGGTGTGGGTCCAGTTTCAGTCTTTTACATGTAGACATCCAGTTCTCCCAACACCATTTATTGAATAGGGAGTCTTTCCCCCAAGGTATGTTCTTGTTTGGTTTATTGAAGATTAGGTGGTTGTAAGATGTTAGTTTCATTTCTTGGTTTTCAATTCGATTCCAAATGTCTATATCTCTGTTTTTGTACCAGTACCATGTTGTCTTGAGCACTATGGCTTTGTAGTACAGACTAAAATCTGGTATGCTTTTGCCCCCAGCTTTATTTTTATTACTGAGAACTGCCTTAGCTATATGGGGTTTTTTTCTGGTTCCATACAAAACGCAGAATCATTTTTTCCAAATCTTGAAAGTACGATGTTGGTATTTTGATAGGAATGGCATTGAATAGGTAGATTGCTTTGGGAAGTATAGACATTTTACAATGTTGATTCTTCCCATCCATGAGCATGGTATGTTCTTCCATTTGTTAATATCCTCTGCTATTTCCTTTCTGAGGATTTCATAGTTTTCTTTATAGAGGTCCTTCACCTCCTTCGTTAGGTATATTCCTAGGTATTTCATTTTCTTTGAGACTATGGTGAAGGGAGTTGTGTCCTTAATTAGCTTCTCATCTTGACTGTTATTGGTGTATACAAAGGCTACTGACTTGTGGACATTGATTTTATATCCTGAAACATTACTGTATTTTTTGATGACTTCTAGGAGTCTTGTGGTTGAGTCTTTGGGGTTCTCTAAGTATAAGATCATGTCATCAGCAAAGAGGGAGAGTTTGACCTCCAATGCTCCCATTTGGATTCCCTTTATTACCTTGTCTTGCCTAATTGTATTGGCTAGAACTTCCAGCACTACGTTGAATAGTAAAGGTGACAGAGGACAACCTTGTCTGGTTCCAGTTCTAAGAGGAAAAGCTTTCAGTTTTACTCCATTCTGTAAAATACTAGCTGTGGGTTTGTCATAGATAGCTTCAATCAGTTTTAGAAATGTGCCACCTATGCCTATACTCTTCAGTGTTCTAATTAGAAAAGGATGCTGGATTTTATCAAATGCTTTTTCTGCATCTATTGAGAGGATCATGTGATCTTTATTTTTGCCTCTGTTAATATGGTGGATAACGTTTATGGACTTGCGTATGTTAAACCAGCCTTGCATCCCTGGGATGAAGCCTACTTGATCATGATGAATGACTTTTTTGATGATAAGCTGTAATCTATTGGCCAAGATTTTGTTGAGGATTTTTGCATCTGTATTCATGAGTGAGATTGGTCTGAAATTCTCCTTTTTGTTTGGGTCTTTTCCTGGGTTTTGTATCAGGGTGATGTTTGCTTCATAGAATGTGTTGGGGAAGATTCCTTCTTCCTCATTTTTTTTGGAATAATTTCTGCAGTACAGGAATAAGCTCTTCCTTGAAGGTTTGATAGAATTCTGGAGTGAAGCCATCTGGACCAGGGCATTTTTTGGTTGGAAGATTTTTTAGTTTCTTGGATCTCGGTGCTTCAAATTGGTCTGTTCAGGAGCTCTATTTCTTCCCGGCTAAGTCCAGGGAGAGGGTGTGATTCCAAATATTTATCCATTTCCTTCACATTGTCAAATTTCTGGGCATAGAGTTTCTGGTAGTATTCAGAGATGATCTCTTGTATCTCTGTGGGATCACTTGTTATTTCCCCTTTGTCATTTCTGATTGAGGTTACTAGAGATTTTACTTTTCTATTCCTTGTTAGTCTGGCCAATGGTTTATCTATTTTATTTATTTTTTCAAAAAACCAACTCCTTGTTTCATTAATTTTCTGAATGATTCTTTTGTTTTCAATTTCATTGATCTCTGATTTGATTTTGGATATTTCTTTTCTTCTACTGAGTTTAGGCTTAGATTGTTCTTCTTTTTCCAATTCCATAAGATCTCTTGTGAGATTGTTGATGTGCTCTCTTTCTGTTTTTCGAATGTAGGCATCTAAAGTGATGAATTTTCCTCTCAAAACTGCTTTTGCAGTATCCCACAGGTTTTGGTAGCTTGTGTCTTCATTCTTGTTATGCTCAAGGAAGTTAATGATTTCCTGTTTTATTTCTTCTTGCACCCATCTGTTATTCAACTTAAGATTGTCCAATTTCCATGTCTTTGTGTGGGGTCAAGCATTTTTGTTAGAGTTGAGTTCCACCTTTAGTGCCTTATGGTCTGAGAAGATACAAGGTAAAATTTCAATTCTTTTGATTCTGTTGATATTTGTTTTGTGTCCCAGGATATGATCAATTTTGGAGAATGTTCCATGGGGTGATGAGAAGAATGTATATTCTTTATCTTTGGGGTGGAGTGTTCTATATGCATCTGTCAAGCACAGTTGTTCTAGGGTCTCATTTAAATCTCTTATATCTTTGTTTCATTTCTGTTTAGAGGATCTGTCCAGCTCTGTAAGAGGTGTGTTAAAGGTCCCTGTTATTATGGTATTAGCAGATATCATATTGCTCAGACTGAGTAAGGTCTGTTTCAAGAATCTGGGAGCATTTAAATTGGGTGCATAGATATTTAGAATTGAAATGTCTTCTTGTTGTATTTTTCCCTTGACCAATATAAAGTGACCATCTTTGTCTTTTTTGGCTTTAGTTGCTTTAAATCCACATGTATCTGAAAATAAGATTGCAACTCCTCTTTTCTTCTGAATTCCATTTGCCTGAAAAATTGTCTTCCAACCCTTGACTCAGAGCTTTAATTTGTCTTTTGAAGCCAGGTGTGTTTTTTGCAGACAGCAAATAGATGGCTTGTTTTTTTTAATCCAGTCAGCCAATCTATGTCTCTTCAGTGGGGAATTCAAGCCGTTAACATTTATTGAGATAATTGATAAGTGTGGTAGTATTCTATTCATCTTATTTGGTGAGAGTCCATTGCTTAGTTTTATCTTTTGCATCAGTGTGGAGGTTACGTTCTGTCCTTTAATTTTTGAGTTCTTACTTTGCTGCTGATCCATTGTGGTGGTCAGTGTGCAGAACAGGTTGAAGTATTTCCTGTAGAGCTGGTCTTGTTGTGGCGAATTTCCTCAATGTTTGTATATCCGTAAGTGATTTGATTTCTCCGTCAATTTTGAAGCTTAGCTTAGCAGGGTACAGAATTCTGGGCTGGAAATTGTTCTGTTTAAGTAGATTAAAGGTAGATGACCATTGTCTTCTGGCTTGGAAAGTTTCATTAGAGAAGTCTGCAGTCACTCTGATGGATTTGCCCCTGTAGGTCAACTGGCACTTACTCCTGGCAGCTTGCAGAATCTTTTCTTTTGTCTTGACTTTGGACAGGTTCATCACAATATGTCTTGGAGAAGCTCGGTTAGAGTTGAGGTGACCTGGGGTCCGATAGCCCTCTGAAAGCAGTGTGTCAGAATCTTTGGTGATATTTGGGAAATTTTCTTTTATAATATTCTCTAGTATGGCTTCCATTCCTCTGGGGCATTCTTCTTCCCCTTCTGGAATTCCTATAACTCATATGTTGGAACGCTTCATAAAATCCCATAATTCTGACAGTGAACGTTCTGCTTTCTCTCTCTTCTTTTCTGCCTCTTTTACTATCTGAGTTATCTCAAAAACTTTGTCTTCTACCTCTGAAATTCTTTTTTCAGCATGGTCTAACCTGTTGCTGATACTTTCCATTGCATCTTTAAGTTCCCTAATTGACTGTTTCAGTTCCTTCAGCTCTGCTGTATCCTTTTTATATTCTTTATATCATTCATCTCTTTTTTGATTCTGTTTTTGGATTTCCTTTTGGTTATTTTCCACTTTATTAGCAGTTTACTTCATTGTTTCCATCATTTCTTTCATTGTTTTCAACATGTGTATTCTAAATTCCCTTTCTGTCATTCCTAACATTTCTGTATAGGTGGAATCCTCTGCAGTAGCTACCTCATGGTCCCTTGGCGGGGTTGTTCTGGACTGGTTCTTCATGTTGCCTGGTGTTTTCTGCTGATTCTTCCTCATGAGTGGTTTCTTTTATCTGTTTCCTTGCCCTAATTTTCCTTTCACTTCCTCTTGCTCTTTAAGTTCTCGTGCCTGTGGACTTAGGGTTATAGGACCACAGGGTTGAGAAGGTTGAAGAGCAAAAAAGGGATGGAAGAAAGGAGGACCGAGTGATAAGAAAAAAAAGAAAAATAGAGAATGGAGAGGGGGGAAGGTAAAAGGAATATTGACAAAAAGAAGAGAGGCACAGAAAGAGGGAGACTGAACAATATAGGTGTACAGTAGGGTACTTTGACACAACCTTAAAAAAAAACCACCTTCTGGGGGTGCCTAGTTGGGTGGTTCCCTTGAGGTCAGCAGCTCTTTGCTAACCTGATCAGACACAGTACCCCACCTTTACCCTGTAGAGAGAAAAGACAGAAATGCTATAAATCAAACCAAAACAAGCAAACAGAAAACTTTACGGGATAAAATTGGGTGAAAAACCAAATAATAGCGGTAGAAACACTGGCAAATATGAAGTTCTAATCATTGAAAAAGACAGCAATCGGAAATTATAATTAAACTAGAAAAATTGAGAAAGAAAAAGGATCTGTATGGAAAATGTTGAACTTATAAACCAAAACAACATAAACAACATCAAAATAAACAAAAAAACCCCAACCAAACCCAAAAAAAAAAAAAACCCCACAACTAAAAACAAAGCAGTATGTATATGCTATTGAATATTGTCTGGGCAACACGTGGTCTTCTGGTGTATGAGATGTTAATCACTGTTCTGATACAAATGGAGGGTGCTGATTTCTCAAACCCCAGCAGGTAGTCACCCTAAATCTCTCTTCAACCCACTGAAAAGGCACTTTGAACTTGTTCACTTGCTGAGCAGAAGCTTTCCCAGGAAAGTGTTTGTCGCTGGAATCACTGCTGAAGTCGCTATCCACTTACCCAGTGTGCCAAAACTGGTCTCACTCTGCCCCTGAGGGTTAGGGCTGCAAGGCGGCTCAGACCCCACCCTTAGGCCACTTGGTGGCTGGGTTACCAGCTCCCACCCAATTCTAGCTCTGCAACCCTGAGGGCGGAGCTTGCGGGGCAGATCGCTCACAATGGCTCCCTGTGACCCACGGCCAAACACCATTAGCTCCGTCTGGCTCAGCAGCTCAGACTGGGGCCCTAGACAACGGCCAAAGTTCTCCGCACTCCCGCTCAGGCTCTCCCCAAGGCAGTTCAACTGAGTGCCAAGTCCAAAGACACCAAAACAGTTCACAGGTAAGGCCTTTCTGGTTTGCAGTCTCGCTGCTACTGAACTTACAGTTGCGGGCGGGTTTCGACCGATTGAACACACGCGACCACTTGCTGGTTTTCCACTGTTTTAGTCCTCCTCTTGGGGTCCAGAAGTCTCTCGCTGACTCCCTGTATCCTCGCAGGGGTGATGATAGGCAGATCCCACCAGCCAGAGATGCCCGGAGTTCTATCTCCCCAGACTCACGGTGCCCAGATGCAAGAAAGCTGTTACTCGGCTGCCATCTTGCTCCCGCTTTTGTTTGGTTTATCAAAGATCAGGCACCTAGAGACTGGTTTCATTTCTTTGTTTTCTATTCTGTTCCATATGTGTATGTCTCTATATTTGTGCCAGTACTATGCTGTTGTGATCACTGTGGACTTGTAATATAGCCTTAAGTCTGGTAAAGGATACCTCTGGCTTTGTTTTTATTACTAAGAATAGCCTTGGCTATATGGGCTTTTTCCTTGTTCCATACAAAACAAAGTACATATTTTTCAAAATATGATGTTGGTATTTTAATGGAGATTGCATTGAATCTATAGATTGCTTTGGGTAGAACAGACATTCTAACGATGTTGATTCTTCCCAGCCAAGAGCATGGTAAGTTCTTCTATTTGTTAATGTCTTCTGCTATTTCTTTTCTTAAGGTTTCATAATTCTCTTTGTAAGGATCCTTAACCTCTTTTGTTAGGTATATTCCAAGTAAGTATTTCATTTTTTTTGAAACTACTGTGAAGGAAATTATTTCCTTGATTTGCTTCTCAACTTGGCTGCTAGTGGAATGTACAAAAGCTACTGATTGGTGGACACTGATTTTATATCCTGAGGCATTACTGTATTTCTTGATTACTTCTAGGAGTTTTGTGGTTAAGTCTCTGGGGTTTTCTAAGTGTAAGATTATATAGTCAGTAAAGAGAGAGAGCATGACCTCTTCTGCCCCCGCTTTGGATGCCCTTTATTTCCTTCTCTTGCCTAATTGCGTTGGCTAGAACTTCTAGCAGTATGTTGAATAGTAATGATAATAGCGGATATCCTTGTCTGGTTCTAGTTCTAAGTGGAAAAGCTTTCAGTTTTACTCTATTCAGTATGATGTTAGCTGTGGGTTTGTCATAGATGGTTTCAATCAGCTTAAGAAATGTGCCACCTATGCCTATTTTTTTGAATTCTTATTAGAAAAGGATGCTGGATTTTATCAAATGCTTTTTTTGCATCTATTGAGAGGATCATATGGTCTTTGTTTTTGCTTCTATTGATATGGTGAATTACATTATGGATTTGTGTATGTTAAATCAGCCTTTCATCCTTAGAATAAAGCCTACTTGATTGAGATATATAATTCTTTAATGCGTAGCTGTAATCTATTATCTAAGATTTTGTTGAATATTTTTGCCTTAGGCCAGGTGTGGTGGCTCATACCTATAATCCCAGCACTTTAGGAGGCCGAGGTGGGCAGATTGCCTGAGTTCATGAGTTTGAGATGAGTCTGAGCTAGAGTGAAACCCCGCTTCTAAAAATAACCCAGCATTGTGGCAGGCGCCTGTAGTCCCAGCTACCTGGGAGGCTGAGGCAAGATAATAACTTGAGCCCAGGAGTCTGAGGTTGCTATGAGCTTTGACAACATGGCACTCTACCAGGGCGACAAAGTCAGACTCTGTCTCAAAATATATATATTTTGAGGGACGGTGAACTGGCCCCCTGTTTCAAAAGCTTGAGGACCCCTAAGGCAGAGTCCTGAAGCAAGTACTAAGCGTAGATGTGCCTCTCTGTTCCAGCTGCCACTCCGGGAGGTCTGGTTTCAGCTCAGCCCTGCTGCCTATCTCTGCCATCATCTGGCTCCCCCAGCGCTGCTCTGCACCCTCAAAGTACTCAGCCAGCCTCTCCCAGATTCTCTCTTGACTTCTAAGCACAGAAAATTCTTCCTATCTCTATCAGTCCAAAATGAAAAGCCCACCCATGGGGCAGGTTTCAAAAACCTGGTAACAGACAAAGTAGGTCAGGTGGTTCTCAGGGGAGGAACACTCTAGGAAGAGTGTGAAGGCCCTGGTGTCTGGCACCTGTGACCCAAGTGATGCTAGGGCAGGTAAGAGCATTAGGAAGTGAGGTTGAGTGGTGAGAGTTTGGGAAGCAGATCAGATGTTTATTTTATTTTTCTGAATGATGAAGGAGTCTAAAGAAGGGTTTCAAGCAAAGAAATAACATGATATAACAACATTTCAGCATGGATCTCTTTGGCTGCTCTGTAGAGCACACATTAAGAAGCAGGGATATAATGAGGATGTTATTGTGAGGATCTCAGCAAGAGATAAATATAGTAGCAATGGAGATGGCGAGAATTGTTAGATTTGAGGTATAAAAGTGAAGTTGACAGAATATATTTATAGATTGGGTATAACGTGAAATACCCAGTTTATTAGCCTAACCAACTAGAGAAAAAAGGAGGGGGGCAAGTTTGAGGGAGCTATTATGGAGAATTTTATTTTGAACATGTTAAATTTGAAGTGCCTACTAGGTTTATAAATATAAATGTTGAGTAGGGCATTGAATATAGGAGACTAAAGTACCAGAAAACGATATCTCGGCTGAATACACAGTTGTGGAAGGCGTCGGTGTGCAGATGTCATTTAAAGCCACAGAACTAGAAGAGATCATCTAGGAAACCATAGTCTTGGTAGAGAAAAGGCAGCCTGACCTGCTGCTTGCTGCTAAATAAGAAGTCGTTTGCTGTTAGAGCCACCAAAGCAGGAATATGTTTGCAACTTTTGTAAATATACCAAGGATTGTTTAGTTGAATTTCTTCCCTAAACATATCATGCCAGTTGATTTATTTCTACAGTTATAACATTTACGTGAACATTACAAAAACTAAGTAATGCAAATATAAAATTAGGGCCAGCATGGTGGCTTACACCTGTAATCCTAGCACTTGGGGAGGCTGAGGCAGGTGGATTGCTTGAGCTCAGGAGTTTGAGACCAGTCTAAGCAAGAGTGATATCCCATCTCTACTAAAAAAAAAAAATAGCTGGGCACTGTGATGACCGCCTGTAATCTCAGCTATTCAGGAGGCTGAGGCAAGAGGATTGCTTGAGCCCTAGAGTTTGAGGTTGATGTGAGCTATGACTCCATGGCCACAGCACTGTACCTGGGACAACAAAGCTATTTTTCATATACATATATATATTATGAAAAATAAGATCTGTTTCCTTGCAAACAAATTTGAAGGCATTGGATACACTCAAAATTGCAAATGTTAAAACACACACACAGAGGGAGTTTACCTAACAAATGGAATCAGTGTAACCTGGTTTCTTATACCCTCAATGAATCCCCAACAATAAAAAAATAATAATAATAACTGAGCAGCGCCTGTGGCTCAGTGGGTTGGGTGCTGGCCCCATATACTGAGCGTGGTGGGTTCAAACCCAGCCCGGCCAAATTGCAACAAAAAAATAGCTGGGCGTTGTGGTGGACACCTATAGTCCCAGCTACTCAGGAGTCTGAGGCAAGAGAATCGCCTAAGCCCAGGAGCTAGAGGTTGCTGTGAACTATGTGATGCCACAGCACTCTACTGAGGGTGACATAGTGAGACTCTATCTCTACAAAAAAAAAAAAAAAACTTTTTTGGGGTAGCGCCTGTGGCTCAAAGGGGTAGGGCACCAGCCCCATATGCCAGAGGTGGCGGGTTCAAACCCAGCCCCGGCCAAAAACTGCAAAAAAAAAAAAAAAAACCCGTTTTGCAAAAAGATAAATATGTTTGTATAACCATACATGTGTCAGTGTAATGAGAAATAAACATCAAAATGTTAATCATAAAAAAAAAGAAAACACACGGGCGGTGCCTGTGGCTCAGTCAGTAAGGCGCTGGCCCCGTATACCAAGGGTGGTGAGTTCAAACCCGGCCCTGGCCAAACTGCAACCAAAAAATACCCGGGCGTTGTGGCGGGCGCCTGTAGTCCCAGCTACTTGGGAGGCTGAGACAGGAGAATCGCTTAAGCCCAGGAGTTGGAGGTTGCTGTGAGCTGTGTGAGGCCATGGCACTCTACCGAGGGCCATAAAGTGAGACTCTGTCTCTACAAAAAAAAAAAAAAAGAAAAAGAAAACACACACACAAGCAAAAAGTAAACCTGTAACATTAAGTATAAGTAGATAAGTAGCAGAGTAGGACACCTATATATGAGTTTAGAAAAAGATGGAAATTTGGATAACTTCTACAACCAAAATGTTTCATTTAAAGAGTTAAAACTGGAAAGAAAAAATGAATTGTGGATGTAGCCTGTGCAACAAAGATGACATAGGACTCTAGTCAGTGTACCTATATTTAAAGGAAAGGCCTTCACCTTCTTCCATCAGTATCTGACATGTTAGTATCCGCTGCTTTTCTATGACGAAAAGAAAGCTAGTAACAACTATTGGGTATTGTCACCTATCCCCCACTTATTCACCTGGCCTGAGTTTGTAGGACAATATTAATGCTACTGAAAAATCCAGCACTTGTTAGAGGAAAGGTGACTCAGGATACACAGTTGAAGGGGCAACAAAGTCAGATGGTAAGAAGTTCCCCTCCCTGTGTCTCCTCTCAGAAGCCAGGCTGCCTGCCACAATCACATGTGTAGGCTGCTCTTGGGAATTTGGGAGCTGTGGGCAGGGTTAAATGCCTGCACTTGGGCATTCAGAAAAAGATCAGGCTTGGCACCTGTAGCACAGTGGTTATGGCACCGGCCACATACACCCAGGCTTGTGGATTTCAACCCAGCCTGTGCCAGCTAGACAACAAAGACAACTGCAACAAAAAAATAGCTGGGCATTGTGGCGGGCACCTGTAGTCCAGTTATTTGGGAGGCTGAGGCAAGAGAATTGCTTAAGCCCAAGAGTTTGAGGTTGCTATAAGCTGTGACATCATGGCACTCTACTGAGGGCAACATAATGAGATTTATCCCCCCTCCCTCTTTCCTCCCTCCTTCCTTCCTTCCTTCCTTCCTTCCTTCCTTCCTTCCTTCCTTCCTTCCTTCCTTCCTTCCTTCCTTCCTTCCTTCCTTCCTTCCTTTCTTCCCTTTCTTTTTCTGACAGACTCTCACTCTGTAGCCCTGGGTAGAGTGCTGCTGAGGCATCATCATAGCTGACAGCAACCTCAAACTCTTGGGCTCAAGACTGCAGGCATCTGCCACAATACCTGGTTAGTTTTTCTAATTTTAGTAAAGACTGGATCTTGCTCTTGCTCCTGCTCAGGCTGGCCTTGAACTCCTGAGCTCAGATGATCCACCTACCTTGGCCTCTCAAAGTGCTAGGATTACAGGCGTGAGCTACCACGCTGGGCCTGGCTTCACATTTGCAACTGGATTTATATCTTTTACTTTGGCTTGTCTTTAACTCCATTTTTTAATATAGTCTAATCAGAGGGAGTTAATATTTACGATTTCAATTAATCCTAACCTCAGCATGTCTATATTTTCTGCAATTCAGAATTCAATGTTTAGTCATCTGATATAAATAGTTTCTTCTAACAACTTTGCTGGAAATCCCCAAGATGTTCATTTACATTTGTGACTTTATTAGGAAGCCCTACCATCACCTGCTCAGGGATATTTGGGGAAAGAGATTTGGCAAAGTTCCAAGAACACAAACAAACTTTTGTAAAATTTCCTGTTTCTTTTGCTATTTTATTTTTTTATTATGGCAAAATATATGTAATATAAAATTTACCACTTTAATTCCTTTCAGTGTAAAATTCAGTAGTGTTAAGCATATTCATGTTGGCTGGGTGCGGTGGCTCACACCTGAATCCTAGCACTCTGTGAAACCAAAGTGGGAGGATTGCTTGAGCTCAGAAATTTGAGACCAGCCTGAGTTAGAGGGAGACCCTGTCTCTACTAAAAATAGAAAAACTAGCCAGGCATTGTGGCCTGTACCTAATAGTCCTAGCTCCTCAGGAGGCTGAGGCAAGAGGATTGCTTGAGCCCAAGAGATTGAGGTTGCTGTGAGCTATGATGATGCCACAGCATTCTACCCAGGGTGACAGAGTGAGACTCTGTCTCAAAAAAAAAATAAATAAAAATAAAAGGATATTTATGTTGTGGTGCTATCAATCTCTAGAACTTTTTTGTACCTTTTGAATAACTCCATATTTCCCCCTTCTCTCCAGCTCTTGGAAGCCACCATCCTACTTTCTATCTTTGAATTTGACTACCCTATCCCATATAAGTGGAATTATGCAATATTTGTCCTTTTGTGACTGGCTTATTTCACATAGCTTGTCTTTAAGATTTATCCATATTATAGCACGTCACAGATTTCCTTCCTTTTTAAGGCTAAATAATATCCTGTTGTATGTATATACCACATTTTGTTTATCCGTTCATCCATTGATGGACACTTGGGTAGCTTCCACCTTAGGGCTATTGTGAGTAAAGCTGCCGTAAACATGCATTACTTGTTCAATTCCCAGCTGTTGATATTCTTTGGGTATATACTGTCATTATAATTTTTATTTATTATTTTAAAACTCCTAACATTATTGTCTGTATTATTTTGTGTAATTTTTATGATAGAGTTGTAAGAGAACTTACAGATGATTTGGCCCAACTCTTATTTTTCAGATGAAGAACTATACACCCAGAGCCTTTAGTGGATCCAACTTCATAATTAGTTTGTGGCAGGATTGAGACTAGAGCCCAAACCTAGAGAGTCTGCTACAATACAGGCCCCACCTGTGTCCAACTGTTATATCCATCCCCTCTTCTGCTTGAATCTAAAAGGCACTCGCCCCTGTATTCTCCCACTGGCTGTCTTCTTTCATGGAAAACTGGACAAAGCTTTGTTATCTGTACCTAAATTAATGACTTTTGTCTCTGCAAGAGAACCCTTATTTGTTCTCCCAGGATGGATGGTTTTATGAAACCAAGGTTTATAATGATTAAAAGAGATGGTAAATCACAATATTTTTTTTACCAGATATACCATATTTGATGTCTATATGTACAAGAACGTAAGTGTCCTTTGTCCTCACCCTCAATACTTTTAAGTTCTATTGATCATCTTTTGTAATGTCTCTTAAATATAATTAAGGAATATATTATATGCCAGAAATAGAGATGCTCTTATGGATTGCTTAATAAATAAATTAATTAATTCCCTTTCTTTCTATTCCCACTACCACTAACCAATATCAGGAACACACACTTAGTACCTGTGATTTCCCATTAAGAGTTGAAAAGACAAAGCAGAGTTCCTCTCCTGTGAGAGTTTAGGGTCAATCAATAGAGTGACATGAACATACTACAGCAATAGCCTTTTACCTGGTCTACACTTTCCTCCTCCAAGCCACACTGTTTGTGCGAGTAGTTTCACTTCACTGTCCTGCACCACCCTTTGAGCACACCACACCACCCACCCAATTTCCTGTGTGTCCTGTGTTGGTAACACATAGCCCAAATTCCTCAGGATAGAGCTAGAGTTGGCAGGTCCAGAAACATTCACTTGACATTTGAAGCTCCTTGGTTATTACCCACAACTCTACACTAATTGTGTCCTGTTCACTAAACATACCCTGTGCTTCTACTCCTTGAAAGTGTACCTCTTTTCCTACAAATGACCTTCCCCATTCATTTTTCATATCCAAATTCTTTCTGCCTTTTCAAATCCTGTTCAATTCAAACTTATCCATAGAATCTTGTCTCCACTTCATAGATGCAGCTCATCCATTTATTCGATAATACATCTTAACTGAGTCTTTTCTAAGTGCAAAGGATTATACTAAGTGCTTCCTTCTCTGAACTTTTTCTTTTTTAACACTGAGTCTGGCTCCTTTACCATGGGTAGCCTGCAGTGGTGTCATAGCTCACAACAATTTCAAACTCTTGGGCTCAAGCAATCCTCCTGCCTCAACCTCCCAAGTAGCAGGGACTACAGACAACTGCCACAACACCCAGTTAATTTTTTCTATTTTTGGTAGCGACAGGGTCTTGCTCTTGCTGAGACTGGTCAGGCTTCTGACCTCAAGCAGTCCTCCCACCTCAGCCTCCCAGAGATCTGTCATGATGGTCTGAACCACCATGCCCACCTCTTCTCTGACCTTTTATCATCTTTTTTTAATCTACAGCATTCCTTTAGTAATAATTGCTGCCATATAGCATCAACTTTTTTGTTTTAAAGGAGAAATTGAATCTTTACCATTGTATTCTGTACAACATCCACATTTAATATATTTTTAAATTTTACTGACTTGATGTAACATAGAAAATCTGAATCTATTTAATCTTATCCTCATCCAATGAATGTCATAAACCCATTAAGAGCTTAATGAAGTGATTGAAACTGCCCAAATTAAAGAATGCCATGTCTTATTTTGATAATTTAAGGAAGAGTATTTATATTGTCTATGGAAAGAACTGGTACTTATTCTTTTCTCAAAGTGAACAAAACATTCTTTAGGTTGAAAAAGTGTATCCTTGTCTTCACAGTGGCCAGCTTGAGTCCGTAAAGCACAAGATTTTAGCTCCTACCTTAATTGTTACATATTGCTTCCTGTCTTGAGGAATTTGATTTTATAAATCATATTAAAAAATCAGTGAATTTATTTTCAAAGTTTACTTACTTAGAAGATGAATATTATATAAAACTTTAAAAGTATGCTATGCATATGTAGTGGGTCTGTAAATTCCATTTACATTGCAATTCACAGGGACAAAGAAAATGTTTCTTTTTCTCCAAAACTGATTTGGTCTTCCTCATCAGCCTCTATTGTCTGGGCAGTATGAAATAAACCTTAAATTTTTGCCTGATACAGTTACTTGATTAATAAAGAATAAATCTTCATCTCTATAGATTGAAAATAACTAGTCTCAGATTTCCTCTCTACCTTTCCCTTGCACCTCTCCAAGAAAAGAAAACATGTAGCCACAAGGGCCAGTCTTTCTTGGGAGCCACAGTCCTTGTATTGTGCTCTTTCCTCTTGACCTCTGTACCGATGCCTGCATCTTCCCAGCATCCTGGGCTGAGGTGTGCAGCTGGGGATTTCTCAGTGTGGTCAGAGGCTAATGAGGCTCCTACTGATAGTGAAGATCCTTCTGTCTTCTTCTTTTATTCTGTCTTCAGTTATGCGCTGGCCCAGGTGCTCCACTCCTCAGCTCTGACTGCTTTTGATATATTAGGCCCCAGTTGCCAGACCACTCGTTCCCAGCTCAGCTCTCTGACATGTGCTCTCGTAGGGGCTTGGAGGAACTCCGAGGTACTTCTCAAGGCAACCAAGCGCTGCGTCCAAACTCATGCATTAATTTTAGTGTGATGTAACCTTGACCAGGCTGGGTGGAAGGAAAGCTGTCAGAACATACTATCTCCCTGACTTTCTCCTTTTTTCACAATATCCAAGACCAAAAAGCCACTTCCACTTTTCCCTTCCTAAACCTCTGTGGGGACTTTGGTGCAGGCCTGGATCTAGATATGCTAAGGGATAGATAAAGGAATTTGAAAAATTCTCTATCTTGACAAAGCCTGTCTTGCAAGATTATTGTCTTTGTGTAAAATCTCATGTTATATGTCCCAAGCTGAATATTAACTCTTTGTTTTCTTTTGGCATTCCTCTGCAACAGCCCAATGGCCATTCTCTGACTTCCTGCAGATTGCTCTCTGGAGCTGACTAAAGGGAAAGGTCATGAGGGCAGAAAAGTAAGAGAAAAAGTGCACGTGAATATATTCCAAGCTACTATGCCTATTAATGATTGTGTTGACATTATGAATTAAAATAGCATAAAGACTTACATAATATTGTCAATATTTTATTGTAAGTAAAATATTATAAAATAAGATACAGTTGTAAATCTGGGGTGTGTGATGCAGACTGCAGAAAACATTCTATATGCTAATCCACAAGTATTGATTGCTTGGAGGATACCCTGGGCTAAATATTACTCAGGAAAATTAAGAGATAAAAGTCTGGCAGTATCGCTGGTTTAATAGCCCCAAATATGGGCTGTTAGTTTTAAGGAATAATTAAGGTTCCCCCGCCCCAAAAAAAAGCAAAGTAAGAAGCTACAGAATTTAGTAAAAAATACTAAGTTACAATGTACAGTTGATTTTCACTTTCCTATAAGTGGATTTTCATTTTATGGATGACCCGAGTGAAACCAGTATACTTTCTCCCTATCCACACTGTCAGTTGTCCAGGCCCTCCTGTCTCTAGGTTACAGTTTCTAACTGGGGACTCTTGAGAGTAAAACAAGTTAAGACTACGATTTTAATGAGACACAGAGAAAAGCGAGCTTGCACGGCAGAGGAAGGGGGCAGGGAAGATGTGCGCCAACATTTCAAAATCAGATAGCAACTATTTAATATTGGCTTGTTTGTTTATTTATTCATTTATTTTTGAGACTGAGTCTCACTTTGTTGCCTTGGTAGAGTGCTCATAGCTTACAGAAATCTCACAGTGTCATAGCTCATAACCTCAAACTCTTGAGCTCAAGCTATTCTCTTGCCTCAGCCTCCCAAATAGCTGAAACTGTAGGTTTTTTTTTTCTATTTTTAGTAGAGATTGGGTCTCACTCTTGCTCAAACTGGTCTTAAACTTGTGAGCTCAAGCAATTGACTCTCTGCAGTCTCCCAAAGCGTTAGGGTTACAGGTGTGAGCCACAGCATACTTATAATTGAAAGATCAATTTATAAACTAATACTAAGTTTATAAATAAAATAACTAATACTGAAAAAATAATTAATACTAAAATGAATATCTTATTAATAGTAAGGTTATTCTGACAATATGCATGAAGGAAGGAAAGAGACAGGGGCTTAAAGAGGTGAGTATCATAACAATCCAAGTCATAAGTAGCAAGGACCTAAATTAGAGCACTGGGACTAATAAAGACTAAATTAAGAGAATTTACTCAAGGGAACGTTTCAAAGTAGAAGCTGGAGTAAGATGTAGACCAGAAGGGCAGCCTACGTCTTTAATCTACAAAGAGTTGCTAAAACGTCACTGGAAAAATTAGAACTATTGTGTCAATTTCTCCAGGTTTCTACAAGCAGTTTCTTCCATGCTGGCAAAATATATACTAGTATTGCTCTTATCAAAAGAGATTATTTCCTAATGAAAAATTTTTAAATATGTCTTGATTTTACTAGCCTAATCCTAACTCTATTCTCTCTCAATAGACACATGCCATATTTACATTATGACTGTGAGGCTGGCTGCTAATGCCAGGACAACCCACCTGAGCACCACATTAACTTGACAGTCATAATTATAATCTGAAATTCTAGAACCAGATAATGGGTGAAGCAATCCTGTTTATTAGGAATGAGAGATTTATTTCATCTAAGTTTTAAATGTTTCCATATGTCTCCCAAGATGGTATCTAGTTTCTAAAAATTATATGTAAAATGCATATAGTGTATCTACACACTAACAAATGTTGAATAATACTTAACATCACTCAAATGGACAGTAGACTGTGAGATTTCTAGGACCCTCCCCTATCTAACATGGCCCCAGGAAGAATCAACAGGCCTTAGAGAGTGACCACATAAAAGTAGGGAAAAGAAGGAATGTTTAAGATTATAGTTTTGCCTTCGCTGTATAGACCTGTAAAATCATTGATGAAGAGCATAACATCCCAACCTAATGAAACTACCTTCTTAATAAAATGCTACATGTTCTGGCCAGGTGCAGTGGCTCACACCTGTAATCCAAGCACTCTGGAGTGAATGGCTTGAGCTCAGGAGTCAGAGACTAGCCTGAGCAAGAAGAAGACCCCCATCTCTCTTAAAAATAGAAAAACTAGCTGGGCATTGTGGCAGGGGCCTGTAGTCCCAACTACTCAGGAGGCTGAGGCAAGAGGATTGCTTGAGCCCAAGAGTCTGAAGTTGCTGTGAGTTGTGATGATGCCACAGCAGTCTGCCTAGGGCGACCAAGGAAGACTTGGTCTCAAAAAACAAAGAAAACTACATGTTCTACATTTTCAGTATTCAAATGCACTTTTTTTTAAACATGTTAAGTCATTACTTTATTAAGATACATACAAAGACTCACCTTTTATTTAAGTAACGCAACTCTGTGGCAAGTGTTCTCGACCATCTTAGGGTCATGGACTTCTCGGATAATTGATGAATGTTGTGGAGTCTCTCCCAAGAAAAGTGCAAATGCACTCACATCATGTGTGCTCTTTGGGGGACTGTATGGACCCTCTGACATGCATTCATGGACCTCGGCTTAAATTTCCTGTTCTATTTTTTTTTCTCCTAGGAAACAATAGACTTTTGTGAATGGGCATCTGTCATATTTGTCCACCAAGCATCTTCCCTTCCTGCTGCTGTATCTCCATGCAGTTTTATAAAAGCATGCAGATAAAATAGATTAAATTGTACGGTGTTAACATTTTATCAGCATAATCATGAATATTTTTGGAAATATTTGATAAGCTTTGATAAGATGCACTGATTAAGCACCTACTTTCTGCTGCCTCAAGATGTATTACTGAATTTTAAGAAATGCAGTTTTCATGGTATGCCACCATGTGTGAGTAGGGGCTTAAAAAATGGGTTTTTAGTTGTCCACAGAAACATCATTTTTAAGAGAGAAATATTGGAAACAAATGAAATGTTAGGGCCGGGTGTAGTGGCTCACACCTCTAATCCCAGCACTCTGGGAGGCCTAGGCAGGTAGATTGCCTGAGCTCACAGGTTCAAGACCAGCCTGAGCGACCAGCCTGAGCTAGAGCATGATCTCATCTCTAAAACTAGCCGGGCATTGTGGCAGGCACCTGTAGTCCCAGATACTCAGACTAAGGCAAGAGAATCACTTGAATCCAAGAGTTAGAGGTTGCTATGAACTATGACACCAGGGCACTGTACCTAGGACAGCAAAGTGAAAAAAAGAAAAGAATGAAATGTCTAACAGCAAAAAAAATAATTAACCTACTCAATGCAATAATTTGCAACCATTAAAAATGATGGTGAGCAAGTGTTACCAGTGAACATTTCACAAGTCTTTATAATAATATGGTGTTTATGTTTTGATATAAGTGGAAAAGGGGGGCTCAGACTTCCTTTTCCTATTAGGATGAAGAAAGTCACAAGAGAGCAGCATCTCATTCCAACAACTAAAACAAGACAGATAAGCTATAAAAAAACTTTTTTTAACTTACCAGAGATCTGAAGATGAAAAAAACTATAATGAACCAGAGTCCAGAAAGCGGCCTGCACAGAAGAGAAAACGTCCACGTCTGCTCTTCTCCCTGGTAAAAAGGAAGGAGAGGATTCTGCCTTACCTGGTGGAGATGGCCCAGCTGAAGTGATTAGACAAGAACTTCAAAATAACTATTCTAAAATGCTAGATGATCTAGTTAAAAAAGAAAAGGTTGATAATATGCTGCAAAGACAGAGAAATTTAGCAGAGACATGGAATCTATTCTTTTAAGAAAAGAACCAAATGGAAAAGTTAGAAATTTAAACAGTATGATATCAGAAAAGAAGAAATTAACCAGAGAAAAGCCAAGACTTTAAAGGAGCACCAGCCACGTAATAAGTGATTACCAACCTTCACAGGATGCTGGAGGGTCACACATGTATGACTGGACAGGAGAGCTGAGAAAGATACTTTTCAGGTGTGCAAAGCCTCTTCTAAGTTCAAGGCAGCTGCCCTAGGCCTGAGGGGAGCAGGGCAAGAGAACTGACAGAAGTCCAACCCAATCACCTGTGCCTTTCAGTTCCAAATGCTGGGGGAGGGGAGAAGAGCTGAGACAAACCCTCCTTACTTGAGCTGGGTTTTCACTGAGTGGTAGGCAACTGTCTTTTCCAACAACTGTTAACAGTGCAGTAGGACAGACAGATAGCTGTCAATGATCAAATGAAATTATTCTGTCATGATTAAAAATGATGAGCAGGAGTTTTTAATAACATGGAAAAGTGCTTATGTTTTGATGCTAAATAAAAAAAGAGGCTGCAGACTTCTTCCTGTTGGATATAGAAAGTCACAAGAGATCAATTAAAAAATACAAGACACATCAAGAAGCAAGAAAATACAACTCATGGAAAAGAAAGAAAGGGAACAGACCCAAAGATGACCCTGATGTTGGAGTGATCAGAAAAGAACTTCAGAATCACCATTTCTAGCACTCTGGGAGCCTGAGGTGGGTGGACTGCTTGAGCTCAGGAGTTCAAGACCAACCTGAGCAAGATTGACACCCCCACTTCTACGAAAAATAGAAAAGCTAGCCAGGTGTTGTGGCAAGCACCTATAGTCCCATCTACTCAGGAGGCTGAGGCCAGGAGTTTGAGGTTGTTGTGAGCTGTGATGATACCATAGCACTCTAGCCAGGGTGACAGAGTGAGAGTCTGTCTCAAAGCAAACAAACAGAGTGGCCCCTGTGGCTCAAGGATTAGGCACCGGACCCATATGCCAGGGGTAGCGGGTTCAAGCCCAGCCTTGGGCAAAAAAAAAACAAACATCAAAAAAAAAATTTTTTTTTTAAGCTAGACAATCTAATTAAAAAAAAGGTAGAAAATTTTAGGAGAGACATAGAATCTACCTTTTAAAAAGAGAACCAAATGGAAAAAGTTAGAAATAAGCACTATCATGTCAGGAAAAAGGAATTCATCAGATATGCTTAATAGCAAACTGAACAATGTGGGAAAAAGGCATCAATGAATTTGAATATAGGAAATAGAAATTATTCACCTGAGGAAAAAATAGTAAAGAAAAAACCCAAACAAAACAGAGTGTCAAGTCTATGGAACAATATCAAATGGTCTAATGTATGTGTAATTGAAATCTCTGAAGGAGGGAAGAGAGAATAGAAGAAATATATGAAGAGATAATGACTGAGAATGGTTTTTTTGTTTGTTTGTTTTGTTTTTTTTTGAAACAGAACTATGTTGCCCTTGGTAGAGTGCTATGACATCACAGCTCACAGCAACCTCCAACTCTTGGGCTTAAGAGACTCTCTTGCTTCAGCCTCCCAAGTAGCTGGGACTACAGGCACCTGCCACAACACCCAGCAATTTTTGTTGTTGTTGTTGTTGTCATTGTTTAGCTGGCCCAGGCCGGTTCTAACCTGCCAACCTCAGTGTATGTGGCTGGCACTGTAACCACTGTGCTATGGGTACCAAGCCGTGAATGAGAATGTTTTAAATATTGATAAAAGACATCAATTTATAAATCCAAGAAGTTGAGTAAACCCCAAAGAAAAACACTGGAGCACATGATAATCAAAGAGCTGAAAAAGAAAGATAAAGAGCAAAATTTAAAAAGCAGAGGAGAAAAAGAGGCAAATTAAATATGGGAAACCATGGATAACTTTTCACAGACACAATGGACAATAGATGAAAATGGAAGACAAAATGATCCAAAAAACCCTAAATCTAGAATTCTATATCCAGTGAAAATATACTTCAAAAATTAGGGCAAAATAAAGACATTTTCAGACAAACAGTAGCTGAGACATTTTGTCTCTAGAAGACCTGTATTACAAGTTTTTCAGCCTAAGGGAAATGTTGCCAGATAAAATCCAGTATATACAGGAAGGAATGGAAAGTGCTAGAAAGGGTAAATATGTAGTTTACCCTTTTCACATTTTAAGTATATTTAAAATTTTATTTTTAAAATTATTGATTTTTTTTTTTTTTTGAGACAGTCTCAAGCTATCGTCCTGGTTAGAGTTCCGTGGCATCATAGTTCACAAAAATGTCCAACTCTTGGGATCAAGCCATCCTCTTGCCTCAGTTTTTCTATTTTTAGTAGAGATGGGGGGGGTCCTCACATTTGCTCAGGCTGGCCTTGAACCTGTGAGCTCAAGCTATCCACTCACCTCGGCCTCCCAGAGTGCTAGGATTTACAGGCATGAGCCACTGCACCAGGCCAAAATTATTGATGTTTTAAAACAAAAATAACAATGCATTATAGGGTTTATAGTGTATGTAAAGGGAAAATATAAGATAATAAGAAGATGAAGAGTGGAAGTGGGTAATAAAAGTATTC
Organism: Nycticebus coucang; assembly: GCF_027406575.1. Classification (NCBI taxonomy): domain Eukaryota; kingdom Metazoa; phylum Chordata; class Mammalia; order Primates; family Lorisidae; genus Nycticebus; species Nycticebus coucang. The sequence continues at coordinate 16,794,515 of NC_069789.1, read as the reverse complement.
AGTTTTAAGGTTCTTCCTTTATTCATAAAGTTGAGTACTATTGGAAGATAGACAATGGTAACTGAAAAAAACTTGTTAAGCTCCTAAAGCAACCTCTAAAAGCAACGTAAAGAAGGATAGCTAAAAAGTGAATAAAGGTGGTGGCACCTGTGGCTCAAAGGAGTAGGGCGCTGGCCCCGTATACCGGAGGTGGTGGGTTCAGACCCAGCCCTGGCCAAAAACTGCAAAAAAAAAAAAAAAAGTGAATAAAGGAGGTGAAATAAAATAACTAAAAATAATACATGAGTCACACAAAAGAATGGCAGGAGGAACAGAGAAACAAAAAAAAATGGGAAAATAAAAATCAAATAAGATAGAATACTTAAACCCAACCATATTGGTAATTACACTAATTGTAGATGGAATAAATATTTTATTAAAAGACTGTGTTTGTCAGATGAACAAAAAGCAAGATTTAGCTATACATTGCTTATAAGAAACATACTTTGAATATAAAATTATAAAGAGATTAGAAAAGTATGCCATGCAAAATGTAAAAACTGGTGAAATCCAAATCAGATGTTTTATTATTAGTTAATAATATTGTACCTATCTCAATTCCTGGCTTTGATAATTGTGCTTTGGTTATATAATGTTATCAATGGAAGCTAGATAAAGAGTTCATGTTAATTCTCTATATTATTTTTGCAACTTCTATGTAAGTTATCTTTTTTTTCTATAAGAAATGGCTGGTGTTTATGGCTGAGTACATTTTTTTATCTTTTTTTCAGCTCGCTTCTACTCATAGTAGTTCAGAGGTCTAAATCCCTTCTTCCATTTTGTAATGTCTCTGTTCTTAGTCAAAGCTGGATATGTTTCCACCAATGCAACTCTCTAAAAATGTAGTGTTATTGGAGTTTCTTCCATTCAACAAGAGCCATACCCACAAACATCACAAAAATAAAAACACTATCTACCTTAGGATTCCTGTAAGGTTGTTGTAAGACAACATTGAGATTCTTAGAACCTGGCTCAGCACCTGTAGCTCAAGCAGCTAAGGCGCCAGCCAAATGCACCCATGCTGGTGAGTTCAAACCCAACGCGGGCCACCTTAGCAACAATGACAAATGCAACAAAAAAGTAGCTGGGTGTTGTAGCGGGTGCCTGTAGTCCCAGCTACTTGGGAGGCTGAGGCAAGAGAATCTCTTAAGCCCAAGAGTTGGAGGTTGCTGTGAGCACTTTACCCAGGGTGACAGCTTGAGGCTCTGTCTCAAAAAAAAAGATTCCCAGAACCCCTATTGTTTAATTGATGAATCCCCAAGGCATGCTTTCAGATTACTTTTTTGTTTACTTGTTTGTTTTTGTTGCTCTTTTTTTTTTGAGACAAAGTCTCATTCTGTTACCCTGGGTAGAGAGCTGGGACATCAGCATAGCTCACAGCAACCTCAGACTCCCGAGGTCAAGTGATCCTCTTGCCTCAGCCTCCCAAGTAGTTGGTACTACAGGCACCCACCATTAAGCCTGGCTAGTTTTTTCCATTTTTAGTAGAGACCAGGTCTTGCTCTTGCTAGGCTGGTCTTGAACTCTTGACCTCAAGGGATCCACCCACCTGGGCATCCCAAAGTGCTAGGATTATAGGCAAGCCACTGCACCGCTGCTTTTAAAATTCTAGTAGAGACTTTTATCCACGTGAAAAGGTCTATGATGTTCCCCTTAAATCTTTTTAAAATCGTAAAGAGTTTTATAGTCACATTCTAGGCTTTAACTCTGGCATGTGTTTTCTTGGAAAGTGCACTTGATTCCATCTCTGTCTAAAAGTCATTTCTTAATTTTAACACTTGGAAGGTCTGAAAATAAGAAACAGTACTGTGCATGGAACCCAGAGTGTTCTGTATTTGTTTTTTTTTTTTGAGATAGAGTCTCATTATGTCACCCTAGGTAGAATGCCGTGGTGTCACAGCTCACAGCAACCTCAAACTCTTGGGCTTAAGAGATTCTCTTGCCTGAGCCTCCCAAGTAGCTGGAACTACAGGCACCCACCACAATGCCTGGCTATTTTTTGTTTCAGTTGTTGTTTTAGCTACCCTGGGCCAGGTTCAAACCACCTACCTCAGTGTGTGTTGCTGTTCCTCTAACCACTGAGCTATGGGCACTGAGCCAGAAATTCTGGATTCTTTATATATATATATATATATATATATATATGGTCAAACCACATCACATTGTTTGGTGATAGAGCCCCAGAATCTCCCTATCCTGTAGGACTGAAACTCTGTCTCTGCCAAATAACAACTCCCTGCCCCTACCTCCCACCAGCCTCTGGCAACCACCATTCTGCTATCCACTTCTTCTTCTTTTTTTTTTTTAAGAGACAGAGTCTCACTTTATCACCCTTGGTGGAGTGCCATGACGTAACAGCTCACAGCAACTTCTAACTCCTGGGCTTAGGCGATTCTCTTGCCTCAGCCTCCCAAGTAGTTGGGACTACAGGTGCCCGCCACAACACCTGGCTATTTTTTTGTTGCATTTTGGCCGGGGCTGGGTTTGTACCCACCATCCTCAGTTTATGGGGCCAGCGCCCTACCCACTAGGCCACAGGCACCACCCTCTGCTATCCACTTCTATGATTTCGACTAATTTATATACTCTATATAAGTGGAATCATGCAGTATTTCTCTGTTACTGATTGATTCCACATAGTGTAATGTCCTTAGGGTTTATTTATATTGTCACATATAATAGAATTTCCTTCTTTTTTAAGACTGAAAAAATATTTTAGTGTATGTATTAATATCTGCCACTTTTGTTTATCTGTTCATCTGCCAGTGGGAATTTAAGTTGCTTCCACCTTTTTGTTACTGTGAAACAGCTACAATGATCGTAGGTGTGCAAATACCTCTTTGAGATCCTATTTTTGTTTCTTCTGGTTATATGCTCAGAAGTGAGATTGCTGGATTATATAGTAGTTCTATTTTTAATTTTGCTGATCCTTAATATGTAACAATTCTTTCTTTTGCTTATCTCTATCTGTACCTTACAATAAGCAGCTTAAAGAAACTGGGTGACACTTTTGACATTTGTCTGGAAATCTCCTTAGCTGGGTATATCAGTTCATTAGACACATTATTTATTTTTCATGTTACCACAGGTAACAAGTCTGCTGAACTTTCCACCACTATATAACAAGAATCTCTTTTCCTCTGACTTCCAATAACATTTTCCTCTTTCCTCTTTAAGTCCTACAGCCTCCTTGAGAGCCATCAGCCTTTAGCTAATAGGATCCTCAAGGCCCTTCTATCTTCCTCCCACCGTTGCTTCCAAAGCCACTACCATATGTTGTATTATGGCAGCACTCCACCTTCAGTTACCAAAATCTATTCCAGTTCTATATCCTGCATAATGAATCACCCCAAATCTTAATGGGTTAAAACAACAATGATTGTGTTACTATTATTTCTCATGGTTTGGGAGCATTGAATGAGCTCAGGTGGTTCTTGCTCAAGATTTCTCATGCAGTCAGACAGCGGTTGGAGTTATCTTGAAATTTTCCTCATTTACTGTGGTTAATGGCTGTCAGCTGGGATCTCCCCTGGGTAATTTAGCTGTAACACATATGGTCTGGGGTCTCTTATTCATGTTAATACATTTCAAGGGGAGTATCCCAAAAGAGAGTGGCTGGATGAGGGCAGTATTACCTCATATGACTTAATCTTAGAAGTCTTAGTTGAAGTCATCACAAAGAATCACTACATTCAAAGGTGAAAGGCCTCCCACTTCTTATCTGGAGCAGAGGCAAGTTTCTGGAAGAGCCGGTAAGACTGGAATAGAGTTGCCATAGGCCCCATTTGATGAAGAGGTGACTTGATCACTTTTCAGGTTCCAGCCCGTTATTAGGTGCCTCTCTTTTAGTAGGCTAGACAGGTCTAGAGTGACCACAGGTGGTCACAGTTATCTCCATGATGAATGGTATAGGATTCACTAATATTTGAGGGTGTGGATTGAGGGGGATGCTTTGATCACTGCTCCTAAAGTACCCTGTTTCCCCCCAAATAAGACAGTGTCTTATTTTAAGGTGTGCTCCCAAAGATGCACTAGGTCTTATTTTCAGGGGACATCTTATCTTTCCTGTAAGTAGGTCTTATTTTCGGAGGATGTCTTATTTTTGGGAAAACAGGGTAGGTAGCACCAAGGTCTAGCTCTGAGGCAAAATTTTTGTCAGAGAGATCAGGGCTGGGCAAACTATTGCTTGAGGGCCAAATCCAGCATGTTTATATAAGTAAGTTTCACTGGAACACAGCCATGCCCATTCATTTGCCTGTTGTTGGTTTCTGCTTTCACACTACCATGGCAGAGTTAAGCAGTGGCAACAGAGACCATATGGCCCACAAAGCCAAAAGTAGTTTCTATCTGGTTCTTACAGAAGAAGTTTGCTGACCCCTGAAATAAATTACACAAATTTTGCATAGGAACAGGTGGGTGCACTTTCCCTGACTCAGGATTTTAGGTTCAGAAAAGAGATTTCTCAGTTTCCGTTGGTCTCTCATTGCTTAAGGTACACTGGAGTAGGGGCTGGTAGGGTGCTCTACCACTCAGATGGGAGGGCAGTAGATATCTTGGTTAAGTTCATATGTGAGAGAGAGCACAGACCAGAGGTAGATATTTATACAGGTATTTCTTTTTTTGTTTGTTTATTTTTGAGACAGAGTCTCACTTTGTCACCCATGGCGTCATAGCTCACAGTAACCTCAAACTCTTAGGCTCAAGTGATTCTCTTGCCTCTGCCTCCCTAGTAGCTGGGACTGCAGGCACCTGCCACAATGCCCAGCTATTTTTCTTTTTTTGTTTGTTTGTTTAGCAGGCCCAGGCCAGGTTTGAACCCACCAGCCCTGGAGCTTGTGGCTGGCTTCCTTACCACCAAGCTATAGGCACCCAGCCCATACAGTTATTTCTTAAGAGCATCTCAATTTACGTAGAGTTCTATCGACAGTTCACCTTTTGACACATCTATTTAATTAAGAGTAGATAAGAGAGTCAATTTCGGGTAGGCTGACACAGGAGTGAGTCCATAGAATTATCTCATAGAATTGGATGATCAAGTCATCCTGATTACTGCTCTTTGAAGCATAGTTTTTGTTGTTGTTGTTTTTTTAATATTACCCTGATTACTTTTTTCTTTTCTCTAGTAAGGTCTCTTTTCATAGCATAAACAGAGTCAGTTCTCATGGTCTTTCTCTTAATAACAATAGCAAATTGCAATTTGTAGAAACTATGTTTTCTGAAATACAAATTTTGGTTTTCTCGACATCTGACCATTTTCTGTTTGTTCCTTACATTCTTACTGATTCAGTTTCTTTTAAAGAATATTAATCAAAATCTGGGCAAGATGGCAGCTGAGTAACAGCCTCCCTGCAACTGGGCATGGTGTGTCTGGGGAGATAAGATTCCAGGCATCTCTGGCTGGTGGGATCTGCCTATAATCATCCCTTTGAGGATACAGGGAGTCATCAAGGGACTTCTGGACCCCAAGAGGAGGACAAAAACAGTGAAAAACTGGCAAGCGGTTGCGTGTGTTCAATAGAGCTAATCCCACCGGCAGCCCTAAGTACAAACAGCAGTGAGACTGCAAACCTGAAAGGCTTTACCTGTTAACTGTTTCGGTGTTTTTGGACTTGGCACTCAGTTGAACTGCCTTGGGGAGAACTTGAGCAGGAGTGCAGAGAACTTGGGTATTGTCTAGGGAACCAGACTGAGCCGCTGAGCCAGATGGAGCTAATAGTATTCGGCTGTGGGCCATAGGGAGACATTGTGAAAGAACTGCCCTGGCAAGCTCCACCCTCAGAGTCGCAGAGCAAGGATCTGGAGGAAGCTAGTAACCTACTGAGTGAGCAGCCTAAAGGCGGGGACTGAGCTGCCTTACAGCCTTCACCCTCAGGGTCAGAGTGAGACCAGTTTTGGCACATTGGAGCCTCAGGCTGTTGCCCTGGGTAGAGTGCCATGGCATTACACCTCATAGCAACCTCAAACTCCTGGGCTTGGCGCTGCCCGGAACTCCATAAGAGCTGCCCCCGCCGGGCCTCCACATGCACTGACCAGGAACTGCAGGAACTGCACAACACCACATTCTCCCTCCCTCCTGCACCCTGCCTCCCTCCACACTGGTCCACTCATCAGCCAGGGACACTGTTAGGCACATGCCCTCTGGAGCACTCCATGCCTCTGCGCAGAGCCCTTTTCCTTGCCAAAGACTGCTGGAGCCTTGGGCTCTCTGTGCCAAACTCACTGGGCACCAGGCACTCCCAGAACCGTGTGCACCACATCCCGCCTTCTTGCTGGATCCGGGTGTGTCACACTCTGGAGCTGCTTCCACAACCAGAACTCCCTAGCTGGGGCAGCCGCAGAAGAACTACACAGGGTCATTCCCTACAAAGATCCAGCAACAATAGAGTGATCCCGCTGGGGTCTAATCTTGGAGAGCCACTCCCCCAACTCTGAGGATGGCCAGAGGCAATGGTGAAAAACAATCATGAGGCAAAATCAACAGAAAAACTCTGGCAATATGAATAATCAGAGTAGGTCAACTCCCCCAAGAATCAATGGGGCAGACACAGCACAAGATCCCATGCACAAACAAATAGCTGAGATGTCAGAAATCGAATTCAGAATCTGGATAGCAAATAAGATCGAATTAGAATTCCAAGCAGTAACCCAAAATATCTCAAGAATTCAAAGAATTCAAAGACCAAATGACCAAAGATTTTGACACATTGAGACAAGAAGTTGCAGCCCTCAAAGATCTGAGAAACAGAGTAGAATCCTTCAGCAAAAGAATGGAGGAAGGAGAAGAAAGGATTTCTGACATTGAAGACAAAGCTTTCAAACGCTCCCAAACTCTCAAAGAGGAAGAGAAATGTACAGCAAAAACAGATCACTCTCTCAAACCGCTCTGGGACAATTTGAACAAAATCAATATTTGTCTTATAGGGATCCCTGAAAGCAACAAAGTGACTTCACAAGGCACAGACTCTCTTCTCCATGAGATTATGAAGGAGAACTTTCCAGACATGCCAAGAGATTCTGAAATTCAGATAGCAGTTTCAGAACTCCAGCACAACTCAACCCAAATAAGATATCCCCCAGACACATCATAATCAATTTCACTAAAGTTAATATGAAGGAGAAAATTCTGAAAGCATCCAGACGAAAGAAAACCATCAACTACAAAGGCAAGAATATTAGAATAACTGCAGATCACTCTGCTGAAAACTTTCAAGCTAGAAGAGGATGGTCATCAACTTTTAATCTCCTAAAACAAAATAACTTTCAACCCAGGACCCTGTACCCAGCTAAACTGAGTTTCATTTATCATGGAGAAATTAAACACTTCAATGACATTCACATGTTGAAGAAATTTGCCGTAACTAAACCAGCTCTCCGGGATATACTCAGACATAATCCTCCACCACAAAAGTAAATCCTCCACCACAAAAGTAAACCCACCCAGAAAATTCAGATCAAATTCCAACTTCCACAGTTGCAAAAGGATTAAAAATGTCCACCGGACTCTTGAAAGGCTTATCAATATTCTCAATTAATGTGAATGGTTTAAACTGTCCTCTAAAGAGGCACAGGTTGGCTGACTGGATACAAAAACTCAACCCAGATATCTGCTGCCTACAAGAATTGCATCTTGCATTAAAAGACAAATATAGACTCAAAGTGAAGGAATGGTTATATATACTCCAGGCAAATGGAAAGCAGAAAAAAGCAGGCATTGCTATCCTATTTGCAGATGCAATAGGCTTTAAACCAACTGAAATAAGGAAGGATAAGGATGAACACTTCATATTTGTTAAAGGTAATACTCAATATGATGAGATCTCAATTATTAATATTTATGCACCCAACCAGAACGCACCTCAATTTCTAAGAGAAACTCTAACAGACATGAGCAACTTGATTTCCTCCTTTAGCAGTGCTGGATAGATCCTCCAAAAAGAAGCTAAGCAAAGAAATTTTAGATTTAAACTCAACCATTCAACATCTGGACTTAACAGACATCTACAGAACATTTCATCCCAACAAAACTGAATACACATTCTTCTCATCAGCCCATGGAACATACTCCAAAATCAACCACATCCTAGGCCACAAATCTAACCTCAGCAAATATTCCTTCTTTTTCTATATTTTGGAAGAGGTTTAATAATATAGGTACTAGTTTTTCTTTAAAGGTTTGGAAGAATTCTGACGTAAAGCCATCTGGTTGTGGGCTTTTCTTTTTAGGGAGATTTTGTATAGTTGATGATATTTCAGAACTAGATATAGGCCTGTTCAAAATTTCCACTTCGTTCTGGCTAAGTCTTGGTAGGTGGCGTACTTCCAAGTATTGATCGATTTCTTTCAGATTTTCATATTTCTGAGAGTAGAGTTTCTTGTAGTATTCATTAAGGATTTTTTGAATTTCTGAGGGCTCTGTTGTTATTTCATCGTTACCATTTCTGATTGATGAAATTAGAGATTTTACTCTTTTTTTCTTAGTTAGGTTGGCCAAAGGTTTATCTATTTTATTGATCTTTTCAAAAAACCAACTTTTGGATTTATTAATCTGTTGTATAAATCTTTTGTTTTCAGTTTCATTTAATTCTGCTTTGATTTTGGTTATTTCTTTTCTTCTGCTGGGTTTGGGGTTGGAGTGTTCTTTCTTCTCCAGTTGCTTGAGATGTCCCATTAAGTTATTAACTTCCTCTCTTTCTGTTTTCTTGAGGAAGGCTTGCAGTGCTATAAATTTTCCCCTTAGGACTGCCTTTGCAGTATCCCAGAGGTTCTGGTAATTCATGTCTTGATTGTTGTTTTGTTCAAAAAATTTGGTGATTTCCTTCTTAATCTCATCTATAACACATCTGTCCTTCAGCATAAGGTTGTTTAGCTTCCATGTTTTTGTATGGGTATGCAGTTTCTTGATGTTATTGAGTTCAACTTTTATTCCATGATGGTCTGAGAAGATGCAAGGAATCATTTCTATTTTTTTAAATTTGCTGAGGTTAGATTTGTGGTCTAGGATGTGATCGATCATTCCATGGGCTGATGAGAAGAACGTGTATTCAGTTTTGTTGGGATGAAATGTTCTGTAGATGTCTGTTAAGTCCAGATGTTGAACGGTTGAGTTTAAATCTAAAATTTCTTTGCTTAGCTTCTTTTTCCAGGATCTGTCCAGCACTGTTAAAGGGGTGTTAAAATCTCCAACTACTATGGAACTGGAGGAAATCAAGTTGCTCATGTCTGTTAGAGGATCTCTTATAAATTTAGGTGCATTCTGGATTGGTGCATAAATACTAATAATTGAGATCTCATCATATTGAGTATTACCTTTAACAAATATGAAGTGTCGGGTGGCGCCTGTGGCTCAGTGAGTAGGGCGCTGGCCCCATATGCCGAGGGTGACTGGTTCAAACCCTGCCCTGGCCAAACTGCAACAACAACAAAAAAAAGCCAGGTGTTGTGGCGGGCACCTGTAGTCCCAGCTACTCGGGAGGCTGAGGCAAGAGAATCATGTAAGCCCAAGAGCTGGAGGTTGCTGTGAGCCGTGTGACGCCACGGCACTCTACCGAGGGCAGTAAAGTGAGACTCTGTCTCTACAAAAAAAAACCCAAATATGAAGTGTCCATCATTATCCTTCCTTTTCCAGTTGATTTAAAGCCTATTCCGTCTACAAATAGAATTGCAACGCCTGCTTTATTCTGCTTTCCATTTGCCTGGAGTATAGATGACCGTCCCTTCACCTAGAGTCTAAATTTGTCTTTTAATGTAAGATGCAATTCTTATATGCAGCAGATTTCTGGCTTGAGTTTTTTTATCCAGTCAGCCAACCTGTGCCTCTTTAGAGGAAAATTTAAACCATTCACATTAATTGAGAATATTGATAAGCCTTTCAAGAGTCTGGTGGACATTTTTAATCCTTTTGCGACTGTGGAAGGTGGAATTTGATAAAAATTTTCTGGGTTGATTTACTTTTGTGGTGGAGGATTACGCTGGTATTTATGCAGGATAGGTCTGAGAATATCCTGGAGAGCTGGTTTAGTTACGGCAAATTTCTTCAACATGTGAATGTCATTGAAGTGTTTAATTTCTCCATCATAAATGAAACTAAGTTTAGCTGGGTACAGGATCCTTGGTTGAAAGTTATTTTGTTTTAGGAGATTAAAAGTTGATGACCATCCTCTTCTAGCTTGAAAGTTTTCAGCAGAGAGATCTGCAGTTATTCTAATATTCTGGCCCTTGTAGGTGATGGTTTTCTTTTGTCTGCCTGCTTTCAGAATTTTCTCCTTCATATTAACTTTAGTGAATTTGATTGTGATATGTCTGGGTGATGTCTTATTTGTGTTGAGTCATAATGGAGTTTTGAAACTGTCTGCTATCTGAATTTCAGAATCTCTTGGCATGTCTGGAAAGTTGTCCTTCATAATCTCATGGAGAAGAAACTCTGTACCTTGTGAAGCCACAGCATCACTTTCAGGGATCGCTATAAGACAAATATTGGTTTTCTTTGAATTATCTCAGAGCTCTCTGAGAGATTGATCTGTTTTTGCCCTCCATTTCTCTTCCTCTTTGAGAGTTTGAGAGTGTTCAAAAACTTTGTCTTCAATGTCAGAAATCCTTTCTTCTGCTTCCTCCATTCTTTTATTGAGGGATTCTACTCTGTTTCTCAGATCTTTGAGGGCTACAACTTCTTGTCTCAATGTGCCAAAATCTTTGGTCATTTGGTCTTTGAATTTATTGAATTCTTGAAATATCTTTTGGGTTACTGCTTTGAATTCCAATTTTATTTTATTTGCTATCCAGATTCTGAATTCGCTTTCTGACATCCCAGCTATTTGTTTATGCATGGGATCTTGTGCTGTGTCTGCCCCATTGATCCTCAGGGGAGTTCATCTACTCTGATTATTCATATTGCCAGAGTTTTTCTGTTGATTTTGCCTCATGATTGTTTTTCACCGTTGCCTCTGGCCATCCTCAGAGTTGGGGAGTTGTCTCTCCAAGATTAGACCCCAGCGGGATCACTCTATTGTTGCTGGATCTTTGTAGGGAGTGACCCTGTGTAGTTTCTCTGGGGCTGCCCCAACCAGGAAGTTCTGGTTGTGGAAGCAACTCCGGAGTGTGACACGCCCGGATCCAGCAACAGGGCGGGAGATGGTGCGCACAGTTCTGGGAGTGCCTGGTGCCCAGTGAGTTTGGCACAGAGAGCCCAAGGCTCCAGCAGTCTCTGGCCAGGAGAAGGGCTCTGCGCAGAGGCAGGGAGGGCTCCGGAGGGCACACGGCTACCAGAGTCCCAGGCCAGATGAGCGGGCTGGTGTGGAGGCAGGGAGGGTACAGGAGGGAGGACGCATGGTTGCGTGGCTTCCGCAGTTCCTTCTCAGGGCTTGCGGGTGTCCAGTGGGTGCAGGTCATGGGTCGGGGGTCACGGTGTAGATCTTATGGAGGTCCGGACGGTGCCAAGCCCAGGAGTTTGAGGTTACTATGAGCTGTGACACCACGGCACTCTACCCAAGGCAGCAGCCCGAGGCTCCAGTCTGCCAAAACCGGTCTCACTCTGGCCCTGACGGTTAAGCCCATAAGGCAGCAGAGTCCCTGTACTTAAGCTGCTTAATCACTAGGTTACTAGCTTCCTCCCGATCCTTGCTCTGCTACCCTAAGTGCAGAGCTTGATGGGGCCGTTCTCTCACAATGGCTCCCTGAGACCCACAGCTGAACGCTATTAGCTCCATCTGGCTCAGTAGCTCAGTCTTGGGCCCTAGACTGTGCCCAAAGTTTTCTGCACTCCTGCTCAAGCTCTCCCCAAGGCAGTTCAACTGAGTGCCAAGTCAAAAAACTCTGAAACAGTTCACAGGAAAGGCCTTTAAGGTTTGCAGTCTCACTGCTACTTGTACTTACATCTGCCAGCGGGAATAGGTCTATCGAACACACGCAACCCCTTGCCAGTTTTCCACTGTTTTTGTCCTCCTCTTGGAGTCCAGAAGTCCCTTGCTCACTCCCTGTATCCTCAAAGGAATGATTGTAGGCAGATCCCACCAGCCAAAGATGCCTGGAGTTTTATCTCCCCAGACTCACTGTGCCCAGTTGCAGGGAAGCTGTTACTTGGCCACCATCTTGTCAGCCAGCTGTTTTGTTTTTTTAAATTTCAACGTTTTCCCTATAGATTTTTTCTTTTCGTTTTTTCTTTATTTTCTTTCTCTAATTTTCTAGTTTAAATACAATTTCACATTGTTGCCTTTTTCAATAATTAGAACTTCATTTTTGCTAGTGTTTCTACCCCTATTCTTGAGGTTTTTCCCTCAATTTTATCCCATAAAGTTTTCTGTTTGCTTGTTTTGGTTTGATTTATAGCATTTTTGTCTTTCCTCTGTATTTGGTGGAGGTGGGGTACTGTGTCCAAACAGGCTAGCAAGGTCTCTTGCTGACCTCAAGGGAACCACCCAACCAGCACCCCCAGATGTTGGGAGGTTTTAAGTTTGGGTCAGAGTACCCTACTGTACACTTACATTGCTCTGTCTCCCTCTTTCTGTGCCTCTCTTCTTTTTAACAATATTCCCTTTTACCCACCCCCTCTCCTTTCCCTTTATTCTTTTCTTTCTTTCTTTCTTTCTTTCTTTTCTTCCTTTTATCCCTTCTTGCTCTTCAACCTTCTCATCCTTCTGGTCCTGTACCAAAAGGACTCATTGAAACCCTCATCCACAGGCACAGGAACTTAAAGAGCAAGAGGAAGTGAAAGGAAAATTAGGGCAAGGAAACAGATAAAATAAATCACTCACAAGGAAGAACCAGCAGAAAACTCCTGGCAACATGAAGAACCAGTCCAGAGCAAGCCCTTTAAGGGACCATTAGGTAGCTACTGCAGAGGATTCCACCTACAAAGAAATGACAGAAAGGGAATTCAGAATACACATGATGAAAACAATGAAGGAAATGATGGAAACAATGAAGGAAACTTCTGATAAAGTGAAAAATAACCAAAAAGAAATAAAAAACCAAATCAAATAAAAGATGAAGGATATGAAGAATATAGAAAGGACATAGCAGAGCTGAAGAAACTGAAGCAGTCAATTAGGGAACTAAAAGATGCAATAGAATGTATCACCAACAGATTAGACCCTGCAGAAGGAAGAATTTTGGAGGTAGAGAACAAAGTTCTTGAGATAACTCAGATAGTTAAAGAGGCAGAAAAGAAGAGAGAGAAAGCTGAATGTTCACTGAGAGCATCATGGGACTTTATGAAGCATTCAAACATATGAGTTATAGGAATCCCAGAAAGGGGAGAAGAATGCCCCCGGGGAAAGGAAGATATACTAGAGAATATTATAAATGAAAATATCCCAAATATCACCAAAGATACTGACACACTCCTTTCAGAGGGATATCGGACCCCAGGTCACCTCAACTCTAACCGAGATTCTCCAAGACACATTGTGATGAACCTGTCCAAAGTCAAGACAAAAGAAAAGATTCTTCAAGCTGCCAGAAGTAAGTACCAGTTAACCTACAGCAGCAAATCCATCAAGGTGACTGCAGACTTCTCTAATGAAACTTTCCCAGAAAGAAGACAATGGTCATCTACCTTTAATCTACTTAAACAGAATAATTTCCAGCCCAGAATTCTATATCCTGCTAAGCTAAGCTTCAAAATTGATGAGAAATCAAATCATTTACAGATACACAAACATTGAGGAAATTCACCACAAGACCAGCTCTATAGGAAATAATTCAATCTGTTCTAACACCAACCATCACAATGCATCAGCAGCAATGTAAGAACTCAGAAATTAAAGGACAGAACCTAACTTCCACACTGATGCAAAAGATAAAACTAAGCAATGAACTTTCACAAAATAAGAATACTACCACACTTACCAGTTATCTCAAAAAATGTTAATGGCTTATATTCCCCACTGAAGAGGCATCGATTGGCTGACTGGATAAAAAAATCCAAGCTATCCATTTGCTGTCTGCAGGAAACACACCTGTCTTCAAAAGACAAATTAAAACTCCAAGTTAAGGGTTGGAAGACAATTTTTCAGGCAAATGGAATTCAGAAGAAAAGAGGAGTTGAAATCTTATTTTCAGATACATGTGGATTTAAAGCAACTAAAGTCAAAAAAGACAAAGATAGTCACTTTATATTGGTCAAGGAAAAATACAACAAGAAGACATTTCAATTCTAAATATTTATACACCCAATTTAAATGCTCCCAGATTCTTGAAACAGACCTTACTCAGTCTGAGAACATGATATCGGATAATACCATAATAACAGGGGACTTTAACACTCCCCTTACAGAGCTGGACAGATCCTCTAAACAGAAATTAAACAAAGATATAAGAGATTTAAATGAGACCTTAGATACATCTGTGCTTGATAGACGCATATACATAGACACATATAGAACACTCCATCCCAAAGACAAAGAATATACATTCTTCTCCTCACCTCATGGAAGATTCTCCAAAATTGATCATATCCTAGGACACAAAACAAATCTCAACAGAATCAAAAGAATTGAAATTTTGGGTGGCACCTGTGGCTCAGTGAGTAGGGCGCTGGCCCCATATGCCGAGGGTGGCGGGTTCAAACCCAGCCCTGGCCAAACTGCAACAAAAAAATAGCCAGGCATTGTGGCGGGTGCCTGTAGTCCCAGCTGCTCAGGAGGCTGAGGCAAGAGAATTACGTAAGCCCAAGAGTTAGAGGTTGCTGTGAGCCATGTGACACCATGGCACTCTACCCAAGGGCGGTACAGTGAGACTCTGTCTCTACAAAAAAAAAAAAAAAAAATTGAAATTTTACCTTGTATGTTCTCAGACCATACTAAAGGTAGAACTCAACTCTAGCGGTACAGTGAGACTCTGTCTCTACAAAAAAGAAAAAAAATTTGAAATTTTACCTTGTATGTTCTCAGACCATACTAAAGGTAGAATTCAACTCTAGCAAAAACGTTCAACCCCACACAAAGGCATGGAAATTAAAGAACCTTCTGTTGAATGACAGTTGGATGCAGGAAGAATTAAAACAGGAAATCGTTAACTTCTTTGAGTACAACAGCAATGAAGACACAAGGTACCAAAACCTGTGGGATACTGCACAAGCAGTTTTCAGAGGGAAATTTATCACTTTAGATGCCTACATTAGAAAAACAGAAAGACAGCGCATCAACAAACTCACAAGCCATCTTATGGAATTAGAAAAAGAAGAACGATCTAAGCCTAAACTCAGTAGAAGAAAAGAAATATCCAAAATTAAATCAGAGTTAAGTGCAATTGAAAACAAAATAATCATTTAGAAAATTAATGAAACAAGGAGTTGTTTTTTTGAAAAAATAAATAAAATAGGTAAACGTTTGGCCAGCCTCACTCGAAATAGAAATGTAAAATCTCTAGTATCTGCAATCAATGATAAAGGGGAAATAATAACTGATGCCACAGAGATATAAGAGATCATCTCTGAATTCTACCAGAAACTCTATGTCCAGAAATTTCACAATGTGAAGGAAATGGATCAATATTTGGAAACACATCCTCTCCCTAGACTTAGCCAGGAAGAAATAGAGCTCCCGACAGACCAATTTCAAGCACTGAGTTTAAAGAAACAATAAAAAATCTTCCAACAAAAAAATGCCCTCGTCCAGATGGCTTCACACCAGAATTCTATCAAACCTTCAAGGAAGAGGTTATTCCTGTACTGCAGAAATTATTCCAAAAAATTGAGGAGGAAGGAATCTTCCCCAACATTTTCTACATAGGAAACATCACCCTGATGCCAAAACTAGGAAAAGACCCGACCCAACTAAAAAGGAGAATTTCAGACCAATTTCACTCATGAATATAGATGCAAAAATTCTCAACAAAATCCTAGCCTATAGATTACAGCTTATCATCAAAAAAGTCATACATCATGATCAAGTAGGCTTCATCCCAGGGAAGCAAGGCTGGTTTAACATATGCAAGTCTATAAATGTTATCTGCCATATTAACAGAAGCAAAAATAAAGACCATATAATCCTCTCAATAAATGCAGAAAAAGCATTCAATAAAATCCAGCATCCTTTTCTAATTAGAACACTGAAGAGTACAGGCATAGGTGGCACATTCTGAAACTGATTGAAGCTATGACACAGCCACAGCTAATATTTTACTGAATGGAGTAAAACTGAAAGCTTTTCTTCTTAGAACTGGGACCAGACAAGGTTGTCCTCTGCCACCTTTACTATTCAACATAGTG
This sequence comes from Nycticebus coucang, assembly GCF_027406575.1. Taxonomy (NCBI): domain Eukaryota; kingdom Metazoa; phylum Chordata; class Mammalia; order Primates; family Lorisidae; genus Nycticebus; species Nycticebus coucang. The sequence goes on along the minus strand of NC_069789.1, from coordinate 16,778,272 downwards.
CTATAAGTTCTAGCCAATACAATTAGGCAAGACAAGGAAATAAAGGGAATCCAAATGGGAGCAGAGGAGGTCAAACTCTCCCTCTTTGCTGATGACATGATCTTATACTTAGAGAATCCTAAAGACTCAACCACAGGACTCCTGGAAAGTCATCAAAAAATACAGTAATGTCTCAGGATATGAAATCAATGTCCACATGTCAGTTGCCTTTGTATACACCAATAACAGTCAAGACGAGAAACTCATTAAGGACACACCTGCCTTCACCATAGTTTCAAAGAAAATGAAATACCTAGGAATATACCTAACAAAGGAGGTGAAGGACCTCTATAAAGAAAATTATGGGGCGGCGCCTGTGGCTCAGTCGGCAAGGCGCCGGCCCCATATACCAATGGTGGCAGGTTCAAACCTGGCCCCGGCTGAACTGCAACCAAAAAATAGCCGGGCATTGTGGCAGGCGCCTGTAGTCCCAGCTACTTGGGAGGCTGAGGCAAAAGAATCGCGTAAGCCCAGGAGTTGGAGGTTGCTGTGAGCTGTGTGATTCCACGGCACTCTACCGAGGGCCGTAAAGTGAGATTCTGTCTCTACAAAAAAAAAAAAAGAAAATTATGAAATCCTTCGAAAGGAAATAGCAGAGGATATTAATAAATGGAAGAACATACCATGCTCATGGGTGGCAAGAATGAACATTGTTAAAATATCTATACTTCCCAAAGCAATCTACCTATTCAATGCCATCCCTATTGAAATACAAGCATCATACTTTCAAGACTTGGGAAAAAATGATTCTGAGTTTTGTATGGAACCAGAAAAAAAACGTATAGCTAAGGCAGTTCTTAGTAATAAAAATAAAGCTGGGGGCATCACCATACCAGATTTTAGGCTATACTACAAAGCCATAGTGGTCAAAAAAGCATGGTACTGGCACAATAATGGAGACATAGACATTTGGAATCAAATAGAAAACCAGGAAATGAAACTAACATCTTACAACCACCTAATCTTCAAAAAACCAAACAAGAACTTACCTTGGGGGAAAGACTCCCTATTCAATAAATGGTGTTGGGAGAACTGGATGTCTACATGTAAAAGACTGAAACTGGACCCACGCCTTTCTCCACTCACAAAAATTGATTCAGGATGAATAAAGGACTTAAATTTAAGGCATGAAACAATAAAAATCCTCCAAGAAACCATCGGAAAAACACTGGAAGACATTGGCCTGGGGAAAGACTTCATGAAGAAGACTGCCATGGCAATTGCAACAACAACAAAAATAAACAAATGGGACTTCATTAAACTGAAAGGCTTCTGTACAGCTAAGGAGACAGCAACCAAAGCAAATAGACAACCTACACAATGGGAAAGGATATTTACATATTTAGAATCAGACAAAAGTTTGATAACTAGGATCTATAGAGAACTCAAATTAATCCACATGAAAAAAGCCAGCAATCCCCTAAATCAATGAGCAAGAGACATGAATAGAACCTTCTCTAAAGAAGACAGATGAATGGCTAACAAACATATGAAAAAATGTTCATCATCCCTATCTATTAGAGAAATGCAAATCAAAACCACTCTGAGATATCCTCTAACCCCAGCAAGAATGGCCCACATCTCAAAATCTTAAAACTGCAGATGCTGGCATGGATGTGGAGAGAAGGGAACACTTTTACCCTGCTGGTAGGACTGCAAACTAATACAACATTTTTGGAAGGAAGTATGGAGAAACCCCAAAGCACTCAAGGTAGACCTCACATTTGACTCTACAATCCCATAACTGGGCATCTTACCCAGAAGGAAAAAAATCCTTTTATAATAAGGACACTTGCACTAGACTGTTTATTGCAGCTCAATTTACAGTTGCCAAAATGGGGAAACAGCTTAAATGCCCCCCAACCCAGGAATGGATTAACAAGCTGTGGTATATGTACACCATGTAATACTATTCAGCCATTATAAAAAATGGAGACTTTACATCCTTGGTATTAACCTGGATGGAAGTGGAACATATTATTCTTAGTAAAGCATCACAAGAATGGAGAAGCATGAATCCTATGTACTCAATTTTGATATGAGGACAGTTAATGACAATTAAGGTCCCAGTGCGGGTGGGGGAAGGGGAGAGCAGAGAGAGAAAGAAGGAGGGAGGGGTGGAGAATTGAAGAGCAGAGAGAGGGAAGGAGGGAGGCAGGTGGGGCCTTGTTGTGTGCCACAACTTTTGGGGGCAAGACACAATTGCAAGAGGGACTTTGCCTAACAAATACAATCAGTGTAACCTGGTTTATTGTACCCTCAATGAATCCCCAACAAGTAAAAAAAAACGATTTTCCTGTTTCGGCTTGGTTTCCATAGCACAGTGGTTACGGCACCAGCCACATATGCCAAGGGTGCCCGGTTTAAACCCAGCCCAGGCCAGCTAAACAATAACAACTGCAACAAAAAAAAAATGCCGGGCACTGTGGTGGCACCTGTAGTCCCAGCGACTTGGGAGGCTGAGGGAAGAGACTTACATGCAAGAGGTTGAGGTTGCTGTGAGCTGTGACACCACAGCACTCTACCAACAGTGACATAGTGAGACTGTCTCAAAAAAATTTTTTTCCTGTTTCTTTATTGATATTTACTTCATCTTCTATGTTTCTCACAGTCAGCCCATTTTGATGGACAACTTGATGATTTTTTGCAATATTTTCATCAGTTCTGTTTTTTAGTGTTTGCTCTGACTTATCTTTATCAGTGATGCTTTTCCTCCCCTTAGAGAAATATTTAATCCATCTGTACACTATTTTCTTCATGGCATTATCCCCATAAACTTGGACTAACATGTCCCTAATTTGACTTCTACTTTTTTTCAAGTTTAACAAGAAATTTAATGTTCGTTTATTGTTCAAAATCAAGCTATGACATTCTCACAATGGCACACAAAACCACACACAACAATAATGAACATCACTCAGCAAGACACTGTCACACATCAACATGAACACAGCTGTGAGACACAGATATACCAAGGTTATGAAACCACTCTGAACTGTTTGTACAGTGCTGCCAATGTAAGCATCCAGTGGCAAGTTCATGAACTTATTTGGTAGACCTTGTACAGTCCATTTATCAATGTGAAATCTCTTTATCTTAAGGAATGTATTCAGGGGTTTGTTTGTTTATTTATTTATTTTTTAGACAGAGTCTCAAGGTAGAGTGCCATGGTGTCATAGCTCACAGCAAACTCCAACTTGGGCTCAAGGTCCTCAGTGATCTTGGGCTCATCTGATGCCTCAGTTTTTCTATGTTTAGTAGAAACAGGGTCTTGCTTTTGCTCAGGCTGGTCTCGAACTTGTGAGTTCAAGCAATCCACCACCTCAGCCTCCCAGAGTGCTAGGATTACAAGTATGAGTCACCACACCTGGCCGAGTTTACTTTTTTCATCTTTGTAGAGGAAGAATAAAGTTATAATTAAGTTCCTTCAAGTTTGTCAGTTTTCTCTGTGAATTTTGTCCACTCCTCATAACATGCTTAGTAGAATTCTATGGTAGGCTCCTCAGTAGGGCTGATTTTTGTTTTATTTTCAATGGAGCCCTCATTTTTTAATCTATGGAAATTCTATGATTTAATGAATCTCTTCGTCTCCTCCCCAAAGCAGAAAAAGTGAAGAGAATGCAGACAAAAGAAAGAATGTAACCATTGACACAGGCTATAGAGAACTGCACTTACTTGTAGAAGAACTGAGGCAGGGACCTTTGGAGCAAGGGCAGGAGCCAAGGTTAGAAGAGCAGATGGAAGTGTCACAGTCACAGAATTTTCTATTTTATAAAGTCTGATTGTGTATATATACTATTTATTTTTATTTATTTATGTATTTATTTATTTTTTGAGACAGAGCATCACTGGGGTAGAGTGCCCTGGCATTATAGCTCACAGCAACCTCAAACTCTTAGGCTCAATCATTCCTCTTGCTTCAGCCTCCCAAGTAGCTGGGACTATAGGTGCCTGCCACAATGCCCAGCTAGTTTTTCTATTTGTCCTTGAGATAGGATCTTTCTCTTGCTCAGGCTGGTCTTGAACTCCCAAGCTCAAGCAATCTACCTGCCTGGGCCTCCCAAAGTGCTAGGATTACAAGAGTGAGCCATGGTGCTCAACCTATGCTACATTTTTTAATCCATTCATTCATTGATAACACTTATTTCCATATTTCAGCTATTGTGAATAATGCTGCAATAAACATGGGAGTGCAGGCATCTTCTTAACATACTGATTTTCAGTTCCTTTGTACATATATCCAGTAGTAAGATTGTCATATGGTAATTATATTTTTAGTTTTTTGAACTAAAAACAGAACCTCCATACTGTTTTTCAAAATGGCTGTATGAATTTACAATACCACCAACAGTGTATAAAGATTCCCTTTCTCCCCGTCCTAACCAAAACTTACTATCTTTCATGTTTTGTTGTTGTTTTTGCCTGGGGTAGAGTGCCATGGCATTAGCTTGGCTTATTAGAAACCTCAAACTCCTGGGTTCACAGCAACCTCAGACTCCTGGGTTCAGTCTCTTACCTCAGGCTCTTGAGTAGCTGGGACTACAGGTGCGCACCACAATGCCTGGCTTTTTCCCTCCCTCCCTTCTTTTTTTTGACAGTCTCAAGCTGTCACCCTGGATAGAGTACCATGGCATCATAGCTCACAGTAACCTCCAACTCATGGGGTCAAACAATCCTTTTGCCTCAGTTTTTCTATTTTTAGTAGAGATGGGGGTCTCACTTGTGCTCAGGCTGGTCTCAAACCCATGAGCTCAAGCAATCTACCCACCCCACTGAGTGCTAGAATTATAGGCATGAGCCACTGTGCCCAGCCAATTCCTGGCTTTTTCTATTTTTATTAGAGATGGGGGTCTCACGCTTGCTCAGGTTGAACTCCTAAGCTCAAGGATCCTCCCATTTCAGCCTCCCAGAATGTTAGGATTACAGGTGTGAGCCACCGTGCCTCACTTATGTTTTGTCTTTTGGATAACAGCCAATCTAACAGATGTGAGGTGATACCTTATTATGGTTTTGGTTTTCATTTCTTTGATATATCTTATTTTGGTTTTAATTTGCATTTCTCTGAAGATAGGAGATGTTGAGCATTTTTTATATATCCATTGGCCATTTGTATGTCTTCTTTTCAGGAATGTCTATTCAAGTCTTTTGCCCATTTTTTAACTGCATTATTTCATTTCTTAATGCTGAATTGAGTTCCTAGTATATTTTGGATATTACCCAAATCTGAGGCATAATTTGCAAATATTTTCTCACAATCTGTGGGTTGTCTCTTTGCTCTATTAATAGTTTTCTTTGCTGTGGAGAAGATTTTAGTTGGGTACAATTTCATTTGCCTATTTTGCTGTTTGTGTTTGTAGGGTCATACTCCAAACCAGTATTATGGAGCTTTTCTCCTAGCTTTTCCTCTAGTAGCTTTATAGTTTCAGGTTTTATGTCCAAGTCTTTAATTCATTTTGAGTTGATTATTGTAGAAGTGATAAGCATCCATTTTCATTCTTCTGTATATGGATATTCAGTTTTCTCAACACTGTCCTTTCCCCGTTGTTTGTTTTTGGCATGCTAACCAAATTCTATTGAACATAGATATGTGAATTTATTTCTGGCTCTCCATCCTATTCTCTTGTCAATGTGTCTGTTTTTATTCTAGTACCATGTCATTTTGATAACTACAGCTTTGTAATATATTCTGAAATTCTATAGTGTGATATATCCAGCTTTATTCTTTTGGATCAAGGTTGCTTTGGCTATTTGGAGTTCTATGCAAATTTGTGAAATTTTGTGGTTCTATGCAAATTTTAGAAATTTTTTTCTATTTCTGTGAAGAATTGCATTGGAATTTTGGTAGGGATTGCATTGAATCTGTAGATCACTTGTGGGGGGGGTATAAAATGATCCTTTATTAAAATAATTTCCTTTGTACTTTTTGACTAGCTGGACATTCCACTGCAGCACTGTTGATGTCATCCATGATGTCATGAGGGTGGTAGCCATCAACATTGCCACCCACAGACTGAGCTTTTTCATGGTTCTAGAGAGTTCTTTGGCTAATGATCGGTGCCTCATTTCTCTGGCAATGTTGACAATCTCATCAAAAGTGATATTTCCATTTTGTTTAATATCTTTCTGTTTCTTTCTGTCTTTGGGTGTTTTCCTGAGGGCTTTGATGATCAAAGCAGAGGCAGAAGGTACCACTTCAATCTGGGCCTGTCTGTTCTGAATAATCAGTTTCACTGTAATCCTCAGACCCCTTCCTATCATTGCCATGGCAATGTCATCTCCAATCCTTTTTGAAACAGACCCAAGGGGCTGATCTTGGGGGCCAGGGCAAGATCACCACCGGTGCACCTTAGGTATATGACTTTGATCTCATTGGTATTGCACTTGGGCAGCATGGTGGATGTAGCTGGTGTCAGATGAACCTGGATTCAGGACAACTGAAGAAAATTGTGCCTTGTCCTCCTCTAAACTGAAGGATGTGGAGCACTTTGAGTAGTATAGACATTTTCACAAAATTAATTCTTCTAACTCATGGACATGGGATATCTTTTCATTTATTTGTATCATCTTCAATTTCTTTTATCAATGTTTTATAATTTTTCAGTATACAGATCTTTTACTCTTTTACTAAATTTAGTTAAATTTAATCCTAAGTATTTTATTTTTTATGCTGTTGTAAATGGGATTGCTTTCTTAATTTCCTTTTTCAGACATGTAATTGTTATTAGTATATAGAAACACTATGGGCTGGGTGCTTGTGCCTGTAATCCTAGCAGTCTGGAAGACCAAGGCAAGAGGACTGGTTGAAACCAAGAGCTTGAGACCAGTCTGAGTAAGAGTGAGACCATGTCTCTACAAAAAATAGAAAAATTAGCTAGGCATGGCCATATACACCTATAATCCCAGCTTCTCAGGAGGCTGAGGCAGAAGAATTGCTTGAACCCAGGAATTTGATGTTATAATGAGCTATGATGACACCACTGCACTGTAACTTGGGTACAGGGCAAGACTGTTTCAAAAAGAAAAAAGAAGAAAGAAAGAAACATTACTGATTTTTGCTCTTCTTTTTTTTTTTTTGTAGAGACAGGGTCTCATTTTATGGCCCTCGGTAGAGTGCCATGGCCTCACACAGCTCACAGCAACCTCCAACTCCTGGGCTTAAGCGATTCTCTTGCCTCAGCCTCCCGAGTAGCTGGGACTACAGGCGCCCGCCACAATGCCCAGCTATTTTTTGGTTGCAGTTTGGCCGGGGCCGGGTTTGAACCCGTCACCCTTGGTATATGGAGGTGGCGCCTTACCAACTGAGCCACAGGCGCCGCCCCATTACTGATTTTTGTAGCTTGATTTTATATCCTGTTACCTTTCCGAATTTATTAGTTCTGATAGTGTTTTGGTAGAGTCTCTAGGATTTTCTATTTGCAGCAGAACAATTTCACATCATTTTTTTTTTTCCTCTTTTGATACTTTTTATTTCTCTTGCCTAATTGTTTGGGCTAGGACTTCCAATAATATGTTAAACAGAAGTGTTAAGAGTGGGTATCCTTGTCTGGTTCCTGATATTGGAGGAAAGCTTCAGCTTTTCAATTTTGGGTATGATGTTAGGTGTGCGCTTATGCCTTTTATTGAGGAATGTTTCTTCTATTTTCTGCCTAATTTTCTGAGATTTTTATGAAAGGATGTTGAATTTTGTCATATACTTTTCCTGTATCTTTTGAGATGATCACATAGTTTTTGTCCCTCATTCTGTTAATATGGCAAATCTCATTTATTGATTTGAGCCAGACTTGCACCCAGGGATAAATCTCACTTGGTAATGGTGAATAATCCTTATTTTTTTTTGCTTTTTTTTTTTTTTTTTTTTGCCGCGGCCAGCTTTGAACCCACCACCTTGGGTATATGGGGCCGGTGCCCTACTCCTTTGACCACAGGCGCCACCCAATGATCCTTTTTAATGTACTGTTGAATATGGTTTGCTAGTATTTGATTGAAATTTTTTGTATCTATGTACATCATTGATATTAGCTTATAATGTCTTTTACTGACTTTGGTATCAGGGTCATATTGGACTCATAAAATGAATTTGGAAGTATTCTCTCCACTTCAATTTTGTGGAAATATTTGAGAAGGACTAGTATTAGTTCTCTAAATGTTTGGTAGAATTCAGCTGTGATGCTCTCCAGTCTTGGGCTTTTCCTTGATGGGAGAATTTTAATTGCTAATTCATCTCCTTATTTGTTATTGATCTGTTTGAAGTTGTAATTTATTCATGATTCAGTCTGGCTAGGTTGTATGTTTCTAGGAATTTGTCCATTTCTTTTAGGTATCTAATTTATTGGCATATAATTATTTATGGTAGTTTCTTATAATCCTTTGTATTTCTGTGTTATCAGTTGTAATGTCTCCTCTTTCATTTCTGATTTTACTTATTTGAGTCAAGTCTCTTTTTTCTTTGTTAATCTAGCTAAGAGTTTGCCAATTTATTCAAAAAACCAACTCTTAGTTTTGTTGATTTTTCTATTGTTTTTCTAGTCTCTGTTTATTTCTACTCAGGTCTTTGTTGTTTTCTTCTTTCTGCTAACTTTGGGCTTAGTTTAGTCTCTGTTTTCTAGTTCCCTGAGGTATAAGATTAAGTTTTTTATTTGTCACCTTTCTTCTTTTTTGATGTAGGCATTTATTGCTATAAATGTCCCTCTTAGAACTGTCTTTGCTGTACTTCATAAGTTTTTGTATGTTGTATTTCCATTTTCATTTATTTCATAATATTTTTAGATGTGCCCTTTAGTTTCTTTGATCTTAGTGTTGAATTTTCAAATATTTGTTAATTTTATATGGTTCCTATCATTGATTTTTAGTTTCATGGTTGTCACAAATGATACTTGACATAATTTAGATCCCCTTAAATTTATTAAGACTTGTTTAGTGGCCTGACCTATGATCTTTCCTGGAGAATGTTTCATGTGCACTAGGAAAAAATGTGTATTCTGTTGCGCAGCATATACTTGAGTCTTGTTTTTCCATCCATTCAGCCACTCTGATTATTGACAAAAATTTAATCCATTTACATTCAAAGTAATTATTGGTAAGTAAAGACTTTCTAGTGCCATTAAAAAAATTGTTTTCTGGTTGTTTTGTAGCTCCTTTGTTCCTTTCTTCCTTCCTTGAAAACTGACTAAAATAAAATCAGAAATGAAAGAGGAGGCATTACAACTGATAACATAGAAATATGAAGGATTATAAGAAACTACCATGAACAATTATATGAAATATAATTTCTGTTAATTATAGAACCATGAACAATTATATGCCAATATAATTTCTATTAATTTCTTCTTTTGTGGTTGATGATTTTCTGTAGTTGCTTTGGATCTTTTCTTTTTATCTTTTCTGTATCTGTTACAGGCTTTTGCTTTGTAATTATCCTGAGGTTTTCATAAACCATCTTATCTTATAACTATTTTAAGCTGATAAAAACTTAATTTTGGGCGGTGCCTGTGGGTCAGTGAGTAGGCCGGCCCCATATGCCGAGGGTGGCAGGTTCAAACCCAGCCCCGGCCAAACTGCAACAAAAAAATAGCCGGGCGTTGTGGCGGGCGCCTGTAGTCCCAGCTACTTGGGAGGCTGAGGCATGAGAATCGCCTAAGCCCAGGAGTTGGAGATTGCTGTGAGCCGTGTGACGCCACGGCACTCTACCAAGGAAGATAAAGTAAAACTCTGTCTCTACAAAAAAAAAACAAAAAACTTAATTTTGATAACATGCACAACCTCTACACTTTTACTTCCCTCCTCCCTTGTTTTATTTTTTGATGTTGAAATTCACATTGTAAAAAAATTTATATTCGTAAGAAATTAGTATAGCTTTAGTTGTACTTAATAGTTTTGCTTTTTAACCTTTACAGGTATAATTAGTTTGCCATTAGAGTATTAAAGTGCTTTGTATTTGACAATATACTTACTTTACCAATGAGTTTTATACTTTTGGTGTTTTCACTTTACCAATTAGCATCCTCTTCTTTCAGCTTGAAGAAATTCCTTTAGCATTTCTTGTAAGGCAGATCTGGTCATAATAAACACTTTCAGCTTTTGTTTATCTGAAAAAGTCATTATCACCCTTTCAGTTCTTTTTTTTGGTTTGTTTTTGTTTTTTGAGACAGTCTCACTTTATCCCCCTCAGTTGAATGCTGTGACATCATAGCTCACAGCAAACTCAAACTATTGGGCTCAAGTGATCTTCTTGCCTCAGCCTCCCGAGTAGCTGGGACTATAGGTGCCTACCACAATACTCAGCTATTTTTAGAGACAGGGTCTTACTCTTGCTCAGGCTGGTCTCCAAGTCCTGAGCTCAGGTGATTCACCTACATTGGCCTCCCAGAATGCTAGGATTACAGGTGTGAGCCACCACTCCTGGCCTGCCCTTTCAGCTTTGAAAGACAGTGTTGCTGGCTACCAAAGACAGTATTCTTGGCTACCAATTTTTTTTTCTTTGAGGATTTTGAATATATCATCTTTGCTCTTCTGGCCTACAGAGTTTCTGCTGAGAAGTGCACTGATGATGTTGGAGGACTTCCCTTTTACATAACAATTTGATTTTCCCTTGCTGTTTTAAAAACTCTTTGTCTATAAGTTTTGACAATTTGATTATAATGTGTCTCACAGTTTATCTTGTTTAGTGTCCATTGGCTTCTGGATCTGGATTTCTATTTCCTTTCCCAGGCTTGGGAAGTTTTCTGCCATTATTTCTTTGAATATGTTTTCTGTCCCTTTATCTTTTCCTACTGGTACTTTTTTTTTTTTTTTGGAGACAGAATCTTACTCTACACCCTATTGTGAGCTATGGCATCACAGCTCACAGCAACCTCAAACTCTTAGCTCAAGCAATCCTCTTGCGTCAGCCTCCCAAGCAGCAGGGACTACAGGTGCCCACCACAACACTTGCCTAATTTTAGAGACAGGGTCTCACTTTTGCTCAGGCTGGTCTCGAACTCCCAAGCTCAGGTAATCCACCCACCTGAGCCTCCCAGAGTGCTAGGATTACAGGAATAAGCCACTGTGCCTGGCCTCCTTCTTGTACAGTAATAGTGCATAAGTTGTTACACTTGATGGTGTCTAATAAGTCTCTTAAATTATCATCACTCTTTTTTATTCTCTTTTCTTTTTTCTTTTCAGATTGTATGATTTCCAGAGAGCTATCTTTGAGTTCACTGATCTCTTCTTCAGCTTGATCTTGTTTTCTGTTGGACCTCTCTATTGAATTTTTCAGAACAGTTATAACATCCTTCAGCTCTATCATTTCTATTTGGTACTTTTTAACACTTTTTCTTTGTTGAAATTATTAAAATTGTCAGTTTGTTCTTGCATTGCTTTCCTACCTCAGGGAATATATTTGTAACCATTATTTTGAATTCCCCATTGGGCAAGTCACATATCCCACTTCATTCAAGTTGGTTTCTGAAGATTTATCATATCCTTTTTTTGTAATATATTCCCATTTCTTCATTTTTCCTTCTTTCTCTGTTAGTCTCTGTCCCTTAGATAAAACAGCTATCTCTCCCAGTCTTGTCAGACTGATTTCATGTAAGAAAAGGATCTCATCAATCCATCCTGACAGAGATTTTAATTTGCTTCTCAAGTATCAAAAACAGACTGTTGTTTCTGTTTTTGGTAGCTGCTTGGAGCTTACGATGTGCCACATCCTGTCAGTACTCCCATGATCAGTAAGGTAGGAGCAAGACTCTAGGTCTAACTGGAAAGGTTAGGGTGTTGGACGTGTGTTACAGCTGCTTCATCTTCATCATGAGGTTGAGTATGAGTGTTTATCTCCCACTTCCTCTACACTAAGCCAGGGAAAGCATCTGTGTCAAATGCCTGTATCCACATTCAGGCTGCACCCTCTGATCCTGGGGAGAAAGCTACTGAAAGTGGGCCTATAGTGTGTCCATGCCTTTGTTATCTGTGCTTTAGGGCCACTCATGAATGCAAAGCCCCCCTGACTCCTAGAGTTGGGTTCTTAAAGAGATAGTTTCTTGGGTGGGAACTGTAAGACTGTGACACTCTGCATGTAGACAAACTCCTCCCAGGAAGAATGAGCAGACTTGGATTTATCACAGGAGTGAGCTGGAGGAAAGATTAATGAACTGCTAAGCTCTGGCTTCAGCTGCTGAAGGGCCATTGATTGTTTGCCCCCTTAGCTTCCTGATGCAAATTTGCTTGAAGTCAGACCATCAAGTGGCCACTAGAATTCAAGTGACCACGGGAAGTGTGTGCCATAAGCTCTTTCCAGAAAGACAATGGGAGCTTCTTGTTCCTGCTCCTTTTCTCTCCTGCTCCACTTCCAGGTAGCTTGCCACAGGAAGTGTTTGTGATCAAGACTACCTCTTTGTTCTGTAATTCAGGAGACTCACACCTGTCTAATCCCTTCTTCTCCTTGAGCTAATTAGAGTCCTTCAAGAGGTAGCTATAAAAGTTGGGGTACTCAATGTGCGTCATGAACCACTTCTAGGGAGAAACAAGTATCTATATTTTTAGACCACCTGTTCTGCACTATTCCTGGGGGATGGAGCCCCTGGAACTGCTCACATGACTATTTAATACTGATACTTTTCCTACATTTTAGATCAGTGATTTTAAACCCGTGTGCCATCCTGGTGTGCTGTGAGAGGAGCTTAGGTGTGCTGCAAAAAATTTTAAAGATTATTAATGAAATTATTTTTAAAAGATGTTCAAAGCATGGTAAGTGCATTCTTTTCTTGGCTCTTTTTTTTTTTTTTGAGCAACATAATTTAAGTGCTGCAGTAGTTAAGCTATAGGTTCAAGTGTGCTGTGAGATAAAAAGGTTGAACAACACTGGTCTAGATAGACTCACATATACTTAGTTTCCTCTGATCCCAGAGCTAGGAGATTTAGGATCTTGGCCCTGTGGACACACTTTTTCCAGGAGGGAGGGATTAAGAGGCCTGGAGTTATTGCTGGGTGAGCCAAGGAGAAAGCTCTAGAAGTACCAATCAGCTTCACGAGCTTTTATCTCCCCAATATAAGTTACTTACTTAGTAGGCAGTCCGCCAAGGAGCCACGGGAAGAGTGTGTTCCTTCCAGGGAGAAACAGGGGCTACATCTTTAAGCCCCTCTGGGCACTGCTTCCAGGGGATGAAGCCCTTGAAGTGTTTGTGTGCCTGTATGAAGTAGCTGCTGTTTTCCTCTGGTCTGCATATACTCCCAGGTGTCTTATTCCCTCTGTTCTTAAAGGTGGTGAATTAATAGCCAAATCATGGGGAAGTTTAGTGTTAGGGTGATATATGTGAGCCCTAAACTCTCATCTCCACAGGGAGGAGCTGGGTGTTTGGGATTCCTTTCCCAATCTTATGGCACAGTGCCCAAGGATGGGTCTGTGCTTGAACATGCTTCAGCTTTTCCTGTTTGATATAATGTTTTCTCTCTCTCTCTTTTTTTTTTTTTTTTTGTAGAGACAGAGTCTCACTTTATTGCCCTTTGGTAGAGTGCCGTGACGTCACAGCTCACAGCAACCTCCAACTCCTGGGCTTAGGCAATATATGGACCCAGCGCCCTACTCACTGAGCCACAGGTTTTCTCAGTTCCCCTGGGTAAAAGTCCTTCAACTAGTCTCTGACTTTCTCCAAGAGGGAATGAATCCAGGAGTGTATGTTTATTTGGTGTGTCCAAGGGTGTGTCCAAGGGTGAAGGGAGAGTCAGGAGCTTCCTGTTCTTCCATATTACTGACATCACCCCTCCCATTCTTTCTCTAACCTGTTACAAACAGGTATGTACCCACCCCAATTCTTCAAAACTGCTCACTCGGGGTCACTAAATATCCTCACTTTGCTAAAGTCAGTGGTCACGTCTCAGTCCTTACTTATTCCCCCTAACAGCAGCGTTTGTCCCAGTAGGTCACTTTCTCCTCCATGAACTACTCACCGCTTTTCTTAGCATCCAGGACATTTTCTTCTGATTCTTTCCCCATTTTTCAAGTTGCTCTTTCTCAGTTTCTTTTCCAGATTCCCCCTCATCTCTCTGACATCAAAATATTAGAGTCCCTCTATTACTGTCCTTGGTCCTTTTTTCTTTCTTATCCATACTCTTTCACCTGATTTCCCATCAACTCTCATGGCTTTACATGCCATCTATATGCAGATGACTGCTGTTGTGTTGAACGTATCCCCCCACAAGCAAGTATTGGAAACTTAACCCCCAATGCAATAATGTTGTGAGGTGGGCCTACTGGGAAGGTTTTAGGTCATGAGGCTGGAGCACTCATGAGTGGATTGATGCCAATTGTAAACAAGCTTGAAGCTGTGCCATTCAGTCTCCTGCTCTCTGGTGTGCACTTCCTTGCCATGTAATGCCCTCTGCTCTGTCATGCTCAGCAGGTAGCCCTTCACTAGGTGTGAGCCCCTGATCTTGGAAATCTCCAGAACTGTGAGAAAAATTAATTTCTTTTCTTTATGAATTACCCGGACTGTGGTATTCTGTTACAGCAGCACAAAGAAGACTGACAACACTCAGGTTCATAGGTCTAGCATGGATTACTACCTTAAATTCCAAACCTATGTATTCACCTGTTTGCTTAACGTCACCATTTAGATCAATAATACACATTTCAAATTTTCAGGTCTGAAACTGATCTCTTGATAATTTCTCTCCTTAAATAGCATCTCCAGGAGTCTTCCCTATCTCAGTCAACGATAACCCCGTTTTTCTAGTTGCTTAGGTAAAACAAACAAACAAACAAAGCCCTTGGTGCCCTTTGACTTGGAATGGCCTCTATTTCTTTCTCTCTCTTGACAAAGTCTGCTATTTCTGCCTTCAATATAATTGGACTGCTTCTCACCAACTTCATCTAGACTCCTAGATGTTTTCTTCATGTCTGACCTTGTTTCCCAGAGTCTATTCTCAACTAAGCAGCCAGTGGTCTTTTCAAAATGTAAGTTAGACCATGTCACTCCTCTGTTGAAAACTCCCCAATGAGAGTTCATCTCATTCAGAATAAAATCCAAAGTTCTTTCTAACAACCATACAGTCCTACATGGCTGCC
The DNA here is from genome assembly GCF_027406575.1 of Nycticebus coucang. NCBI lineage: Eukaryota > Metazoa > Chordata > Mammalia > Primates > Lorisidae > Nycticebus > Nycticebus coucang. The sequence goes on along the minus strand of NC_069789.1, from coordinate 16,763,193 downwards.
TACTATCACCTCTGTTGCCTGAGCTCCTGAAAGTCTATGCCTTTCTAGGAATACTGTGTCTGTGCTAGCTATACCGGCCTCCTTGCTGTACCTTAAAACATCAGGCATGGTTCTGCCAAAGAATAGGCTTTGGTACCTGCTCTTCATTGTACCTGGGGTCCCTGCACACACACATCTGTATGGCAAGCTCCTTGCTGCCTTTGACTCTATTTAGAAGTCACCTTCCCAGTGAAAACTTCCCTGGCCATTCTACTTAACACTCTATTTAATAATCTTCCCAAACATTATTCCTCTACATTGTTTTATTATTTTTTTGCTTACCACTATCATTTTCTAGTATGTTCTACTTACAATTTTTTAAAATGATCTTTCTTACTATATGCTACATGTTAAGTGAGGATCACTTTTCTGTTTTTTTTTCACCGTTGTATCCCCAGTGACTAGAATAGTGTCTTATATGTGGTAGGCATTAAAACAGTAGGTGTGGAATAAATAAAAGAATGAATTTTTTTTAAGAAACATTTAATGTATATTCAAAGCTAAATACCCACTGGCAAATAGGCTCACAAGGGTAAACTATAAAAATCATAAATAAAAATCTGTAAATGTATTTATCAAAAAAATGACTATCCACCTTTGATTCCAGATTAGGAGGTAAAGTTAAATTATAACAAATTTCTTTATGTCCTATCTACCAAATCCTCAAAATTCAGGATACTGAATCTCTTAAACTGTAAAATGCCATTTTATTTGCTTCTTTATATCAATTAAATGTAATCAGAATGATTATCATGCCAAAAAAATTTTTGTTTGTTGAAACTGGTCTTTCTCTTTTTGCTTAAAATTCACTTAATATAAAATGACATTATCTTTATAAATCATTTAAATTATATACAGTTTTTTTTCTTTTTTAATTTCCTTCTTTTTTTTTTTTTTTTGACTGGAGCCAAGTTTGAACCCACCACCTCCGGTATGGGGCTGGCGCCCTACTCCTTTGAGCCACAGGCACTGCCCCCCCTTGCTTATTTTTTATATCTTTGCTTTTTTTTTTTTTTTTGAGGCAGTCCTACCCTATGCCCTGAGCAGAGTGCAATGGCATCATAACTTACTGCAACCTCAGACTCAGGCTGTGGGCATCCTACTGCCTCAGCCTCCGGAAACTGCTGGGAGTAGAGGCACTGGCTGCAGCACTGGCTGGGTTTTTTTCATTTTTTTAGGAGTTGGTGGGGGGTCTCACTCTCCCTCAGACAAGTCTTGAACTCTCAGCCTTTCACAGTGCTGGGATTACAGGGATGAGCCACCTCACTTGGCCAGTTTTGTTTTTTTTTTCTTTTTAATGGGTGCTCTCTCTGTTGCCCAGGTTTGTCTTGAACTCCCAGGCTCAAGTGATCCTTTTCTGCCTCAGCCTCCCAAAGTAGCTGGGGCTACAGGAATGTGCCACCATGCCCAGCTATAGAGATTATTTTTATAAAATATTTCTAAAATGTAATAATTTTACTGTTTCAGCATTATTCATGGGCTAGCTAAGATCTATTTAAGGAAATGTTATATTTCTATTTTCCCATGATATATCCAAAGTATCTATAAAATATAACCTATATGAGAATATGTAAATATTACTAAAAAGTTTTGAAATGTTTAAGCTACTTAGAAAATTATTTTCCAAATCCAGGTCATAAAAAATTGATTTCCTAAATGCATGCAACATAAGTGGCCAAGAAAATCCTTTTTAGAAATTTCTTTCTCTCTCTCTCTCTTTTTTTTTATTGAGACGAAGTATTACTCAGTTTTCCTGGGTAGAGTGCCATGGCATCAGCCTAGCTTGCAGCAACCTTAAACTCCTGGGTTCAAGAGATCCTCTTGCCTTAGCCTCCTCTAGTTGATATTATAGGTGCCCACCACAATGCCTGGCTAATTTTTCTATTTTTAGTAGAGATGGGTATCTCACTCTAGCTCAGGTTGGTCTTGAACTCCTAAGCTCAAGCAATCCACTTGCCTCAGCTTCCCAGAATGCTAGACCACACCTGGCCTAGAATTTTCATTTTAGAAATCGTTTAAGAAGTAAATCTTGAAGCCAGGCATGGTGGCTCACGCCTGTAAAATCCTACCACTTTGGGAGGCCGAGGCAGATGGACTGCTTGAGCTCAGGCATTTGAGACCAGCCTAAGCAAGTGCAAGACACTCTCTCTAAAAGTAGCCAGGCATTGTGTCAGGCATCTGTAGGCTCAGCTACTCCAGAAGCTGAGGCAACAGAATCATTTGAGTCTGAGAAGTTGAGAATGCTGTGAGCTATGATGCCATAGCACTCTACCCAGGGTGGCAAAGTGAGACTGTCTCAAAAAAAAGGTAAATCTTGGCTTTACAAGATTACTTTACCAAACTAAAAAAAAAGTAAATCTTGGCTGGGCATGGTGGTTAATGCCTGTAATCCTAGCACTCTAGGAAGCTGAGGTGGGAGGATTGCTTGAAGTCTGGAGTTCAAGGACAACCCAAGCAAGAGAGACCCACTCTCTATAGAAAACAAAGTGTGTGCCTGTTTCCCTGCTACTAGGGAAGGTCAAACAGAAGGATAACTTAAGCCCAAAAGTTTGAGGTTGCTGTGAGCTACAATGATGCCACTGCACTCTACCCAGGGTGCTCAAACAAGAGTCTGCCTTTTAAAAAAAAAGCAAGAGAGAGAGAGAGAGAAGTAAGCCTATTCTCTACAATAATGAAGCACTCACTGTCTTCCTGTTGTAAATTACATCCAGATGATTGGTATTAATTTGCCGCCTCCTTTTTGCATCTTCACTTTGAACTCTGGTTGGAAGTCATTTAGTACAGAAAAAATTTGATTTTCATTGAGGCTCTTAGAGGCACGATACATCTTCAAGAATATAAAAGAAATGACTCCGAGCTCCAGATAAAGAAGGATCTTTGTTGGAAACCTGAAAAAGAAAATATTTTTTCAATGTTATTAATCATTTTCATAATCTTTCCTAGGTCACTGCTGGTGATTCCTAAAATAGAATACTAATAATGTTTACCCATACTCTACTATGGGTATTACCATTGTGCAAGCTCCCTTTATAGAGTAACATTGACTTGTTGAAGAGTGAAGAAGTTGAAAAATAGTTTTTGAGGCTATCATCGACCTTTTTGAGGCTTCTAGAAACATCATGTGTCTTTGTTTGATTTTGCTGCTATAACAGAATATCTGAGAATTAAGAATTTATAATGAACAGAAATTTATTTGGCTCATAGTTTTGGAGGATAGGAAGTCCAGGATCAAGGTGTGGGCATCTTGGAGGACCTTCTTGCTCAGTCATCCCATGGCAGAGACAGAAGGGAAGAGCAGGCAGGAGAGAGGGATCTTTATGTATCCACATGGAGAGAGAGAGAGACCTCTCCCTTTACCCTTGAGCTCTTTTGTAAGGGCGCTAATCCATGAAGCCTCTGTCTTCATGACTAATTACCACCTACAGGTCCCACTTCTAAGTGAGACTCGCCTCTAAATTTAATCGCAAAGTAGTTTTGGAGGGGACGAACATTTCAAACCATAGCACCACACGATAGCAAAATTTGATCAAGAGAAAAGAAGTTGTGATATGCAAAGATCTTCCTGCCAGCAAAAGAAAAGAGGGTCACTCAAGGGTCTAGTGGCAAAGCAAGTTTCAGATCAATACACTCAAACATGCAAAACTACATCCTTCTATTATGTTATAGTTATTGTAGCAGGTGTAGGGGAGGAGCCTCTAGGATGCTGGTGGGCTTGACTTTATCTGTATTCTTTGATTCTCTGACCACAAGAATATAAACACACATTTTATACATTAATTAATACAATTTAGAGAAAGACTTGGTTATAGAGAAAGGCAAAATGGGCCAAAAATTCAGCTCCAAATACAATTTTCTTTTCTTTTCTTTTCTTTTTTGAGACAGAGTCTGAAGCTGTTGCCCTCGGTAGAGTGCTGTGGCATCACAACTCATAGCAACCTCCAACTCCTGGGCTTAAACTCCTCAGCCTCCCAAGTAGCTGGGACTACAGGCACCTGCCACAACACCCGGCTATTTTTTTTGGTTGTAGTTGTCATTGTTGTTTGGCAGGCCTGGCCTGGATTCGAATCTGCCAGCCCTGGTGTATGTGGCTGGTGCCCTAGCTGCTTGAGCTATAGGCGCTGAGCCTCCAAATACAATTTTAAATGGATTCAAAGAAATTGTTTGGAAAGTTAATGGGAGTGTAAATGTTCTTTACAGAGCACGTTAAATAAGTTGAGTAAATTTTCTCATTATATAAATTATATTTTTTCATTCTCACCACAATTTTGAGGTAGCACATATTATTTCCTCTTTATAGATGGATGATCTGAGGATCAGAAGGTATCTGGCTTTCAAAGCTCACATAAGTACTAAGGGAGTTTGAATTTGATTTTGGTTCCTTCTCTGAGTTCCCTTCTCTTTCCACTGGAATATGTTGTCTCCGGTAATTTTCTTTTTTTTTTTTTTCTTATTGTTGGGGATTCATTGAGGGTACAATAAGCCAGGTTACACTGATTGCAATTGTTAGGTAAAGTCCCTCTTGCAATCATGTCTTGCCCCCATAAAGTGTGACACACACCAAGGCCTCACCCCCTCCCTCCTTCCCTCTTTCTGTTTCCCCCCCCATAACCTTAATTGTCCTCATATCAAAATTGAGTACATAGGATTCATGCTTCTCCATTCTTGTGATGTTTACTAAGAATAATGTCTTCCACATCCATCCAGGTTAATACGAAGGATGTAAAGTTCTCCATTTTTTTCAATGGCTGAATAGTATTCCATGGTATACATATACCAAAGCTTGTTAATCCATTCCTGGGTTGGTGGGCATTTAGGCTGTTTACACATTTTGGCGATTGTAAATTGAGCTGCAATAAACAGTCTAGTACAAGTGTCCTTATGATAAAAGGATTTTTTTCCTTCTGGGTAGATGCCCAGTAATGGGATTGCAGGATGAAATGGGAGGTCTAGATTGAGTGCTTTGAGGTTTCTCCATACTTTCTTCCAGAAAGGTTGTACTAGTTTGCAGTCCCACCAGCAGTGTAAAAGTGTTCCCTTCTCTCCACATCCACGCCAGCATCTGCAGTTTTGAGATTTTGAGATGTGGGCCATTCTCACTGGGGTTAGATGATATCTCAGGGTTGTTTTGATTTGCATTTCTCTAATGTATAGAGATGATGAACATTTTTTCATGTGTTTGTTAGCCATTCGTCTGTCATCTTTAGAGAAAGTTCTATTCATGTCTCTTGCCCATTGATATATGGGATTGTTGGCTTTTTTCATGTGGATTAATTTGAGTTCTCTATAGATCCTAGTTATCAAGCTTTTGTCTGATTGAAAATATGCAAATATCCTTTCCCATTGTGTAGGCTGTCTCTTTGCTTTGGTTATTGTCTCCTTAGCTGTACAGAAGCTTTTCAGTTTAATGAAGTCCCATTTGTTTATTTTTGTTGTTGTTGCAGTTGCCATGGCAGTCTTCTTCATGAAGTCTTTCCCCAGGCCAATATCTTCCAGTGTTTTTCCTATGCTTTCTTGGAGGATTTTTATTGTTTCATGCCTTAAATTTAAGTCCTTTATCCATCTTGAATCAATCTTTGTGAGTGGGGAAAGGTGTGGGTCCAGTTTCAGTCTTTTACATGTAGACATCCAGTTCTCCCAACACCATTTATTGAATAGGGAGTCTTTCCCCCAAGGTATGTTCTTGTTTGGTTTATCGAAGATTAGGTGGTTGTAAGATGTTAGTTTCATTTCTTGGTTTTCAATTCAATTCCAAGTGTCTATGTCTCTGTTTTTGTGCCAGTACCATGCTGTCTTGAGCACTATGGCTTTGTAGTACAGACTAAAATCTGGTATGCTGATGCCCCCAGCTTTATTTTTGTTACAAAGAACTGCCTTAGCTATACGGGGTTTTTTCCGGTTCCATACAAAACGCAGAATCATTTTTTCCAAATCTTGAAAGTACGATGTTGGTATTTTGACAGGAATGGCATTGAAAAGGTAGATTGCTTTGGGAAGTATAGACATTTTAACAATGTTGATTCTTCCCATCCATGAGCATGGTATGTTCTTCCATTTGTTAATATCCTCTGCTATTTCCTTTCTGAGGAGTTCATAGTTTTCTTTATAGAGGTCCTCAACCTCCTTCATTAGGTTTATACCTAGGTATTTCATTTTCTTTGAAACTATGGTGAAGGGAGTTGTGTCCTTAATTAGCTTCTCATCTTGACTGTTATTGGTGTATACAAAGGCTACTGACTTGTGGACATTGATTTTATATCCTGAAACATTACTGTATTTTTTGATGACTTCTAGGAGTCTTGTGGTTGAGTCTTTGGGGTTCTCTAAGTATAAGACCATGTCATCAGCAAAGAGGGAGAGTGTGACCTCCTCTGCTCCCATTTGGATTCCCTTTATTTCCTTGTCTTGCCTAATTGTATTGGCTAGAACTTCCAGTACTACGTTGAACAGTAAAGGTGACAGAGGACAACCTTGTCTGGTTCCAGTTCTAAGAGGAAAAGCTTTCAGTTTTACTCCATTCAGTAAAATACTGGCTGTGGGTTTGTCATAGATAGCTTCAATCAGTTTTAGAAATGTGCCACCTATGCCTATACTCTTCAGTGTTCTAATTAGAAAAGGATGCTGGATTTTATCAAATGCTTTTTCTGCATCTATTGAGAGGATCATGTGATCTTTATTTTTGCCTCTGTTAATATGGTGGATAACGTTTATGGATTTGCGTATGTTAAACCAGCCTTGCATCCCTGGGATGAAGCCTACTTGATCATGATGAATGAGTTTTTTGATGATAAGCTGTAATCTATTGGCTAGGATTTTGTTGAGAATTTTTGCATCTATATTCATGAGTGAGATTGGTCTGGAATTCTCCTTTTTGTTTGGGTCTTTTCCTGGTTTTGGTATCAGGGTGATGTTTGCTTCATAGAATGTGTTGGGGAAGATTCCTTCTTCCTCAATTTTTTGGAATAATTTCTGCAGTACAGGAATAAGCTCTTTCTTGAAGGTTTGATAGAATTCTGGAGTGAAGCCATCTGGACCAGGGCATTGTTTGGTTGGAAGACTTTTTTTGTTTCTTTGATCTCAGTGCTTGAAATTGGTCTGTTCAGGAGCTCTATTTCTTCCTGGCTGAGTCTAGGGAGAGGGTGTGATTCCAAATATTGATCCATGTCTTTCACATTATCAAATTTCTAGGCATAGAGTTTCTGTTAGTATTCAGAGATGATCTCTTGTATGTCTGTGGGATCAGTTGTTATTTCCCCTTTATCATTTCTGATTGAGGTTACTAGAGATTTTACTTTTCTATCCCTCATTAGTCTGGCCAATGGTTTATCTATTTATTTATTTTTTCAAAAAACCAACTCCTTGTTTCATTAATTTTCTGAATGATTCTTTTGTTTTCAATTTCATTGATCTCTGATTTGATTTTGGATATTTCTTTTCTTCTACTGAGTTTAGGCTTAGATTGTTCTTCTTTTTCCAATTCCATAAGATCTCTTGTGAGATTGTTGATGTGCTCTCTTTCTGTTTTTTGAATGTAGGCATCTAAAGCGATGAATTTTCCTCTCAAAACTGCTTTTGCAGTATCACACAGGTTTTGGTAGCTTGTGTCTTCATTGTTGTTATGCTCAAGGAAGTTAATGATTTCCTGTTTTATTTCTTCCTGCACCCGTCTGTTATTCAACAGAAGATTGTTTAATTTCCATGCCTTTGGGTGGGGTCGAGCATTTTTGTTAGAGTTGAGTTCCACCTTTAGTGCCTTATGGTCTGAGAAGATACAAGGTAAAATTTCAATTCTTTTGATTCTGTTGATATTTGTTTTGTGTCTCAGGATATGATCAATTTTGGAGAATGTTCCATGGGGTGATGAGAAGAATGTATATTCTTTATCTTTGGGATGGAGTGTTCTATATGCGTCTATCAAGCACAGTTGTTCTAGGGTCTCATTTAAATCTCTTATATCTTTGTTTAATTTCTGTTTAGAGGATCTGTCCAGCTCTGTAAGAGGAGTGTTAAAATCCCCTGTTATTATGGTATTATCAGATATCATATTGCTCAGACTGAGTAAGGTCTGTTTCAAGAATCTGGGAGCATTTAAATTGGGTGCATAGATATTTAGAATTGAAATGTCTTCTTGTTGTATTTTTCCCTTGACCAATATAAAGTGACCATCTTTGTCTTTTTTGACTTTAGTTGCTTTAAATCCACATGTATCTGAAAATAAGATTGCAACTCCTCTTTTCTTCTGAATTCCATTTGCCTGAAAAATTGTCTTCCAACCCTTGACTCGGAGCTTTAATTTGTCTTTTGAAGCCAGGTGTGTTTCTTGCAGACAGCAAATGGATGGCTTGTGTTTTTTAATTCAGTCAACCAATCTATGTCTCTTCAGTGGGGAATTCAAGCCGTTAACATTTATTGAGATAATTGATAAGTGTGGTAGTATTCTATTCATCTTATTTGGTGAGAGTCCATTGCTTAGTTTTATCTTTTGCATCAGTGTGGAGGTTAGGTTCTGTCCTTTAATTTCTGAGTTCTTACTTTGCTGCTGATCCATTGTGGTGGTCAGTGTGCAGCACAGTTTGAAGTATTTCCTGTAGAGCTGGTCTTGTTGTGGCGAATTTCCTCAATGATTGTATATCCATAAATGATTTGATTTCTCCGTCAATTTTGAAGCTTAGCTTAGCAGGGTACAGAATTCTGGGCTGGAAATTGTTCCATTTAAGTAGATTAAAGGTAGATGACCATTGTCTTCTTGCTTGGAAAGTTTCATTAGAGAAGTCTGCAGTCACTCTGATGGTTTTGCCCCTGTAGGTCAACTGGTGCTTACTCCTGGCAGCTTGCAGAATCTTTTCTTTTGTCTTGACTTTGGACAGGTTCATCACAATATGTCTTGGAGAAACTCGGTTAGAGTTGAGGCGACCTGGGGTCCGATATCCCTCTGAAAGCAGTGTGTCAGAATCTTTGGTGATGTTTGGGAAATTTTCTTTTATAATATTCTCTAGTATGGCTTCCATTCCTCTGGGGCATTCTTCTTCCCCTTCTGAGATTCCTATAACTCGTATGTTGGAACGCTTCATAAAGTCCCATAATTCTGACAGTGAATGCTCTGCTTTCTCTCTTCTTTTCTGCCTCTTTTACTATCTGAGTTATCTCAAGAACTTTTATCTTCTACCTCTGAAATTCTTTCTTCTGCATGGTCTAACCTGTTGCTGATACTTTCCATTGCATCTTTAAGTTCCCTAATTGACTGTTTCAGTTCCTTCAGCTCTGCTATATCCTTTTTATATTCTTCGTATCATTCATCTCTTATTTGATTCTGTTTTTGGATTTCCTTTTGGTTATTTTCCACTTTATTAGCAGTTTCCTTCATTGTTTTCATCATTTCTTTCATTGTTTTCAACATGTGTATTCTAAATTCCCTTTCTGTCATTCCTAACATTTCTTTATAGGTGGAATCTTCTGCAGTAGCTACCTCATGGTCCCTTGGCGGGGTTGTTCTGGACTGGTTCTTCATGTTGCCTGGAGTTTTCTGCTGATTCTTCCTCATGAGTGATTTCTTTTATCTGTTTCCTTGCCCTAATTTTCCTTTCACTTCCTCTTGGTCTTTAAGTTCTTGTGCCTGTGGACTAAGGGTTACAGGACCAGAAGTGTGAGAAGGTTGAAGAGCATAAAAGGGATGAAAGAAGGGAGGACTGAGTGGTAAGAAAAACAAAGAAAAATAGAGAAAGGAGAGGGGGTGGGTAAAAAGAATATTGACAAAAAAAAGAGAGGCACAGAAAGAGGGAGACAGTGCAATATAGGTGTACAGTAGGGTACTTTGATGCAACCTTAAAAAAAACCCACTTTCTGGGGGTGCCCAGTGGGGTGGTTCCCTTGAGGTCAGCAGCTCTTTGCTATCCTGATCTGACACAGTACCCCACCTCCACCAAGTAGAGAGGAAAGACAGAAATGCTATAAATTAAGCCAAAACAAGCAAACAGAAAACTTTACGGGATAAAGTTGCGTGGAAAACCAAATAATAGTGGTAGAAACACTAGCAAAAATGAAGTTCTAATTATTGAAATAGGCAGCAATGGGATATAATTAAACTAGAAAAATTGAGAAAGAAAAAGGATCTGTATGGAAAAGGTTGAACTTAAAAAAGAAAACAACATCAACAACATCAAAATAAACAAAAAAACACAACCAAAAACAAAGCAGTAGGTATATGTTATTGAATATTGTCTGGGCAACACATGGTCTTCTGGGGTATGAGATGTTAATCACAGTTCTGATACGACTGAAGGCTGCTAATTTCTCAAACCCCAGCAGGTAGACACCCTAAATCTCTCTTCAGCCCACTTAAAAGGCACTTTGAACTTGTTCACTTGCTGAGCAGAAGCTTTCCCAGGAAAGTGCTTGTTGCTGGAATCACTGCTGAAGTGGCTATCCACTTACCCAGTGTGCCAAAACTGGTCTCCCTCTGCCCCCGAGGGTTAGGGCTGCAAGGCGGCTCAGACCCCGCCCTTAGGCTACTTGGTCGCTGGGTTACCAGCTCCCACCCAATTCTAGCTCTGCGACCCTGAGGGCGGAGCTTGCCGGGGCAGATCACTCACAATGGCTTCCTGTGACCCAGAGCCAAACACTATTAGCTCCGTCTGGCTCAGCGGCTCAGACTGGGGCCCTAGACAAAGGCCAAAGTTCTCCGCACTCCCGCTCAGGCTCTCCCCAAGGCAGTTCAACTGAGTGCCAAGTCCAAAGACACCAAAACAGTTCACAGGTAAGGCCTTTCTGGTTTGCAGTCTGGCTGCTACTGAACTTACAGTTGCGGGCTGGTTTGGACGGATTGAACACACGCGACCACTTGCCAGTTTTCCACTGTTTTAGTCCTCCTCTTGGGGTCCAGAAGTCTCTTGCTGACTCCCTGTATCCTCGCAGGGGTGATGATAGGCAGATCCCACCAGCCAGAGATGCCTGGAGTCCTATCTCCCCAGACTCACGGTGCCCAGATGCAAGGAAGCTGTTACTCAGCCGCCATCTTGCTCCGCCTCCTCGTCTCCGGTAATTTTCTGGAGTAATTTTCTTTTGTTTTAAAGTCTTTTAATTCTCTCCTTATTTAAAACTATTATTCTATTACAAATACATAATTCTATTATTATGTGATTGTTTTAGATTAAAACAAATGTATTTAATAAATGTTCTACATATGTATTGGGGAATGTAGAACAAGAAAATATTAAACATGTACATGGCCCTTCTAAGGCAATCATTTTTAACATACTATTATGCATCCTTTTAGTCTCTTTAAGATCAAAATGTAAAACTGTTTTACAAAATTACAAGTTGTTTTGTAATTGACTTTTAAAATTTACTCATATAAAAAGTATTATTTTGAGCCTGAAATATGTTATTATGTAACAATATATTATAAACATTTCCTTTCCTTAAATATCTTCCACAGGCATACTTATTACATCACAAAAATCTAAGATAGATTTCTATCCTTTTGCTTATTTAATGGAGGATGTGAGCTGATATTTTTTAATTTAATAAGAAATTTCAAAAATGTTAAGTTACTATTTTACTAACAGAGTCAGTGAGTTGTCTGCAGAATCACATATGACAGAATCTGTCATAACATTTTGTGGTTTGTCCTCTCTCCTATCAAGCCATTTCCTAGGGATTGGTATATGCCCGGGGTTGGCAAACAACAGCCTGTAGGTCACATGGGGCCCATCGCCTGTTTTTGTTGTTAACGTTTGCAGGAACATAGTTACAGTCATTTGGTTATTTATTGTCAGAAAAGGGCAGCCTTGCAAAAATTACAAAAATAACAGGAAAATACCTAATCCTGATCAATCCTATAAATTTCTTGCTAGGCACTCTGTGGATTTGTTTTCACAAGCCATTGAGGAGCCCAGCAGACAAACAGGAAATGTAAACTCTTTCTCTTTACATTTCACCAGCTCCTTTGCCTGCTGAGTGCCATGATGGATCTGCCTGGAATAAGAACATCAGGCCTCAGGATGGGGAGCACCTGGAAAAATGTCTGTTTCAACCTTGCTGGAGGAAAAAGAGACACGGCATTCACATTCACAACACCTTGTGAATTTGGCTATCCTTACCTACTTTGTTCACCCAAAATTCAGCCACCTACTAGACCTCAGGGTGGGCATTCTTCTTTCTTTCTTGGACATGCCACACTGTTTTTTACTTCTTTTCTTTCCTCCTTTTACTATCTTCCCTTCTCTCATTCCTTCTAAAATATAAAATAAACTTATACTTTTATATCCTAAAAGGCCTAGAGAAATTATTTTCTCCTCCCACAAGCAGCACCTACTGAGCTTTTTTTCCAACCTGCCTCTGTCTTCGGCTGTTTTTGTTCTATAACAGAGATTTGGCCCAAAGAGTTAGCATGGCCCCTAGAGCCTACACTGTTTATCATCTGGGCCTTTCTGTAAAAAGTTTGCTGACCCCTGGCATATACTACAGTGTGGATTACTCCCTAAAGCACCTCTGCCCCACATACTCACAAATCATCATATTTTGGGTACAACACAGGTGATTTCAAATAGAGCTTCCAGGTCAACAGCATAATGTCAGAAGACTGAATCATGGTCTCTATACAGCCTCACCAAAATCCATAAAATCAATAAATGGTACAAATAAAATCATAAATTACCTAGTCTCCAGTAGGAGATGGGGAACAGCTCAAACTTGAATAGAGATATAAATTCCACATTCCAACAGAATATCTGTTCTTGCAAGACTGTAGATACTAATAGGGGAAGTGTGGCTTAAACAATTTCATTTAGAAGCAACGAGGAGAGCAAAAAAGTCACCTGTGATATTGTGAAATACAGAACCTCTCTGTAAGCTGACCAGCCAAGAGGCTATAACAAGCTGATCAACACAGGAGGGTGGTCAACATATGGAACTAGACCGACTGTACTGATGTGTGCACATGATGCATGTCTAGACTATGAAAACCAGGTCAATTTGAGGAGGTGGTCAGTGCAGGGAGGTGGCCAACTATGGAGGGTCTACTCTACATAGTTAATCTTTGAATACCCTCCAAGTCCCTTATAAATTTCCTTACATACAACTCCTAAAATCCTCAGACTCTCCAAAGTGGTAATTTTTTTTTGTCTGCTGTCAGCCCTAGGTGGCTTTAGGATGGGGGCTGATCATTGAAAAGACCAAGGCATGATTAGAAGGTTGGGACTTTCTACCCTACCCCACCCCCATCTCTAGGGAGGGGAGAGGGGCTGAAAGTTAAGTTGATGGCCAGCGGCCAATGACTTAACCAATCATGACTACATAATGAAGCCTTCATAAAAACTGCGAAAAAGACAGAATTCAAAGAGCTTCAGGACAGCTGAACACGTGGTGGTCCCTGAAGGGTGGCATGCCCAGGCGGGAAAGCTCCATGCCTTCCCCTGTGTCTTGCACTATGCACCTCTTCATCTGTACCCTTTATAACAAGCCAGTAAATATGGTTCCCTGAGTTACGTAAGCCAGCCTAACAAATTTCAAACCAAAAGAAGAGGTCATGAAAACCATAACTTAAAGGCCAGGTACAGTGGCTCATACCTGTAATCCTAGCACTCTGGGAGGCCAAAGGTGGGTGGATTGGTTGAACTCATGAATTTGAGACCAACCTGAGCAAAAGCCAGACCCCGTCTCTACTGAAAATAGAAAAAAGTGAGGCAAGAGAATCGCTGGAGCCCAAGTGTTGGAGGTTGCTGTGAGCTATGACACCACAGAACTCTACCCAGGGCAATAACTTGAGGCTCTATCTCAAAAAAAAGGAAAGAAAATCATATCTTAAAACCAGTGGATTGGTCAGATATTTCAGAGGTCTGGACATGCCACTAGTGTCTAAAGGGGAAGGAGAGGGCTACAGTCTTGTAGGATTCAGCCCTCAACTTATGAAATCTGAGGCTATCTCCAAGAATATAGCATCAGAATTAAATTAAATTAGAGGATACCCAGCTGGTGTTGGTTACTTGGTGTGCAGGGGGAAAACCCTCCCACATTTATTCTCGGAAGTTTTCTATATTGATCGTTGTTGTAGGAAAAATGCATTTTAAGTTGGTTTTTCCCCACACATCACCCCTTCAAGAAAATATCCAATACTCTGTTAAGAGGTGATCAATCATAGCACCAGATATCTGCAAGAGGCCTGACAGTGACTGGGACTGGAGGCACCAACCTCAGAAAAGCCTTTCTTCTGTGACAGAATCAGATGAATAGTCAAGGAACGGTACTCTCAGCAACACTATGGTGGAAGGAAAGAGGGAAGTTAAATTATGGATCCTGAGCAATAAGATGCACGGACCACTTCCACTCCCTGAGACAACCACAGACTTATTTATTTATTTATTTTCAGACAGAGTCTCACTTTGTCACCCTCAGTAGAGCATCACAGCTCACAGCAACCTCAAACTCTTGGGCTTAAGCAATTACCTTGCTTCAGCCTCCAAAGTAGCTGGGACTACAGGCACCCACCACACCACCTGGCTATTTTTAGAGATGAGGTCTCACTCTGGGTCAGGCTGGTCTCGAATCTGTGAGCTCAGGCAATTCACCCACCTCGGCCTCCCAGAGTGCTAGGATTACAGGTGTGAGCCACTGTACCCAGCCCACAAACTCTTTTATTTTAGTTTATTATATACTTTCATATTCTGGCTGAAATTCATAATGTCTACAGAATGCCTAGGAATAGCAAAATCAAACCAACTCCATACAAAGCAACTAGACGAACAATACAAAAGAGATTAATCATATGTTTAGCTGATGAAAATTCTCCCCCTAGGGCAGCACATGTGGCTCAAGGAATAGGGTGCTAGCCCCATATGCTGGAGGTGGCGTGTTCAAACCTGGCCCTGGCCAAAAACTGAAAAAAAAAAGGAAAATTCTCTCCCTAAAAGCAACCAAGAAGTAAAACAGTGTAACACAAAATTCTATACTGAATTATATATTTTCAAGCTAGCATGTAAAAATAATTTTGAAAACCACTTAAAATCATAAATTCAAAACTGAGAAGAGCTATGGACCTCAACCCCACCTCCCCAAACAGGGAGAAAATACAAGAGCTGATAAGACTCAGTAAAGTAATTGAACAGAAAAGCATAAGCAAGTGAAGGATAAACTACAAGGTGCACAAGGAAGAAGAAATTCAAATAAAAATCTATTAAGAAACATTGGAAAAACTCAGTAAATCAACCAAGAAGTTGCAGCTGAGATGGAAACATTTAAAAACAGATCAGACAGCAACAGGAATGGAGAGCATGCACTCACACGGACGAGAGCATACATACAACTGGAATCTCTGAAGAAGGGAAGTGAAACAATGGAACAGAACTAGTGTTTAAATTCTAAAACACTTTCCAGAAATGAGGAAAAGTAAATATAAACGTTGAAAGGGCCCACCATATTCAGGGTGAAAATGACCTGTTATGATCAAGTCTGAGACATATTTTAGAAATGTCACTGTACTTTAAAGGTAAATGAAAAATCCTTGGAGCCTTTGGCATAAAGATCACATTTCTTATAAGGACAAAAAATTAGACTATCTAATTAAAACTTAGTAAACATGTAAAGAAGCAGAAAAATGTGACCCATAAGCAAAGAAAAAATGATCTATTTGCAAAAGCCCCAGAAATCGGTGTGAATTAACTGACAAATCCTTTAAAACATCTTTTATCAATATGCTCAAGGATGTAAAGAAAATGTGCCAAAGTGAGGTGAGAACTGGAAGATATTAAAAGGAAAAGCCACATGGAAATTCCACAGCTAAAAATGACAACATCTTACATGAAAAAATTCACTGGATTAGATTAGCAGCAGATTAGACACTGCAGAAGAAAGATCTCAAACCTGAAGATACAATAATAGAAATGCTTTCAAATGGAAGCATAAAAAAAAAGACTAGATAAAAACAAACACACACCTGCACTGCAGTGATCTGTGGGATGATATGGAGTTGTCTAATATATGTGTATTGGAGGTTTCACTAGGAATCATGATTTCCTAGCACCGTCAGCTGAGCATTTGAACATTTAACATCCAGACTTCCAGACATCTTTGCCTAAAAGGCTCCTTGAAGAAAAGAAATAACTAATCCCAGGTTTGGGGCATAGAAGGTATAAAATAAGCCTGGAACTTCTTGTTGTGCCAGAAAGAAACAAAGTTCTCAAACAGCAAAATCGGAGTAATTATCAAACTTATCACCTCAAACATTTAGGTATGTATATATCTCTCTCTCTCTTTCTCACACACAGAGACACGGTGCCAAAAACATGCATACATGTTTTAAGAAAGAAAAAACTATTAAAATTATAACATTTAAGTCACATTTGACTTCTGCAATTACAAGAGGTGCTCAACGTGACTTGTATTCATCTTTTGTTATCAGTATATATTAAGTATTACAATTTTAAATATATATTTAATACATATTTTTAAATGGCTAGAAGAGAGGATTCCAAGTGTTCTCAACGTAGAGAAATGATAAATGTTTGAGGTGATAAGTTTGATAATTACTCCGATTTGATTATACATTGTGCATATGAATCAAAGTATCACACTGTGTTCTATAAATATGTGCTATTATTATGTGTTAATTAAAAATAATAAAAATAGATAATTATTTTTTAAAAAGAGACATGACACTAAATACAATATGTGAAATGGATCCTGTACTAGAGGGGAGGAAAACACAGTTGGCTTTCCATCATCAGCAGGTTTCATATCCTTGGATCTGAAATATTCTGGAAAAAAGAAAAAGTAATAAAACTACAATTAAAAATGATAGAAAAATTTGAGATAACTACCATTTATAATATTTACATGCATTTACATTATACTAGGTGTTACAGTAATACCTATTATAGTACTCTTGAGATGATTTAAAGTATACAGAAGGATGTACATACGTTATTTGCAAATACTGTGTCATTTTATAGTAGGGACTTGAGGATCTGTGGATTTCAGTTTCTGCAGAGGTCCTGGAACCAATCCCTGGACACCAAAGGATAACTCTACTGTAAAGACGTCTGACAGACAATTGACAAAACTGGAATAAGGACTTCTGATTTAATAAAAGTATTGTATTAATATTAAACTTCCTGATTTTAATAACTGCACTGTGGCTACACATATAAAAGAATGTCCTTGAACATAGACATTGAAGTATTTAGAGGTAAAGGGGCATGACATATCCAACCTACTCTCAAATGGATCTTAAAAAAATATATAATAATATATGGATGGATAAGATGTAGATATGTAGAGGGAATGATAAAACAAGTTAAAATTAGTGAACTTAGGTAAAGAAGTTCTCTACTGGAACTTTGTACTTTTTTCAAAATAAAAAGTTAAAAAATACCCTCTTTGTGACTGAAAACAGAAATTCTAACTTGCCACTTTTTATGATCATCAAATTCTTCTCAAGAATGTTGGGGTCTGGTGACCATCATCACCCAACCTTAGTTTTTCTTGCTATAGAAGAATTCCAAATTCTTGGGATTCTGGTTGGTGAATCCTGGAACAATGCATTTCTTTTTTCTAGAGTCTATTTCAAAAAAAAAATTTTTTTTTTGAGGTAGGGCTCTTGCTCTGTTATCCAGGCTAGAGTGCAGTGGCATCATCATAACTCACTGCAGCCTCCAACTCCCAGGCTCAAGTAATTCTTCTGCTGAGGCCTCCTGAGTAGTTGGGACTACAGGTATGCCAGCATGTCTGGCTAATTTTTCTATTTTTTGTGGAGATGGGAGTCTTGCTCTTTCTAAGTCTGGTTTCAAACTCTTCAGGGTCAAGCAATCTTCATGACTTGGCCTCCCAGAGTGCTAGGATATTAGGCCCAAGCCACTGTGCCTGGCCTCTATTTCAAATCTTATGGTTTAAATTGAGTGAGGCAAATTTCCAGACTAATTTTAAATTGAACACATCTAACTCCACTTGAATGCTAAGAAGCCATATGTCATATGGTACAATACAATTTTAAATAGCTGTATATCTTTCTCCTATACTGTAAGTTCTTTCCAATGTTTTCCTCGCCATAGGTCTTTAATAAGAAAATGAAAATGGGCATTTGAGGAAGTTTATATGGCCATTTCGAAATGCCCTTCTTTCATAAGTCTTTCATTTTTGTCCCTGTTACTGATGTAACATTTTTTGGATCCCCAGTATTAATTTGCTTTTATCTTTCTCATGGAATTTACCATATCCAGCCATGGGATTGTAAATCAGATCCCTCCATTTAAATCTGTATGTGCCACTTGTCATCTTGGAAACTATGGAAATTCTATGTGTCTCAATCTCCCGAAAAGTAAACCAGAGCACAGATTTGCTGTGAGGGTTAAATTAGGTTATACATGTAAAGAAGTCAGAGCAGTGACTGACTATATACTACATCCTACAAAATTAAAAGATAATTATCCCCAAAAGGAAAAGAAAATCAACCACCTAAAAAGTAATAACAAATTTTGAACTAAACTAAGTCTCAAGTTGATGGCATAGCCATACAGAATACAGAGTTAGATGACTTTATAACACAGAATGTGGACTGTTCATCTCTAATGCGATACATTATATAGACAGAAAGAAGGCAATACCATCTTAAATTGCATTTAGTCGTCTTATTGGTAGTAGTAACATTAATATTGTTATTGGCAAACTGCCATAGATGTATTTTATAGGACATAGCAGATAAGAAATTATGTTGTGGGAAACAAGATTTTAGTATGGGTTGAGCATCCTTAATCCCCAAATCCAAAATCTGAAATGCTCCCCAATCTAAAACTTTTTGAGGCCAACATGATGCTTCAAGTGGAAGATTCCATACAACATCTCATGTGATAGGTTATAGTAAAAACACAGTCATACTTTCTGTTCAAAATTATTAAAAATATTGTATGAAATTATCTTCGAAGTTTGTGTTTTTTTTTTTTTTTTGAGACCGTCTAACTTTGTTGCCCTCAGTACAGTGCCATGATGTCACAGCTCACAGCAACCTCAAACTCTTGGGCTCAAGCGATTCTCTTGCCTCAGCCTGCCAAATAGCTGGGAAATAGGTACCCACCACAACACCCAGCTATTTTTTAGAAACTGGGTCTCGTTCTTGCTCAGGCTGGTCTTGAACCCGTGAGCTCAGGCAATCCATCAGCCTTAGCCTTCCGGAGTGCTGGGATTACAGGTGTGAGCCACTGTGCCCAGCCTTCATAGTCTGTGTTTAAAGCATGTAGGAAAAATAAATGAATTCTGTGTTTAGGTTTAGTTCCCATCCCCAAGATATCTCATTATATACAGTATATGCAAATATTCCAAAATCTGAAATTTTCTAATTTCAGTGTTTCAACATTTCCAGCCTCAAGCTTCTCGGGTAAAGGATGCTCCACTTGTATAGGGGAAAAAAGATAAAAATATAAAATCAAAGAAATTGAGTTAAAATCCTGTAATGTTGAATTCAACTGGAAATACCAGTAGGGATACAGATTCTTTTCTTTTGAAAAAGTTACCTATTTCCTAGTTCTATCAGAAAGATCAATAAGTAATGACAACTCATTGGCAAGGAGCACTCCTAATTACATTGCTAACTACCATTTCCTACTAAAAGGAACTAGGGATGTTTGGAATAGTGAGTATTCTATGTCAGGGGCAGGAAAGAACAAGATGAGTCTGGGCCATCTTGTACCTGAAAGCATGAAAATTATCAAAGATTAACGTGAACATATCTAAAATACTTAGGAACCAACTTGAATTATTTCTCTCTGGCCACATTGGGACAATTTAAGCATCAAAAAGAATAAAGTCCTTCAAATATAGGAAAATCATGCTTTCACAGTAATTTTTTTTTTTAATGTCAGAAATTTCTAGGACACCAACATATTATTCTTTTCTTTCCTTTTAATTTATTGTTGGGGATTTGTTGAGGGTACAAGAAACCAGGTTACACTGATTGCATTTGTTAGGTAAAGTCCCTCTTACAAACGTGTCTGGCCCCCAAAAGGTGTGGCACACACCAAGACCCCACCCCCCTCCCTCCTTCCCTCTCTCTGCCAACATATTATTCTTAAAATTGATAAAAAGAAACAAACATTGACCCTATCTTTTACCTCTAAATTGGTTACCTATTATGGTAACCAAATAGTTAATGGGGAAAAAAGTTCTTTATGGTGTAATTCCAGCTAATGAATTCAGAAGGAAAGATAGAATTAGAAATTCATCTTTTTATAATCCTCTAATGAAATATTGAATCAAGTCACAATCATCAGTGGATGTTAGAACAACTGGATGAAGGTTGATAGAAAATCTTTATAATGTAGGAATCAAGCTGACACCAATTGTACCCAAAATCCATATCTCATTATTAAAAATGCAACTACCAGACCAGACATGACAGGCCTGTAGTCCCACCTACTCCAGAGGATGGCTTGAGCCCAGGAGTTCAATGGCCTAGTTTCTCCAAAAAATCAATGGTATAAAAAAGGGGAGTGCTGATAAAATTCAACGAAAGGGACTTCAGAAACATGGCAACCAAGTACAATATATGGAACTTATTTAGATCTTGAATAAAGGCACTTTAAACAGAATCTTTGGGACAATAAGGAAAATTTTAATACTCGTTGGATGGCAGATACTATTGAGATTGTTCTTAATTTTGTGTGATAGTGGTAGAGTGGATATAATTTGTGTATCAGACATACACATTGAAATTTGGATATGTATTTCAAATATTTTAGCCAATAAAAAAGGCACAATTGCAGGGAGGATGGGGAACAAGAGCCTAAATATAAATGTTGATCATTGTTGAAGTTGATAATTGTTGAATGTGGGGTTGAAGTCAATTATACTATTATCTCTACTCTTGTGTATGTTTACATTATCCCATAAAAAAGTGTTCAACATTGCTAGGAAATAAAATTCATAGTATAATTACATTAATACATAATATATATATAGTATCCCATATTTGTGAGCAATAAAAATTTCACTGTAATGAGTATCATTGTAAATTTTTATGTTATTTCTGCGATGATCAATTTTTAACTGGATTGGTGGGTAATTTCAAAATCATAAACTAATAAAATTAGATGGGAAACATATATAGAAATTCTATTTAATTATTTTCATAAGGAAACAACTGAAAGTATAGCTGGCTCCGTGTACGTGGGGAAGCACATAGCTTATGTGTGAACCTGGCAAAACGCCCCTGTACAGAGACAAGCAGGTGCTGTTCCCAGTGACACCTATTTGTGTGTGTCCCATTACTATAGTTAGAAAATGGCTCAGATTTTTAGTCACTCTTCCCAGAACTTGAAGATTGTCTTCCTGTTTATCTTGGTGGAATGCCTATGTTATACTTGTGATTTTTCTGTTCTCTGTAACCTATTAAAACAAGATTGTCACAGATGGGGAAACAAGAGGTCATTAGTTAACAATCAGATGTTTGATTTCCTGAGCAGAAAAGATGTTCTGTTTTGAATGTTTTAACATCTTTAAAGAAGAAATAGGGCTAATCCCCTGGAAGGTAGATTCTGTGTCAACATAGTCATCTCTAAGTTCATTTCCTCGTTCAATTCTGCCCTTGCATTTATGTCAGCTTTGCCTCTATCTTTTATTGATAGTTCTTAGTTCACAGTGGCTACTTCTTTATAGTTTAAGTAAACACTGCCAGAAGAGCAAAGGGAAGCCAAACATGTGGCCTATTGGGTTGGGTCTACGTCGGTATAACACGGAGATGATAGAATTGTTACTTTAATTCATTCTCCAATTTCTAAAATAGTTGCTCTTCATTAGGTTGGGGCACAAAACATTTTGCAATAATTCCTGGCCATATAATCTTAAGAATTGGGAGGGTCACTATCTTACTCTGTATTTGTTTCTCCTGTAAAATTGGCATAATAATAGTATTCATTTTATAGCACTGCATGAAGATTAAATTAGTTAACATTTGTAAAATGCTTAGAACAGAGATTGACACATATGTATTTATAAAATAAATTCCTGGATGACATTGTGAATCTTCTCTGTAACATTTGAATTAGTGGCAACTGTTATAATGCTGATGGAGTTCCAGAATCTTGTTGTTGGTGAACTTACAATTGGCTGTTTGCATTGTCAGCAAATGATATGCTGAAACTTCATTAATTTGTAATTAGTTCAAAAATTATTAAGCCTGAATAAGTGAAAATTATGAAATCAAGGATCTTTGGGAATATTTGAGATCCATATTTTATATTTGTTCTACCTATAAAAACTTTGTGTTGGGTGGCGCCTGTGGCTCAGTGAGTAGGGCGCCGGCCCCATATACCAAGGGTGGCGGGTTCAAACCCTAGCCCCGGCTGAACTGCAACCAAAAAATAGCTGGGGCGTTATGACAGGCGCCTGTAGTCCCAGCTGCTCGGGAGGCTGAGGCAGGAGAATCGCTGAAGCCCAAGAGCTAGAGGTTGCTGTGAGTCCTGTGACATCATGGCACTCTACTGAAGGCAGTAAAGTGAGACTCTGTCTCTACAAAAAAAAAAAAACTTTGTGTTATATTTAACTAAGTATGTTCAAGATACATATGTTCCATTTGTGATTTTGTATACTTGATGAGAACAAAAAAGCTAGTAAAGGTTTTGACATGGAGATCTGTTAAGTAGATTTCAACAAAGATATATAGAGTTGTAAATACTGTAATTTGTTTGCATACCAGAGCCCTAAACAGTAATTTTAAGATAAATTATTGTAAGAATCAAGTGTTTGTGGAAAGAATGTTCCTACTAAAGTTCTTATTCTCGTGAAATGGTTAAGAATCATTTTTAATCACTATAACAAAAACAGAAGTCCTATCCATAATTTATGTATATCAAAAATACTTTTAACGTTTGCTTTCGTGTTTTTGGAAGCCTTTATATTTTTAAGAATTTCCAGATTAATTTGCTGGGAATCTTATTAGTGCAAAAGGCAGAGGTAGCAATTCCTTTTTCTGTGTTCCCATCCTACCCCATTCATTCCTTTCCAAACTAGGGATCATCATTATTTATTTATATAGCTGCCTCTTACACGGAGTACGTGTCTCTGAGTGTAGTATGACTAATTCATTTGTCTGCCAAGGATAGTCTGGCACGTAGTACGCTGTCAATACTTTTGTTGAACAGCCTAATTAGCAACATCTACAACAATGACATTTCACTATAGTTAAAAAAACAAAAAAGTCCTGGGAAAGTAGGATACACATTTGAGAAAGATAAAGGTGTTAATTCTTTACAGAAAGTTCACTGTTTAGGTGAGCTTGGAATTTGAAATTCCAAGTATACTTCTCAGTTTCCCAAAGGGTAAGCTAATTGGAATTACAGTTCTTTCCCACCAGATTGGATCCTCAGAATGTTATTTATGCATGTAGCAGAATTTTATAACAGTTTTAAATTCTGTATAGTTTACACAGAGCTTTTATGGTTTTGGATTCAAGCTCTGTTTTGTAAATTTTAAGTTTAATTTTTTTTCCTTTTTATCGATATATAATAATTTACATATTTATGAAGGACGCAGGAGTGTTACTTGCATAGAATGTGTAATGATCAGGTATTTGAGGTATCTATCACCAAACTAGTTTTTTAAACTTTTTTTTGCTACAAAGTGGTTTATAATAGTTATTCACATTCATTTTTTGACACACACATTTGCAGTTTCTAGAAGTCTGGAAGGTTATTATCTCAAGGACTGCTGCAGTTACTTGCAGTCTGTTCAGATAATACACACACACACGTGTAGCACAGCATTTTCCACATGAGATGTTCGATAAAGACTCTGAAAATCTAAATCACCGGCCTTTTTATTCTTAAGACAAATGGCAGGTGGAAACACTCTCGGCTTATTTCTGGTAAGGTTTTTAGTATTCATCCGAGTAGCGGACTGTAGTAACAACTGTAACAAGCCGTGAAGATAGTGATGGTCCTTTACTACCCAGATCCACTCCTCGGGGAGCAGCGCCAGCACGAGTGTGGATCCTGGAATGTGCGTTGATTACACAGCTTAGTAGACACAAATTTCTTCATGGGGTTTTGAACTCGCTAGGATTTCACAAGGTTTAAAAAACTGTTTTCTTTTATAATCCTTCAAATTTCAGGGACTTGCTTTAACACCTCAGCAATACGTTACTTATTTTTGTTTTTAACCACTTCAGGCCTTCTTGATAGAAAGGCTGTATGGTGTAATGGAAAAATCAGCCTCAGCATCTGACAGAATCCTGCACTCAGTCCCAGTCCTGAGTGACCTCGGGCAAGTTACTTCTCTGAATTTCCGTTTCCTCCTTCGCAAAAGGAGGGTCGCAGCATCCACCTCGCATCCGCGTCCCGCGTCCAGCACGCCGGAGGCGGCGAGCAGCAGCCATGGCTCCTTCTCCGCCGCTCGGCCGGCCTGGCGCGGGCGGCGCCCTCCTCCAGCAGGTGTAGGCACCGGCGCGCCGCCCCGCCTTCCCGGGCGCGCGGGCTGCAGCGGGGGTGGCGGCCCGTCGGCCTCCGGGCGGAGCCGGCCGAGCGGACGAGGCGCCGGCGAGCGGAGGCGGCCCCGACGCCGCGCCCGCGCCGGAACGTGTGCGCGGCCGCCGCCCCCCTCGGCCCTCCCCTCGGCCCTCCCCCAACCCCTCCGCCCTCGCGCGCCGCCAGCCCGGGTCGCTGCGGGGCCGTGGTGTACGTGCAGAGCGCGCAGAGCGAGTGGCGCCCGCACGCCCTGCGCTTCTCCACAGCCTGGGCCCGGTCGCCCGGGACGCTAAGGCGGCGGCCGAGGTGGCCGGTCGCTCGCGCCGAGCCGAGGTCGCCGCTCGCCAAACAGGCCGCGCTCCCCGGCCCGCGGAGGCATGAAGCGCTGAGGCGGCCGCCGCCGCCACCGCCGTGCGGGACCCGTGGACGAGGAAGCGGCCCGGCCGAGGGCGCGCGGTGCCGGCCTCCCTGAGGCGAGGGGTGGCGGCTGCATGGCTCAGTAGCGGCCCTTTTCTCTACCCCCGCTCCCCGGCTCCGGGCGAGGCCGCCCGGCCGCTACCCCTCCTGCTCGGCCGCCGCCGTCGCCGCCGCCATGGCCAATGACAGCGGCGGGCCCGGCGGCCCGAGCCCGAGCGAGCGAGACCGGCAGTACTGCGAGCTGTGCGGGAAGATGGAGAACCTGCTGCGCTGCAGTCGCTGCCGCAGCTCCTTCTACTGCTGCAAGGAGCACCAGCGCCAGGACTGGAAGAAGCACAAGCTCGTATGCCAGGGCAGCGAGGGCGGTCACGGAGCGGGCCCGCACCAGCATTCCGGCCCCATGCCGCCGCCCGCCGCGCCGCCGCCCAGGGCCGGGGCCCGGGAAGCCAAGAAGGCATTGGCGCTCCGGGACGGCGCCGCCGCATCGCCGGCCACTCGGGACGCGGTCAAGGCGAAGGCCAAGCCCGCGGCCGACCCCGCGGCGGCGGCGGCGGCGGCGGCCGCGCCTCCGCCTCGCGCGGCCCCCGGCGGCCAGGGCCCGGCAGCGGCGGCCGAGGCGGAGCCCGGGAAGGAGGAGCCGCCGGCCCGCCCGTCGCTGTGTCAGGAGAAGGCGAACCTGTGCCCCCCGAGCTACGCGCCCGGCGACGGGCTGAGCCACAGCGGGGGCCTGCGGCCCAACGGGCAGACGAAGCCCCTGCCGGCGCTAAAGCTGGCGCTCGAGTACATCGTGCCCTGCATGAACAAGCACGGCATCTGTGTGGTAGACGACTTCCTGGGCAAGGAGACGGGCCAGCAGATCGGCGATGAGGTGCGCGCTCTGCACGACACCGGCAAGTTCACGGACGGGCAGCTGGTCAGCCAGAAGAGCGACTCGTCCAAGGACATCCGGGGCGATAAGATCACCTGGATCGAGGGCAAGGAGCCCGGCTGTGAAACCATCGGGCTGCTCATGAGCAGCATGGACGACCTGATCCGCCACTGTAACGGGAAGCTGGGCAACTACAAAATCAATGGCCGGACGAAAGTAAGTGTGTGCCAGGGGCTTGCGCTGGACGTCCCTGCGCGGCGGGCAGCCTCTTCTGACTCGAACTGCTTAGGGGGAGGAACAGAATTCCTCTGTGTAAAGCGATTGCTTCTTGGGTAACACCCCCATAAAGAAAACGGATATAATCCGTAGGTAGGTGTTTATCCAGTTAGCCCCCCTTGTCAGTGTCCACTGTGTTCCACTTGCTGCCTGTTTCGCAAACTTCTCCCACTAATTGCATGGTTTTCCTGCTAAACTTAGGCACTACTATCTCCCTGTAACTTTACGTTTTCTTTCTTTCACTCCACTATTGGACACAATTCAAACCTTTTTGGAGGCGTAGCCGCTCACTGGGGGATGTTAGAGTACCACCCAAGCCCAGTGGCTGCTTCTGCATCTGTCTTGTGTTTGCATAAGCTCTTAAATTCCCTGTGATTGAACCACTCATCACATTCTGATTTATAGTCAGATGCTGTGCGTTTAGTTAAGAATCTGCCAGCTGACCACCAAAAGGTAAATGTGAAATTAGACTTTAGTGCAAAGACTCACTGTATTCAGGAAGAGCTTGGCTACTCCCCTCCCCCTCTAGTAGCTCTTAACCCTCTCCCTGTTCCATCTGTTTTGAAACCCACTACAAAACAGGGAAAGAAATATTTCCGATTTTTCTATCTCTCAGTGTAGGTAGGTTGAATTTTATCCCAGGTTTCCTTTATTTGATTTGTAAATGTAATCCTCCTGTTGAAAAAGAACTATTTTGTAGCTTCCTGGGGACCCCCCCTCCCCGCCCCCACATACACAATTGGAGCAGGAGGACTTATTTAAAGTCTCAATTTGGTTTTTTGTTTTCTCTTTAGTGTTGTAATTTTTCTCCAAGCCAGTCTGTTCCCTCTTTCTTACCTCACTACGGTAAACAATAGACTCTTTCCTCCTTAATACTGTATTGCAGTTCTTTTACTTCTCAGATCTTAATTTTTTCTTGTATTTGGCTCCTCCAAGGCCACCCTTTTCCATCCTCCTCCACCATTAATCTGTGTCTGATTTTGTGAGTTTTGAGAGATTATCTTGGGAGATGTTTGTACACATTGACTCTTCTCAGTAGTTCTTTTGTGTGGGTATATGTGTCAGACCATCTATTTTCACAATCATTTGATTCTCAGGCTGCTTGAAAGGCTGAGCATAGACAATGAAGAATGTTATAAACATGAAAATTTTGTGGAGAAAAATACAGTATAGAGTCTAATTTATGTATTGCCAATTCATTGCTGGGTGAAGGCACATGTCTTACTATCATGTATTCTCAAACAAAATGAACAGTTGTATAATATTAAAATGGAAGGAAAAAGAGGATCAGCCTTGGTCTTTCATGAGATTCTTACTTATATATATATTTTAAAACCCTTTGTCATGGATCAAATCATCTGAATGTAGTTGTGAACTCTAGAGCAGGAAAGAAATGAATTTGAGGGACTTAGAGCTATCAATATTGACCACAGTGTATAGTCGGGGCAGAAGCTTAAGTTGGAGTCATGAAGAAGATGACCAAAATTGATCTGTTTTCCAAGTTAGCTGAAGCTTTTTTCTGTGTTCCTGTTTTCACCTGTCCTCATGGAAAGGATAGCACAAGCCTGGCTTTTGGAGGAGTCACTTCTGAGGATGCTGTTAGCTTCTCCCTCAGGAGTCCTAGTGGCTAAAGGAAACAGTATTTGGGATTTTAATTCCCTTACCTGTACATATCATGTAATAAGGGACTAGCTGAAGAAAGGATGGATTTTAAACTCTTTGGATTTGATCTTGTGCTTATATTAATTTTAGAAGAGAATTTTAGGTTCTATGAATGACCTTAGGGGATTCCTTTCCTTGTACTTTCTTAGCTAAAAGAGTTTTTTTTTGTAATCATGTTCGAACATGTAATTTAATTTAAGTATTCCTAAAACACAAAACATGTAATTTAAATATTCCTAAAAAAACAAGGGTGCTTGCTTTAGGGGAATGAAAAAGGAATAAAAATTGTGCCCACCATTTTGAGCAACCACAGACACCAGATTAAGCTCAGTGAAGACATGATTGCAATAATCTTAATCCTATAAAATAGGTAGCATTATTCCTAATTTAAGGAAATTTCAGCTCAGAGTTGACCTGAAACTTGAATACTTACATACTGTTTAAACTTAGGTTATTCAGACATCAGGCTCATGCTTTTTCTATTACATTAGATATAGATAGGATATCAGATGAGAAGATGTAGATTATCTAGCACACTACTGGAACTACAATTTTTTATTTATTTTGTTGATAGTGGGTGAATGGCATTAGCTTTTTATATGAATAATCATACTCTATGGTTGGGTTATATACTTTTTCTTTTTTTTAATTAGGTGACTGGATAATGACTGTGCAATGTTTATTTAAGATAGTACTTTGTACTTACCCACCTGAATCATGCTCATGTCAGTGTAACTCTTAATAAGTATGAGAATATGGTTATAGGGATTGCAGAGGGAGCCTTCAACTAAGAATTTTATTATCTTTCATTACACACTGATTTTAAAAGTTACTTGCCTCAAAGGGGTAGTATTTCTCTCATTTTGACTTTGACAGTAGTAGGTAGGTTATTGGTGTATAGATTATATTAGTATATTATAGATTAGAAAAATAAGACTCAGGAAAGTCAGTTTACTTGTTGAAAAGTCTGCAGCATACCAGGAATTAAATGCAGAGTTTTGACTAAAAATCTTAATGCTCTTTTTATTTACATTACCTGTATTTCATGTTCTTTGTGTATTTATCTCAGAGCCTGATTATCTCCCAATATGAGATATATATATGAATGAGAATGATTAGCTTTGGCTTATTCAGTACAGGCTTTGGTGGTTTCTCTGGAGTTGCTTCTTCAGACATGCTCATCTGGCCACTGTTTATCCAACTACTTAAAAAAGGAACCACAAGGGAAGGATGAAGTAATACAGCAGAAAAACAGAAACATAATTGTAGCCACTGATGTAACTGTGCTCTGGTTTCCACTTTCTCTGTTCTTCTTTTTGAGATTTTCCCCTTTTTTGCCCTTAAATTGCCCTTTGAGAAAGTCACACCTTTTTTTGTTTGTTTGTTTTTTCATCGAGAAGACTGACGGTGGTGTCTCCTAGAAAGGAACCATGGTCTGCTGTTTCCACAAGTTGCATTGACTTGGGGGCATAGGAAGAAGAGGAAAGCATGGGAGTGAGGCTCATGGGAAAATGTTGGAATTTTCCTTCCACTCTGAAGGAAAAAATTTGTGCATTGAAATAAAAATACTAGTATCATATACATAACATTTTTTGGAAACTAAAACTTCATTGTTCAGTTAAAATGTAATTAAAGAAGAGGAGTAATAAAATAGGTTGAGACCAGTTCGCAGTAGATTATAGTACTAAGATTTTTCACTGTTACTATCGTTAATTGGTTAGCTCTAACTGATTATGGCTTTTAGAGGAAATAGAATGAAGAAAATTTTGCTGCTTTATTATTACTACCATAGAGATGTGGTGACAATTCTCTTAGATGTTAAAAACAAAACTGACCCAGGAAGAACCTTCCCCAGAATCTGACCATACTGGTATCCTGATCTCAGACATCCAACCTTTCTAGAGCAATGGTTCTCAACCTGTGGGTCACGACCCACAGGAACTGTGTTAAAAGGTTGCGGCATTAGGAAGGTTGAGAACCACTACTCTAGAACTATGAGAGAATAAACTGTTGTTTAAGCCTAAATAAGTAAATAAATAACCAAACCAAATTTAATTCTCTCTCTTCTGCCATTCTCTTTATTTTAGCATCCAGGATAAAGATAAACAGCATAAACAAGCAGCTTGCTTAATGGTTTAATATTTATATTAGAATTCAAGATTAGGGTCAGTTATTCTGTATGCCCAAAGCTGAAAATAATTGCAGTTGCAGTGATTCTGCCACCTATAAAGGAGATTCATGTGGACTGAAAAGGGTAGCCTTAACAGGTTGCAACACAACCAAATTCAGTTTTGCGGGAGAACATTTTGTACAGTGAGTACAAATCTTTAATCCTGAAGGGATTTTATTTTAAAATAAAATATTTTTTATATGTTTACTACACAAAAATACCCTATAAAACCTTAGTTAGGAGGGGGAGGAGGTCGTCTTAAAGATAATGGATTTTGTTCTGTTTTTAAATCCAGTTTAGGTCCTGGGTCTGTTACCATTTCTGTCTCCTTTGGCTAGTCTCTTAACCTCTGTGAACCTCAATTCCTCCATTTGTAAAATGGTGTTAAAAGGATACCTGTCTTTTCTGCCTCTTGTTGTGAGGAGTACATATAATGCTACATGTAAAACACTCCTTAGACGGTAAAGCACTATGTAGAACTGTTAATTGTTACTCTGCTCATTTAAAAAATTTGCTGTTTCTGGGTGGCACCTGTGGCTCAGTGAGTAGGGTGCCAGCCCCATATACCGAGGGTGGTGGATTCAAACCCAGACCCGGCCAAACTGCAACAAAAAAAATAGCCGGGCGTTGTGGGCGCCTATACTCCCAGCTACTCGGGAGGCTGAGGCAAGAGAATCGCCTAAGACTGGAGTTGGAGGAGTTGGAGGTTGCTGTGAGCCATGACGCCAGAGCACTCTATCATGGGCGATAAAGTGAAGAAACTCTTGTCTCTACAAAAAAAAAAAAATTGCTGTTTCTGATCTGATCTTTTAAGAGTTCCTTGTTTTCTGTTTTTCCCTCCTCCTAAGAGTTGAAGAAGAAGGTTTAGCATACTCACCCATACTCACAGCAACCTCCACTGGGCTCAAGCAGTTCTTCTGCTGCCTCCGTCTCCCAAGTAGCTGGGACTACAGGCGCCCGCTACAATGCCCGGCTATTTTTTGGTTGCAGCATCATTGTTGTTTGGCGGGCCTGGGCTGGATTCAAACCCACCAGCTCAGGTGTCTGTGGCTGGCACCGTAGCCGCTTGAGCCACAGGCACCAAGCCAACTCACCCATTTTTTGATGTAAACCACTCCCCCCCATATATAGAAGAATTAAGAGAAGTTTTGTAACTTCTTCAAGGTCATAGAGCTGGTTAGTGACAAAACCAACAGACATTTGATTTACTGTATTTTGACATTAAATCTAAACTGTGCTTTCTCACGTCAAACCATTCCACTTTCTCCAACATTTCCCAAATTGCAGACTCTGTTTATTTCTTTTTCTATTAACTGCTATAGAAAATTGAGAGGAGGTGGAATGATGATAAAATATCAGAAATAGTTCCATTGACTTACAGATAGAAATGCTATGTGATAGCTTCCTAAAACTATTAAGTAAAGAGGGGGAAAGTTAATGACAACTTAAGGACCATACTTGATGATCTGCACAGGTATCAGAGATGTATAAGCTCTTCATCCCTCGATGTGAAGCACAGCACTGGAATTACAAATAAATGTACCAACTATCAAATACTGAATACTGATAACTATTAAAATTAGAAGATAGTAGCCAGGATTTTTAAGCATAGGAAGGCTTGCTTTTTACTCTGAGGTGATTGGAGGATCCCAAAGTATGAGTAAACATCAGGTTATTGTATATGAAATGGTTTTTAAAATTAAAACCTGGCCAGTGTGGTGGCTCACATCTGTAATCACGGTATTTTGAGAGACCGAAGTGGAAGGATTGCTTGAAGCTAGGAGTATAATTTTTCTTTTTTTTTTAAGACAGAGTCTCACTCTGTTGCCATTGGTAGAGTGCCGTAGCATCACAGCTCACAGCAATCTCAAACTCTTGGGCTTACGCAATTCTCTTGCATTAGCCTCCCAAGTAGCCGGGACTATAGGTGCCCGCCACAACGCCTGGCTAACATGGAATGTAATTTAAGACTAGCCTGGGCAATATAGCAAGACCTTATCAGTTCGTGTGGTAGTGGGCATGTGTAGTCAGGCAGGAGAATCACTTGATCGCAGGAGTTGCAGTTTGCAGTGAGCTATGATGATGCCACTTCACTTCAGCCCAGGCAGCAAAGCGAGGCCCTGTCTCAAATAAATAAATTTGAAATTAAAATGTGAAAGTTTAAACATGAGCTATAGGGCCTAGGAAGCTGCAATCTTATCTTGATTGAAAAACTTCAATTTAAGACTAAACCTGACTAGTAAATTGAAAAGGACTAATTAGGAGTTTGCAAAATTAAAAGTTTGACCATCCATCTGAATTTTTCTTTTAATATCGATACTTTCAACTCTTATTTATAAATGGTGACTAGAAGCCCTGATTGTGCAGTTCTGTTATAGAATTATCTCTGTCTCCAGGCATGTTACCTTCTGTGATGTCTTTTACTGATGTCTCTTAGCACTACTCCTCCGAAAGATGTTTTGAAAATTGCTTATTTATTTTCTAATTTTTATTTTACTATGGACTATATTGAGTATTAATTTTTTTATTTACTTATTTTTTATTTTTATTGAAAATTGCTTTTTAATTAGTTTATCTACACCCTAAAATTTCCTTTTTTAGATAGTCTCTCCTTAATTTCCTTGGATGTTCTTTCTCCACTAAGTCTTTCCTCCGACATTATTTAAAGCCATTTTTCTCAGAAGCTGGCCTACCCTCTTGTTTCCTTAATAGGAACTGTCATCCCACTTTGTTCTTCTGACTTACAAATTCATTCCGTTTTCCTTTTTCCCCTCTTTCAGGCTTGAAATCTCTTTGTTCTTCTCCCATGTTTTCACAGCACAATAGCACTATTAACTATCCACTTTTAAAATGTCTGGCTTCTCATTTACTAGCCTGGGTCTTAGCCTTTCAATTACAGCAGAACCTCTGTAAGTTGACCACCTAAGGGACTGTAACAAACTGGTACGCATACCAGAGGTGGTCAACATAAGGAAGTAGGCCTACCGTGCCGATGTGTACATGCCGTGCATGTCTGGTCT
Source organism: Nycticebus coucang (assembly GCF_027406575.1). Lineage (NCBI taxonomy): Eukaryota > Metazoa > Chordata > Mammalia > Primates > Lorisidae > Nycticebus > Nycticebus coucang. The sequence continues at coordinate 16,730,304 of NC_069789.1, read as the reverse complement.
ATGAAAGTTAGGTTCACTTAAGGAGGGAGTCAGTGTGGGGAGGTGATCAACTATATATTTTTTCTTTATATTTTTCAGAGTTTTCTTTTTTCCCCCTCAACTTCTAACTATGGTTTTTTCTCTAAAGCTCAGTTCTTAATCTGTATGTCTCTATCCAGAGAGACATGCATGTAGGCAGAACTTGAAAACAGACATGGGTATACCATATTTCTAGGTTTTCCTTCTTAGCTTGTAGTTGTCTGTTGCTGTGCAACTTAGAGGCTTAAAATAATACACATTTATGATCCTATAGTTCTGTAAATCAGAAATCTGGGCACAGGCTGGCTGTGTTTCTCACAAGGCTGCATCGGGACAATGGGCACATTCTGTGCTTTCCTCTGAAAGCTTGAATGGGGAAGAATCTGCTTCCAGGGTCACTCACTGGTTATTGGCAGATTTCAGTTCCTGGTGGGTCCTTGGATTAAGGGCTTCAGTTCCTTGCCATGTCAGCCTCTCTAACATGGCAGCTTGCTTCAACAAAGTATGCAAGCCAAAAAGGCTATCCTAGAATGGCTGAAGACCCAGTCTCTTGTAACCTAATCATTGAAGTGACATCCCATTATTTATGCTATATTCTTTTGGTTTGAATGAAGTAAGTCACTAGGTTCATTCCACCTTCAAGGGGAAGGAATTATACAAGGGTGTGAATATCATTTTTGTTTGTTTTTTGTAGAGACAGAGTCTCACTTTGTTGCCCTTGGTAGAATGCTGTGGCGTCTCAGCTCACAGCAACCTCCAACTCTAGGGCTTAGGCAATTCTCTTGCTTCAGCCTCCCGAGTAGCTGGGATTACAGGCACCTGCCACAATGCCCAGCTGTTTTTTTTGTTGTTGCAGTTTGGCCGGGTCTGAGTTTGAACCTGCCACCCTCGGTATGGGGCTGGCACCTTACGCACTGAGCCGTAGGGTCTCACTATGTTCCCCAAGCAGGGGTGGTCTCAAACTATTGGCCTCAAGCAATCCTCCTGCTTTGGCAACCCAAAGTGCTGGTGTTATAGGCCTGAAAACCATTTTAGTTTGCCTCCTCCTTTTGCTCTAGTCTCCTTTTTCTCCCTGGGTAATCTCATGCACTTATGGTAGCACAACTTGTTAAGTTGGTTTGCCTGCGTTCAAACTCCCATGCCACTATTTAATTGCTCTTTGATTTTAGGCAAATTTTCTGACAATTAACATGTGAACTACCTCATCAGTATGATAGCAGTTAATAATAGTTTCTAATTCAATAATGGGTTTGTTTGAGGATAGATGAGGTAATACATAAGAAATGTTCAGTAGGGCATCACCTGTGGCTCAGTGGGTAAGAGCTCCAGCACCATATACCAAGGGTGGCAGGTTCGAACCTATGCCCAGGAGTTGGAGGTTGCTGTGAACTGTGATATCACAGTACTCTACCGAGGGCAATAAAGTGAGACTCTGTCTCAAAAAAATAAATAAAGAAAAATGTTCAGTAGATAATCTGTGCTCAATAAATATTAGCTGTAACTGTGTAACAATAGGAGGAGTAACACCAGTCATGACTTCAGCTATTAAGATTTATTAAAGACTTCTTGATTTATCTGTTTTACCCTGGCATTTGTAGAGGACTGATGGCCATCTCCACCTGAATTTCCTTTAGTATTGTAAATTCAGCATGATTAAGACTGAAGTTTCCACTTATTGGAAGGGATGAGTGTTGTCTAAGGAGATGGAGGAAGGTTTAAACTGGATCCTGTCGGTGAACCTTATTTATTTCTTTAATAAGTGCCCAGGTCACAGAGTAATACTTTCTGCCCTTCTATTATCTTAATGGCTGAGGGGAAAAAAACACTGAACTTGTAATTCCAGGTGTGATGGATGTTTATGAGATAGATGTACAGGATCTTACTATGAGAGCATGATGGAGGAGACTTAACTTTGTCTTAGGCCAGGAAAGGTTTTCTAGAAGAAGTATTTAGCATGAGACTTCTGAAGGGTGAATTGGAGTTAAGTCCATTGAAAGTCTCTAGACCTGGAAAGGAACATATTTTCTTTAATCAGCATGAAAATTTTACTTATTTAAAAAATTATTTCTTGGCTTGGCACCTGTAGCTCAAGTGGCTAAGGCGCCAGTCACATACACTAGAGCTGGTGGGTTCAAATCCAGCCCAGGCCCGCTAAACAACAGCGACAACTATAACCAAAAAATAGCTGGGCGTTGTGGCGGGCGCCTGTAGTCCCATCTTGGGAGGAGAGGCAAAAGGATCGCTTAAGCCCAAGAGTTTGAGGTTGCTGTGAGCAGTGACACCCTGGCACTCTACCCAGGGTGACAGCTTGAGACTCTGTCTCAAAAAAGAAAATTATTTCTTATCTGTCTTGTTTCTCATTCCCATTTATACTTTCCTACTAAAACCTTTCTTCATCTGTGTCCTAGATTATTATAAAAGCCTAATTTATTTTCTTTTTGTATCTTTTCTTTCCAATCTATTCTGTCCATAGCTACTTTTTAAAAAGAACATTTCATTTCCTGCTGTGTACTTTGTGTTCCAGCCACAGGCACCTACTTGCAGGTCCCCAAATTTACCTTCATTTTCTACCTCTTGTGTTTCCTCAGCTCTTTTCATGTGGAAAATGGTGGGAGGTTCTCAAACTTCCTTCTTGCTTCCCTTTCTTTAAGCGTGATCAATTTTGCCCCATCCATTGCCCTGGTACTTCCCATCTCTAAAAGCACAATCTTCACAGTGGTGAGTTTCCAACCCTGTTTCTTCTGCTGTTGTCAGCCACTTGAGGAGAAAACCTCTCTCTTACATTGGTACACTCAGCATCTTGCACCCCTAGACCCGGTAAGTATTGTTATTTGAATTTCCACTTCACTATCCTAATCAAGACTTTAATCACTTTCTTCTTGGATTGTTATACAGTATTATATACAATATCATTCTTCCCCTAATTTGTTTTTTTACATGTACTATTCACATTCAGCCCATATAAAGTTACCAAGACTTAGCCAGGAGTGGCAGCTCAAGCCTGTAATTCTAGCACTCGGAGGCCAAGGTGGAAACATAGCTTGAACTCAGGAGTTAGAGACCAGCCTGAGCAAGAGCGAGACCTTGTCTCTACTAAAATTAGAAAAATTAGCTGGCCATTGTGGTGGATGCCTGCAGTCCCCGCTCCTTGGGAGGCTGAGGCAAGAGGATCGCTTGAGCCCAGGAGTCTGAGGTTGCTGTGAGCTAAGCTGATGCCACGACACTCTAGCATGGGCAACAGAGTGAGACTCTTCTCAAAAAAATAAATAAATAAAGTTGTCAACACTTAGAAAAATCTTACACAGAATTCTTGAGATTTTTTTAAAGGATACAGTTTGATTCTTAGGCACTCTTCCTGCTTCCCTTGCCTCTTCCCAGTGAGCCCATCTTTGAATTGGCTGATTTACCACTCCCACACTCTGCCCGGCAATGCAGACCTTCTGTATCCTTTAGGACTCAGGCGTCCTCAGACTTTTTAAACAGGGGGCCAGTTCTCTGTCCCTCAGACCGTTGGAGGGCCAGACTATAGTTTAAAAAAAACACTATGAACAAATTCCTATGCACACTGCACATATCTTATTTTGAAGTAAAAAAACAAAACGGGAACAAATACAATCACATCGCCTCATGTGGCCCGCTGGCCGCAGTATGAGGACCCCTGCGGTTGTTCCATTCACAGTTGTGTTCCTGAACTCTGAATGTCCATTGATCTTTTTTCTCAACAACCTTATATACCTTCTATTGCTGATGCATCTTCTCCAGAGAGTTACAAAGGCAGGGGAACTGTTTTATACTATTCTGTGTTACGCAAAACACCTTTCGTTACTGTTCTTGTTATATACGCTATTATTCACGTATTAACACTTGGTGAATTGCCCTCAGCTGATTCTCTGCCCTGTACCTTACCTCTGCTTCACCACCATTCCATGCAGTTTCTAAACTTGAAGTGAGACATTTTAAAAGTTTGAGAGTTTTTGTCCTATCTTGGTTAGCGCTCCTTTCTATGCTTGCTTTGGTGTTTCTAGTCCCTAATTTTCCAGATAAAAATAACCTAGGCCAGCATGGCCTAGGCTATTTTTAACTCCCAAGTACTGGGAGAAAGATCTTCCTTGGGAAAATGAAATTTTATGCCACCATCTTGGCCAAAGTTAGTTGATCAGGTACAAATTATGCTAGAGCCCTGCACATCCATAGATCTCAAGGCAGTAGGGCTCATATATCTTACCTCCCTCATCTCCACCAATAGCATGAGAATCCCTAGGGAAAGAGTCAGTTTAAAACGAAACAGCATAATAGACATGATGTTGAAGGTGACCTCTTACCTGTATACACCCTTCTATGACCTAGAAGAGAAAAGCATGTAGACAAAAGCAAGCAGACATCAAGTTCAACATTGATACCACATGATTGATGTGCAAAGTAAAATTTTCAAGAGGAAAATTTTAAATTTCTAAATTATCATGGCTTTAAATTGGTTTTAGAAATATAATTTATTCGAGACTTCCCATATATGAAAAGAGGGTTTAAGAGTTATATTTAACAAAAGAGGGCATGATTTAAATAAGATGAGAAATATTTCTTTTATAATCAGAAATGTAGTTAAGACCCCATTTCCGATTTCAAGAATTTAATCAATGTAGGGGGAAACAGTTGATTTAACTGTATTAAAAGAGGGCAGTTAATGGAGTGCAGGTGGTAGGAACTTGGCAGTCTTAAAAGTCATTTGATTTGGTCTTTGAATACATTCAAACATTTTTATTCTTTTAAAAAAAAGCTTTACTTGCCAATTATGCTTAATTTTGATACGTGGAATGTGGTTTCATTCTCTGCTTACTGAGTTGTTAAGGATAGTAGCCTAAGAGTTAATAGTTATCGTAGATAATTTATGTGCAAAGAATGGTTGTAGTTTTGGGTGGTTACAACTCAATGTATTTTGGAGTAAAATTTCTTGCATAAAGAAATTTTTAGCTCAAAGGTATGTGTGATAATGAAATAGCACCCTTCTGAAACCGAGAAGTTTTACTCAAGGTAGTCATGTAAACTAGTGTTTCTTACTTTGTTTTGCTTATGGACCCCTTTAGGAATCTAGTGGAAGCTGTGGATTCTAAAAATGAACATAGTACATGCAAAAGCTTTGCTTATAATAGGGCCCATCCGAATCCAAATGGGAGCAGAGGAGGTCAAACTCTCCCTCTTTGCTGACGACATGATCTTATACTTAGAGAACCCCAAAGACTCAACCACAAGACTCCTAGAAGTCATCAAAAAATACAGTAATGTTTCAGGATATAAAATCAATGTCCACAAGTCAGTAGCCTTTGTATACACCAATAACAGTCAAGATGAGAAGCTAATTAAGGACACAACTCCCTTCACCATAGTCTCAAAGAAAATGAAATACCTAGGAATATACCTAATGAAGGAGGTGAAGGACCTCTATAAAGAAAACTATGAAATCCTCAGAAAGGAAATAGCAGAGGATATTAACAAATGGAAGAACATACCATGCTCATGGCTTGGAAGAATCAACATTGTTAAAATGTCTATACTTCCCAAAGCAATCTACCTATTCAATGCCATTCCTATCAAAATACCAACATCGTACTTTCAAGATTTGGAAAAAATGATTCTGCGTTTTGTATGGAACCAGAAAAAACCCCGTATAGCTAAGGCAGTTCTTTGTAACAAAAATAAAGCTGGGGGCATCAGCATACCAGATTTTAGTCTGTACTACAAAGCCATAGTGCTCAAGACAGCATGGTACTGGCACAAAAACAGAGACATAGACACTTGGAATCGAATTGAAAACCAAGAAATGAAACTAACATCTTACAACCACCTAATCTTTGATAAACCAAACAAGAACATACCTTTGGGGGAAAGACTCCCTATTCAATAAATGGTGTTGGGAGAACTGGATGTCTACATGTAAAAGACTGAAACTGGACCCACACCTTTCCCTACTCACAAAAATTGATTCAAGATGGATAAAGGTCTTAAATTTAAGGCATGAAACAATAAAAATCCTCCAAGAAAGCATAGGAAAAACACTGGAAGATATTGGCCTGGGGAAAGACTTCATGAAGAAGACTGCCATGGCAATTGCAACAACAACAAAAATGAACAAATGGGACTTCATTAAACTGAAAAGCTTCTGTACAGCTAAGGAGCCAATAACCAAAGCAAAGAGACAGCCTACACAATGGGAAAGGATATTTGCATATTTTCAATCAGGCAAAAGCTTGATAACTAGGATCTATAGAGAACTCAATCCACATGAAAAAAGCCAACAATCCCATATATCAATGGGCAAGAGACATGAATAGAACTTTCTCTAAAGATGACAGACGAATGGCTAACAAACACATGAAAAAATGTTCATCATCTCTATATATTAGAGAAATGCAAATCAAAACAACCCTGAGATAATCATCTAACCTCAGTGAGAATGGCCCACATCTCAAAATCTCAAAACTGCAGATGCTGGCGTGGATTTGGAGAGAAGGGAACGCTTTTACACTGCTGGTGGGACTGCAAACTAGTACAACCTTTTTGAAAGGAAGTATGGAGAAACCTCAAAGCACTCAAGCTAGACCTCCCATTTGATCCTGCAATCCCATTACTGGGCATCTACCCAGAAGGAAAAAAATCCTTTTATCATAAGGACACTTGTACTAGACTGTTTATTGCAGCTCAATTTACAATCGCCAAAATGTGGAAACAGCCTAAATGCCCACCAACCCAGGAATGGATTAACAAGCTGTGGTATATGTATACCATGGAATACTATTCAGCCATTTAAAAAAATGGAGACTTTACATCCTTCATATTAACCTGGTTGGAAGTGGAAGACATTATTCTTAGTAAAGCATCACAAGAATGGAGAAGCATGAATCCTATGTACTCAATTTTGATACGAGGACAATTAATGACAATTAAGGTTATGGGGGCGGCAAGCAGAAAGAGGGAGGGAGGGAGGGAGGTGGGGCCTTGGTGTGTGTCACAGTTTATGGGGGCAAGACATGATTGCAAGAGGGACTTTACCTAACAATTGCAATCAGTGTAACCTGGCTTATTGTACCCTCAGAATCCCCAACAATAAAATAATAATAATAATAGGGCCCATCCATAGGCCCTATATTAAAAAGCCCTGTTGTTATAAGAGAGTTCCAAAAAAACCCAAACCAGAACAAACAAACAAACAAAAAATTTTAAGCATTTAAGTAATGATAGAATAAGGTTTTATGTGTATTCAGTTACTACTCTTGCCTTTAGAACTATGCTTTGAATTTCTCCACCCCCTGTGATAGTACTCAATTTAAATTATAGAGACCTAGATAAAGGAATGGAAATTATAATTTAGTGGTATGCACACACAGACCGCTGAAGGATGTTTGTACAGTCTGGCCATAGCACAAAACAAAGTTAACTGGTATGTGCCAGGATGGAAGCCATAACTTAGTGACACTGTCTTATCTGAAGGGCGTATCTCTCCAGACACCTTTGCTAGGCTAATCCTTGCTTTAGTAGTCTCTATATGCAGTTTTGCAGTAAAAGACTTGAGAGTCTTTATCACTAGGACTAACACTGGCTCATGATTTTTTTCCTTTTTCCCTCTTCTCCTTTACACTGTCCTACCCCCTGCTATCATTGTACAGGTGCTTGTGTGTTTTGCATTTGTTTTTGTTTATACTTGTTTTTTTTTTTTTTTTGGGTATTGACTTTATTTATTTGTTTTTGTTTATACTTGTAACTGGCATTTCAGTAATACTGACCTGAAATTTAAAAAAGTAAATCCTTGGGAGTACCTTACTAACAAAAATGCAACTAAAATTTATATATTGATTTGTTTTGTTTTTATTAGTAACTATAACTGTTAATATCTGAAGTATCTCTTGATACTTTTGGTAGAAAGTATCTTTAAAATGTGCAAGAATGGTTCTATTGCTAATTTTCAAGAACTGTGCTTTGATGTTGCATAGTGCCCATAAGGTTTTCCTTTAACATTTGCCTGCTCTAAAAATTCTTCATGTATTTTTTTTCCTCTTAGAATTATCTAGGGGGAGGGAGAATAATGGAGAAAGATGTGGGGGAAAGGCAGAAGTCCAGAGGGGGAATGGGACCTGCTACTCTTGCTGTGGATTCTTGGCATCTGGCTGTCGTAGCACTGAGCAGGTTGCTCAGCAACTCTCAGTCTCTCCATCTGTGAAATGGGAATAATGCTGACCTGAGTGACAGATGTTAAAGAAATGATTATTTGCAAGAAGGTTTTTAAAAAAGTAATTATATTTTTGGCTCTCAGCAGTGCCTTTTCAGACATTAGGACTTGGCCTTGCTTGCCTTAACTCTAAATACTTACTCCTGTTCATCATGTTGGTTAACATTACATCACAAGTTAAAATTCAGTTTTAGATTCAGAACTCTTTTCTTGCTTTTACTGGTATATCAGAACCTTATTTTTAATTTAATTAAAACCAATCTATTGTTGCGTAGGCAGTTGGTGCATAGTCTTGGCACTGAGAGAAAGGAAACTGTGGCCAGTTGATAAGGGCATCTCAAACTGAACTTGATGATAGTTGTGTTACCTCAGGGGTAATGAAATAACTCAGGCTGAGGAACACTTTGATCAAAGGATCTTCCTCTCTCCATGCCTCTCCCTTAGCAGAATGAAGTCAATAAATAATTTTATTTATAATCATAAATTTATTTAAGCTGCACTGAAAAATTGAAATCATTAGATGTTAATTTTGGAAGCTGGTGACGCATACAGAAAAGCTACAATGATTGGATCAAATCTCACACAAATGATTTTATATTTATTTTATAGGTCTTAACTGATGTAAGTATAGATTTGATTGTTTTAGAGTTTTCTATTAGTATTTATTGGCAATATAACCTATAACCTAACAGGAAGCCATAAAAACAAAATATTATAAGTTATTTATTTCTTTCCTAAAATAATGGGGAGCATGAGAGAGTTTGCCTGTTTTTTAGTCACGTTTTATGGCTTCGCTACCCTTAATAATGTCTTTTAAGTGGCACTTGTTAGATTTGTAGAATAACCTTGGTTATTGAATTTGACTCACGAAGTAATTGTGCTCATAGTAAAAAATGCATTTTAAGAAGTCTTTGTTGCCCTTGATTTAAGAAATTACATGTGGGCTCAGTGCCCATAGCACAGTGGTTACAGCACCAGCCACATACACCAAGGCTGGAGGGTTCAAACCCAGCCCGGGCCAGCTAAACAACAATGACAACTGCAATAAAAAGTAGCCGGGCATTGTGGCTGGCGCCTGTAGTCCCAGCTACTCGGGAGACTGAGGCAAGAGAATCGCTTAAGCCCAAGAGTTTGAGGTTGCTGTGAGCTGTGATGCCAGAGCACTCTACCCAGGGTGACATAGTGAGACTCTGTCTCAAAAAAAAGAAAGAAAGAAAAGAAATTACATGTAGACTCCACACTTTTTTCTAAAATTGATTTTTCTTGACATTGTTAACAGTCCAAACATGAAAACATTAAGATATGAACTAAAGTATCAAAGGGAGAGTTTTTTCAGTGTTGTCAATGGATAAAATTATTTGGTCATTTACAAAAAAAATGAAGATTATTGTTTGAAAATAAGGAATTGAAGGAGAAATGAAGTTAAACTACATGTGTTTATATTTGTATTTTTGTTTTTATCTCTTGCCTCAGGCTCCTAAGTAGCTGGGACTATAGGCACTAGCCACAACATCCAGCTTTTTTTCTTTTTTTTTTTTATTGCAGTTATCGTTGTTTAGCTGGCCTAGGCCAGGTTCTAACCCACTAGCCTTGGTGTATGTGGCTGGCGCCATAACCACTGTGCTATGGGCGCCAAGTCATATGTCTGTATTTTTCTTACATAAATATATATTACCTACATGTCTAAGAGTAGTTGATTTGAATTATATAATACTTTGAATAATTTAATAATGTAGCATAAATATTTGGTAATTGTAGCGTTTGCCATCTTTTCAGTTTGGGAATTGCATGTATATTTTAACTGTAAAAAATCTGGAAAAGAGGTTGCTGCTTTGTGACTTTATGTGTTCTCTGGTCATAAATACAATAGAGTGGTCCAAAATTACATGAAACAAAAACTGACAGAATGGAAAGGAGCACTAAACGAATTACAGTTATAGCTAGAGATTTTAATACTTCTTTCTCAATACTTGTTAGAACACATGGGAAGTCAATAAGTATGCAGAAGATTTGAATACCATCAACCAACTTAATTACATGTGGGCTCAGTGCCCGTAGCTGACCCATATCTGTTTGCATCAACAGCAGAAAACATTCTTTTTAAGTTTCAATCAACTTAAAAAGATTAAAATCATAGAGAATATGTTCTCCAGCCACAACGGAATTAAATCAGAAATCAGTAATAGAAGGAAATCTTGAAAGTCCTGAATATGTAGGTGGACATTAAACAACACATTCCTCTGTAACCTGTGGGTCAAAGGAGAAATCGGTATGGGTTGATTAAACAGGATTCAGAGTTCAGAAATAGACCCTTCATTCATATGATTAGTTTGCTTTTGTTTTTTTAAATAAAGATACCAAGGTAAGTCAATGTGGATAGGATTTTTTTTCTCTAATAAATAGTGTTGGAATACATGAATATCTATATGGGGGTACAATAAAAACACTATACGTAAAAACTAATTCAAAATGGATCATTGACCTAAAGTTTAAGACCCATAAAACTTAAAAAGAACCAGAAGTGAAAAATCTTTGTGATGTTTTAAGATAGGCAAAGATTCTGTACGATATAGAAAACATGAACCATAAAAGAAAAAAAAATAATTAGACTTTCTCAACATTAAGACCTTTTATCGGCTGGGCACCTACACTCATACAGCCCCAGCCATATGCTTCAGGGTTGGTGGGTTTGAACCCGTCCTGGGCTTGCTAAACAAAAGACCTTTTATTAAAAGACAGCATAAATAAAATGAAAAGATAAAGTTTTGAGGGAGAAAATATTTACAAAATATACGTATAACAGAAGACATACCAGACGCGTGTATTTTTTAATTTAAGAAAACTCAAAAATAGGCAAAAAATTTGAACAAATATCAGATGGATGGCCAAGTGCATAAAAGGTTCTCAATATCACTGGTAATTAGAGGAATGAAATTTAAAACCACAGTGAGATACCACTACACATCCACTAGAATGGCTAAAGTTAAAACTGTTGGCAATACCAGGTTTTGGCAAGGATATAGAGCAGCTGGAACTCTTATAACATTAATATATATATTCATTGGTTGTGGGAATGTAAAGTGGTTCAGCCACTTTAGAAAACAGGTTGGCCATTTCTCAGAAAGTTAAATATAAATTTATCGTATGACCCAGCAGTTCCACTCCTAAGTATCTATCAAGAGAAATGAAAACATGTCCACACAAAGACATGAACATTATTATTCATTATCAAGTAGGAAACAACCCCAAATGTCCATTGTCTGGTGAATAGATAAAATAGAATGTGCTACATAATGCAGTGGGATACTGTTCAGCAATAAAATGAAGTGAAGTAGTCTTTATCCAACCTTGTGGGTGAATCTCAGAAACATGCTGAGTGAAACATAAATTATTTAACTAGCTCCTCCTGGTTCAAGTTTGGGTCATTTGCATTGTTTTGCAGTGTCAATAACTATGCATTAGATATTCCTAAAGATGTATATCTGCATTTTTACAAGGTTTGGTAAGAAAAATTTCTAGAAGTAAAATTACTGTCTTAGTGAACATTTTTCTGTGGTTATAATATTGAAAGCTTATTATGTACCATGCTCTTTCTACCTAAATGATCTAATTTCTCAAAGCAACCATATGAGATGTAGGCACTATTATTTTTCTCATTTTACTGTTGAGGAAACTGAGGCACAGGAGTTTTATTTATTTTTTTTAATGTGTTCCAGATCATGTAGTTATATAAACCAGGATAGTTTAATTCTAGTGCTGCATCTCCTAGCTCAGACATGTGAAGCGCATGTTTTATGTTTTATGCATGTTTTGAGGGTGTTGTGTTTATTTTCAGCTCTTCTAATTGATCTTACTTTATGTATTACAGAAATTTCTTAATTTTAAAATGTTAGGATGAACCAAATATTTATCAGATGAATCTTTCTCTTTCCTTGCTGAAATACTTTCAGAAATGCACCATTGGAATGTTCTTTAATTTTAACAGGAACAAACTCACACTTAAGAAAAAAATTACCCATTTATTCAAAGGAATGTTATTTTGATAGTATTATGTATTCAAATATAGCATACAAATCTTTGAACAGATTAGTTTTCCATGTAAATCATAACAGACAGGTATTGGTCAGGTAGTAAAGTTCATATTGACTGTAAACATTTATTAATGTATTGTTTTTAAATAACTCAGGCATTATATACAGAGGGTATGTGGTTTTTTTTTAAGTGTGGAAGATTTGCATCAATTACATTAGTGGTAGGCTTCCTGCCGATCTGAGTCAAAGATTCTGGGCTAAATAGTAAATATTTTAGGGTGAAGCCTTATAGCTTGTTTTTGTTTGTTGTTTTTTTTTTTTTTTTTTTTTTTTTTTGAGATGGAGTCTCAAACTTCCACCCTCGGTAGAGTGCCATGGTGTCATAGCTCACAGCAGCCTCCAACTCCTGGGCTGAAGCAATCCTCTTGCCTCGGTTTTTCTATTTTTAGTAGAGATGGGATCTTACTCTTGTGCAGGCTGGTCTTGAACTTGGGAGCTCAAGCAATCCACCCACCTCAGCCTTCCAGAGTGCTAGGATTAACAGGTGTAAGCCACCGCTCCTGACCACCTGATAGCTTCATAAATAGTAATGACTCTAATTCATATTTGGCTCAGAGAAAATTGGTGGAGAGCATACTCTCAATTAACAAAGGACATAAAGTTATGGACTGTATGTCAGAAACCTGAAGGACATTTACTGAGTAACTCTTCTAAACACCTCACAACTAATAAGATTGCCAAAAAAAAGGTCCTTTAATACCCCAAATTGGTTTACATTTTCTTGATTGTAGTAATCACATGAATTTTCTCTTAAGTTTTTTCCAAGGCTTCTAAAAGTAGGTAATAATACCCATCTTTACTTGATTGCTTACTTATTCCTTAATCCTTACAACATGTGCCTTTTAAGTACTGTTCTGAAACTAATCTTTAGAGACTAAATTTTGAAAGTTACTATTCCCCTAATAAGAAGATCTGTCATTTTCCCTTTCTTGTCTTTTTCTCTGTAAGCATTCTGTAGCATTTGATCCAGAGGTAGCATGAAGTATGGTTTAAGAGAGCAGAATTTGGAGAATCCAGCTCTGCCTTTGACTGTTCATATGATACTAGCAAATTATCTGCTTCATTTTCATGTTTCATGGCATAGCACCAGTATCTATGTCATGCTGTTGAGAAGACTGAGTTAATGTGTGTAAAGCAGTGTACCTGCCACATGGTAAGCCATCAAAACTACCACCTGTTATTATTCAGCCCCTCCCTTTCTAAATTCTTTTGGCTTACCTGGCACTGTGCTGCCGTGGCTTGCTGTGATCTCCTCCGCTGACCTGCTCATATCTCACTAGCTATAGGTATTTCCTTCTGATCTTGGTGTCAGCAGTCTTGTCTTTACATGCAATGTGGATGGCCTCCAGGCCGTTGACTTCGGTATCAAGTGTGTGTGTGTGTGGGGGGGGTGTTTGAATTCTGTCACTGGCACATACTAGCTTTATAATCTTGGAATTTTAAATTTCCTCAACCCTTTCCAAACTCAGGTTTCTAATCGGTAAAATAGTGATAATTTCTTTATTATAGGGTTGTTGGGAGGATTAGAGATAATATACAAAGTACCTAGTATAGAGTTTAACATACTATAGTTGCTAAGTAAATGGGAGCTGCTGCTTCTTGCAGTCATTTCTAGCTTATTGATCTCATCTATTTCTGTTTCAATCACTGAATTGTTGTTTGTTTTTGTTTTCTGGATTTTTAACTGAGACATTGTCTTACTCTGTCTCCTGGGCTAGATTACAGGGTGTCATCATAGCTCATGCATCCTCAAGTGATCCTCCTGCCTTAGGCCTCCTGAGTAGCTGGCACTACAGTCATGCTATTTATTTTGCTCGGCTATTTATTTTTGTATTTTTTATAGAGATGAGGTATCTTACTGTGTTGTCCATGCTGTTTCAAACTCCTGGCCTAAAACAATCAGAGGATTACTTGAACTGTGGTTGATTCTTAACTCTGTTTCTCTAGTTGGATTGTCTTCTTGTGCTCCTCACGTGTACCTCAGGAGAGGTTGAGTTTTCACATCTGATATCAAACTAATCCTCTGTTAACCGTCTTTCTGAAACCTGCTCTTTATCGTGTGTTTTGTATTTTTGTTCATGTTCTTGTTTCCTCACAGGTGTAGAATCTTAGTATTGAATTAATTCGTTCATCCTCTTAGCTCAGTCTATCTCTAGTTCCTGTTGATATCTCATACCAAGGCTCAGACTAGACTCTCATAACCTTACTCATGTATGTTTTTTCCCAGTAGCCATAAATGTCATCTCCCTGCCTCCATTATTCCATGTTCTCCCTTATCTATCCTTTACATTTATATTTTTCTCTTATCATATTCATCTCGCTAAAGTGGGAGATTTGCAGCTTTTCTTCCCAAAGGGCTAAATAGTAAATATTTTAAGTCTTGTGAGCCAGGCAATCTTTTTTTTTTAAATCATAGCTGTGTACATTAGTGCAATCAAGGGGTACAATGTGCTGGTTTCATAGACAATCTGAAATATTCTCATCAAACTGTTCAACGTAGCCTTCATGGAATTTTCTTAGTTATGGTATGAAGACATTTGTATTCTGCATTTAGTAAGTTTTGCCTGTACCCATTCTAAGATACATTGTAGGTGTGGCCCCACCAATTACCCTCCCTCCTCCCTACCTTTCCCCCTTCCCTCCCCTCCCTTGGCCCTTTCCCCATATTCTTGTGCTATAGTTGGGTTATAGCCTTCATATGAAAGCTATAAATTAGCTTCATAGTAGGACTGAGTACATTGGATACTTTTTCTTCCATTCCTGAGATACTTTGCTAAGAAGAATATGTTCCAGCTCCATCCATGTAAACATGAAAGAGGTAAAGTCTCCATCTTTCTTTAAGGCTGCATAATATTCCATGGTATACATGTACCACAGTTTGCTAGTCCATTCGTGGGTCAGTGGGCACTTGGGCTTCTTCCATGACTTAGAAATTATGAATTGGGCTGCAATAAACATTTTGGTACAGATGTCTTTGTTATATTGTGATTTTTAGTCTTCTGGATATATACTAGTAAAGGAATTATAGGATCGAATGGCAGGTCTATTTTTAGATCTCTAGTTGTTCTCCAAACATCATTCCAAAAGGAACATGTTAGTGTGCATTCCCACCAGCAGTGTAGAAGTGTGCCCTTTTCTCCACATCCATGCCAACGTCTCTGGTTTTGGGATTTTGTTATGTGAGCTAATCTTATTGGAGTTAGGTGATATCTCAAAGTAGTTTTGATTTGCATTTCTCTGATGATTAAGGATAATGAGCATTTTTTCATGTGTCTGTAGGCCGTGCACCTGTCTTCTTTAGAGAACAATCTTTGTTGAAACTACTCAACTCTGCTGTTGTAACAGGAAAGCAGCCATAGAAATATTTAAATGAATGATTGTGTCTTTTAATAAAACTTAATTTACAGAGTTGCTTGGGAGGTGGAGGCAGGAGAATCACTTGAATCTAAGAGTTGATTCTAACCTGGGCAACAAAGTGAGACTCTGTCTCTTAAAAAAAAAAAAAAAAAAGGAAAAATTAAGAGATAAACATGGGCGATAGACAAGATTTGGTCCATAGGCTGTAGTTTGCTGACTCCTGTCCTAAAGGACAGCTCAGATTGTATCACTGCTTGCATACACGACTTAAGGCCTTCTATAGCATAAAAAAAAATCAGTCTGAATTCCTTAGCATACCATTTGAGATCTGTTATCACATGGTCCCAATCTAGCTTTATTTAGCTTTATTTCACTCTAATATTCATCATGCACACTCAACTTTAGCAGATGGAACTACCTCCTGTCCTTAGACCAGGCCATGATTTATTAGAGGATCTCATGGTTCTTTTTTGGGTAAAGTCTTCAGGGAAGCACTCTGTTCTTTTGAATTTATTTTCCTTCTTTATTTTTAAATTATCACTCCATATGGTATTTCTTGAAATAATTCTCTTTTTAAAATAGTGACTGCAGAGTAAAATGATCTAAGTGAGAACGATCTTAGATCTAATGAGCTAAGTGAGAAGTTCCTCACTTTCCTACTCTTATGTAAAATATTTTGGTTTTAAATTTTTTGCTTCTCATCATTTGGGGAATTACACACGTTGCAGTTACAAAGGTTCCAGGAATATTCTCATAGTAACTGTGCTCAATTGTGATCAATGAATTAGTTCCTAATTCTTTCTTTGGTGGTACTAGACACATGAGTTACTCATACAGTGCTATCCTAAGGTTCTTTGAGAAGGCAGCTTTAGGTTTGATGGACTTATCAGTTTTTTTAGAACCTGCTTTCACTGCCTTATAATAGTATTCCATTTTACTTATCTCAGTCTTTCAAGTTTCACTGAGTGTGGGAGAAGAGGGGTTGGTAAGCTCCCACCTGTTAGGTGCAATGTAGGGGTATGTGGTACACTTTAAACTTTTATCTTACAAATGTACATAATATAAACTAATGGTACCTACCCTCATATTAACCCAAAATAAAGTAAGTTGTTTTTTTTGTTTTTTTTTTTTTTTTTTTTTCACTGAGTCATGAAGGAATCTCTATTTGGCCCCTGTGTATTCCTCCTCAGAGTTTCTATGCCAACTTCCTGGGCATGTGCCTTTGTGTATCTTCCTGGCAACATTCTAATTAAGTTAAATATTTTTGAGTACCTTCTTTAAACCTGTGATGAGAACATAAAAATAAGTAAAACACTATTTAACATTCCTCTGTTCTGATGCAGGAGTCCAGCAGACTTTTCCTCCAAAGAGCCAAATAGTATTAATATTTTAGGCTTCGCCGGCTACAAGGTCTCTTACAACTACTCAACTCTGCCATTGTTATTTGAAGGCAGCCTTAGACACTATGTAAATGATTGACCTTCCTTGACCGTGTTCCAGTAAAGTTTTATTTACAAAAGTGAATGGTGGGGCAGATTTGGCCTGCAGGCTGTAGTTTGCCTATTCCTGGTACATTGGGATTGTGCTGAGGGATATTTGAAGCCACAAGGTAACCAGTGTGTCTTCCTTGAAGGTAATATTAGTTATCGTGTGGAAAAGTTATAGTTTAATTGGTAAGAAAACATAAGAGCCACCCATGCAATAGAATATAAAACCAAAATGACTATTTTAGATGAAACAGCCTTGCAAGCAATGTCTTGTGTGTAGTGAACTTCTTAGATCTATAACTACAAATTCTTCTGCCATTTGTTGGAAAGTTTGAGGAGAACTGCTAGGCACTAGGAGCCATGGAAGGATTTAGTGGAAGGCAGTGACATTAGATTTTAATTTTAGGAAGCTGATTGGAGTGTGGAGAATGGTGTGGAGCAAGGCCTAGCAGTCCTGAAGGCAACGGGGTGAGTTAGGAGACTGTCAGGGGAGTCAGGAGACTGTCAGGGGAGTCCAAGCAAATGATAGGAACTTTTTTAAGGTAGAGGTAATAGGGATGGAGAGATTCCTATAGTTTAAGGACATAGCAAGGATGTTTGATTTGACTGATTGTGTAGGACAAGGGAAATGGAAAAGGATAAGGGGAGAATGATTTCTTAAGTTTCTCTAGGGAAATCGGTTGAACAAAGATGGTGGTCAGTAAAGGAAAGAATATATGGGGTGGCTATAAAGTTCGTGTACAATTTAAATTAATGTGCAATTTAAAATGGCACATGGTGCCATGGCATCACAGCTTACAGCAATCTCAAACTCTTGGGCTTAAACGATTCTCCTGCCTCAGCCTCCCAAGTAGCTGGAACTACAGGCACCGGCCCCAACACCCAGCTATTTTTTTGTTGCAGTTGTCGTTGTTTAGCTAGCCCAGTCTGTGTTCGAATCTGCCAGCTTCAGTGTATGTGGCCAGCGCTATAACCACTGTGCTACAGGTGCCGACCCATCAAATGGCACGTAGACTTCATGGCCACTCTGTATAAACAAGAGCAACATGAAGGCCAGGGAAGACAGGAGGAACTGTTGAGTTTGCTGTGCTTATGTATCTCCAAGTGAAAGCTGGCTTTGTATGTATGTATGAGGCTTCGGAGAGTGACCTGGAGTGTGGTGGTCAGCATGGGCCGGAGTACAGTTTCTGGGGGGAAGAGCTGTGCACCTCAAGATTAGTGCTCATGACAGAAGCCAATGGGGAAAAAAGCAAAAGCAAAACCCACCTGTGTCGGTAGGGGAAGGGGAGGGGGAAAAGCACACAGAACAAAAAAGAAAGACAACCAGAAGACACAGGAGTTTTAGAGACCAAGGAAGAACAGAGGCTCAAGAAGGTGAATAATAATTTAATTGGAGTTGTGGGAGCAAAAATGAGAAAGCAGTGAGTTAAGTATGAATGGTATGTGAGGGAATGTAGGCGGGAGTCATGCTCAGTACTTCAGGTCTATGTTAATGTGTCTGTGAGTCCCTCGGAGATCTTATTAAACTCGAGATTATGAATCTCTGGTCTAGCATGGATGCCCAGATTCTGCATTTTCAACAACTCCCCAACCCAAGTAATGGGGGTGATGCTGTTCTGAGGACCACCTAAACATAGTTTCCTAAGTTGTTTATCCAGGCACCCAGAGCACTATAGCTAACCCATAGGAGTGCTGTGCAATATTTTAAAATTTCAAAGGAAATACAGCAACATCATTAAATTCTACTTAGATCACTACATTCCTTTTTGTGGTGTCATACCTTTGTGAAGCTGGGTTTTCAGTCCTTGCTCTGATAAAAAACAAGTACTGCCTGAAAGTCAGTGAGAACAGGAAGTGAGAGTGTCCGTGTTCAGTCTGATCCCAAGGTTTGAAGGTATGTAGTCAGTGCCCGACAGGCATCAAGTTGTTAGGACTTAAATATGCACTTCTTGAAGGTAACTATAGTTATTACATATTTCTTTAGGCCTAGGAATGCCATGAAAAAATTACTAAGACATTAAATATTCTCAGGAACCATGAATATATTCTTCATAGAAACTTGCCTGTTGAGCCAAAGAAAGCTGAAATGACTGAATGGTAGCTAAACGAGGAACAAAGGAGCATATATTTTGACAAAGAAGAGACGGACGGACGTGTTGTATGTTGGAGGAGGGAGAAACTGATAAAGAAGCAACAGTTATTGTCTTGGAGTAAAAGGTCTTTGAGGAAGTTAGACAGGATGGAATTTAGACCCTGTTTTCCTAAATATTGTCCCCAAACCAACATTGGTTTGTTGGGGAGAAATGCAGAAACTCTTGCCCCACTTGAGCCCTCCAGATTCAGAATATGCATTTTTAGCAAAATCCCCAGGTGAAATTAAAATTTCAAAGGCAGTATAGGAGGCAGGATAGGCCTTAGGAAAAAGATCATTTCTTCTTGTTTTTTTTTTTTTTAATTTATTTATTTTTATTGTTAAATCATAGCTGTGTACATTAGTACAATCCAGGGGTACAATGTGCTGGTTTCATATACAATCTGAAATATTCTCATCAAACTGTTCAATGTAGCCTTCATGGCATTTTCTTAGTTATTGTGTGTAGACATTTGTATTCTGCATTTAGTAAGTTTCACCTGTACCCATTCTAAGATGCTCTGTAGGTGTGGCCCCACCCATTACCCTCCCTCCACCGTAACCTCCCCCCTCTCTTCCCCTTCCTTGGCCCTTTCTCCATAATCTTGTGCTATAGTTGGGTTATAGCCTTCATGTGAAAGCTATAATTTAGCTTCATAGTAGAGCTGAGTACATTGGATACTTTTTCTTCCATTCCTGAGATACTTTGCTAAGAAGAATATATTCCAGCTCCATCCATGTAAACATGAAAGAGGTAAAGTCTCCATCTTTCTTTAAAGCTGCATAATATTCCATGGTATACATGTACCACAATTTGCTAGTCCATTTGTGGGTCGATGGGCACTTGGGCTTCTTCCATGACTTAGCAATCATGAATTGGGCTGCAATAAACATTCTGGTACAGATGTCTTTGTTATATTGTGATTTTTGGTTTTCTGGGTATAAACCTAATAAAGGAATTATAGGATCGAATGGCAGGTCTATTTTTAGGGCTCTAAGTATTCTCCGAACATCCTTCCAGAAGGAACGTATTAGTGTGCATTCCCACCAGCAGTGTAGAAGTGTGCCCTTTTCTGCACATCCACTCCAACATCTCTAGTTTTGGGATTTTGTTATGTGGACTACTCTTACTGGGATTAGGTGATATCTCAAAGTAGTTTTAATTTGCATTTCTCTGATGAATAAGGATGATGAGCTTTTTTTCATGTGTCTGTAGATCGTGCGTCTGTCTTCTTTAGAGAAGTTTCTCTTCAAGAAGTTTCTCTTGCCCACCCTGAGATGGGATCACATGTTCTTTTCTTGCTAATACATTTGAGTTCTCTGTGGATTCTGGTTATTAGACCTTTATCAGAGGTATAACCTGCAAATATTTTCTCCCATTCTGAGGGCTGTCTGCTTGCTTTACTTACTATGTTCTTGGCTGTGCAGAACATTTTTAGTTTGATCAGGTCCCAGTAGTGTATTTTTGATACTGCTTCCATTGCCTGGGGAGTCCTCCTCATAAAATATTCACCCAGGCCGATTCCTTCAAGAGTTTTCCCTGCACTTTCTTCAAGTATTTTTATAGTTTCATGTCTTCAGTTTAAATCTTTTATCCAGTGAGAGTCTATCTTAATTAATGGTGAAAGGTGTGGGTCCAGTTTCAATCTTCTACAGGTTGCCAGCCAGTTCACCCAGCACCATTTGTTAAATAGGGAATCTTTTCCCCACTGAATGTTTTTAATTGGCTTGTCAAAGATCAAATAACAGTAAGTAGCTGGATTCATCTCTTGGTTCTCTATTCTGTTCCAGACCTCTACTTCTCTGTTTTTGTGCCAGTACCATGCTGTTTTGATCACTATCGATTTATAGTACAGTCCCAGGTCTGGTAGTGTGATTCCACCAGCTTTGTTTTTATTTGCTGAGTAATATTTTCGATATTCAAGTTTGTTTCTGATTCCATATAAAACGAAGTATTTTTTCAAGATCTTTAAAATATGACAATGGAGCTTTAATAGGAATTGCATTAAAATTATATGTTGCTTTGGGTAGTATAGACATTTTAATAATGTTGATTCTTCCCAGCCATGAGCATGGTATGTTTTTCCATTTGTTAACATCTTCAGCTATTTCTTTTCTTAAAGTTTCATAATTCTCTTTGTAGAGATCCTTCATGTCCTTTGTTAGGTATACTCCCAAATATTTCATCTTCTTTGGCACTACTGTGAAAGGAATAGAGTCCTTGACTGTTTTTTTCATCTTGGTTATTGTTGGTATGTATAAAGGACACAGATTTATGGGTGTTGATTTTGTAGCCTGAGACATTGCTGTATTCCTTGATCACTTCTAAAAGTTTTGTAGTAGAATCCCTAGTGTTTTCCAGGTATACGATCACATCATCTGCGAAGAGTGAAAGTTTGATCTCTTCTGACCCTATGTGGATACCCTTGATCGCCTTTTCTTCCCTAATTGCAATGGTTAAAACTTCC
This sequence comes from Nycticebus coucang, assembly GCF_027406575.1. Lineage (NCBI taxonomy): Eukaryota > Metazoa > Chordata > Mammalia > Primates > Lorisidae > Nycticebus > Nycticebus coucang. The sequence continues at coordinate 16,708,534 of NC_069789.1, read as the reverse complement.
ATTACAATGTTAAAGAGCAATGGAGACAATGGGCAACCTTGCCTGGTTCCTGATCTAAGTGGAAATGATTTCAGTTTAACTCCACTCAATATGATATTGGCTGTGAATTTGCTGTAGGTGGCCACTATTAGTTTAAGAAATGTCCCTTCTATACCAATTTTCTTAAGTGTTGTGATCATGAAGGGATGCTGTATATTATCAAAAGCTTTTTCTGCATCAATTGAAAGAATCATATGGTCCTTATTTTTTAGTTTGTTTATGTGCTGAATTACATTTATTATATTTACATATATTGAACCAGCCTTGAGACCCTGGGATAAATCCCACTTGGTCATGGTGTATAATTTTTTTGATGTGTTGTTGGATTCTGTTTGTTAGGATCTTATTGAGTATTTTAGCATCAATATTCATTAGTGATATTGGCCTATAATTTTCTTTTCTTGTTGGGTCTTTCCCTGGTTTGGGCATCAAGGAGATGTTTGCTTCATAGAATATGTTGGGTAATGTTCCTTCTTTTTCTATATTATAGAAGAGGTTTGGTAATATAGGTACTAGTTCTTCTTTAAATGCTTGGTAGAATTCTGACGTAAAGCCATCTGGTCCTGGGCTTTTCTTTTCAGGGAGATTTTGTATAGTTGATGCTATTTCAAAACTTGATATAGGCCTGTTCAACATTTCCACTTCATTCTGGCTAAGTCTTGGTAGGTTGCGTACTTCTAGGTATTGGTCGATTTCTTTCAGATTTTCATATTTCTGAGAGTAGAGTTTCTTTTTTCTTTTTTTGTATTTTATTTTATTTTTTATTTATTTTTTTTGGCCGGGGCTGGGTTTGAACCCACCACCTCCAGCATATGGGACCGGCGCCCTACAGGCCCCGCCCAAGAGTAGAGTTTCTTACAGTATTCATTAAGGATTTTTTGAATTTCGGAGGGGTCTGTTGTTATTTCATCATTACCATTTCTGATTGATGAAATTAGAGATTTTACTCTTTTTTTCCGGGTTAGGTTGGCTAAAAGTTTATCTGTTTAATTGATCTTTTCAAAGAACCAACTTTTGGATTTATTGATCTGTTGTATAATTCTTTCGTTTAGTTCTGCTTTGATTTTGGTTATTTCTTTTCTTCTGCTGGGTTTGGGGTTGGAGTGTTCGTCCTTCTCCAGTTGCTTGAGATGTCCCATTAAGTTATTAACTTCCTCTCTTTCCATTTCCTTGAGGAAGGCTTGCAGTGCTATAAATTTCCCTCTTAGGACTGCCGTTGCAGTATCCCAGAGGTTCTGGTAATTCATGTCTTATTTGTTGTTTTGTTCCAAAAATTTGGTGATTTCCTTCTTAATCTCATCTATAACCCATCTATCTTTCATCATAAGGTTGTTTAGCTTCCATGTTTTTGTATGGGTATGCAGGTTCTTATTGTTATTGAGTTCAACTTTTATTCCATGATGGTCTGAGAAGATGCAAGGAATAATTTCTATTTTTTTGCTGAGGTTAGATTTGTGGCCTAGGATATGGTCGATTTTGGAGTATGTTCCGTGGGCTGATGAGAAGAATGTGTATTCAGTTTTGTTGGAACGAAATGTTCTGTAGATGTCTGTTAAGTCCAGATGTTGAATTGGTTGAGTTTAAATCTAAAATTTGTTTGCTTAGCTTCTTTTTGGAGGATCTGTCCAGCACTGCTAAAGGGGTGTTAAAATCTCCAACTACTATGGAACTGGAGGAAATCAAGTTGCTCATGTCTTTTAGAGTTTCTCTTATAAATTGAGGTGCATTCTGGTTTGGTGCATAAATTCTAATAATTGAAATCTCATCATATTGAGTATTACCTTTAACAAATATTACCTTTAACAAATATGAAGTCTCCATCCTTATCCTTGCTTATTTTGGTTGGTGTAAAGCCTATTGCTTCTGCGAACAGGATTGTAACGCCTGCTTTTTTCTGCTTTCCATTTGCCTGGAATGTAGATGACCATCCCTTCACCCTCAGTCTATATTTGTCTTTTAACGTATGATGCGATTCTTGGATGCAGCAGATATCTGGCTTGAGTTTTTGTATCCAGTCAGCCAACCTGTGCCTCTTTAGAGGACAATTTAAACCATTCACATTAATTGAGAATATTGATAAGCCTTTCGAGAGTCCGTTGGACATTTTTAATCCTTTTGTGACTGTGAAAGTTGGAATTTGATCAAAATTTTCTGGGTGGGTTAACTTTTGTGGTGGAGGATTATGCTGGTCTTTGTGGAGGATAGGTCTGAGAATATCCTGGAGAGCTGGTTTAGTTATGGCAATTTCTTCAACATGTGAATGTCATTGAAGTATTTAATTTTTCCGTCATAAATGAAACTCAGTTTAGCTGGGTACAGGATCCTGGGTTGAAATTTATTTTGTTTTAGGAGATTTAAAGTCAATGACCATCCTGTTCTAGCTTGAAAGGTTTCAGCAGAGAGATCTGCAGTTATTCTAATATTTTCCCCTTGTAGGTAATGGTTTTTTTTTCGTCTGGCAGCTTTCATAATTTTCTCCTTCATATGAACTTTAGTGAAATTGATTATGATGTGTCTGGGGGATGTCTTATTTGGGTTGATTCATGCTGGAGTTCTGAAACTAAATTTATCTATCTATCTATCTATCTATTTATTTATCTATCTATCTAAATTTCAGAATCTCTTGGCATGTCTGGAAAATTTTTCTTCATAATCTCATGGAGAAGAGACTCTGAGCCTTGTGAAGCCACTTTGTTGCTTTCGGGGATCCCTATAAGACGAATATTGATTTTCTTTGAATTATACCAGAGCTCTCTGAGAGAGTGATCTGTTTTTGCCCTCCATTTCTCTTCCTCTTTGAGAGTTTGGGAGCATTCGAAAGCTTTGTCTTCAGTGTCAGAAATCCTTTCTTCTGCTTGCTCTATTCTGTTACTGAGGGATTCTACTGTGTTTCTCAGATCTTTGAGGGCTGCAACTTCTTGTCTCAGTGTGTCAAAATCTTTGGTCATTTGGTCTTTGAATTCGTTGAATTCTTGAGATATCTTTTGGGTTACTGCTTGGAATTCTAATTCGATCTTATTTGCTATCCAGATTCTGAATTCAATTTCTGACATCTCAGCTATTTGTTTGTGCATGAGATCTTGTGCTGTGTCTGCCCCATTGATTCTTGGGGGAGTTGATCTACTCTGACTATTCATATTGCCAGAGTTTTTCTGTTGATTTGGCCTCATGATTGTTTTTCACTGTTGCCTCCGGCCTTCCTCAGAGTTAGGGAGGTGTTTCTCCAAGATTAGACCCCGGAGGGATCACTCTATTGTTGCTGGATCTTTGTTGTTGCTGGATCTTTGTAGGGAGTGACCCTGGGTAGTTCCTCTGGGGCTGACCCAGCTAGGGAGTTCTGGTTGTGGAAGCAGCTCCAGAGTGTGACAAACTCGGATCCATCAACAGGGCAGGAGGTGGTGCGCACGGTTCTGGGAGTGCCTGGCGCCCAGTGAGTTTGGCACAGAGAGCCCAAGGCTTCAGCAGTCTCTGGCCAGGAGAAGGGCTCTGTGCAGACGTAGGGAGGGCTCCAGATGGCACGTGGCTACCAGTATCCCTGGCCAGACGAGCGGTCCAGTGTGGAGGCAGGGAGGATGCGGGGTTGCGTCGCTCCCGCAGTTCCTTGTCAGGGCATGTGGAGGCTAGGCAGATGTGGGTCGCGGGTCGAGGATCACAGCACAGCTCTTATGGAGGTCTGGGCAGCGCCCAGCCCGGGAGTTTGAGGTTGCTATTTAGCTGTGATGCCACGGCAACAGCCCGAGTCTCCAGTGTGCCAAAACTGGTCTCACTCTGCCCCTGAGTGTTAAGTTATAAGGCAACTCAGTCCCCGCCTTTAGGGTGCTCACTCACTAGGTTACTAGCTCCCGCCTGATCCTTGGTCTGGGACCCTAGACAATGCCTAAAGTTCTCCGCACCCCTGTTCAAGCTCTCCCCAATGCAGTTCAACTGAGTGTCAAGTCCAAAAACACCGAAATAGTTCACAGGTAAGGCCTTTCCGGTTTGCAGTCTCACTGCTGCTTGTACTTATGGTTGCTGGTGGGATTAGGTTCATGGAACACATGCAACCACTTGCCAGTTTTCCACTGTTTTTGTCCTCCTCTTGGGGGTCCAGAAGTCCCTTGCTGACTCCCTGTATCCTCAAAGGGATGATTATAGGCAGATCCCACCAGCCAGAGATGTCTGGAGTCATATCTCCCCAGACTCACCATGCCCAGTTGCAGGGATGCTGTTACTCGGCTGCCATCTTGCTCCACCCCCCCATTTCGTCTTGTTTATTCCTTCAGTATTTTGTGTTCCTTCTACATCCAATGAGATGAGGCAAATGAGATGATGAGGGCTATAGATGCAGTTTTATTTAAAAATGTGGGAGTAAAGTTGAGGGAAATTTTGCCTGATTGCTCTCGTAATCTCAGGTAAAAATAGTGACTAAGAGATGTGGGTGATATGCAGGGCTGAAACAACCATTTTCAGGAATGCCAACAAATCTGATCAGAAACACAGAAATTGCCAAGCAGTTCTGAAGATCCAGGTGAGGTCGGACAAGTTTTTGTAGTGTTGATCTACACGGTTTTAACTTTGCAATGGTGCTGAGTGTAAGTGGCTTGTGTGTAGGAGCTTCAAAGATTGCAAAACTAAATTCGTTAGTTTGTGGCTTGAGGTTAAGGAAAAAATAAACTAGCCAAAATCTAACCAGGATATGGAAAGAAAAGAAGCCACAGAAGGATGAGATGAGAAGGGGGTAGGATTGTTGTTTCCCTACGGAGCCGGTGAAAAGGTCACAGATCTTCAAGTTGGAGGAATCCTGCCCTTGGTTTTATCTACCAGGAAGCAGAAAATTCTTCCCTGTCAGGCTGCAGATACTTAACAGAGCTGCGTGATTGATTGGGTAGTAGGGATGAAGTTTTAGTCTAGAATGACTGTTAGAGTTCTCGTGGTAGAGGCTGCTGGGAGCAGAGCTATTGACGGATGGGGAATTTTCTCCAGTGAGTGTTCTTTCGGAAGGGCAGGAGTATGATGTAGAAATGTGGAGGAATGATAAGAGGAGCGTTAGAAATGTTTACGTTGACGTTGGATGGGGGAATATTTGGACCACGGAAATAAGGACATGAAACTCAGCAGAAGTCGGGTATGAGCATCTGTTTGGGAGTCAGTGATACGGTAGTAGTGTGTAGTGGTTTGAGTTCATTGTTAGGCAGCAGACTGGACAGTTTATGTGCATTGTCACAGCCTCTCATTATCCATTTTACAGACAAGGAAGTAGGTGTAGGCGATGCCCATGGTCATGCTGTTGGATATTGGTAGAGCCAAAATTAGGAACCAGACCTCTGATTCCAAATCCATGGCCTTCACTACTAAGCTTTACTATATTCTGGTCACCAGCTTCTGAGTGCCGACTCATACTGGCTATGTTAGACCTTATCAGATACAAATGACTGAAATACAATAAAAATCCCTCCAGTGGGCTTACGCAAACCAGAAAAGAAATTTATTGGTCCCCATAACTTATGGGGCTAGTGATCAGCACAGGTGGAACCAAGGGCTCAGACTATTTTATCAAAACTTGATAGCTTTTCTTTTCTAAATTAGGTAAGCAGCTCTCCCTCCTAATGTAATAACAAGATGGACTTTATAGTTTCAGTTTTCCATCCTGGAAATACTTGTAGAAAGAGAGCTTCTCTTCAGGGCTTCCCTCTATACCAGTGATTTTCAACCAGTGTGCTGTGAGAGGATCTTAAGTGTGCTGAGAAAATCTTTGAAGACCATTCATTAAATTATTTTCAAAAAGTTTGAAGCACAGTAAGCATATTCTTTTTTTTTTACTCTTTCTTTGATAAACATAATGTAAGTAAGTGTACCTGGAAGTTTAACTGTATGTTTAGGTGTGCCATGAGGTAAAACAGATCGAAAAACACTGCTCTATATCATCATAACGTTTTCTTTGTAGTTTTCACATTTTGTCTGTTATAGTTGTGGAGTTAATAGTGGTCAAAAATGTAGTAAATCAGAAAGTATCTGGGCCACCAATTTTTCTACATAGTTTGTATAATATTTAGTTTATTATTATGACTTAACATTTACCCTAAAGTGTTATGGTGGAACTTGCTTATTTTTTAATCAAATTTTTTCTTCTTAAAATGTTTTGTGCTTTATATTTTAACCTCATAAGTGGCTTTGTACATTCAGTCAAATTCTTGAGTGATTTATTTTTTAAAACTTCTTATACCATCTTTGAATATGTTGGATTGTTTCCTTTTTAGTGTATCTTTATAGATTATGAAAATGTTTTTGTTAATCTTTGTTTAGCTTTTGTAACAATAGTTTCAAAATCTCTGCTCGGTGCCCGTGGTTCAGTGGTTAGGGCACTAGCCACATGTACCAGGACTGGCGGGTTTGAAGCCAGCCCAGGCCAGATAAACAATGATGACAACTACAACAAAATATAGCCAGGCGTTGTGGTGGGCGCCTGTAGTCCCAGCTATTTGGGAGGCTGAGGCAAGAGAATCACTTAAGCCCAAGAGTTTGAGGTTGCTGTGAGCTATGACACCACAGCACTGTACCAAGAGCGAAATAGAGTCTGTCTCAAAAATAAATACATAAATAGTTTCAAAAGCTCGTCTAGTATTTCTATACATTTTTTTAAGTGAATAGTCCAATTTCAAGGCTTTCATTATCAGAATAATTTATTTTGAGGTTGCCCTTTTTCTTTGTTAGAATTGGTTATTCACAAAATAAAAGGATAATGTCCTGATGTGTCTTTATTTTTAACATGTTTATTTTAAGCATTAAAACCTGGTGTTTTGTAGTGACTAATATAGTGTGAGTTTTTTAAGTGATAAAAATTACTAAATACTCCTGTTTTTGGTTTCCATTATTTTGGTCTTGTGGTGCCAGTTGTATTTATATAATCCTGTCTGTTTGAAATAATGTGTTTTGTGTCATGAAGGAAGCAGAGAAGGTTTGGAAATCAGGAGAGCCAGAGTTTTGTCCATGGGATTCCCATCTCTAACTAGAGTTTGGGCCACAACTTTATTGTCTCTTCCAGTTTTAAAATTCTAGAGTTTTTAGTCTTAGTACTAATGATTATGTAGCCCAGGTTCCTTGTTTTAAAGATAAAGAAACCTGAGCCAGATGGTGTGGTCCAAAATCTCACTACTACTGAGTGACAGCAGAGCAAGGACAGGCATTTCTGTTGCTGCACTTCATCCCTCCTTCCTCAAAAAGTGGTACCAAGTGGAAGAGAGCCAGTGTTCATTTATTTGATTAAAGAAACATTTATTGAATAGCTACATCTGCAGAGATGTATAAATGAGGGAATGTGTGAAGGGCTGTGTTGTACGGAGGCCTAAAACTGGGCTCTGGAGTCCAGCAAATCTGGGTTCACGATCTGGCTGACCGCTTAGCTGCACAGCATCACCTAAGTTAGGTGTTCCAAGCTTAATTTCCTTTCTGTAGAATGAGGAACATAGGAATAGGCATTTTATACTGCTGTGAGGATTTAATGAGGTAGTAATTAGCATGGTGCTTGGCACGTAGTAGTCTCAGGTATTATAATGAAGATTTTTCTTATGAAGAAAGGAATTAAAATTTGTGGAACACTTTCCTATGTTGTCTTGTTGGATTCACATCCCTGTGAGATAGCAATAAGCTAATTTTTCTTTTCTTTTCGTTTTTTTTTGTTTTGTTTTGTTTTTGAGACACAGTCTTACTTTATTGCGCTTGGTAGAGTGCCGTGGCGACATAGTTCACAGCAACTTCAAACTCTTGGGCTCAAGTAATCCCCTTGCCTCAGCCTCCTGAGTAGCTGGGACTATGGGCACCCACTACAACGCCCAGCTATTTTTCAGAGATGGGGTCTCGCTCTTGCTCAGGTTGGTAGAAGTTAATTTTTCAAATGTGGAAACAGCTCAGAAGGCTTTGGACTTTTCCTAGGCCCCATAGCTATTAGTCATAGCTAAATTGTTTTCTATTAATTTTATTAATAAAACAGAGTCTTTTTCTGTTGCCCAAGCTGGAGTGCAATGGTATGTTCACATCACACTGTACCCTCAAATTCCTGGGTGGCCCAAGCGATCCCTCTTGCCTCAGACTCCCCAGTAGCTGGGCTGACTGGCTGATATTTTTATTTTTTTTTATAGAGATGGGTCTGTGTTGTGCAGGCTGGTCCTCTTCCTGGCCTCAAGTGCTCCTTCCTCATTGGCTTCCCAGAGTGCTAGGGTTACAGGTGGGAGCCACCACCTGAGGTTGCCTACAGGACACTGCTGTCACTATTTTGGCCATTTTCTTTTTTTAAAAATACTTTCTCCATTTTGTCAGCATCCTTCCTCTAATGTAACCCTAGAAATGGATACAGACTTTAAATATGTCCTTTAATGTTACATCAGCTTCTTAGCAACACAGTGGCTGGTTTAAGTTTATGGTCAACCAAAACTCATAGGTCTTTCTTTCTCTTTTTAAGATGTCAATTCTGCCAAACTGCCTTACCCCCATCTTGCAGTTTACTCTCCAAGATGAGAATGAAACCTGCCTCCCAGGGGTTGTAAGAATTAAATAAAGGAATGAATGTGAAGTTCTTCACGCAGTGACAGACACATGGTAATATCTCAATATGTGGTGGTTGTAATTATGTATATTATGGTTGGTTTTGCCATTTTACAAGTAGAATTTACTTCTAATTGCTTTAGAATTCATTATGTTGACTTCAGTTCAGATCACATTGAATCTTCTTTCTTTTATTTGAGATATTGGTTGCCTTTTCCAGCTTTTCCTTTTCAGAAAAGTTACATCGATAAATTATTTTTATGATTCACGTCATTCATAAAAATGTAAATTATCTAGAGGCTAAAGGCAAAGTAGAATCTCCTTTCATACCAACAGAAGAGGCCTGGGTGTGGGATTCATAGAGAAGCAAACTATTAGTTTTATGCAGCTCACCTTTCACCATCTTATCAACCAAATAAGTGAGAACTTTAAGACTTTTCAAAATGTTCTTCCCTCACAACTCTTTACAGTTCTCTTGAATTAATAGCAAATGTGGGACCTCAATGCTATCAAATTGCTCATATCCTTTTAGCAGTGGTCTTCAATTCTAATCTTATGGCCCATCAGTCACTTTGGTTAGAGTTGCTGAGCCCCAACACCCTCTAGAACCAAAAATGAAACTTTTTTTTTTTTTTTTTTTTTTGTAGAGACAGAGTCTCACTGTACCGCCCTCGGGTAGAGTGCCGTGGCGTCACACGGCTCACAGCAACCTCTTACTCTTGGGCTTACGCGATTCTCTTGCCTCAGCCTCCCGAGCAGCTGGGACTACAGGCGCCCACCACAACGCCCGGCTATTTTTTTGTTGCAGTTTGGCCGGGGCTGGGTTTGAACCCGCCACCCTCGGCATATGGGGCTGGCACCCTACTCACTGAGCCACAGGCGCCGCCCCAAAAATGAAACTTTTTATCAACAGAACGTTTAGACATAAAATTGAATAACAATCTGTGAGGTTCTGCTTATAGTGGATATACATTGTGACATAAAGATTATGCCTGGGCTAGCAGAAAACTGTGGATCAGACAAATAGGTGGCTCTTAAGGATGAGGGAGGCAGCAGAGTGGCCTGGATGCTCATCTGGTGGATGCTGGAAATAGCACTGGAAGAAAAGTGCTAGATGTTGGTAGTTAACTGGCAATATTCCTGAAAGTCACTGAAGGAGGGGTTTAGAGAGCTTGATTTCCTAATAGTTGTTAGGAAAATCTTGTATTTAGTCTGTATTTCTAAACCACTCAGTTGGTCTATTTGAATATATTTTTTTTTTTTTTTGCAGTTTCTGGCCAGGGCTGGGTTTGAACCCACCACCTCTGGCCCAAGGGGCCAGCGCCCCACTCCTTTGAGCTACAAGCGCCGCCCTATTCGAATATTCTTTAAAATAAGCTACACCTAGGACCAAAATAAAATTACATGGTACTCAAAACCATCTGTAGGCTGATCTAGCAATTAACTCTGTCTCTTTAATGTGTGTGTGTATGGCATATGTGTGTTATTTTGCCACCCCATGCAAATGGGAAGTTGTCAAACATCAGATTTATTTTTCATAAGGTAATGAGACTGTCAACTTTTAGCATAAGATGGTAAAACTCAACTTGTGTCTTAAAATTGTATTAAAGATATTTGTTAATCTCTTCTATCTATCACCTTTCTCTCTCAAGGCAAATCATTAATTGGTTTATTTGACAGATACTTAAGTGCCTTTGTTTGGCACCAGGTATGTAAGGTAAATGAGACCTGCCTGGTTCATGCTCAGTAGGAGTCCATAGTCTGTCTGGTTGGGGAAACCCAGAAAGTATTAGGTGTCTAGGATGGTGACATAAATAAATGACTTTAAAGAACGATGTGAGAAATCAAAGAACATTAATTCATTCAAAGTGTTCAAAATAAATGTTAATGTTATTTGAAACAGGGCTGTCATTTTCTAAGACCACATCTACATTACACTAATTATACTCTGCTGCAGTGGTATAGATGTGCAAATTAAACATCAGCTTTTAAGACTAGGCCTAGACAGATTTAATTGTAAAATGGAAAGAGCTACTTTCCTGCATACCTCATGGAGTGAGATTGAAATGGGACGCACTGTTTGTAAGTGTTGTAGATCAGAGTTCTGTAAAATAGAACTTGTACACAAATTGTGACCTGAATCTGTCCATTATGTCAGGAAAACTTTTCAGAAGTGTTTGGTTATCTTCCTTCAAAGGGAACTACACTGTTGTTACTGAAAAATCAGCCCCTTATTATTGTTACTGATTTCTTAAGGGTCTGATTTATATGTTTTATGACTTGTCTTATCAACTCATTACTTTATATCTATACTGCAAAAATGGTGTCACTCAGTGGCCTGCTCAAATGAATGAAAACGTCCAGATCTGAATGCAGCTTCCTTGCTTACAGCTGTTCAATGGTTCCTTACTACCCGCTGAGTAAAGTCCAAGTTCATTATCAGCCTACTGCTCTGTAGCTAGACCCTGCCTCATCTGTCACCCCTGTGGCCTCACATGCTGGGCTCCCCCTGGTGGCAGTTCACACACAGCACGTGTCTCCACATACTGTGCCATCATAGTCTTCTCTTCAGTTTTGCCCTTCTTTTCCCCTGAAACATTTTCTCTCTTCTCTATTCCCTGGGTCATTCATATTCTTCCTTCAAGACTCATTTTTCAGATAGCCTTATCTGCCCCTGACTTCCCTGCAGTGAAGTACATAATGCATGGTCCGGTCATCTGGATGGCTGGCTGTATTGAAATGGTCAGTTTTTCTTTATGTCTCCTGGCACCTCCTAGCACTGACTTAACTCCTCAGCTCCCCGTCTCCCTTCCTCAGGCTGTGGCACATGTTGTGCTCATCTGTTCATGGTAATTACATTTTTCCAGCTGCTCAGACCACAACCTTGGAGTCATCTTCTCTCTCATAACACATACCAATTTGGGGGGAACTCCTGTCTTCACAACAGAATGAGTATCCAACCACTTGTTCCCACTTTCATTGTGGTTCAAGCAGTCATCTTACCTCATCTGGCTCCTTGCAAAGCCTTTTAACTAGTCTTCTACCTTCCTCTCCTGCCAGCTGTTAGTCTTTCTCCACATTAAGAATGGGCAAACTTTCTGTCAAGGACCAGATGGCAAAAAATTTAGGTTTTGTGTGCCACAGAGTTACTGTCCTAGCTACTTAACTAGGAATATAGCACAAAAGCAGCCAAGGACAATATGTAATTGAATGCATGTGGCGGTATTCCAATAAAATGTAAAAACAGGCAGTGGGCTGTAGTTTCTCTCTCCTTTCCAGCCAAACTGACTGTCTTTTTCCAGGCACTTTGCTACCTGAGGGTCTTTGAACTGGGATATTCATTTCCTCATCTCTTTCAGATTTGCTCGGAGGTCAACTTCTCAGTCCTAAGTCTATCTAACCACCTTATAAATAATTATATCCTAGCATTCTATCCTCCATTCTCTTGTTTTTTTTCCCTTCACAATACTTATCCACTAACATGATAGACTGTTGACTTAATATTTTTTGTTCTTCTCCTGCTTGAACATAGAGTCCCTGGAAGAAGTTAGGGTTTTTTGTTTTTTTTTTTTTGAGACAGAGCCTCAAGCTGTCACCCTGGGTAGAGTGCTGTGGCATCACAGCTCACAGCAACCTCCAACTCCTGGGCTCAAACGATTCTCCTGCCTCAGCCTCCCAAGTAGCTGGGACCACAGACACCCACCACAACGCCCGGCTATTTTTTGGTTGCAGCCATCATTGTTGTTTGGCAGGCCCGGGCTGGATTCAGGCCTGGCCTGGATTCGAACCCGCCAGCTCAGGTGTATGTGGCTGGCGCCTTAGTTGCTTGAGCCACAGGCGCTGAGCCAAGAAGTTAGTTTTTTTGTCTGTTCTGTTCATAATTGTATCTCTAAGACCTAAAGCAGTCCCTGACTTATAGTAGGTGATCAGTAAATATTTTTGAATATTGAACAGCAGATCTATTTAAGGTTTAATTTTTTTTAACTGAATTCTTGTCTCTCACCGCCACATCTTTTTCTCATTCTTCAAGTTGCTGTAAGCTGTCCCGCCCACTCTTCATCTTTCACTCGTATGTCTGTAAACTCCTTCTCCATGCCATCAAGTCTGTCCCCTACATGTAGTCTGAGTGATGTTTGTAAAATTGAAATACTATTTTATTATTTGGAACCCTTTATTTTTTGGCTTTTGTCAATTAGAATGAAGTGCTTGTTAAATAAAAGTATGGTATCTCAAACCTCATCCTATGCCTACTAGATTGTAATTTCAAATGGAGATAGTGGTAATCATATTTGAAGAAGTAGCTGAGGTGATTCTGACTGGACATATTGGGCTCACACCAGCTTGTCGGTAAAGTTTCTCAGAGAGTCTGTGAGAGCCTTTATGAGGTGCTGCCTCCTGAGGTCTCTCTTGTCTCCTCCCGTTTATCTTCCACAGCGCTTTCCTATTTGCATTTCTCTCAGGGTGCCATTTTGAGTCTCAGATTTTGCAAAAAATGGTCTTCCCTCTACAGAACATAAGCTTCCAGTACTCTGGCAAAGTTTTATTTATATCCTTCAAAATTCTCCTTTGTCACTTCCTCCGTACAATCTTTTCTGACACCCCATTCAAAATTTACAGTTAACCCCGATGGATGGAGGCAATTATGTCACTAATGTCCAGGTGGCATACCTGAGGAAGAGTAGTGTTTATTGGCCAGGAATGGTGGCTCACACTGTACTCCTAGCACTTTGGGAGGCTAAAGTGAGAGAATTAGTTGAGGCCAGGAGTTTGAGAACAGCTGGAGCAAGAGACCCTGTCTCTACAAAAAAATAGAAAAGTTATGCATCGTGGGACTTGGGACGCTGAGGCAGGAGGATTGCTTGAGCCCAGGAATTTGAGGGTACTATAAGCTGTGATGGCACCACTGCACTCTAGCCTGAGAGATAGAGCAAGACCCTGTCTCAAAAGAAAAAAAAAAGAAGAGGAGGTGGTATTTATTAAAGTGTACTGTATGCCTTTGTATAACAATGTCCTGTTGTGACCTAACCTGAGCCGGCAGTTGTTTACAGATATTAGGCACTTATTGAGAGAGATACCAGCATTTTGGAGACTACAGATAAATGAATGATATAGTTCTCTTCCCCCCAGAACCCGGGCTTGTCATTTTCAAAGCAAAACTCAGACTGAGTTTTGCCACACATACAAAAATTTATTAGCGAGTAAGCACAAAAATAGTCCTATAAACTGTTTTATAATTTGGATCAAGTCCCTACTCTATCGTTTTAGGGAATCTGATGAGCATCTTTTATGAAAGGTTTGTTCAAGGCAAAAATGTTAGTCTGCTTTTAGGATTCAGTTTAACCTAGTTGGGATAGGACAACAGAATTCCCTTATAGGGAACTAATGGCAGAACCAACAGGAATACATGAGCCAATTTTCTAGATTTGTAAACGTGTGTTCCTGTAGAAGCAGTAGTCTCTGTACAGTGTGTATAGCCAGATGACGCGTCTTCAATTCCACTCTCTTCTAATTTTAATTTCTAACATCCATTCTGGCTTTGAGGAAGGGTAAGGATACTAGCTCTCCACATTAACCAATGATTGCATATATTCATCATGGTTTTGTATATTAACTAACTTCTCCAGGATAAATGCCAGGAACCTCTACGATTGTCCTTTAGTCCATTAAAACAAATACTTATTATGCTCTCTATATGAAAATAATTTAAATCATATCTCTCTTCTGGACTCTGGAATTGAAACAGATATTTAACTTCTAATCTCTATCCCCATGTCTAGTACAGTACCTGCTCAGTGGGCCTCAAGTAGTTCCAGACAGAGAGAATGTTTTTTGTTTTTTTTTTTTTGTAGAGACAGAGTCTCACTTTATGGCCCTCGGTAGAGTGCCGTGGCCTCACACAGCTCACAGTAACCTCCAACTCCTGGGCTTAAGCGATTCTCTTGCCTCAGCCTCCCGGGTAGCTGGGACTACAGGCGCCCGCCACAGTGCCCGGCTATTTTTTTTTTGTTGTTGCAGTTCGGCCAGGGCAGGGTTTGAACCCGCCACCCTTGGTATATGGGGCCAGCGCCTTACCGACTGAGCCACAGGCGCCGCCCAGAGAGAATGTTTTTAAATGTCAGGTAGCCACTAGCTGTTTTGTTTTGTTTGTTCTGTTTTTATTTTAATGCTAAATTTCAGACATTGCCAAGCAGTTTTATTAATAATTTAACAAAATTGCCGTAGCTGTCAGAGTGTGTATCTTGACAGTGGCATCTCCTGGCATGGGCTGGAATGACTCGTGTAATTCTGGTGGGGCCAAGCTGAGGTGGCCCCTCGTGGAGGACAGTGGCATCTCCTGGCATGGGCTGGAATGACTCGTGTAATTCTGGTGGGGCCAAGCTGAGGTGGCCCCTCGTGGAGAGAGGTTGCTCTGTCCTCCTCCTAAAGCTTGTGGTTGAGAATGTTCTGCATGGTCTAAATACAGAGCCCTGTTCGGGAACCAGAGGAAGAGTTGTGCAGGGCTGGTATGATTATCGCTAAGGTTGACAAATTACAGGTCTCTTTTGCCAGAGCAGACGAGAGCTCAAAATATAAACTATTTCACCAGATGGATTCCTTATTTATAAAGTCCTTGCTAAAAGAGTGGAATGCTATGAGTATCTCTACGTATACTGCCTGTTGGGAGCATTATGCTTAAGCAAGTTTATTTTTAAATGTGTACTTGAGTTTTTTCTCTTGAGCTAGAATTAGGGCTAATTAAGGAAAGTAGTTTGGTGTTAAACAGTCTATCATTCTTGAGCCATTTGGAGAGTGATTTGGATCAATACTCTATTTTTTCATCTTTTTCCCTACATTTAAATCTCTTGGACTTAAATTGATAATTAATATAGTTATGCTCTGCCTCCCAGCTTAAGTAATAAGTACCTTGTATTAAAATATTCTATAGGAGCACAGTAAAAAAAAGTTGACATTGTTGTGTTGTAGGACAGAAGTTAATCGCTAAAGACCTTTTAAAAATCAGTAGGGAAAGAATGAACAACCCAATAGGAAAGTATATAAAGGAGCTGAGTAAGCATTTAACAAAAGAAGAATTAAATAACCAATAAAAATAAGAAAGATGTCGACTTTCACAAACATAAGATGTAATTAAATCATTAATAAAATAAATTTTTACCTATCAAATGGAGCAATTTAAAAAAAAATTAAAATTTACTGACCTGGGTCAGCAATAGTGGGAAGATGTGTAGCTATTTAAAGCTACTTGGGGTATAAGCCAGTGCAGTCTTTCTACAGAACACTTTGGCAGTCAGACAGTTTTAAAGCTTATGATTTCATTTATAGTAATTCAATTTTTTTTTTTTTTGTAGAGACAGAGTCTCACTGTACCGCCCTCAGGTAGAGTGCCGTGGCGTCACACGGCTCACAGCAACCTCTTAACTCTTGGGCTTACGCGATTCTCTTGCCTCAGCCTCCCGAGCAGCTGGGACTACAGGCGCCCGCCACAACGCCCGGCTATTTTTTGGTTGCAGTTTGGCAGGGGCTGGGTTTGAACCCGCCACCCTCGGCATATGGGGCTGGCGCCCTACTCACTGAGCCACAGGCGCCGCCCTATAGTAATTCAATTTTAAGAACATATCAAGGATTTACAAAGATAGAACTCCAAAGCTATTATTGGTCACAATATTATTTATAATAGCAATATATTTTTTTTACTTTTTAAAGAAATAACCTATATGCTGTCATAGTTCTTTTTAAATTATATGTGTCCATTATTTACAATTATTCAAATATGAATTAGTCTAAAAATTAAACAAGTAATTTATAATATGTCAGCTTCAGGCTGCACCTGTGCCTCAGTGAATAGGGTGCCGGCCAAACTGCAACAAAAAAATAGCCGGGCATTGTGGCAGGCGCCTGTAGTCCCAGCTGCTCGGGAGGCTGAGGCAAGAGCATTGCCTAAGCCCAGGATCTGGAGGTTGCTGTGAACTGTGACGTCATGGCACTCTACCGAGGGGAACAAAGTAAAACTTTGTCTCTAAAAATAAAATAAAATAATATGTCAGCTTTCTTTTTTGCGTGTGACCTTACTTGGAAATATTTGTCAGCTTTTGACCACTTAGTTATTTAGCTATTTTCCTGTGATCAGGAAAGCAATAGGGCTTCAGGAGTCCTTATTCGGAGTGACTTCACTCCGTGAGAATTTGCCCTTTGTTCTCTTCTTTTCTCCCTGCATTCTCCCACATTCTCATCTTCGGCAGCCATTCGGCTTCCACTGTTCCATGTGAAGATGGCTCCTATGTCTGCGTCTTCAGCCATGACCTCTTTTTGGAGTTCCAGACTCTCATTTCCAGCTGCCTTTTGAATATTTCCACCTGGATGGCCTACCAGCCTGACAGACTCTTTATGTCCAAAATACAGACTCACCTCAGCCAAACCTGTGTTACCTACTTCTTTTAATGGGCTGTAAACCTCAAAGGCCCCGAGAGAAACCTTGTTAAGCCCTTCTGTGATGTAACCTTGTTCTTTGCTCTATACGTGAAAGCACCTGCCAAGCCCTTTCATGTTTCTCATGTTTACTCCCCTCCCCACTCCTCTGCTGCCTCGTCCTCCCACCCTCTCCACAGCCCTTCCTCCATAGCAAACTTTGATTTCTTTTCTCTGTCTAGTGCAGCTGTGTTCTGACTGTTCTTCCCAGCATCATTCTTTTTCCTGCCCCCTTTCCCAAAAATGTCATACTACATTCCACTTGTGTTTCTGAACCATATTGCTCCCCTGCCCAGAAAAATAAAGGCTTCCCTCTACCTGTAGAATAAGGTCATGCTCCTGAAGGCATTTTGGTTTGACCACATTCTGGCCCCACACACCTTTTCAGTTTTCTTTTCCCTTTTCAAGAACTCTGCACTTTAGCAAATAAAATATTCCTTGTTCCCATGTATGTTCAGTATTTTCCCACCTTTGAAATGGCCTGTTTTCCAACTTCATGTTTTTCTTTTGAACTCATGAGCTCACATACTTCTCCTTCCATAAACTGTGCTGTCATCTGTCATAACACTCTCTTAGTATTTCCTTTTATGTTCTGCTTGGCATTAGTTGAGTGAATTATAACTAATGCTGATCTCTGTTGTCTGTCCTGCCTCATGTGGACCAGAAGCTCTTGTCAGGAGATACTGCACTTGTTCTTATTGCTATATTCTTTTTCTCAGTATTAGTTTCATTTTTACAACAGTGTAGATTTGGAGAATTTACCTTCCCAAAGCCTGAGCTTATTTAATGGTGAGCTATATTATTCACAGCATGAAATCTTAGCAAATATATAAGTGGGGTGTCCAACCTGTAGCTTGTGGGCTGCATACTGATTTTGTGAAGACTTTTTTTCCTTATACATGGTGTTGGATATCATAAAAAGTATGCACAGACATTTTTTGCTAATCATCTTTCATCAGTGTTTGTGTATTTTATGTGTGGCCCAAGACAATGCTCCTTCTTCCAGTGTATAGCAGAGAAAAGAAAAGGTTGGACACCCCCCAAACTGTAAAGGGATTTAACTCACGTAGATTGCCCTTTCCCTCTCAGCCCCATATAATGTGCCGACTGATGCAGTGAACTAAATACATACATACATTTTATGAAGTTTCTAATTGTATAATTAGGAAGTGAGATTTACCTTAACTAAGCAATTAAAACCTACAATTTTAAGAGTTAGACTTTTTATAGTAAATAACAACTTAACTAGATTTGTATAGACCCAAGGCAGCAGTGATGATAGTAATGTGTGTGTGCTTCGTAAGTAGATGGGGAAAAGACTTCAGAGTTGTGACTGTAGACTTGGAAAATACCTTTTGCAGTTTAACAGGTCCTTGAATAACATCATTTCATTCAATGTCATTGCGGTATAATGTTGATGAGGCGAAAAATTGATTCCTGGTCAGGGCCAAAGTCTGTGTAGAATTTGCACCTTCTCCAGGTGCTCCGGTTTCGTTCCACATTCCAAAGCTGTGCCCTTAAGTGAGTTGGTGTGTCCACATGGCACCAGCCTGAGCGAGTTAGGTGAGTTGGTGTGTCCACATGGCACCAGCCTAAGCAAGTTAGGTAAGTTGGTGTGTCCACATGGCACCAGCCTGAGCGAGTTAGGTAAGTTGGTGTGTCCACATGGCACCAGCCTGAGTGAGCGTCGGGGGCGTGAACACACCTGTGCTGGGATGTCATCCTGGCTGGGCCTGGTTCCTGTCTTGTACCCTGAGCTTCCAGGATGGCCTCTGGCCATCCTCAACACTGAATTGAGTATTTGGGTAAATAATTATCTTACTTGTTTTTATTAATCTTTCTTAAATGTATGTATAGCTCACATTTCAGTGCTTAATATTAGAAGTATTTTGGTCTTTGTATAGAAGTTTGGTGATGTTTTGTGACCAGAAATATGCCATAGGAACTTAAATCTTGTTTTTGTCAAATCACTGTGTGCGGAAACTGGTTTCGTTTTATGTCCTGTCTATAAAGTTAAAGTGGAAGCTGTGGCTGGTATTGAAAGAGGACTTAGATGGGAGAGTTGAGCATTGTGCTCACACGTGTGCCACTCCTCAGGCTGTGAGCCACTTGGGAAGGAATGCGGACTACTGATTTTGTCAAACAGACTGCAGGTGTCCCCTCCTGGAGCAAGGCATGGAGGAGGAGTACAGAGGGAGGTTGTTTTCCCTCTAGACCGCCTCAGTTCCTGTGCTGCTTTTGCCACCCACGTAGTGTTTCTGTGACCTTTGGTAAGTTTCTTTTCCTCATTGGGGTTCAGTTTTCTAATCTCTGAAATAGGGAGATTAATAGTACCTACCTCAAGTTTACTGTGAAGGCTAAAGGAAATAATCCATGCCTGGCTTATAGTAAGTAATTAGTAGATGTTAGCCAAAAAACTCTGCAAAGGGCATGCGTGGTACAGTGTGCCTGAGGCAATGTTTCTTTTTTTTTTTTCTTTTTTTTTATTGTTGGGGATTCATTGAGGGTACTATAAGCCAGGTTACACTGATTGCAATTGTTAGGTAAAGTCCCTTGAGGCAGTGTTTCTTAATAAGATAAATTTTCAGATAGTAAATCTCTTCCCCTCCCCTTCAAGGTAAAAGTAGTAGTTTCATAAGCCATCAAATTTGAGTTCTCTTTCCTTTGAATCTCTGTTTTAAAATAATTCAGTTTAAAAAGAAGGAAAAAAAGTTTCCTGATTCTACTTCATTTTGAAGCCTTCCAATGCCAGAAGTAAATATCTTTAGATTCCAAAGAGATATTGCAAACCTTTTCCTTCCTTTAACTTTGAAAAGCAAATTTATAGTGTTTCCTAACTTAAGAACATCCTCAATCATGTATATTTTCATATCGAAAGGGAAAAAATATTATTTAATTGTTTTATTCATGTTTAAATATGTTTTTCTCAATAGGAAGTTGAAATATTTAAAATTGATGTCTCTGAGAAGGCAGATTAGGAACATACCTCAGAATTAGACGGTGAGGAATTAGATGGTTTCTTTTTTGGGCTTCTAGTTTGCTGGGCCACAGTGATGTTTTTCATGTTATCCTTTTTGCATTTATAATTGTGGACTGCTGCCTTTCCTAGGGCTGGTATTAGCAAGTTAATTGAGTTGGCACATTAAGTGTAGGCTCTGTGGAGTACTCCTCCCCTCCTTTCTTCTCATTTTTCAGTTTCTCTATCACAAAACAGAGCAACAGAGACCCAAGGAACACTAGATTAGACTAAAGTGGTATTGGCCACTCTTAAATAATACATTTAGGTAAAGGTAATTGAGCTATATCAGGGATTGTAAGACTTAACACAATTTAATTAAATTTTTATTCAATGCAATTTAAATTTTTATTGTATCTTTTATTTTTTCAAAAAGTCTCACTTGGAACTCAAATACTGTATAGGAAACAGCTAAGCACTGCCACTAGTTGAAGATGAGCATAAAGCCTGCTTATTTGGACACTTCTCATTTCATGTTATCCCCCAGCAGTCCCCACCTCTGTCTGTGTACCTGTGTGTAACCTTAGGTCTCTAAGGAAAGCAGTTAGAAGTGACTAATACAGGCAGATCCCATGTTGGGGTATAATCCTGGTATCCTCAGTTCTGTTCCATTCTGGGATAGCTGTCTCATCCTGACCCTTTCCTACCGAGTCCATGTTATTTCCGTTTCAGCATGTGTTAATAGTAATTTCATTCATTTATTGACATAGGCTGAAAACCTCAGTCATCTTTAACTCTTCTCCACTTCCAACCATTAAATCATGGTGGTTTTCTGCCTGCAGAGTATATCCCACTTCAACACTCTGGATTCAGCCTCTTTTGTTTCCCTCCTGCAAATTGCAGTAGGCCACTTAGTCTTCTCTTTTCTCTCTTTCCTTCCTGTAGTCTAGTCTGGTGGTTAGTTACATGGGTTCAGGAATCAGATTCCCTGCATTCACCTGCCATGTGACTGTGAGAATACCAGTTAGCTTTTCTGGGCCTTAGTTTCCTTAACTAAGTTAAATTAAGATGGGAATGCTTGATACTATTTACTTCACATTGTTGTGTCAGATGAGTAATTTATATTACATGTAAATTATTAATACTTAGAATAGTACTTGGTAAATAATAAATATCCGATGAATGTTAGGTGGTGAGTGATATTTGCAGCTGTTGCTTTTTATGCAATACTGGATTCAGAGTGATGTTATTAAAACGTTAGTCTGATGCCCTCTCCGTTGGCTTCCTGTCCCAGGGCACTGCAGCCCTGTGTTACCTGGTACCTCTCTGGTCATTGCTGGCCCTTGCTGCTCTGTTCCGGTCACACTGGCACTGCTGCTTCCCACCTTGTTTAGCCGTTTCTGTGTTTGCACTTCTCTCCCCATGACCCCCCGCCACACACACCCTCCCTGCAGATAGTCGCCCACCTCGCCACTCCTCCGTGTGTATCTTCACTCAGGTTCAACCACTGTTGAAGAGTATTGTGCCATTCTTCTCTATATCCTTTCTTGACTTAATTTTTTTTCAAATTTTATGTAAAGATAGCTTTCACTACCTGACACTGCCCACCATCACATATCTGCTTGTTGGCTGTTTACCTCACTAGGCTAGATTTCATAGTACGGTAGTTCCCTCTTATCTGGGGGAACACCTTCCCAGACTCTCAGTGGATGCCTGAAACTGGATAGTACCTAATTATGTGCTGTGTTTTTTCCTGTCTATACATACCTATGATGAAGTTTAATTTATAAATTAGGCAGAGTTAGAGATTAATGATAACTAATAGTGAAATAGAACGATTATAACAATATGTCACCATCACTACTCTTGTACTTTGGGGCCATTATAAAGTAAAATAAAGATTACCTGAACATAAGCTCTACTGAGAAAGTACAGTCAGTCCAGGGTACCTGAGAAAACAGGATTTTTTTTCTTTCTTTCTTTTTTTTAAGAGGATTTGGGTTTAAAATGCTTTCTAGTCTCTTAGGGATGAAACACTGAGTTACTTTTTCACTATTCAGTTGAATATGAATTTTAAAATTAATTTCTGTCATTTATCTTAAAAATGATATGGTATTTAATTACTTTTTGATAACTATATACTGATACATTGATTATGAAGAAATGAAGGATTTCAAGAATACTTCATAATTTTGAACATCTTTATTTTTTCATAATTCCTAAGAATTATTTTTTTAAATCACCCTTATCAATTTCAGTTGATTATTATATACTTTGCTTCTAGAGAATGTACATTATTTTGTGCTTTTTGATTTGGGCCTCTTTGTCGTCTTCATGGGTAATACCCAGCAGTGTTCTGTACCATCCCTTGTTATAATCTAAGCAAAAAGATGATTTCCTTTCTGATTTGAAGAGGGGTTACTCACATGCTAATTTGTTTAGTCTTTTTTATAAAATCACTGGTGTTAGATATGTGGAGCTGGCCTTCTAAATTATGCCTCTCAAATTGGTACCATTCAGAGACAGTAATCAGAAGGGGAATTCGACTGGGACAGCTTAGCTTACCTTAAGGTGGTAACATAGGTGTTCTGAGGAGACCTCAGGAAGGAAAGAAATCGCCCATGGAGAAGACAAAACTCTCTTTATCTTGTTATCCATATGTATAAAGATCATGAAAGAGGGGCCTTGAAATTTCCTGGCATTTGGGTTTTTTAGCGGGGGCACTGGCTCGTGATGGCCAAGGGATTCTGGTGGTTCTGCTCTGTGAGCCTTCAGTGTCGTCTCTTCCCATCACTGCACAGCAGAAGCCACCAGGTCTTGAATTGACCACCGACCTACCCTGTTTATAAATGTTTTAGAACAGCTTTACCTTTTCTTATCTACAGAATGATTTTTATTAGAAGAATTTAAATGTAAGTCAGGATTAGCCAAAAATCAGTGATCTGATTTATAAGCTGTTCTCCCTTTTTATTTATGTATGGTCTATTAAAATCATCGTTATTATTATTACAGGCCATGGTTGCTTGTTATCCAGGCAATGGAACGGGTTATGTACGTCATGTTGATAATCCAAATGGAGATGGAAGATGTGTGACTTGTATATATTATCTTAATAAAGACTGGGATGCCAAGGTATGCAACTTAATTGAGCACTTATTTTTTTCTCACAGGTATTTTTTTTCCACAAGAATTAAGATTCATACTCCATATGGTGAGACTGTCTTTACCACATAAAACAATTAAAAAATTTCTCTATTACATTTGTTTCAGTCTCAGGTATTAGGAATTTTTTTTTTGGAGACAGTCTCACTCTGCTGCCCCAGGCTAGAGTACAGTGACTTAGTCCTAGCTCACAGCAACTTCAAGTTCCTGGGTTCAAGTGATCCTCCTGCCTCAGCCTCTGGAGTAGCTGGGGACTATAAGCGCCTGCCACAACGCCCAGCTAATTTTCTGTTTTTAGTTGAGATGGGGTCTCACTCTTGCTCAGGCTGGTCTCAAACTCCTGAACTCAAGGCATCCTCCTATCTTGGCTTCCCAGAGTGCTAGAGTGTAGAGTGTAGAAGCATGAGCCACTACGCCCGGCAAGTAGTACATTTTTTAAAATGTGAAACAAATACTAACATGTCTCCTATGACATAATACCTATAGTTAACAATATAGTGTCATGCACTTACAATTTTAAGAGAGTAGATCTCATGTTGGGTGTTCTTCCCCCCCTCAAAAAAAAAAACCCACAAACACACAGGCTAATTTGGGAGGTGATGGATATGTTTATTGTCTTAATTGTGGTTATTGATGGTATCAGGGGTGTATATATATGTTCAAACTCATCAAATTGTAAACTTTAAATGTGTGTATTTTTTATGTATCAGTTATACCTCAGGAAAGCTGAATAAAAAGTACTAATATATTTTTAAAAGTAGGTTCACTTACCTTCAGACATTGAAGCATTTATGCAGAATTTTACTGACTTTTCAAAAAATAATCTTTATTGAAGTTCTTTTTAATAGTTTTTATAAAAACACTTCTGAGAACAGTTATTTTATAGGGGCTTTGAGGGGTGATGATCTATAAACAGTTGTTACGGATTATTTTCTGGTCTGTTCTTTGCATTGTTGTAGGAATGTTATGTGGCATCGAGTTGTTGAATTAAGTATCAGGGGCAGAATTCCATCTTTCCCTGATTATGAAAACACTAGAAGTTTATCAATATTGACAAACTGTGTAAAATCGGTTATAAAGTACAACATATTTAATCTCTTTTGTTTTAAATATATATTCCCCTAGTATTAACCTGAGTTTCATTGATGGCTGTGCAGACTGATTTTGGGGGTTGGTTTTAAAAAATCTTAAGTATAACATTCAAATAGCAAAGTGAACAGTGTACAGCTGAGTAGATTTTCAGAAAGTGAACACACCTTTGTAGCTGGCGTCATTTTCTTTTTACATGATAATAAGCTTTAAAACACTATTTTTTCCTCCTCCCCACAAACACACAAATGGAAACCTCCCAACTCTACGATGTGCAAAAACCTGCTCCTACCCAAAAAGTGTTTTGAATTTAGAATTCATAGTTCTCCAGTAATCTTTCTAGACCGTCTAGTCCAAGTTCAAAACGTAGTAAGTTTACTGCTAAGTAGATATTGAGGCATTATGTCAACAAGCATGGCTTTTTCTGTTACAGATTTCAAAGCTTGAAATAGAAAAGTAAATTTGATAATTCATCTTGAGCCCAAGGCACAAAACAGATTGATGTGACTTTAGTTAAAAGTTGCAGACTTAAAAACTGACTTTTTGTCAGATTTTATAAATATCTGGAAAGCTAGAATTATGATCAGCTGTTAACTTCTAGATTGTGTTAGGCTGTTTCTAGGCTGATGTCATTACAATTTGTAAATGACCTAACTAAGGTCATTAATATATAGGTTTTAGATGAGGACATAAGCAGAGAAAAGTCCCTAGTGTTTCCATGTAGAATAGAAAACTTGGCCACTGCAAGGCTGCACTGAGTATGTGCAGTGTGCCAGACACTGTTCTGGGTGCTGGGGATGTAGCAGAAATGGAGTTAGCCCTGGGAGATCAGTAGATTGACAATTACAGTTAGTTGTGGCGAGTGTCAGGACAGATTGCTGTTAGGAGCACATAGGAGGACCACCTAGTTAAGAGGTCAGGGAAAGTTTTCCAGAGCAAGAGTGGGAAGGTCAGCTAGCCATTTCTCCTTGAACATTTTCAGCATATTACCTGTGATAGTCCTGGTGACTCCGGTCAAAGGGAAAGGGGCAGGAAAAAAGAAGACATGTTCTCAGTCACAGCCTGGAGGTTATTTTTTTATTTGTGTATATTTGTGGGGTGCAAGTACAGTTTTGCTACATTGATACATTGCATTGTGGTGAGGTCCAGGCCTTCAGTGTACCCACCACTGGAGCACATTGTACCTGTCAAGGAATCTCCCATTATCCCCACCCCTGAGTCCCCCTGCAGGTCATAGATGTTTGCATGATTGCCCAAGGAATCACTCTGAACAACACTAGAACCCGAGGAAGATGGGAAAGGGTACCAAGTAGCTAGAATTTAACTTACCTGAAGATGAACCTGATAAACATTTTCTCTAACTGTACATTCTGGGAACAGATTCAAACCCCATGGTGTCTTGATCAGGTATTCACGTTTCTATTTTAAGAGTCTACTTTCTTAGGAGTGTAGTTATTCAAGGGTAAAAGCTGCTTGGTTGGTTGGGTTTTGCCTAGCTTTTATCTTTCCCAGACTGTAAATACCACAAGGACAAGGTATGTCTGCATTATTCCCTACCCCACTTCCAAGTGCAGTACATGCCTAGTCAGTATTAGAATGAGAGATGAATCCATTTAATCCTAAACTGACGATAATATATTTAAGTAAATACTAAGTCTTTTATGGATGGAATCAAGCTTCATGAAGCAGGTCGTCTTTATGTGTCAGGCCCAGTCTGGAAAGGGAGAGCTACACATACATTGAGTATTTTCCTGCCCTAATAGTGACCACATGCGTGCTAATGGTGAGGATGATAGGGACGGTAGTAAATGATACTTTCAACTGATATATTGAATTCTTTAAATTAGAATGTGACTGTCCTATTCAGTATATGTTGAACTTTAAAATACAATAAACTTATTTGATATAATAAGCCATTTATAATAATTTAATGAAGAAGATTTAAAATGTATCCATTTTAGGCTCAGTGCCTGTGGCTCAAGTGGCTAAGGCGCCAGCCACATACACCTGAGCTGGCGGGTTCTAATCCAGCCCGGGCCCGCCAAACAACAATGATGGCTGCAACCAAAAAATAGCTGGGCCTTGTGCCGGGCGCCTATAGTGCAGCTACTTGGGAGGCGGAGACAGGAGAATCGCGTGAGCCCAGGAGTTGGAGGTTGCTGTGAGCTGTGATGCCACAGTACTCTACCCTGGGCTACAGCTTGAGGCTCTGTCTCAAAAAAAAAAAAAGTATCCATTTTAAGTGTAGGTTAAGGAAAATCATTAGCATACATAAATAAGACATGTTTACTAGTTTTCAAAACTTTCAGGACTTTTAAATTCAGACAATAGTCATCTGTTTCATCAAGTATTTATAAAAATCCATAAAACAAGAAATGAATGTTTCCTTGCATCAATGAATATACTTAATCTTATTTCATCTTCATACTTTAATCAAGATGTATTCATGAATATTCAATTAAAAATTTCAATTTATTGAAATAGTCTTTTTCCCCCCTTCTAAATTTAATCTTGCAGCATTTTGGTTATTCTACTCTTTTTCTAGGTAAGTGGAGGTATACTACGAATTTTTCCAGAAGGCAAAGCCCAGTTTGCTGACATTGAACCCAAATTTGATAGACTGCTGTTTTTCTGGTCTGATCGTCGCAACCCTCATGAAGTACAACCAGCATATGCTACAAGGTAGTATTCCTTTTAAGAAAAAATTGGTTTAGGGTATGGTAGGACAGGGAAGGGATCAGTATAATAAACTTGACAGCTTTCTAATGAGTGTTTTCCAGCTCTCCAAGTACTCTTCACAGGCCTTTTAATTTGAATAATTATATAAGATTTGTTGCAGACGTTTTAATTTGAATGATTGTATGAGATTTATTAGTGCTAAATATGTCTTTCTTTGCATGACCACTTTGTGTTTGGGGTAAGAAAAGGAAGCAGGGTCTCTCCCATCCTTCTAGCTCTGTCTCCTTGCTTTCTCCGTTTCTAACCTACTATCCATTCTTTAATTTTGTGAAAGTATTTCACTGGGGAGAGAAAAAGATTAAAGAAGGAAAAGGAAAGGTTTTTTAAAAGATGGTGAGAGAGGGCGGCGCCTGTGGCTCATTGAGTAGGGCGCTGGCCCTATATACTGAGGGTGGTGGGTTCAAACCCAGCCCCGGCCAAACTGCAACAAAAAACAGCCAGGCCTTGTGGTGTTATGGTCCCAGCTACTTTGGAGGCTGAGGCAAGAGACTCGCCTAAGCTCAGGAGTTGGAGGTTGCTGTGAGCTGTGATGCCACAGCACTTTACCAAGGGTGACAGAGTAAGACCCTGTCTCTAAAAAATAAGAAAGGTGAGAGAGAAAAGAGAAGAGGTAACCAGAGATTACAAGAGCAAAAATAAAGTCGAAAATAGGTTGCTGTGGGTGGGAGTTAATGTTAGAAAAATAACCCTCTAGCTTTAATAATAATAAGCATTATTCATTGTACTCTTTTCTGTAAGGTTTGGACTTCTCAACCTCTTAAGCACAAATGCTTTTCTTTTTTTACCATTTGTCATGTCTGAGTTAAAATATTAAGATTGTCAAAACAGGATGTTGTAGACATTGTTCTGACAGTAAATATTTGTACAAAACTGTACAGTTTTTAAAACACTGCAGCTATTTTTCTTCATAGAAAAAACTGTGAGCATCTAATAGGGAGATGCTGGCATTCATTGCTGTCTGGCCTAGCAGGTGCCACAAGGTACCTGCAGGGGCGATAGCATCCCTGAGAGCCGACATTAGTAATGGAGGCACTGCAGAGCTGACTGCTGACTCTCCCTTTCACCCCTTTCTTTCTTGGCTGTGTTGCCTTCTCCATAATTCACACAGTGAGTTGAAAGCTAAACAGTTTGTGGCCAGAGGACATAAAGTCCCCAGTGGAAACCAGGGGATGGCTGGTCACATCTGCTCCGCATCCAGGTGCAGTCCTTTCCCCCACTGCCTCTGTAAATGTTTATTGACCCCATAGACCTCCTTTTTTATGAAATCTTGAGTTTGGCTTGGTCTTATCCTTACCGATGAAGAAGTAACAAATACAGTACTTGGCGGCAGTAAGTAAATGCCAGCCGGTGTGGAGGGAGGGTTCTGTAGAAGCTAGATGGAGGGACGGGCATGTGGGGGGGGGGAAGGAAGCAGGAACACAGCAGTACTCTGGGATGGCTAAAGTGGTACGGGGAAAAGGATTCTTGAAAGCAATCAACAGGAGATGAGGCTGGAAAGTGAGAATGACATTTGGTAGTTTACAGTTTTTAGGTAAGGACAAGGGGCTGTAGAGGGAGCTGATCCAGATGTTATGACTCTAGTTGCTGTGTAACTTAAGTTTGGGGCCTGGGCAAAAGACATGCAAATCATATATCTGAGCCCCTTGTCCTATTACCAGGGCCACTCAAAACAAGAGAAGACACTACAACATAGTCAGAAAGCTGGGGAGCAGAGTGTGGAAATGAGGAGGCTGGGGCATCAGCTGAGGGTTCTGTGCACCTCTGACCCAGCTCTGACCCTGCTCTGCATTGAACTGTGCCGCAGACATGTTACATGATTTCGTTCTGTCACATGTACTGGCTCTGTGTTTGATTAGTGTTCTTTTCCCTGTATGACCACAAGACCATACTGATTTTAACTAATTGCTGTGTTCTGCTAAGGAATTGATGATTTGTAGTGTGCTGTCCTTCCTGTTGTTCATATTAGAAGATGTAACTATGTACTTTATAGTACTTAACAAGTAGGAGATGCCACATTTATTTGGGGAATGAGATATTCCAAATCAGTGAAATTAAAAAAAAAAAAAAAAGCTTAAGCTATATTTTAAACATCACAATGTAATTGTTTTGATAAAAATCCTAAAAGATTCTTAGTGTAATTTAATTGTCTTGATGACTCAAAGTTATAATTGTAAATATCCGTCAGTCTTTGCTTATGAGATAGTGATATCCTCAGAGGCTGCTGAGACCGTTGGCCTCCCTGCACTGAAGGAACCCAGGCTGCTAGGCCTTGAGCCCTTTTATATATTTTTCTTTTCTTCTTTTAATACTTTTCTATCGATAATGTACTTTTTCTATAAAAGCCATTTTTTTACACTTTAATTGTCTCTAATCTGCAGTGGGTTTGCAAAAAAGATGGTCAAGTAGGTGGAATTAGTGTTAAGAAAGTAATAAAAACGCACCAACTTCATGACATCAATTTTAGCCTCTCCAGGTTCTCACCTATATTCCTTAGCATTAAATTAAGGTTGCTGGATAAGTGAGTTGTTATGATACTCATTTTTCCTTTGATATTATTCCCATTTAGACATATTTTTGTCATTATGAATTTTAATATACCATTGCAACAGCATACCACTTTTCTCCCCAGTGTGATCATTCTTACCCTATTCTAAATTTTCTTTTAGGTACGCAATAACTGTTTGGTATTTTGATGCAGATGAGAGAGCACGAGCTAAAGTAAAATACCTAACAGGTAAACATTTGGGGCCAGGGTATACTGGAACAAAAGTACCCTGCCATCAGGTAGTGCTTTCCAAAAACTCCAGTGTAGTCATTGTTAACACTATGAATACTTTCTCCTTGTGTTTGTGATATTCTTTAATTCCCCCCCCCCGTTTTTTTTACAAAGGACATTTGGTAGCACTCTTAATAAGTTACCTTCATTTTTATCTTTAACCAACAAAATTGATCAAAGATTAGAAAAGTTTGAGGCAAAGAAGTCTGAGTAGATTATCCAGGTAACAAACTGAGTTTCCTGTGATTATCCTTTTTATCATGGGTTACTTTAGGTAACAGCCATCTGGCTTCCTCTCATTCTCTTCTTAGAAGGAAGTTAATCCTTTTCCTTTTCAAATATACATGCTCTGAACAGTATTCCAGGTCTTCCATGTTGAATGTGGACATGAAGAAAATCAATACAAAGGAGATGAGTTGAAATGCCAAAATCAGTAAATGAGTCGGGCATGTAGATTCTGTATCTGTTGATGGTGTGTGTAGGTGAGCACTCTTGTATTCAACCTGAAGATCCTTCATTCTCCCAGTTTTCCCCTGCCCAGCCCAGCTACAGATGGTCTCTCTTAGAGCAGTGGGTCTGAGTTTCCCGTCTGATGGACTGATGAATTTACCTGACTTTCCTTTAATGCTACCTTAAATCTCCAAAAGTCTGCTCAGTGTTCACCTCACTGCTTAGTTATATTGACTGGAGCCACTGATAATCCCATGTCACTCCCCCCTCTTTTTTCCCACTTCACCCTTTTATAAAAGTATAAAAAAATGAATGCTTATGCATTTTCTGTGTATTTTAAAGCCATTGTTTGTGGCAGAAGCCCACTAGTGTGCTTTCAGTGATGCTGAGCATTCTACTGTTTTAAAGTAATCCAAACTGCTTTTAAAATAAAAAGGAGACAGAATCATTATCTCTGTGCAGAGAATAGTTACCCTTGGAGTTTAACTAGTTCAAAGTAACACGTCATACTAGAACTCTGAGGGTAGTGTTCAGAAGTGTAAGGGCGAAAGTTTTCAGACGGTGTTTGCAAAGTTGAAATATTGTCCATAGTGTTTAGGAATTCAGTGGGAAGCAGGAACAGAAGCTCACTGGTATTTAATGAATGAATGAAAACAATTTTTGTTTCTTTTTACCTTGCAGGTGAAAAAGGTGTGAGGGTTGAACTCAATAAACCTTCTGATTCAATCAGTAAAGACGTCTTATAAAGCCTTTGATCCAGCAATATCTTACTTCATCTTCAATAATTGTTGATGCTGTTTGTTAACTTGTGAATAAATGAGATAAAGAAAAATAGACCACCAGTTGACATTTTAATAAGGAAACAAAGAACTTTTTTGTGTTTCATCAAACAGAAGATTTTGACTGTTATGAGTGTGTACTGCATGATCGACTCCAAATCTGTGACTGCTTATGGGAAGAAGATAAGCTACCAAATGAAAATGGTTTTTACATCTGGACATGAAATAAGTGCCCTATGTAGAATTTTTTTCATTCTCATATTTTGCCAGATCTGTCATCTAGCTGAGTTCATTTCATCTCTCCCTTTTTTATATCAAGTTTGAATTTGGGATAATTTTTCTATGATTAGGTACAATTTATCAAAACTGAATTGAGAAAAAAATTACAGTATTATTTCTCAAAATAACATCAATCTATTTTTGTAAACTTCTTCATAGTATTAAATTTTGCCCTAAAAGACCTTAATTATGATTGTTGCCAGTGACTGATTTTCTTTTTACTTAAAATAAGAAAAGGAGCACTTTAATTACATCTGAAAAATAAGTATGTTTTGTAGTCCTATCTTATACTAATTTGAACTCTTAAAGATTGCTGCTGTCTTTCACATTGTTAGTAATGAAACCTAACAGTAAAATAGTCACCATTTACTATCAATAACTTTAATTCATGTTTTATAAGAAAAAATACACAGTAAGAAGGGTTTCTTTTTTAAGTTGAATTTTTTTAAAAACTAAAGTGACTGGCACTAAATGAACTTGAGGTTATCCTCAACTTCAAGTTCCTAAGATAAAAGGGCTTTCTTAAGCTTTCAGGTTTATCCTGTAGATGTAGACAGTAATGTCCCATTTCTAATCTTTTGCTTCTCCTCACACTGATCGTACTTCCAAACCTGGTATTATGTTTTCTTCCTAATACTATGATCCATTTGATCTGGAGATCACAACCGTCTCTCTTGAAACGTTATTGGGGAGGTTATGTACGCATTGAGCCAACAGGTGTTGTTATAGACTTGATGTTCACTGACTCTGCAGACAGCTGTTGAGGCATTCCCCAAATGCAATATCAGCCTTCTTACCAGTACTAAAAGATTTAGCTTAGGGGGGGAAAAAAAAAACGCAAAACCAGATAATTTTATTTTTGTGTTTCATGGGTTTTCTTGTTTACTTTTTAGACAAAGAGAAGAAATATTACAAAATCACACAAGGCCTACCAGACTTCTGTATTTAAAGAACGAATTAGGATGACTGTCTTAGCCTTCACTTTCCTGGGTTCTTTAGCAAAGCTGAAAGGGTGTATCCATATTTTGCAGAAATTAAGGGTGTAAGTCTTTGCCCACTTAGGTTTTCTGTCTCTGTCCTTGATCTTCTTTGCCAAAATGTGAGTAGACACAAATTTTCTGTATATTTCAACTATAAGACATTTTTAGCATCTGTATAGTTTGTATTCAATTAGAGGCCTTTTCGGAAAGCTCAGTAATTTTTATTAAAAGATTGCTATCGTTCATGTAAAACATGAAAAAAATTGCTTAGTGAAAATGACAGTGTGAACTTAGGGTGGGATTAAATATTCAGTATTGTGATCTCACTTAACAGAAATTACAGGAGAACATGATAGTTTATTGTTGTTCTTCCTTTCCTATATTCGGTTTTGTTCCATTTCCTCTCCTTCACTCCAGATGGTAACAAAACATCTCTACAGTAAGTGCCTCTGTCAACCCAGCTTGGGAGTGCAAATTATCTTTACCATGTGGTCTACAGTATGGTGCATAGCATTAGGCCACAACTCAAAAGCACTGTCATTTTTAGTGTTAGCAGAAATTGTCTTATGTTGGTGGGAGGTTTGTTTGATTGTCAAGATATACAGCAACAGCCTTTAAATTTGGGAGCCCCTGTTGTCATTCAAATGTGTACCTCTACAATTGTACAAAGTATCAGATTCTACTATTTGTGGGTTGTGCTTGCCAGATAGGTCTTAAAACTTGTGTATTTTTGGGAAAAGTTTATATACGTTTTTGGAAATCATTGTGAAAGATCAAGAAATCCGGATAGCCATTTCTTTAATATCCATTTAAAATCTGTTTATTTCATGCTAGTGGCATCATTAACTTGTCACCAAGCAGGACTCTATTTAAAACTATTTATGGCCTGTATGTGTTTAATCTGGTTAAAGATAAAGCTTCATAATGCTGTTTTTATACAACACATTAACCAGCTATAAAACACAGATCTTTATCAATAGCAGACAAAGAATTTCAGGATGCATATACAGAGAGACTATAAAGTCATGTAGTTTGAAAAGTGGTGTTTCATTATGAAAGAGCTCTCAAGTTGCTTGTAAAGCTAATCTAATTAAAAGATGTATAAATGTTCTCAAAAAAATTATGGTTATTTCCTTCTGTCTTGTTTTTTAATCCCTTATCATACATAAGCTTTCCAGTTTTTTCATCAGATCTTTGACTTGGTCCAGAACATTTGGTATTAATTTTCATAAGGAGAGAAAAAAAACAGAAAACATAGGACTCCAACAATTTTAGAAACTTCTGGGGGTAATTGGAATGTCTTTGGGATCCATGAGCTCTGTTTGGATTCTTAACATTTGAATTCTTACCCTTTTAATGGGATTTTTAAAATTGTTTTAACATTCATAGCTGTTGAGCATGTCTGTCACTCCTCTCCTGCCAAAGGGAGGGGCATTAGGTATTTATCTCTAATTGTCATAGGTGTCCTATTGTGTATGTACAAGAAAGCTTAATTTGTGTGATCACACATTAAAATGTAAGAGCTTTTATAATGTGAGATCAAAATATATGTTCACATATCTCTTATGTAAACAATTTTTTAGTGTGTTGTTTTTGTTATTTCCCTGCCTATGGTAGGGCATTTGGGGAATTGCACTGAAATATAGCTGGGTGGATTGAAGGAGAGGGTAAAGGAGTTTGGGATGAAGACTACTTAAATTCTGTGGGGGTAATCAGAAGAACACAGAATTAACAAATCTCTAGTTTTGGCTCAATCACTTAAGTGACCTTTTGAGCCCTTTGTATATGAAAGCAAGCACAATATCTTCAAACTTACAAGAATTGTATGAGACCTAAGTAAAATGCAGTATGCAAAGTACTAACAGGGCATAGAACAATGTTCAACCAGTAGTATGCCCTCTCCTTTACCAATAATGTGCTAACATAATTGTAGGGAGAGAAGACTGGGAGAGAAGTTTGAATAACTGACGGTTTTATCAGTTATAAATGTTAATCATTTGGAAGCAAGAGTGTTAATTTTTTAAATCAATGGTAGGTAGTTTTATAGCTTAAGTTAAATCACAGGTACATCACATTTTGTCAGATTATTTCGCTAAGTGCATATGGTCCAAGACAGCTGTATTTGGGGTATAGACTGCAGTGATATATATTATATATCAAATAATAGTTCATTAGATTTTTTTTCAATTAGTTTATGAACATTCAGAAGTAAATATCTAGTCTCTATTTCTATAAGAATAATTTTTTTGACTTCTAAGGACATGAATTCATCCCCCAGATTTTGTTTTTGGTTTTAATGCAGATTCTTTACATGAGCACCAGCAATTAAATTTTATCTGAAATATGGCAATACTCAGGGATGTACCATTGGACCAATGAGATGTGTAAAGGGCATGGCCTCATGAACTGTAAATAGTTTTATAAGTAGAACACAGCCAAGGGATAGCCTGAACAGCTGCAGGTAGCTAAAATTCTTTCTGTGACTATTTATTAATTATCAAATATTATTGATAATTTTTGCCCTGAATAAGATGTTATCAAGGTCAAAGAGTTAATAGGGTAAAGTCTTCCCTTCATTGAGATTAGGACTTTTTCTGCTAAAATTAGTATATTCCTATCGTGTTCTACAAAATACCTTTACACTTTTTTCTTTCAGCATACAAAGCAAAGTAAATTCTATCTCCATTTAAAATTAAAACAGGATCAGACGAGTGAGTTGCTTGCAGTCACATAGCTCACTCCTGGTAGAAAGCCATAGTTTTAGCATGGGCTTTTCTTGTTTAATTTTGTTAAAGTAGCAAAATCAACTTACTCTATATGAGAGTTGGTAGAAAAAATAGTACTCCCTCACATTCTTCCCCTGAGAAAGCAAGTTTCAGCTCTTCTAAATGATTCTCTGGATAACATGATCACATTGCTCCATCTCGATTTTTCCAATGTTAAGGCATTATCTACTTACTTCACCACATGGAAGATGAGAACATAAGTCTCTTTGCAACATTCCTCCACCTTTCTTACAAGCAGACTTCCACCTTCCCTGATCATCCTTACACAAGTCTGCTATAAGTGAGATCAGGTTGATAGTGCTTCTGTTAGGACTTTGCTATTCAAAGCTGAGACACGCAGGAAACCACAATGACTTTACTTTCTCCCACAACCTACTCTGCCCCTTAATGTTTTGATTTTTTTGTTGGTTCCCTGTGGTTTCTAACCGGTACCAGTCTAAACCGGTTTCCCTTTCCGCCTGGCACACACCATCTTCCTTGGATGTCCTCTGGCGATTTTCCCCTCACCATTCTCCGTGTTGGAGACAGTTCCCTGTTTGGTTGGAACACACCTTCCAATACTTCTTGCAAAAGTGTGTGGGTAGTAAATTTCCTGAGATGAATGTCTTTATCATTACACTTAATTGGTAACTGACTATAGAATTCTAGTTTGTAAATAATTTTCCTCAGAAATTTGAAAACATTGTCTCACTAATTCTAGGTTCCAGCGTGTAGATGTTGAAAGATCTGAAGCCATTCTTACTACTAATTCTTTATGTGTAATCTGCTCTTTCTCTGTGGAAGTTCATTGGATATTTTCATCCCCAGGCCTCTGTGGTTTTAGTGTGCTTTAGTGTGTGCCTGTTCTCAACTGGTGTGGGAGGCATGCAAAATGTAAACTCTGCATTTGTGGATATTTTCTTAAATTATTTCATTAATTATTTCTCATACATTCTGTGTTCTCTCTAGCTCTCTTCTCATCCAGACAGTGTACGTACTGGTTTGAACTTACTTTTCTAGTTACTGTGTATTGTTGCCTTTACTTTGGGGATAACTGTTTTAATTCTTCTTGTGAGTATATTGTGTCTGCTATTAGGTTTTTAAATTTCAGGAGGTCTTTTTCTCTAATTTTTAAAAAGTGTACACCAACCTATCCTTTTTAATAGACATAGTATTTAACTTTTTTTCTGTTTAATTTTTGTCCTTACTGTTGGAATTTTTCTTCAAATGTCTGGTATTTCTTGCTTGTGTATTCACATTTAAGAGGGAGGCTGCTTCCTAATCTGAATTTCTATTATCATCTCCCCAAAATCATACAGAGAGCGTGTCACCTGTGCCTACAGCATAACTAGGAGACACAGAAAAAACTTCAATTTACTTGTAGCAGAGAAATAGCATCTGAAACATCAGCACCCACACGAGGGCTGAGAAGTTAGGTGGAAACTATATGGCAGAGAGACAAAGGCAGTGGGGGTCTAGCTGGCAGTACCAGACAAAAAAGCCAGGGGCCCTACTGTGAGTAGTGGCAATACTGATAAACCTGACTCTGGCACATCCAACCCCGGGCCACTGGGGTGTCAAGAAAGGAAAACATTTGAAGGTTCTTAAGATGGAAGGTGGCTGTTTGGAGAAGGTACCATTTCTTGGAGGGAGGGAGATGTCTCTCAGAGGCTTGATGGTGAAGTGAAAATAGGAGGGCAAGGGTCTCACTGAAAAAAATAAAAAGAATTACAGAATCAGAAGAGTCCCACCTAACTTTTACAGAAAGTGTCAACTCTGGGAAATACAGTGTTTCATTCTACCACCGGAAGAGAACACTCTTGAATCTAGAAAACTACCCTGTTTCTCCGAACATTCTACCACCCGAAGAGAACTACCCGGTTTCCCCGAAAATAAGACATCCTCCGAAAATGAGACCTACTCACAGGAAAGATAAGACGTCCCCTGAAAATAAGACCTAGCGCATCTTTGGCAGCACGCCTTAAAATAAGACTTATTTTAGGGAAAACAGGGTAGTAAGGCACACAAACTCCTTGCTCCTGGCTAGAGAACTCTTTTTGGAAGCCAAGGAAGATTAAACCTTTCAAAATGAGCAGAAAAAGGAAGATAACATCCATAAATTACTATTCAAAGGAAAGATTATGAGAATCAAGTATAACTGATGAAAATTTTCAATCGTAAAGCAGAGAAAAATCAATAATATGCAGCCTGAATTAAATAGGCCTTTGTCGAAACAAAAATTAACCTCTGATATTAGAAATTCAAAATCTCAGAAAATGGGTCAAAAGAGGGAGAAAACTCAAGAAGCTGAGAAAAGTTGATATAACTCAGCAAAGAAATTGAAAAAGACAAACGGAACCAAGGAAAAATAGATGTAACTAAAAATAGAATGAAAGGCATGAGAAAATACAGGGGAGCAGCTGGGAGAACAAGGTTAGAAAGTGGAATGGACACACGTGTGCATCACGAGCTGCTTACCAGTGAAATCCTGTGCAGCAAGTAGACAGAACAGTCTGCAAACCACGGTAGGGATGATCCTTGTCTCAGTGAGAAGTTAAGACTGCACCATCCACTACGCACCCCAGGAAGCCACCTTCCTGAGTATTTGGTGTTACTGCAATTGAATAAGTAAATGTGGGTCCATCTTACTTTATAAATGCAGCTATTTATACATCTGTATGTATACACAAATTTGTATTTATTGACTTTTAAAGGTATACAAACAAACATAAAAGAATCCTATGAGGAATCTCTTGTTAGAAAAAATACCCTCCCAGCTTCTTTTCATGTAAATCCACATTTTCATATAGTTTGTACAAAATGCTAGTAACCTGGAAATGATCTGCATCTTAAGGGTACTCTAGTTTGAAAATACAATCCATCTAAACTTTAATTCTTTGGAGAAGTATGAAGGAAAGTTAGTGTTCATGCAGGTTGTTTTGCAAAGGCCCGTAACCATGGAATGTGAGAAATGCCAGCCCTCTCGTCACTAGACATCAAGAATCTAGAACAGTGGTTCTCAAACTTCCTAATGCTGCAATGTATTTTCATTGTTAAAAAGGGGTCGCGACCCACAGGTTGAGAACCTCCGATGAAGGTAATTGTTTGCTCTATTAGACCTCTGGGGTAGGAGCAATGAACATAATTTATGTCCCAGGAAGCTTTCAGACTTAACTAGACAAGCTAGAGCAAAGAGAAAAGTGTTAGATATAGTCAAAGGAAGAGTACTGTAATTTAAGAAATAGTACAAAAGTACAGGTCTTGCCTTGTCTAGAAGACTTCCTGTTAAGCATGGTCATGTTTTTGCCATATCTGGGTATTTGTTTCTTCCTTGCAGAAACTATTGATGTTCATTGTGAAAGGTGAAATGTTCAAAAACAAGCTCAGGGAAAGTAGGGTGCCCTTGTCAATCAGTCCTTTTTTGTTGGCACTTGGCCTGCTGTGTCCCCTCACAAGACTTGAGATCATAACCTATTCTTTCCTTTCTGTAAATCAGAACTGGCAGTTAGTGTTCCAGTTGTCGGGTGAGTTTCTTTTATCCATTTGGCTTTGCTTTACCTCCAGGTTTTTTTTTTTTTATTTTTATTAAATCATAGCTGTGTACATTAATATGATCATGGGGCACCATACACTTGGTTCATAGATCATTTGACACATTTTCATCACACTAGTTAGCATAGCTTTCATAGCATTCTCTTAGTTATTTAGCTAAGACCTTTACATTCCACATTTACTAGGATTCACCTATACCCTTGTAACATGCACCGCAGATGTAATCCCATTAATCCCCCTTTGTCCACCTATCTCCCCCCTCCTTCCCCTCCCTTTCCCCCTTCTCCCTATTCTTAGGTTGTAACTGGGTTATAGCTTTCATGTGAAGGTCCTACACTAGTTTCATAATAAGGGTGAGTACATTTTTTAACTTACCAGGAGCACCACCTAGTGTTCAATACACAAGAGGGTAAATCCTCTGGTGGCTTCAGTAAACCAAGTAAACAGCAGCTTGTTTCTGAACTATAGTGTACAATGTAGACAGCTATAACAATTTTAATAATGAGATGGCTCCAGAGTTACTTGAGATCCTAAAGTCTTTTACTTTTCATTTTAAAAGATACTTTAGGATGAAGTATCTAATCATGTAATTTCTAACATTTTAGTGGAATATAGGAAAAATTAAAGCCAGACCTAACCTCCACATTGTATCTTTTTCCGATAGTTTCAACTCCCTACTTGATTTAATTTTTAATTGTCATATTAAAGTTTCACTTCACTTGGTGGATATGCTGATACGTCAACAACAAATTGTTAAAAGGGCAACAGTAGCCTTAAGGACAAAAAAAAAAAAAATCAAGATAAAGAATAACAGGAAGCCATTGGCTCAGGATTATTAAGTACCAGGATTAACCAACCACAAAAAGAAATAAAACAGGGCACAGTAGGGTCTCAGCTAGATTTTTGCAGGAATAGATGTCAGCTGTTTCATTCTGACACTCTATTTAAAAATCCTGTAAGCTTTGAAAAACGATTTTTGGTCATAGTATTTTTCCCATCTACTTAGAACTTCCAGTTAGGATATCCATTTATAGTTCACAAAGCAAAATGTTCTGAGGTCATAGTTTTCTAGGTAATGCGTAACTCTGACTTTAAAGAGCACCAAGTTTTTATAGAAACAGAACCTGTACCTCATCTCACTATAACGGGGAATAGCATTTAAAGGCTTGTACCAGAATTACAAGCTGTTAAGCTAAGTTTGCTTTAAAACAAAATGGAAAACCATTTGACTATAAATGACTCAGATTTGGGGAAAGAATGAATTCCTGGGGTGCAAATTTTCTCAAAAGTTTTTAACACAGATGAAGTAAAAGACTTCACTTTCAAGTTAATTTCCATTTACTTGCTAACGGGTATTTTTCATCATCCCTCTTGACTTGAACGTGACTCCTGACTCAACTGCCTAATGTTTCTCAAACCCTTCCTCTTCCTCCCATCAGCGCTGCCTCAGGAAGAACCCATCGGAAACGTTTCTCAACATGTCCTTGGCTGGTTTAAAAGCCTTCACCAAGCTCTCTCTGCCTGAATCAACAGATGCTTGCTAGCAGGCTCTACACAAACTGGACAGGGAATGAAGAACATGATAGATATGGTCCCTCAAAATTCTACACCTTAGCAAGTCTTACCTGCAGTATTTCTCCTTTTGCCATTTTGCCCCTCATTTTATACACTATTCATTTGGAACATTTTCTAGTTCCCCCAATAGAACACACTGGTCTATTCCAATGCCTTCTGTTCCTTTTCTTTAAACTAACTTGACGCACCCTAGATTCAGTTTGGATATTGTCTCCTAGTTTCCCCAGCACCCAGCAGAAACCTTTCTCACAGAACTTACCAAACCACACCAAGACTCATCTGCTTCTGTTGCTTTCCCTAACTAGGCTTTAAAGCTCCTTGAGGATATGGACCATCTTTGTTACATCATAGCCCCAGAACTTTATGTGGTTTGGGCTCAAAATAAGTTACTTAGTTACCCATAGTTTGTTGAACTGGAGAAAATGCTCCTCTAGGGAAGTGTAACTGCATATATATTCAACATAATACACACGTTTTAATAGCCATTTATAAATATTTATTAAATACAATTTTTTAATTTCATGTTTTAAGAAATATCAAAACTTGTAAACATCCAACTGGGCTAAAATGTTGAGGATGGTAAACAACTGCAGCTCTCACACACTGCTGTTAGGGTGTTAACTGGAGGTATTTACTAAACCTAAACAAACATATCCTATAACGTAGCAATTAGGTACATACCCAAAAGAAATGAGTAAGAACATTCTTAGCATTATTAATAGCCTCAATTTGGAAATAATTCACATGTCCATTAACAATAGAACGGATAAAAAATTCTGTACACAGCAATGAAAATGAATCTCTGAGACACAGAGGTACAAAGACACTACTTTGTGAAGTTCAAAAACAGGCTAAACTAATCTGTGGTATTAAACAGAGGTGAGAATAGCAGTGAGCTTTGGGGGTCATGAGGGTGGCAGGTACTAACTGGGAGAGGCACCTATAGAAAGCCTTCTGTGGCAATGGACATGTTTTCTAACTTGATCAGGGTAGTATACAGGTGCACACTCTGTAAAACTGTGACCAGCTGTATATTTAAAATCTGTGCACCTACATTGCAACAACAAAAAAAACTTGTGAACTAAGGTCTTGGGACTATGCCAACATACTGGAGGTACAGCCATGAGACAAAAAGTAAACTGATAAAAAATATTTTTGTTCCTTCCCTGTAACATGAAAGAGAACACTTTAAAAATGAAATATATTTTTTAAGTGCACAAAGGGTATTTCTTTTATTATAATGGGTTTCTACTTAGGCTTAAGTTTCATAATACTGTTTCTAGATAATTTCCCACTGTTGTATTAGGCAACTTTGGTATGTGAACATGTATCAGTTACTTAGGCACCAAGTTTTAACCACTCACTTTGCCAAATTTTGAGAAAACAGCTAAACTCAATATAAAATCCGGTACACAGAATTATAGTGGCTGTTTGTTGCTAGCAATATTCGAAAAGAAATTTACTTATTTTACTACATTCCTTATCTAAAATCTAAAATCTGCTGTCACTGTGTAGTAAAGGTAGAGCACAGAAATAAAGTTCTATTTTCTGTTAAGTTTCAGGGGTGGAGGGGAACTCAGAAAAACAAAAACTTAGTGTGCCCTAAAACAACTCTCATACTTTGTACTCTAGTGTTTTTGGCCAGTATGTCTGAAACTATGATGATTCAGTCCAGAGAATGAGTATTAATATTAAAAAATAAATACTCAAATAAATACCTAACAGGATTCCTCATGAGTATTTTTAGGAAAGTATATAAATAAAAAGATTAACAGATTTAAAAGTCTTCAAGAGCAAGAATAAAAGTACCTAAAAATTATACACGTCTACAGGTAGAACAAACTCTGGGCTACAGCATACCTAAGGCAAGAATTGAATGTAGCACACTGTGATGTAAAATATTGTTAAAGAACATCTTGTATTGGTTGTATGAACTAAATTATAACCTACAAATCTTAGCATTAACCCCAAACTGCCAAACGGCTGACAGCATGAGTGAGGTAAAACAGGTATGTGGAAACTCATTCATTCTTTAAAGACATTTTCAGCTTTTGACTTTAATCCTATCACTTTCAAGACACCAGTCCAAGTGCTCATTAATTTGAGACTCCAAAACTTCTTTCCCACAAACCGGGCAATTAACCATTTTGCTCTGATTGCATGAACTACTGGAATTCTGAGTTGTGGTTACAGGATGTGAACTGCACTTTCCATCATTGCCATCACTTTGTATTTGCTCTTTCTTAATAAAAAAATTGTCAAAAACAGTCTTGTCTTCTAGCCTGGGTCGTTTATTCAGGACTTTATCTTCAGACCCACTCCCTTCCTGGGATGCAGTCACGGATGTTGATTCCACTGCTTTTAAAGAATTTCTCAGCGATATCTTAGAAGATGTCACCCTTCTCTGAGAACTAGAAGAGACGGAGTTTTTAGTGGTGTCACCAACTGTTATACTTGTTGGAGAAGATCCATTCACACTTCTGACAGCCTTCTGGTTGGCAACTGATATTCTAGGAAAATAGTTGCTTAAAACATTTTGGTGACTGGTGCTAAGAACAGGGGAGACCAAATTAGAAGTTTTTTTACTTGAACCATTCTGTTCAAACTTTACCTCAATTTTAGAATTAGGTCTTAAAGCATCTGCAGAAAGCTCTTGACTTAAAAGATCTTCGGTTTTATTAATGGTATGCAAGCCATTAATTTTCTCAGAAAATGGTAAATTGCTTGTTTCTCCTAGAATGTATCCTTTCCCGCTAAAAGGGTTTAATAGCTGTGCTTCACCTCTGTTGGGTTTATCTGCAAAAGAAGCAAACAAGATTTTTCCTCAACTTAAAATACATACAGTAATAAAAATCAACTTCATGGGTAGTTTTCTCAAAATGAAGAAATATTTTATTCTAACTTAGATCCATGCAATCAATACCTATTATTGGGAGATGTACAATTTTCAGAAGTCATTGAGAGAACATAAGGATAAAAGAAATTGTCTTACATATAGATAAATAATCCTATCACACCAGAGGCCAAGAACGATGCAACACTTACCTTGGAAACTGGCCGCCTCCGTGTCTAATTCCAGGAGCCTCCCTGTTCGCATCCTTCTTACTCACCACTCACCTCACAGCAATCTTCCACAGCTCCTATACTGCTGAACATTTCAGGTCTGGGACATATATCCTACATTTTTGGGTCCCATCACATCAAATCAAAACATTCCCAGGGGAAGAAGCATCAACTTTAGTAACATGGTGACCACCTCAAAGGCAGAAACTGAACTTCATGGGAAAGGGATAAATCTTGAAGATGAAATACTGGCAAATATATGTCATATCCTTTGCCCATTCTTTTCCCCATGAATGTACATACATCAATAGCAGAAGTCACTTGGACAGAATCCAACTGATAGGAAGGGGTGTACTTAGGACTAACATTCCGGTCATTGTTATTTGGAATACTGTTTTTATTTTGAAAAAAAAAAAACTTTTTGCCTTCTGTTTCATAATAACTCAGTGAGTCAAGACAGGGAAAAGCACTTTGCCTCAAATATTATCAGTGGAAACTATTACTACTTTTATTCACTTCTACACAGTGCAAAGTATATTTTCCTATCATTTCATGAACAATGAGAATTTTTGTCAA
This sequence comes from Nycticebus coucang, assembly GCF_027406575.1. NCBI lineage: Eukaryota > Metazoa > Chordata > Mammalia > Primates > Lorisidae > Nycticebus > Nycticebus coucang. Next base: position 16,664,774 of record NC_069789.1, on the reverse strand, counting down.
GTCTACAATTAAAAGGTTCCACGCTAGAAACAACCCATTAGGTTATCTTAATATTAGTTCTCTAAAGCAGTGGCCCCCAACCTTTTTGGCACCAGGGACCAGTTTCATGGAAGACAATTTTCCAGATGGATTAGGGACTGGGCGTGAGATCTGACAGGAGGTGGAGCTCAGGCAGTGATGCAAGCCGAGGGGAGCAGCTGCCAACACACCACTCACCTCCTGCTGTGCGACACGTTTCCTAACAGGCCACTGGTACCACTCTACAGCCTGCGGGTTGGGAACCACAGCTTTAAAAGAGAGTACTGTCTGGAGATTGTAGCCATGGTCATGGAAAAGCTGGAAGAATAAACACCGAAGTACCTTTGTTCTCTACTGCTGATAATGGCTGCTTTCCTAGTTTTGTCTTTCCTTTGCCTTTTTTTGAGTAGTTCTCTGGTTCCTTGATTTTTATGTAAGTGCCTCCACAGGTTTTCTGGTGCTCAGCCCACCAATAGTCATGAACAGAGGGTGCCCTGTTGGTAGCCCGTTTGACGTAGCCATAATACGGCTGTTTGTACTGACATGGCCCATTGCAGCGCCACCAATGTCGCCGATACTCATCCACCTCATCATGAAAAGTATGGTACACCTGGATTGATAGAGGATTTTTAGCATTCAGTAAGCAAGTTAATTTTAAGCAGTCTTTCAAAAAATTCTTGAAACTTTCCATTTCCCAGAGCCTTCTGGAAAGATCTTTTTTAGGAAAGATAGCAATTATATTTCTGTTCAAAAGTTCATTTTAATGGAAAATAACAGGAGTTAATTTAATATTTCCTAAACTAGGTAAAGAAGCACGTGAAATTAGAAGGCAAAAACTTAAAACAAAAACCCAAAGACATCCTCCACAAAAGCTCAAAGTTTCAAAGAACAGATTTTAGAATTATCAAAAATTAGGATAAAGATTTTCTATACCACTGAAATAAGAATCATTCTCTCTGCTAAACTGAAATTTCCCCTACAAGTAACAACATCAAAGGGTTCTGAAGGACTAAACTATAATACAATCATCTTACCCAATGAAGCTCTAAGCTTGCTCTCTGCTGTTTTGAAGCTCTTTGCTCCTATCTCTGTAATAAGGCACAGGGAGTAACATTTTATCTGTTTTTAAGTGTATTTTTTCACTCATATCAGAATGAAAAGTTCTCCAGGATTCAAATGTTTTCATTTTTTTGTCCCTAATAGCTCATACAGTGCTTGGCACAGGGAAGGTATTCAAGGAGTTATTTGCAGACGGAGTGGATGAAAAGCATCATTCACAAATAAAATTCTCTGTAAATGTACTCTTTAATCCTTAAGCAGGGTGTTTTTTCTCCCCACCCTCTAGATAAACCTAAGAACCTAAGCAGAAAATAGTTAAGGGAAAAGTTCTGACTGAGAAGATGGTTAGCTCTCCCTGTACAGTGGCATTACGGACCACAGACCACCATTTAAAGGCTGCTACTCCTTAGCTGGGTGTTGTGGCAGGCGCCTATAGTCCCAGCTATTTGGGATGCTGAGGCAAGAGAATCCTTTAAGCCTAAAACCTTGAGGTTACTGTGAGCTGTGATGCCAAGCACTCTACCCAGGGTAACAGCTTGAGACCCTGTCTCAAAAAAAAAAAGGCAGCACCTATGGCTCAGTGAGTAGGGCGCCGGCCCCATATGCCGAGGGTGGCGGGTTCGGAACCAGCCCCGGCCAAACTGCAACAGAAAAATAGCCGGGCGTTGTGGCGCGTGCCTGCGGTCCCAGCTGCTCGGGAGGCTGAGGCAAGAGAATCGCGTAAGCCCAAGAGTTAGAGGTTGCTGTGAGCCGTGTGATGCCACGGCACTCTACTCCAGGGCGGTACAGTGAGACTCTGTCTCTACAAAAAAAAAAAAAGAAATTTTAAATTTAAACCTAACCATCCAACATTTGGATTTAGCAGACATCTTCAGAACATTTCATCCCAACAAAACTGAATACACATACTTCTCATCAGCCCAAGGAACATACTCCAAAATCGATCAAATCTTAGGATACAAGTCTAACCTCAATAAATTTAAAGGAAAAGAAATGATTTCTTGCATCTTCTTGGACCACCACGGGATAAAAGTTGAACTCAGTAACATCAGGAATCTGCATACTCATATAAAATATGGAAGTTAAATACCCTTATGCTGAATGATAGCTGAGTCTGAGATGAGATTAAGAAGGAAATTGCCAAATTTTTGGAACAAAATGACAATGAAGATACGAATTATCAGAACGTTAAGAGGGAAATTTATAGCACTGCAAGCCTTCCTCAAAAGAAAGGAAACAGAGGAAGTTAACAACTTAATGGGATATCTCAAGCAACTGGAAAAGGAAGAACATTCCAACCCCAAACCCAGTAGAAGAAAAGAAATAACCAAAATTAGAGCAGAATTAAATGAAAAGAATTATACAACAAATCAATAAATCACAAAGTTGGTTTTTTGAAAAGGTCAATAAAATAGATAAACCTTTGTCCAACCTAACTAGCAAAAAAAGAGTAAAATCTCTAATCTCATCAATCAGAAACGACAAAGACGAAATAACAACAGACTCCTCAGAAATTCAAAAAATCCTTAATGAATATTACAAGAAACTTGATTCTCAGAAATACGAAAATCTGAGGGAAATTGACCAATACTTGGAAGCACGTCACCTTCCAAGACTTAGCCAGAATCAAGTGGAAATGTTGAACAGGCCCGTATCAAGTTCTGAAATAGCATCAACCACACAAAATCTCCCTGAAAAGAAAAGTCCGGGACCAGATGGCTTCAAGTCAGAATTCTACCAGACCTTTAAAGAGGAATTAGTACCTGCATTACTCAACCTGTTCCAAAATGTAGAAAAAGAAGGAAGACTACCCAACACGCCCAACACGTTCTATGAAGCAAACATCACCCTGATCCTCAAACCAGGAAAAGACCCAACAAGAAAAGAAAATTATAGACCAATATCACTAATGAATATAGATGCAAAATTATTCAACAAGATCCTAAGAAACAGAATCCAGCAACAAATCAAACAAATTATATTTTCATGACCAAGTCGGTTTTATCCCAGGATCTCAAGGCTGGTTCAATATACATAAACAAACTAAAAAACAAAGACCATATGATTCTCTCAATTGATGCAGAAAAAGCTTTTGATAATATCCAGCATCCCTTCATGATCAGAACACTTAAGAAAATTGGTATGGAAGGGACATTTCTCAAACTGATAGAGGCCCTCTACAGCAAACCCACAGCCAATGTCGTATTGAATGGAGTTAAATTGAAATCATTTCCACTCAGATGAGGAACCAGACAAGGCTGCCCATTGTCTCCACTGCTCTTTAACATTGTAATGGAAGTTTTATCCACCGCAATTAGGGAAGAAAAGGCGATCAAGGGTATCCATATAGGGTCAGAAGAGATCAAACTTTCGCTGTTCGCAGATGATATAATTGTATACCTGGAAAACACCAGGGATTCTACTACAAAACTCTTAGAAGTTATCATGGAATACAGCAGCATCTCAGGTTACAAAATCAACATTCATAAATCGGTAGCCTTTATATATATACCAACAATAGTCAAGCTGAAAAATCAGTTAAGGACTCAATTCCTTTCACAGTAGTGCCAAAGAATATGAAATATTTAGGAGTTTATCTAACAAAGGACGTGAAAGATCTCTATAAAGAGAACTATGAAACTCTGAGAAAAGAAATAGCTGAAAATGTTAACAAATGGAAAAACATACCATGCTCATGGCTGGGAAGAATCAACATTGTTAAAATGTCCATACTACCCAAAGCAATATACAATTTTAATGCAATCCCTATTAAAGCTCCACTGTCATACTTGAAAGATCTTGAAAAAATAACACTTCGTTTTATATGTTATCAGAAAAAACCTTGAATAGCCAAGACGTTACTCAGAAATAAAAACAAAGCAGGAAGAATCATGTTACCAGACCTCAGACTGTACTATAAATCCATAGTGATCAAAACAGCCTGGTACTGGCACAAAAACAGAGAAGTAGATGTCTGGAACAGAATACAGAACCAAGAGATGAATCCAGCTACTTACTGTTATTTGATCTTTAAATTAAAACAATTAAAAACATTCAGTGGGGAAATGATTCCCTATTTAACAAATGGTGCTCGGTGAACTAGATGGCAACCTGTAGAAGACTGAAACTGGACCCACACCTTTCACCATTAACTAAGATAGACTCTCACTGGATTAAAGATTTAAACTTAAGACATGAAACTATAAAAATAGAAGAGAGTGCAGGGAAAACCCTTAAAGAAATCGGTCTGGGCGAGTATTTTATGAGGAGGACCCCCAGGCAATTGAAGCAGCTTCAAAAATACACTACTGGGACCTGATCAAACTAAAAAGCTTCTGCACAGCCAAGAACACAGTAAGTAAAGCAAGCAAACAGCCATCAGAATGGGAGAAGATATTTGCAGGTTATGTTTCTGACAAAGGTTTAATAATCAGAATTCACAGAGAACTCAAACGTATAAGCAAGAAAAGAACAAGTGATCCCATCGCAGGCTGGGCAAGGGACTTGAAAAGAAACTTCTCTGAAGAAGACAGGCACACGGCCTACAGACATATGAAAAAATGCTCATCATCTTTAATCATCAGAGAAATGCAAATCATAATTACTTTGAGATATCATCTAAATCCAGTAAGATTAGCCCATATCACAAAATCCCAAGACCAGAGATGTCGGCGTGGATGTGGAGACAAGGGAACACTTCTACACTACTGGTGGGAATGCAAATTAATACATTCCTTTTGGAAACATGTTTGGAGAACACCGAGAGATGTAAAAATAGATCCACCATTCAATCTTATAATTCCTCTACTAGGTATATACCCAGAAGACCAAAAATCACATCATAACAAAGATATTTGTACCAGCATGTTTATTGCAGCCCAATTCATAATTGCTAAGTCATAGAAAAAGCCCAAGTGCCCACTGATCCATGAATGGATTAATAAATTGTAGTATATGTACACCATGGAATATGATGCAGCCTTAAAGAAAGATGGAGACTTTACCTCTTTCATGTTTATATGGATGGAGCTGGAACATATTCTTCTTAGTAAAGTATCTCAAGAATGGAAGAAAAAGTATCCAATGTATGCAGCCCTACTATGAAACTAATTTATGGCTTTTACATGAAAGCTATAACCCACTTATAACCTAAGAATGGGGGTAAGGGGGAGAGGGAGGGGAGGGGAGGGAGGATGGGCAGAGGGAGAGTGATTGGTGAGATTACACCTGCGGTGCATCTTACAAGGGTACTTGTGAAACTTAGTAAATGCAGAATAAATGTCTTAACACAATAACTAAGAAAATGCCAGGAAGGCTATGTTAACCAGTGTGATGAAAATGTGTCAAACGGTCTATAAAACCAGTGTATGGTGCCCCATGATCGCATTAATGTACACAGCTATGATTTAATAAGAATAATAATAATAAAAGAATAAGGAGTATCTGTATATGACTTAAAAAAAAAGACATTTCACTTTCTACTAAATCCCCCCAGTAGAAATGGATGCTAATAGTTTTAGACTATCTCTCCAACACAAGCAATAATCTTCTAAAACTTGGTAAGCATGTAAAGAATGCATTGTAGAAAGGATGGAGGGACACAGGTTTTGGGGCAAAGAGGTATATGAAACCTTGTCCTCTTTATTACATTCAGAACATTTTATGTTATTCATTAGCATAGCTAAACTCCCTTTGAAAAACACCTGGTAATTATCTTGAGCTAAAAAATAATACTTCATTAGCAAAAAAGACAGAGAATTAGACCTGTTTTGTGTCCAATTCCTGTAATTCCTACAGCCTGGGAATGTGACTTTTAACAATGTAGTCACTAAAATAAAATTGCTCTACAATGTGAAAGTAGCTACCCTGTGGAGTTTGTTATAACAGGATGTAACCTATAAAAGCAAGGGGTGTTCACTCTGTGAAACCTCTTCTAAAAAAAACACACATACATCCAAGATAAAAGAACAGCTCCTCTTCCAAAAGAACAATGGGAAATATCCCAGGATTCTGCTCAAAGTGTAAATTCTGGTGAAGAAACTAAATGTACTTTATGCTAGCAATTCCATAATTCTCTTATTTGGATTTTATGTCTGATTTTTTAAAAATGCTAAACCAGGCACGTTGGCACATGCCTATATCTCAGCTACTCTGGAGGCTGAAATGGGAAGATCACTTGGGCCCAGGAATTCAAATCCAGCCTGGGCAACCTGGTGAGATTAAGTCTCTAAAAAATAACAACAGTAATAATAAAATGTCAGCCACTTTCCCGATGCCAAAGTAACTCTGTATTCAATAATTAAATGAGGTTTTTAGAAAAGTAAAGCTATAATTAGAAAAGAATAATATATGTAGGATGAGCACTTTTAAAGGACAGAAATACTCAGAAGTACCAGAGAATTTAATCTATGTAGGAATTAAAATTCTATTCAGTTCAATTCAATTCAGTTATTTGTTAAGACCACTTAAGGACACTACATTATACATCTTACATAGATGTGTATAAAGATGAGTAAGAGCCATCTGTGTTCAAAGTATGAAAGTGGAATAAAATTAGAAAAGCTTAACTATCTGCTGAGAGGGTTCAAAGGAATAAGTCCCATCCCAGTGGAAAGATGAAGAGGAGAGATGCAGGAGAGAGGATGTGGTGTACTTCAGGGATGGAAGATGTGGAGAGGGAAAGGAATGGAAAGTTCGGTGAAGAGAAACAGGACATATGCAAGAGAGTTGGAAAAAAGGCACAATAAGGTTGTTTGATAAAATGAATACAATGATGATAAAAACTAATTAATGCTCAAACTGTGCTAAAATGTTTTGTATGTGCTTTCTTTCTCCTTTAATCCTTCCTCCTCACTAGGATCGTGGAGACAGGTATTGTTGTTAGGCCCATTTGCCATGTTAGTAAAATGAGGTGTAGAAAAATTAAGTAGGGGGCGGTGCCTGTAGCTCAAGGAGTAGGGCGCCGGTCCCATATGCCAGAGGTGGCAGGTTCAAACCCAGCCTTGGCCAAAAACCACAAAAAAAAAAAAAAAAAAAAAAAAGAAAAATTAAGTAGGTGAGAAGCATAATAACCCGTGAAGCCAGGATTTGAACCCAGGCAATCTGCCTCCTCATGCTATTTGAACACCAGGCTTGGCCAGAATCAAAGACTTCTCAGAACAGAATTGCATCTGAAATGGCAGCAGGACAAAGGATGGATTGAAAGAGACTACGGTAAGGAGACAAAGTGAAGAGACCATTGTAAGAATCCAGAAGCTGGAAGGAATTGTTCGTAAAATGTTGACCTGGAAATAGTCAGCGAATAGTTAAAGATATCACCAGCTCTGCTGCCCTTTAACTACGTGTTCCCAGGCAGGCCAATTAATTTCTCTGGGCCTCTTGTTTGCTGCTAAAAATCCTCAAAGATTATACTTGTTTCCACCTTGTTCACTATTTTAAATTAAATCTCGGAAGTTACTGATTAAATAATTACTAAACATCATGGGTGTGTGTGACTATATATACCGTGATGTTGGCTCCAGTCAGGCGGTTGATGCGATGCATATGTTTACAGAACTCTGGACCATGCCCTTCCCGGTCTTTATCATTATTAGTGACAAATAAATAGGCATGTATCATTTCATGCAAGAGGGTCTGAAACAGAAAATAATCAAATTAATTTGTTATGGCATTTTTAAAAACAAAAATACATTCTCTTACTCTACCTGAGGTCTTAAGTTTTTCTGGATCAGAAGCTTCTTTCAGAAACTGATAAAAGTCATGAGCTATTTTTCCAGAAAAATTATATAAGTACATGTTCATAAAACTTTGCATACAGGTTAAACATCCCAAATACAGAAACCCGAAATGCTCCAAAATCCAAAACTTTCTGCATGCCAAAATGACACCCAAAGAAATGCGCATTGGAGCATTTTAGATTTTGGATTTTCAGATTTGGGATGTTCTACTGGTAAGTGTAGTAAATACATTCCAAAATCTGAAATTTTAAACATTCTGGTTCTAGGCAATTCAAATAAGCGAGACTCAACCTGTGTATCTGAAGCTCTGTGTAGATTCCAGGTTAAGAATTCTTGTTCTGGGCGGCGCCTGTGGCTCAAGGGGTAGGGCGCCGGTCCCATATGCTGGAGGTGGCGGGTTCAAACCCAGCCCCGGCCAAAAAAAAAAAAAGAATTCTTGTTCTAGGAAGAACTTTTTAACTATGAATCAAAAATCCAGAAGAAAAGGTCAATAAATTTGACTACATAAAAAATTTAAATTTCGGGCAGCGTCTATGGTTCAGTGGGTAGGGCAATACTGAGGGTGGTAGGTTTGACCTTGGCCTCCACCAAACTGCAACAAAAAATAGCCGGACATTGTGGCAGGCGCCTGTAGTCCCAGCTACTCGGGAAGCTGAGGCAAGAGAATCACCTAAGCCCAAGAGCTGGAGAGGTTGCTGTGAGCTGTGATGTCAAAGCACTCTACCGAGGGGGACAAAATGACCCAAGAGGATCGCTTAAGTCAGTGGTTCTCAATCTTCCTAATGTTGAAAACCTTTAATATAGTCCAAAGGGGTCACGACCCACAGGTTGAGAACCACTGGCTTAAGCCCAGGTTGAGCTGGTGAGTTGTGACGCCACAGTACTCTGTCTCAAAAAAAAACAAAAACCCCTTTTTAAAAATATCAACTGTATCTTGCTTTTTTGCTTGTTTATTTTTGAGACAGTCTCACTCTGTTCCCCTTGGTTAGAGTGCTGTTGTGTCATAGCTCATACCAACCTCAACCTCGGGGGCTCAGATGATACTTTTGCTTCAGCCTCCTCAGTAGCTGGGACTACATGTGCCCACCACCACAGCTACTTTTTCCATTTTTAGGAGAAATGGGGTCTCGCTTTAGCTCAGGCTGGTTTCGAACTTCTAAGTTCCAGCAATCCACCCTCCTTAGCCTCGAGTTGCTAGGATTATAGGTGTAAGCCATCTTGCACAGCCCAATGTACTGCTTAAAAGAACTTTTTTTTTTTTTTGTCTGGGGCCAGATTTGAACCCTCCACCTCTGGTATATGGGGCCAGTGCCCTACTCCTTTGAGCCACAGGTGCCCCCCTGCAACTTTTTAAAGTAAATGCCACTCAAGAAAATTCAAACTTGGGCAGCACCTGTGGCTCAGTGGGTGGGCCATTGGCCCCATATACTGAGGGTGGAGGGTTCAAACCTAGCCCCAGCCAAACTGCAACAAAAAAAATAGCCGGGTGTTGTGGCGGGCACCTATGGTCCCACCTACTCAGGAGGCTGAGGCAAGAGAATCGCCTAAGCCCAGGAGTTGGAGGTTGCTACGAGCTGTGTGACGCCATGGCACTCTACCAAGGGCAATAAAGTGAGACTTTGTCTTTATAAAGAAAATTCAAACTCAAAAAAGGCCATTCTACATTACAAAAGTAACTCAACATTCTAAAATACAGTAATGATAAGTAACTCTTCTCATAGAAGAGCAACAAATTTAGATTCCTGATTTTTGGCTCAATTTAATTAAATAGTACATACATCCTAAAAAAGGTACATGGCACCATACTGAATATTTCTATTTTTATATATCTACCATTTCCCACATTTAGGCTCCTTTCAGGATCTACATGACATGTTCCCAGCACACCTGTTTCCCAGGTGTTTTCTATGTGGACAAAAGCAACTACTTCTAGACCTAGATACTGCCCAAGTCTGCACTTTTGTTCACATTATTCTCATTCCTTCTGCATCTACTAAATCCAATGGAAGGTAAGCTGAATTCTTACTTCACCTCTCTGAACCTTAATTTCCTCAATCATAAAAATGAAAATACCTTGGCTGGGGACAGGGCTCATGCCTATAATACTAGCATTCTGGGAGGCCAATGCTGGAATATCACTTGAGGCCAGGAGTTTGGACATGGGCCTGAACAACACAGTGAGACCCTTCCTCTACAAAAAATAGAAAAATTAGCTGTGTGTGGTGGCACGTGCCTCAGTTACTCCAGAGGCTGAGCAAGAGGATTACTTCAGCACAGGTGTTTGAGGTTGCAGTGAGCTAGGGTGACACCACTGCACTCCATTAAGGGAGACAGAGTGACACCCTGTCTCAACAAAATAAAAAAAATAACACACAATGAACATAAGCAGGACTACTGTAAAAATCAAAAAAGATAATAGACCTGTGACTATGAAGCACTATAAATACACAGGATATTCCATTATTATTTGCTCCACAATTAAAGTTTGCACTGAGGGCAAAATGAATATTTTATTAAACATACAGGCTACTTCACAGCAGTCTAAATCAATGATAAGCATTAATAAACTACTGAGCTAAGAAGGTTTATGCAAAGAATACCTCTACAAGATCCTTTCTTGGTCTCAATTTTAGAAGGGGCTCACTGAGACGGATGGAGCACATTCCACCTCTCCCTTCATAGCTGCAAATCCCAGCACACCTGGAAAAACCACCACAATGTGAAGAAGAGCAAAACAGAGATGAAGAGCAAATTCTCATACATTTCTCCAGCAGTTCGGCAGATGCTTTCTTGAAAGTATACCTTGTTTGGTTAGCAGATGCTTGCATTTCACTGTTAGTTAATCAACAATAGTGGCTTCCCTTACTTTAGCCAGGCTGCAACAATGGCTCAAGGACTACAATCCTATTCTACTGATTCCCAGTCTCCTCCCACATATAATCAGTCTGGGGTAGTTAACAAGATCTCCAAAACCATAACGGAAGCTGATATAAAAATTTGTACTTTAAACAGTATCGTATCTTAAACTGTTTAATGGCAGGTTGTTTTGTATCAATTCAAAAACAACATGCTGATACACAACTGCATCTTAAACTTGTCATCTTTTGTTATGTGCAGAAGTGAATTATCAGTTCAAACTGGGATTTCCCAAACTTAGTGTGTAGAAAAGAAATCCTGGCATCAATCACTGAAGATCCCTTCCTCATTCCAATAAACAAGCTCACTACTAAGCAGTTTCCTAATGAGAACAGAACAACACACATCTGTGGAGACTTCTCTGCAGCCTCAGCACTTTTTTAAAATTTCAAATTAATTTGAGGGTACAAATTTTTAGATCATATTGTTCTCACTTCCAAACTAAAGTTCCAGTTGTAAAAGGACCCAAGCCCTCTTTCTTAGGAACAGACTTGGTTGGTTCTCCCTCCTCGGTCCTGGAGTACGACCATAAAACAAATCAGAGATTTGTTACTTTGAAATGAAGTGACATTCAATACCCCTCCCCCATATTAAACCAGTCCAACGGTGGTGTGAGCCACACGGTTTCCTTGGCTGTAGGAGCAAGAGAGAAACAGAGTAAGAAAGGGAGAAATATACTGAGAGGAGCTACCATATTCAAAACCAGACCCTCCCATTTAACGGCCCCCACCCCCTCGGGGATCGCTGGGAGGAGAGAAGAGAAACCCTGGGGCTGCGAGAAAACAGCCAGTTCCGCCTCTTTCCTCCGCCCGACTCCGACTTACAGGGTCATTCGCACGCTCCATTTCACCTCGACGGCCTCCAGCTGGCCCCAGAAGAACCGGTCGTTAAACTGCACAAACAGGGCCTGCAAATCCGGGGTGGGGTCCACCAATTCCCAGGACGCGTCCACCAGCGACAGGGGTTCTTGCATCTGATCGCACTCTGCCACCTGCAGGTTCCACTCCTCCTGAAGACGCAGTGCCAAAATCAGGTCTTCATCCATCGCTGCCAGGATCTCGGCCCGCTCCCGGATGAGTCTGCGCCCCCAAGCAACCAAGGCGCGAAGCGCAGAGACCAACTCCTAAGAGATACCGGCTCCCGGGCTGCTCTCGTGATGCCCGCCAATCTCGCGAGAGTTCAGGGAAAACTGGCTCGAGAACGCAAACGAGAAGTGAGTTTACTCCAAAAGCCAAAGCCAAGATTTTAGGGTTTAGGCACAGCAGTCAACATGATACTTCCTAGCAGGAGCAAAACAAGGGTTTCCAGGCCTCGGGCGGAGAAAACTTTCAGGAAGCTATAGTTTTCACGCTTCGCCGGGAACTTCAAACCTTGAGTACACGCTCAGCTCATGCGCAGTACCGACATATAGCGGCCTCGCCCCCCTCCCACCTGCGCGTGCGCTCTAAGGCCCCGGTGATGTCGCACAGGCGCATTGTTTGCACTTGACTTCTTGCGCAGGCGCAGTGTCCGAAGATCAGGCCCGAGCGCAGGCGTACTCGTCCCGCTCCCATCCTACTTCCTCAACCCCGGAGCGCAGCCGGGTTTGGGTGGGTCTCGACAGCGGCCGTGGTAGTGACAGTGGCTGAGACCCGGTCGGAAATCACGATGGCGATGTCAGACAGTGGGGCGAGCCGCCTGAGGCGGCAACTGGAGTCGGGGGGCTTTGAGGCCCAGCTGTACGTGAAGCAGCTTTCTCAGCAGTCGGACGGGGACCGGGACCTCCAGGAGCACCGACAGCGCATCCAGGCGCTGGCGGAGGAGACGGCGCAGAACCTGAAACGTAACGTCTACCAGAACTACCGGCAGTTCATAGAGACGGCCCGCGAGATCTCCTACCTGGAGAGCGAGATGTACCAGCTCAGCCACCTGCTGACTGAGCAGAAGAGCAGCCTGGAGAGCATCCCGCTAACCCTGCTGCCCGCCGCCGCTGCCGCCGCCGGGGCCGCTGCTGCCTCTGGAGGGGAGGAGGGAGGAGGCGGTCCGGGAGGCCGAGATCACCTCCGAGGCCAGGTTGGCTTTTTTCCCACCCCCGGGGTCGCCTCCCGCGACAGTTCTGGTCCAGGTGAGGAAGGAAAGTATCGCACTCTCACCACCCTGCTTGAGAAGGTAGAAGGCTGCAGGCATCTGCTGGAGACGCCGGGGAAGTACCTGGTGTACAACGGGGACCTAGTGGAATACGAGGCGGACCACATGGCCCAATTGCAGCGGGTGCACGGCTTTCTTATGAACGACAGTTTGTTGGTGGCCACCTGGTTGCCGCAGAGGAGAGGTATGTATCGTTACGATGCTCTCTATCCCCTAGATCGTTTGGCAGTGATCAATGTCAAGGACAACCCGCCCATGAAGGACATGTTCAAACTGCTAATGTTCCCCGAGAGCCGTATTTTTCAGGCGGAAAATGCTAAAATCAAACGAGAATGGCTGGAAGTGCTAGAAGAAACCAAGAGAGCCCTCGGTGAAAAAAGACGAAGGGATCAGGAGGAGGCAGCGGCCCCTCGAGGGCCACCGCAAGTGACTTCCAAGACCAGTAACCCTTTCGAAGATGAAGAAGAAAAGGAACCAGCTCTTCCTGAGGTAGAGGAAGAGACAGTGGACCTCTCGATGGAATGGATCCAGGAGTTACCTGAAGACCTGGATGTGTGTATTGCCCAGAGGGACTTCGAAGGGGCTGTTGACCTACTGGATAAACTGAACATTTACTTGGAAGATAAGCCCAGTCCACCTCCTGTAAAAGAACTAAGGGCCAAAGTGGATGAGCGTGTTCGACAGCTCACTGAGGTACTAATGTTCGAACTCTCCCCAGGTCGTTCCCTGAGAGGTGGTCCCAAGGCTACTCGCAGGGCAGTTTCTCAACTAATCCGGCTCGGCCAGTGCACTAAGGCTTGTGAGCTGTTTTTGAGAAACAGGGCAGCAGCTGTTCATACTGCAATACGTCAGCTTCGCATTGAAGGTGCCACTTTACTCTATATTCATAAACTATGCCATGTCTTCTTTACCAGTCTTCTTGAAACTGCGAGAGAATTTGAGATAGATTTTGCAGGCACTGACAGTGGCTGCTACTCTGCCTTTGTGGTCTGGGCAAGATCAGCCATGGCCATGTTTGTGGATGCTTTTAGCAAGCAGGTGTTTGACAGTAAGGAGAGCCTTTCCACAGCAGCTGAGTGTGTAAAAGTGGCTAAAGAGCATTGCCAGCAACTGGGTGATATCGGACTAGACCTCACCTTCATCATCCATGCCCTTCTGGTGAAAGACATCCAAGGGGCCTTGCACAGTTACAAAGAAATCATCATTGAAGCCACTAAGCACCGCAACTCTGAAGAGATGTGGAGGAGGATGAACTTGATGACTCCAGAAGCCCTGGGTAAGCTCAAAGAAGAGATGAAAAGTTGTGGAGTAAGTACTTTTGAGCAATACACAGGGGATGACTGCTGGGTGAACCTAAGCTATACAGTGGTTGCTTTCACCAAACAGACCATGGGTTTCTTGGAAGAGGCACTGAAGCTGTATTTCCCAGAGTTGCATATGGTACTTCTGGAGAGCCTGGTGGAAATCATTTTGGTTGCCGTCCAGCATGTGGATTATAGTCTTCGGTGTGAGCAGGATCCAGAGAAGAAGTCTTTTATCAGACAGAATGCATCATTTCTATATGAAACAGTCCTCCCTGTGGTGGAGAAAAGGTTTGAAGAAGGTGTGGGGAAGCCTGCCAAGCAACTCCAAGACCTGAGAAATGCATCTAGACTTATTCGTGTGAATCCCGAAAGTACAACATCAGTGGTCTGATTATTTGGGTCTGTTTGTGTTTGTGTGTGTATATATTGCTTATATATTATTTATATTTATATTAAGTCGCATTAGCATATTGTTTATAGTTTCAAACACAGCTTAAAAATAGTGCCCTCTTAGAAATGCAAAATCACAAAGAGAAATAAAAAAGTGTTAAGCCCAAATAACAAAAATACTGGAATTATTAAAACATACAGTATGTTATCCTTTTAAAGTATGCTGATTCTTTGCTGAATATATGCTTACACTATAGTATTTCAGTTTTATCCTATCAGTCAAAATATACTTTATCCTTCTATGTATTATGTGACACAGAGTCATAATATTTATAAATATATGATATGAATTTGTTGTGCAAAGTTTCCCAGTTCACTAAAATGTTAGGGTTAAAGTGCCATATAAAACACCCTGCCTCATACTTTCCCCCCTCCTTAAAATGTAATTGAACAATTTGGGGAAAAGAAAGGAGTTAGGAACATTGGTCTTAGGGTAAATTTTTGTCAAAAGAATTCTTTCTTGAAACTAGTGTGTGGACTCAGATACTCTATCCTTATGGAAGGGTAAGAGGAAGCTTTCAGCAAATATATATCAGCAAATATAATTAGAATGGCTAATTTTCACTTTGCTTAGTAGCTTCCTAATTATTTGACTTGGGAGCATTTATGTGGAAATCTTAAGGACTATGATAATTTTTTTCAACATATTCTAGAATTGTGTGTTTCCAGGTGGAACTTATGTCTTTGTCATGTTGAAAAAAATGAATAATGAAAACCAGAATACATTGAGGAACCTGACAGCAGCTGCCAAGTTTTTTTTTTTTTTTTTTTTTTTTTTTTAATTTCAGTGTGCTTGTTCATGTTTGTTTGAAGTACTCCTTTTTTGTTGATTTTCTTTCTCCTGCAGTGCTGGCTGTTTTTGATGTTGTTGGTAGAGACGGGGTCTTACTCTGGCTGACTGCTGCTCATATGGGTTATGAACCTCTGAGCTCAGGCAATCCACCCGCCTCGGCCTCCCACAGCGCTGGGACTACAGGCGTGAGCCACCACGCCCGGCCGCAGCTGCCAAGTTTTAACTGCCCTCTCACTGTCCCTCCACTCCTCCAATATGAGTTATATAGTGGCCCAGGCTTCATTAAATGGAAAAAAGGTTTTCATTGAAATAGTTATTTGGATGTCAGGGTCTGAGTGGGAAGTCAGAAAAAAACATATGTACCTAGTGATCTCAAGACTAGTCTGAGGAGAGATTTGTTTTTGTTTTTGTAACGAAGTGGAGAACAGAGAGAGAAGACTGTGCTCAAAGCAAAAGGAAGACAGAATCTTCTGACTCCTAGAATGCTCCATGCTGCATATTTCTTGTTTGAATTTTAAAAGTGAATGTAATGTTTACCTCAGATTGTTTAGTCAAACAATAACTAAAGAAACACGAACATCCTAAGGTTTCTAAACTGGTGCTTCTGTTGTATGTTTAGTATATAACATTCTTCATACTTTGAGAGGAATTGTGTTTGTTATGTTCTTCCCCTAGCTGCTGCTTATGATCCTTGTCCCTAAGTGCCATTTTGGATGCCAGTGATTTCAAAGGTCATTTCCTTTACCTGAATAAAATGGTGGTAATAAGACTGAAAGTTATGTAAAACCTAAAACAGATTCCAAATAGTGGCTCAAGGGTCGTAAACCGCCTTGACGTAATTATCTGTGTGCCAGACAAACCCTGTTCTTTTCTTTTTAGCTATGCTTACTGAAAAGGTTGAAAATTGTCAGTTACAGATTTCCTTTGACTAATGTTTATCACATACCTTTAGGATTTTTTAGATAGCCATATCTGGATATCTCAGATGAACAAAGGCAGTTATAATTTCTCTTTTCTTAGGTTACTGGAAAATGAATTTGATAAAATTTTGTGATTATTATGATTTTGTGCCATTTACAGCTTCTGATGTTGTACAAAACACATATAGTGTAAATATATGATGCTGAATCCATGATACTGCTGAATTCAAAATTTCTCTTAAGACATGAAGTTGTAAAAATTTAAATGTGTACAGTTATTTAAATGGTTGCTTCACAGAACTGTCTGCTTTGTAAAACTGGAAATACAGACTATTCTTTTGTTAAAATTTGTGTGTTCCTTCTTCAGAGTTGCTGCTGAAGAAAGTATAGTTTTGGTGTATCAAATAATGTGGAAAGTTAATTAACTACCATCAGTGTTGTATCTTTGTGCCCAATTATGTTGCATTCCTCAAAGTGGAGTCAAAGGTGCTGTGATTTTTTTGTTTCTATTAGGCTCCAAAACAAGTTCTAAAAATTGAATGCACTTAGAGCTTATCCAGAAATACAGTATTAATACATACGGAAATATACCACTTAAGGGTTGATTACCTTTTTTTGCTTCAAGCATACACTGTCACTTGATCTTGGAATCACAGACAGAATTAATTACTGTTGGGGGGGGAGTCACCCTGTGGAATTAAGTCTCTTTTTGATTAAAGCCTTATTTCACATAAGTGCTGAAAACTCACTTATTTTTGTTTAAATACTATCTACAGCTTCATTACCAGCCCTGTATTTTACAACTTGATATTTTACCTAGGATTGGGAATTAAGGGCTTGACATGTAGTATAAAATCAGTATATGTACATTTTGCTTATTGATATGAGGGAATCTGAAATGTTTTGTAAAAATAAAGCTTAAAAACTTTTTTACACTGGATAAAATTGATATTACAATATTATATTTATTTCTCTTCTTTAATCAGGACTTAATATTCTTACATCCTTGTTACTGGAATATTCTTCGAAGAGCCTCGTTTGGTTTTTGTGTTTTATTTATGTGAGGATGATAGGTGGTAAGCTATTTGCTGTTCTGCTTACTGTCAGTATTGTGACTAAATCAGTTCTCAATTTCTTAGGACACCCTTGAATGGAAAATTTCAGATGTACAAAATGTGAATTTACTCTAAAAAGTAGATTTAATGCCGTCTGCACATCCCTAAATAAAGAACATAAAAAGAGGTCCATGAGACCTAGGAACTAAATGACATGGCCCTGCTTTTTAAAAATATTATATAGCTACTGAGGAGATGATCCTGTATTTAAAACTATTGAATGCTGTGCCTCACAGCATTGACCTCATTGACTGTAAAGTGGGGAGACTGTAAAGGTCAAAATAAATTTAAGCATGCTTTCTTCTCTTAAAGTGCATAAAAATTGGGGGAAAAATCAACAAATATAATTTAGATAGTAATTAAACATGCAGCTGTGTATGGTGGGAATATTGAGAAAGAAGAGAGCAGGGTAATTTTAAGGAGTTTATTAGGTTCTTGTGGAATTGTTGGCATTTCAGCTGGTCGTTGAAGAATGCACAAGACTTAGATGTGCAAAGAAAAGCATGACCTGAGCCAAGTTGCAGAAGTGGACATACAGGCGTTGCGTGGAGAGGTCTGCTTTGACAGAGCATGGGGTGAAAGGGGAAATGAGCAGCAGCGCCTGCCTCCTATGGGAGTTTCAGTCTTGCAGAAAGGAATGAAGTGAACTCAACATCCGCTTCCCCACCCGCCCCCGCAGTCCTATTCACCACAGGGGACCACTGGTAACGGTCTCTTGTACATTTTTTTCTCCCAGATGCGGGATTATACTGTATCTTGTTTTTAGACACTTAATTCAGTATTTTTAAGTGTTGTATTTTACTGGGTTTTTGTTTTGTCATGGAATTGTGTTCGGTCAGAGTGAATGGATATATCATAATTTTGCATTTTTCAGTTACTTTGTTGGTTTCAGGTTTTGGTGATCACAAAAAAACCTTTAAAAATTCCATATGTGTGTGTGTGTGTGTGTGTGTGTATATATGTATATATATGGAAATATATATGTAATGGCTATATAAAGTAAATATATATAAAGTATTTGATTGCTCATGTGAATGTATCTATAAGATGCATTTTTAGAAATCACTCTGCCAAACTATACATTTTAAATTTAGGTAAACATTACCACATGCTCATCAGGAAGGGCGTACTATTTCACATTCTCCCCAACAGTATAGGAAAACCCGTGCTTCCATGAATGCTCATAAAAATGTATTTATTTTTTATTTTCTATTTATTTATTTATTTATTTTGAAAAGAGCCTCAAGCTATCACCCTGGGTAGAGTGCTGTGGCAACACAGCTCACAGCAACCTCCAACTCCTGGACTTAAGCAATTCTCTTGCCTCAGCCTCCCAAGCAGCTGAGACTACAGGCACCTGCCACAATGCCCAGCTATTTTTTGGTTGTAGTTGTCATTGTTGTTTGGCAGGCCTGGGCTGGATTCGAACCCACCAGCTCAGGTGTATGTGGCTGGTGCCTTAGCTGCTTGAGCTATAGGTGCCAAGCCTGTATTCATTTTTTAAATAATAATCTCAGTATAAGATTTATTCATTTTGCTAATTGTGAAAAACTAGCATCTTGTTTTATTTATAATTTTTAGAGGTTGAGCAACTTTGTATTTTTCTTTTAAACTGCCTAGTTATGTCCTTTGCCTTTTTTCTCTTAGATTATCTTTGTATTATGATTTTATAGGAGTTTATTATATATTTAGAAAATTAACTCTTAACGTGTACCATGGTTTTTCTTAGTTTGTCATTTATACATCCATTTATTAATTTTCTTTCTTTTTTCTTTTTTTGATACAGAGTCTGATTCTGTCGCCCTAGGTAGAGTGTTATGGTGTCACAGCTCACAGCAACCTCAAACTCTTGGGCTTAAGTGATTCTCTTGCCCCAACCTGGAGGCTGCCACAACGCCTGGCTATTTTTGTTGTTGTAGTTGTCAAGGTTGGCAGGCCCTGGCCAGGTTCGAACCCACCAGCCCCAGTGTTTGTGGCTGGCACCCTAGATCCTGAGCTACAGGCACCAAGCCGATTTATTCACTTTCATAATGTAGTAAATTTTAAGATGTTATGAAGCCAGATTTGAATTTCTTTTCCCTTTAAGACCTGTTTTGTGTAGGATTTTGAAAGGCCTTACTCACTTCCAGATTCTAAAAATATTCACTTAATGTTTTTCTTCCAGTAATTGATTATATTTTGATATTGAAGTTTGCTCATCTATAATTTATTTTAAAGAAGGACACCAGGCAGTGCCTATGGCTCAGTGAGTAGGGCGCTGGCCCTATATACCAAGAGTGGCGGGTTCAAACCCAGCCCTGGCCAAACTGCAACAAAAAAATAGCCAGACGTTGTGGCAGGTGCCTGTAATCCCAGCTACTCAAGAGACTGAGGCAAGAGAATCGCCTAAGCCCAGGAGTTGGAGGTTGCTGTGAACTGTGATGCCACGGCACTCTACCGAGGGTGACAAAGTGATACTCTGTCTCGAAAATAAATAAATAAAGAAGGCTGCCAGAATCCTGTTTTCCCACAAATGATTAGCAAGTCGTCACAACTATTTTGAACTATCTTTTCCCCCACTGATTTGAAATGCCATTTTGAATACTAAAGTTATGTACTTTTATATTGGATGTATATCTGGGTACATAAGTAGACTCTATGCTCAATTTCACTGATACTTGTATTTCTGTTCACCAGCAAGCTGTTTTAATTCACTTGTAGTTGATAATTTTATAACTGGTAGAACTGGTCTCACTGTTCAGTTTTAGGCTTTTGCTAAGTACAATCATCCCTTGATATCTGAGGAGATTTAGTTCTAGGACCTCCCAGGTAGACCCAAGTCCATGGACGTTCCAGTCCCTGGTAGAAAATGACGTGGTATCTGCATGTAACCTGTGCAGTCTTCTCTTACACTTCGTATCATCTCTAGATTCCTTATAATACCTACTACAATGTAAAGATGATGTAAAGAATTATACTGTTATTTAGAGAATAGTGACGTAAAAAACGTCTGTACATGTTCAGTACAGGTGCAGTTTTGTTTTTTGTTTTGAGACAGGGTCTTGTTCTGTTACCTGGATTAGAGTGCAGTGGTGTCATCATAGCGCACTGCAAACTCAAACTCCTGGCCCCAAGCCATCTTCCCTTGGCTTCCCAGTGTGCTGGGGTTACAGGCATAAGCCACTGTTTCTGGCCTGGATGCAATTTTTTTTTGTATATGTGTGTGTATATATTTTTTCTTTCTTTTTTGAGATGAAATCTTACTCTGTTGCCTAGGCTAGAGTGCCATGGCATCAGCCTAACTCACAACAACTTCAAACTCCTGAGTTCAAGTGATTCTCCTACCTCAGCCTCCTGAGTAGCTGGAGCTATGGGGGCGCACCACAACACCCACTTCACTAACTTTTCTATTTTTAGTAGAGATGGGGGTCTCACTGTTGTTCAGGCTGGTCACAAACTCCTGAGCTCAAATAATCCTCCCACCTCAACCTCCCAGAGTGGTAGGATTACAGATGTCAGCCTCTGCACCTGGCCTTATAAAATATTTTTGATCTATGGTTGAATCCTCAAGTGCAGGACCTGTGGAACTGTATTCTCACATGTTTAATATTCAACTTGTATTTTGAATCATTTTATGATAGTCTCTCTCTTTTTTTGTTTTTGTTTGAGACAGAGTCTTACTATGTTGCCCTCGGTAGAGTGTAGTGGTGTCACAGCTCACAGCAATCTCAAACCCTTGGGCTTAAGTGATTCTCTTGCCTCAGCCTCCCAAGTAGCTGGGACTACAGGTGCCCATCACAATGCCTGGCTATTTTTTTTTGTTGCAGTTGTTTAGTTGGCCCAGGCCAGGTTCGAACTCACCACCCTCGGTATATGTGGCTGGCATCATAACCACTGTGCTACCGGTGCTGAGCTATTTTACGATAGTCTCTTATTTTCCCCCCAAAGAGTTAGCATCTTGATTGAAATAATAATTAGTCTACAGATTATTTTAGGGTGAAGTGATACCTTTATAATTTTGAATCAATTTATGCAAGTGTTGTTTTATATTTTAGTAGCATTTTCAAATTTTCTTCTGGTAAGTCTTTTTTATTAGCAATAACCATGACTTTGTTACCAATACACACAACATAAATTTTCTTCCTACATTACCATTCCTGTAGATAACTTGAATTTATACTCATCAATTCATTATACCCACCAACTTCACAACTGGTATTGTTTTTAAATCCCCAGGAAATAACAGCAGGAGTTGAGTTAGAGAGTCAGGTGCTAATGTTCAAAGAAATAGGTTCTGTCATAACAGATCTCTGCAGAGCTGCAAGCTCACTGTTAAACAGGAGAATTCTTTAGCAATAGATCATCTTAGATCTATTTTCTCAACTTTGTGTGGATATGTGTATGTAGACAAATCATAATATAGAAAAATAAAAATACTGGTTTAGTTATCTTGGTGATAGAATTATGCTCTCTGAAATTCCGAAGTTACCTAGAAGAAACTGTATACTAATATAACAAAAGTTAGACTGTTTTTAGTTTTCTACCTGTATAAGGTAGCACATTTTTATGGCAAACATTACAACAGCCTGTGAATGACAGGTGTATAACTGAACTACTAGGTTAATTTTGTCAGTCCTAGCTAATAACTCTAAAATGAGAAGACAATATTTCTTTCTCTATTTAAAAAAATAAATAATAAGCCAATGTACTAAAGATAAATACTTACACGGGTTTTTAATCCATCAAGTCTATTTGATAAATATCTTCCTTATTTTCTTTGCAGCATAAACTGGACATATGTAATACATTTAATAACAATAATAATCAGTTACTCCTACAGTAGAATCAAGGAAAGTGCTAAATTTCATACCAAAGTTTCTGGCCTCTGAGAAGCCACATCAATTTCCCTAATTTCTGGCTCTGAGAAGCTACAATTACCAGACGGCGCCTGTGGCTCAGTGAGTAGGGCGCCAGCCCCATATACCGAGGGTGGCGGGTTCAAACCTGGCCCCGGCCAAACTGCAACAAAAAAATAGCCGGGCGTTGTGGCGGGCGCCTGTAGTCCCAGCTACTCGGGAGGCTGAGGCAGGAGAAATCGCCTAACCCCAAGATTTGGAGGTTGCTGTTAGCTGTGATGCCACGGCACTCTACCGAGGGCAATAAGGTGAGATTCTGTCTCTACAAAAAAAAAAAAAAAAATTACTAAACAAAAGAGAAAACCAACTACCGCACAAAGTGCACTAAGTTCACTTAGCTTACAACAGAAAGTGAGCTAAGTTTATTTCAATGAAACATAACAGTGATGAAATCTAGAAACAAAGTTTATAGCAGTTTCCTTTTTTTTTTTTGAGACAGTCTCAAGCTGTCACCCTGGGTAGAGTGCTGTGGCATCACAGCTCACAGCAATCTCCAACTGTTGGGCTCAAGCAATCCTCTTGCCCCAGTTTTTTTATTTTGTTTTAGTAGAGACAGGGTCTCGCTTTTGCTCAGGCTGGTCTCAAACTCATGAGCTCAGGCAGTCCACCCGCTCCGGCCTTCCAGAGTGCTAGGATTATAGGTGTGAGCCACTGGGCCCGGCCAAGCAGTTTCCTTCTTGCACATAAGATGAAAGTTATCCCTCTTGGGATGAGGGACAAATTTTAAGCCAAGGTACTAGGAGAGCATCATACATTTAGGAGGCCAAAGCAGACAGATTGCTTGAGCTCAGAAATTTGAGACCAGCTTGAGCTGGAACGAGACCTTCACCATCTCTTCTACTAAAAAAAAAAAGAAAAACAGGCTTGGCGCCTGTGGCTCAAGCAGCTAAGGCGCCAGCCACATACACCTGAGCTTGTGGGTTCGAATCCAGCCGGCCTGACAAACGACAATGATGGCTGCAACCAAAAACTAGCCGGGCGTTGTGGCTGGCGCCTGTAGTCCCAGCTACATGGGATGCTGAGGCAGGAGAATTGCTTGATCCCAGGAGTTGGAGGTTGCTGTGAGCTGTGATGCTACAGCACTCTACCCAGGGCGAAAGCTTAGGGCTCTGTCTCAAAAAAAAAAAAAAAAGAAAGAAAAGAAAAGAAAAAAGAAAAACAATTAGCTGAGCGTTGTGGCATGTATCTGTAGTCCCAGCTATGTCTCTCTCAAACCTCCCTCCTGAACTTTCCCAATCATTTCCTTTAATGTTTTTGATAGCTTGTTTCAATTGTCAGCTGCTTCTAGAAACTTTTTTGGGGAGGGAGGTGAAAGAGACAGTTTATGAAATAATTTCTATATTAAACTTTTTAAGTAATGAGATCAACCTTAAAAAGGAAGTAAAACAGCCCTCCCAGGCAGGGCAAGAGAATATAAAGGGTAAGACATTTGTTTTCTATAACAAGAATCATCCTATTTGGTAATATGAAGACTACTAAAAGAAAAAAAGCAGAAGTTCTTTTCTTTTTCTTTCTTTTCCTCCCTCCCTCTCTTCCTTCCTTTCTTTCCTTAAAAAATAATTTCCATTAAAACACAGTGCACTTTTTAAAAAATTTTAGATTTGGTGGCACCTGTGGCTTACTGAGTAGGGCGCCGGCTCCATATACGGAGGGTGGCGGGTTCAAACCCAGCCCCCGCCAAACTGCAACAAAAAAATAGCCAGGTGTTGTGCTGGGCGCCTGTAGTCCCAGCCACTCTGGAGGCTGAGGCGAGAGAATCACCTAAGCTCAAGAGCTGGAGGTTGCAGTGAGCTGTGACGCCACAGGACTCTATCGAGGGTGACAAAGTGAGACTCCACCTCAAAAAAAAAAAAAATACTAAGAGGCAGCAAATATTTTTAATACATGTATTACATCAGGGCGGTACATGTGCCCATCCCCGAATTGTGCCCACAGGTGGGTTCTTGCCCTTCCCACCCTTCCTACTCCCTCTCAGTGACTTCTGCTTTCCCCTGTGTGTTTATGTGCCCATCCTCCAATGTGTTAGAGACTACATGTGGTGTTTGTTCTTCCACTCTTGAGTTACTTAGGATAATAGTCTTCATTCCCTTCTAGATTGCTGCAAGTGGAATTAATTCATCCTTTTCTATGGCTGAGTAGTACTCCATGGTATAAATAAAACACATTTTGTTAATCCACTCATGAATTGATTGAATGGCACTTTGGTTGATTATACAGCTTTTAAATTATGAGTTGTGCTGCCCTAAACACTCTAGTGCAGATGTCCTGTTGATAAAATGACGGCTTTTCCTTTGGGTGGATACCTAGTAGTAGGATTGGTGGATCAAATGGTAGGTTTGCTTTTAGTTTTTTGAGAAATTACATTTGGTCAGTTTTACCTCTAGAAGCTCAACCAGGTTCTCATAGTGAATATAAGAGAAAGTTGGACTTCTGAGAGGGGGAAGGAAGAAGGAAGCATTTTGAAATAGGCCAGAGCATTCTGCTCTTCTTACCAAGGCCTGCCCTCAGAAGCAACGGTTTTACCAGAGCTTAACTGACCTGGGGGAAGGGAAATACCCAACTCTAGCCACCTCCATTTATCCTTTCCCACTTAAGGTGGGAGGAGGGGACTGAGAGGCACTTGTGAAATTTGAAGTTCATTGCTCAGGGACATGAGCCTACAGTAAGTCTGAGACTTAATCATAGGACTATGGAACACTTCCCCTCCCCAACACCTGCCTCCACATGACTAAAGGCCTATTTCCAGCAGTACCTTTTGCCTAGTACATCAGGTTCTCCTTTCAACAAAAAATCACAAGGCATACTAAAAGGCAAAAACACAGCTTAAAGAGATGGGCATTAGAACCAGACTCAGATATACAAGTATGCTGGAATTATCAGTCCAGGAATTTAAAACAACTGTAATTAATGTACTAACAGCCTAATGCAAAAGTAGACAGAATGCAAGAACAGATGGATAATGTAAGCAGAGAGATGGAAATTCTACAAAAGAATAAAAAAAAAAAAGCTAGATGTCAAAAACAGAAATAACAACAAAATAGGGTCATTTGTAGACTGGACAAGGCTGAGGAAAGAATATCTGAACTTCAGGATATGTCAAAATAGAAACTTACAGAAGTGACAAGCAAAGAGAAAAGTTGGGAAAAAATATAAGAGAACATCCACAGCAGTCTAAATATGTGTAATGGGAATACCAAAAGGAGAAGAAAAAGAGAAAGGAACACGAGTGTCAGAGGCAATAATGGCTGAGAATTTCACCAAATAAATGTCAGACACCAAACCACATGGACTTCCAGATCCAAGAAGCTCAGGATAAATACTTGAATAACTATACTCACAATTTTTTTCCTTTTTTTTTGAGACAGAGTTTCCCTTTGTCACCCTAGGTAGAGTACCATGGCGTCACAGCTCACGGCAATCTCAACTCTTGGGCTTAAGAGTTTCTCTTGCTTTATAGCTTTCATACGAAGGTTATAACCCAATCTCAGTACAAGATATGGGGAAGGAGACAAGGGAGGGGAAGGGAGGGGGAGAAAGGGTGGAGGGAGGGTGATTGGTGGGTCCACACCTAGGGTGCATCTTGGAAGGATGCAGGTGAAGTTTACTAAGTGTAGAGTATAAGGGTTTGAACACAATAATTAAGAAAATACCATGAAGGCTATGTTAACCAGTTCGGTGAAAATATTTCAGACTGTATATGGAACCAGCACATTGTACCTCATGATTGCATTATTGTACACAGCTATGATTTAATAAAAATAAATAAAAAATAAATAAATAAATAAATAAAAAGAGATTCTCTTGCCTCAGCCTCCCAAGTAGCTGGGACTACAGGCACCTGCTACAATGCCCTGCTATTTTTTGGTTGTAGTTGTCATTGTCTGGCAGGCCCTGGCTGGATTCGAACCCACCAGCTCTGGTGTATGTGGCTGGTGCCCTAGCCACTGAGCCAAAGGTGCCGAGCCTTTTTCCTTTTTTTTTTTTTTTTTTGTAATCTTATTTATTTATATCATATTTAAACTGCAGAAAACTAAAGATAAAGAAAAAGTCTTGAAAGAAGCCAGACAAGGAAAAACATCTTGTTTATAGAGGGGCAAAGATAAGGATTATATCCAACTTCTCAGAAACTATGCAGGCAGGAAGAGTGCAGAATCAGATATTTAGAGTGTGGAGAAAGAAGAAGGCCACCCACCTGGATGTATTAGTCAGCTCAAGCTGCCATAACAAAATGCTACAGCTTGATAAAAACTTCCTTTCTCATAGTTCTGGAAACTGAACATCAGAGATCAGGAGCGTGACTGAGTTCCCGTGAGGGCTTTCCCTGCCTTGAAGATGGCTGCATTCCTGCAGAGAGAAAAACATGTCTTTCTCCTTCTGTTCCTATAAGGCCACCAAACCATATTCACCTCCTAAACACACTGTTTCCATATACTGTCACATTAAGGGTTAGGGCTTCAATGGAGGAATTTGGAGGGGGGGGACACAATTCGGTCCACAGTCCTATAATTCTCTATTCTGCAAAATTATCCTTCAGAAGTGAAGGAGAAATAAAGACCTTCTGAGACAAACACTGAGGGAATTTATCGTCATCAGCTTTATGAGAAATGTTAGAAGTTCTCCAGAGAGAACGTGAGTGCAGGTCAGAAACTTGGATTTACATAAAAGAAGGAAGAGCATTGGAGAAAGAACAAGAAAAGATAAAACCTATTTAATTCTTAAGTGATCAAATCATAGTTTGTTCAAAATAATAATAGCCATACTATTTTGTGTTTGATTATGTATTCCTACATATGTATGCGTGTATTAAGTGGAATGAGTGGCAACCGTGATATGAGGGACGGGGGGAGGACTTGGGAATACAGCCACACACGCGTGATAGTAACAAACCATGTTTGACGGCCCCATAAGATTGTAATGGAACTCCTAGTACCTAGTGACCTTGCAGCCGTTGTAATGTCATAGCAAGTGTTTGGGTAATGATGGTATAAACAAACCTACTGCACTGCCCGTGTACAGCGCATATTAATTATGCACAGTAACACTTGTAATAAATGACTAGGTTACTGGTTTATGTATTTAATACACTATATAACATAGTTATTTTAAGGTATACTTCTACTTATTAAAAGAAAAAGAGCTGAAAAACAGCCTTGGGCAGGTCCTTCAGGCAGCATTGCAAAATAAGGCATTGTTATTACAGGAGAAGGGAGCTCTCTCTGTGTTACTGCTCCTGGAGACCTTCCAGGGTGACACGGCGTGGAGGTGGATGACAATGATACTGATCCTGACCTTGTACAGGTTTAGTCCAATGTATGTGCTTGTGTCTTGGTTTTTTTTTTTGTAACTCTTTTTTTTTTTCTTTTTGTAGAGACAGAGTCTCACATACCACCCTCAGGTAGAGTGCCGTGGCATCACACAGCTCACAGCAACCTCTAACTCTTGGGCTTATGCGATTCTCTTGCCTCAGCCTCCTGAGCAGCTGGGACTACAGGCGCCTGCCACAACGCCCGGCTATTTTTTGGTTGCAGTTTGGCCGGGGCTGGGTCTGAACCCACCACCCTCGGCATATGGGGCCGGCGCCCTACTCACTGAGCCACAGGTGCCGCCCTGTGTCTTGGTTTTTAATAAAAAAAAATTTTTAAATAAGATTAAAAATTGTAAAAGGAAAAAGCAGCTTATAGAATAAGGATATTAAGAAAGAAAATGGGGCAGGCAAAATTCCAGCACTTTGGGAGGTCCCGGGAGGAGGATCACTTGAAGCCAAAAGTTCGAGGGCAACTTGGGCAACATAGTGAGACCCCATCTCTATGAAAAATAAAAAATTCATCAGGAACAGTACATACTAGCTACTTGAGAGGCTGAGACAGGTGGAGTTGGAGATTGAGATATGATTGTGCCCCTATACTCCAGCCTGGGTGACAGGGTTTAACCTTCTTTCTAAAAAAAAAAAAAAAGAGAGAGAAAGAGAGACAATGCTTTTCTACAGCTGTTTGTAAAGCTGAGTTGTTTGCGCTTTAAACTAAGTGCTATTATAAAAAAAAGTCCAAAGTTACAAAAAATTTAGTTTAGAAAGTAAAACTATTATAGGAAGCTAAAGTTAATTTATTAATAAATTAACTTAAAGGTTAACAATTTAACCTTTATAAATTTGGCATAGCATAAGTGTGCAGTGTTTGTAACAGTACAGTAGTATACAGTAATGTTCTGGGACTTCCCATTCGCGCACCCCCTCACTCACCGACTCACTCAATTCATGGTAGGAGCCCTTTACAGGTGTACCGATTTTTAATCTTTTATTCTATATTCTCATTTTCTGTGTTTAGATATGTTTAGATACACAGATACTTATCACTGTGTTACAATTACCTACAGGATTCAGCACAGTAATATGCTGTACAGGTGCATAGCCTGGAAGCAATAGGCTATCCCACGTAGCCTCGGAGTGCAGTAGGCTGTACCATCTAGGCTTGTACACATTATGGTGTTTGCATAATGATGAGATCACCCACCATCACATTTCTCAGATTATGTTCCAGTCAGTAAGCAAAGCATGACTGTACTGGGGACAAATAAAGCATCCCAAATACTTATACTAAAAAGTCATCCCATGTCCATTCTAGCTGACTACAGGATACAAGGACTTTACCCTTGCTCTTCCCTATGACTAGCATTTTCATGCGGGAGGAGAAACAGACCTGCCTCTGGGCAGCTGCAGTCTGGAATCAGCTTTATCTGGACTAAAACCATTTGTGTCTCCACCCCCCTGCCTCTAGTGTCCATTTCTCAGTCAGTTGCAAATGCAAGGAAGGAGCAGGGCCTGGTTAACTGTCGTGTTCAACTCTAGCGTTAGCATCTGTCCTGACTGGGGATGCTGCCTTGACATACCTGCCAGTACTGAGGCAGAGGGCACCTCCTTGCTGTCAGTCCAGGGCTGGGGCAGAGACTGCAGGGTCGTCCATTTTGCCCATCCCCACAGCGCCTGTAGCCTCTGCAACTCTGCAGTTTCTGTGCTACATTTGTGAGTGAGGGACCTTTTTTGAGATTATGCCTCTCTGGGGTCTCGCTGTTTCTCAGCTCTTTCTTTATGGGAAGCTGAGACCTTGCTCCCTCCTACTCCTTCCATAACATTCTGCTTCTTCTAGAAAATCCTATTCTGCCTTGAGTTCAAGTTGTTAAAAACAAAAGACTGAGAGGGAAAAATTTTGCTGGCAAATTTTTGCTTTCCACTCCTGGCCAACTTTTCCAGAGACAAGAAAAATGAAGCTTAATATTTGTACTTTGAAAAAGGAAAAATATAAGAAGAAAAATAACAAAAACAGCAGAAAATATCATTCATCTACATATGTAGTAGGTAAGACATATGACCCTAGAACAATGCAGGTGTGGGGGGTGTCAACCCCTCATGTAGTTGAAAATCTGCATATAATTTTGACTCTCCCCTAAATCAACTACATATAGTTGACCAGAAACCTTACCAATAACAAACAGTTGACTAAAATATATTTTCTATGTTGTATAGATTATATATAGTATCTTTATAATGAAGTAAGCTAGAGAAAACAGATGTTGTTAAGAAAATCATAAGGAAGGGCAGCACCTGTGACTCAAAGGAGTAGGGCGCTGGCCCATATGCCAGAGGTGGTGGGTTCAAACCCAGCCCCGGCCGAAAAACTGCAAAAAAAAAAAAGAAAGAAAGAAAAATCATAAGGAAGAGAAAAAAATACGTTTCCTATTCATTAAGTGGAAGTGGATTAAAAAACAAAAAAAGGCCTCAGCTCAGCACCTGTGGCTCAAGTGGCTAAGGCGCCAGCCACATACACCTGAGCTGGCGGCTTGGAATCCAGCCTGGGCCTGCCAGACAACAGTGACGGCTGCAACCAAAAAGCAGCCGGGCATTGTGGCGGGCGCCTGTAGTCCCAGCTACTTGGGAGGTCGAGGCAGGAGAATCGCTTGAGCCCAGGAATTGGAGGTTGCTGTGAGCTGTGATGCCACAGCACTCTACCCAGGGTGACAGCTTGAGGCTCTGTCTCAAATAAATAAATAAATAAATAACAAAAAACCTTTATTTAAAAAAAAAAGATCTCCATCCTGTCATCTTCACTATTGAGCAGGCTGAGGAGGGGAGGAAGGGGAGGGAAGGGTTGGTCTTGCGGTCTCCGGGGCAGAGGTGGAAGAGGAGACAGGAAAGATTTATTGAAAAGAATCTGCACATATGTGGCCCCATGAAGTTTAAAACCATGTTGTTCAAGGGCCAACTGTATGTTCCAGGCAGGATGATTTTAAATAAAAAGAAAGAAAGAGAGTGAGGGAGAGAAAAGAGAGAGAGGGAACACAAGGTCTCAGTAAAAAAACACCCAAAACAAACAAGACTGTAGTCCCATCTTGAACTCCTAACCGCCTCATGATAACAAACTCAAAACTCCACCCGCCTTTCTAGCAAGGACACCTATAATTTGAATGTTGCTATTGGTTTGCTTCACACACTCCCATATCTGTCTCAGTGAATGCTCAAGCTTTTTCATTCTCTTCTCTGCCTCTTTGAAGGAGTGGGTTAGCTCCAGAGTCTGTCTTCAAGCCCTCAGGTTCTTTCTTCTGCTTGGTTTAGTCTATTGCTAAAGCTTTTCTGCTGTGTTTCAAAATTCTTTAAATGACTCTCATTTCTTTATGTTTTATTGTATCTTTTCTTATGTTGTCTAGCTCTTTAGTGACTTTTCATTAATTTCCTGAAGTATTTTTTGGCTTCTTTTTGTTGCTTTTCAACTTTCTCTTTGCTTCCGTTCATCTTATTTGCCGTCCATACTCTGACTTCCATTTCTGTCATTTTGGCAATTTCCTTGTGGGTGGAGTCCACTACTGTTGCTCCAGTGTGATCCCTTGGAGGTGTTGAGCTACTTTTGTTTTTCTTTTTTCTTTATTTTTTTTGAGACAGAGTCTCACTATGTCGCCCTCGGTAGAGTGCTGTGGCGTTGCAGCTCACAGCAACTTCTAACTCTTGGGCTTAAGCAATTCTCTTGCCTCAGCCTCCCAAGTAGCTGGGACTACAGGTGCCCACCACAATGCCCGTCTATTTTTTTGTTGCAGTTGTCGTTGTTTAGCAGGCCCTGCCTGCCGGGTTCAAACCTGCCAGTCCTGGTGTATGTGGCCGGCACCCTGTCCACTGAGCTATGGGTACCACCTAGTTTGGTTTTTCATGTTCCAGGGTTCTTTCTCTGCTTTCTTTTCATCTGACTCCTCTTCTCTCGGCTCTGGGATAATAGCATTGCCGGGCTCCTGTTCTGCTTTGCTAGGAACTCTCCAGTTTAGTTAGGAGAAGGGAGTACCTTAGATGGAGCTTTTGTGTCCTGTTCTACAGTGTTGACCCATCAGGGAGGGGCAGGTGCAGCAAGCCTGTAGAATAATTGTTCAGTTTTGACCCATTCCAGCAAGTCCTAGACGATCTTTCTGTGAGATACGCTAGCTCATTGTTGAAAATTAAAGTTAGAGGATGAATGCTACCCTCTCCATGATGGCTGTTGTTGTGAGGAATTGCTGTGGCCGGGGTGACCCAGTGGAGAGGACAGGGGCAGCTGGGCAAGGCTATTTAGTTAGTGGTCAGGGATAACTAGACTGTGGGCATTTGCATAACCAGATCCAGAAGTCATGGCTGCTTCTGGCCTGAAGGTCCTGGGTGTGGTGTTAGACCCCAGGGAGGTTCCACTGCCCTGGAGGCAGTGATGGAGACTCTGTAATTGGGTCTTGGGGTGAGGCACATCTCTGGAATCTCAGGAGTGGTGTTGCAGGCCTGGCAGGGGCCCTGGAGCTACTGATGGGTTGGCCAAACTAATCCCATCTTGAATTGAAAAGCCATTCTGTGAGACTGTTACAGGTGGTCATAACTCAGAGAACAGAGACCTGGGGCACACTCGTCACATCCTTGCACATCCTTGCACCAACCCAGTTACAAACCGTGAGAAATGTGCCTACACCGCAAGCCTCTGACACCCTGATAAGAAGAGCTACCCAGGGAGTCCCAGCAATGCGCTGCATGTTTGGTGTCCTGATAAAGAAAGACTTGTCTGCAAAGCCAGCTGCTCTTCAGCCGGCCATGGAAAGAGCTGCCTCGCCCCCCTAACGCTGCTGACATCTCTTTAGATTTCAGTCCACTTGTATCCCAAGTGTAAAACAAACTTCCTGGCATGTTTGTTACATTTGGTCTGCTGTGTTTTGGTCCGGGCTTCATTTTACCTATTACTATAGGGACAAACCCTCAATCTCAGTGCAGTGAGAGCTTCAGGGCTGGCTCTGGGGTGACAGAGGCAGACCCACACTTATGAGGGCTGTTCTCCCAGCTTGGAGACTGCTGATGCCCAGTTGTGCAGGCAGGGGCTCGTCTCAGTGACCAAGGGACTGAGGATGTGAGCCAGAGCTGCTGGTAGGACAAGGTTCTTTCCCCAATGAACCAGGACCCACTGAGGCAGTCACCTGAGTCTTTCTAGGTGGTTCCTGTGGCATCTGAGTTTCGCTCTTTGCTCAGTTCCCATACAGGGGAGGAGGCATGCTGGGTTCACAACTCCAGGGCACAAGGCGGGGGAGCATGTGTTCTGTCTGCTCCCTCCCCAGGCTGCTGGTGATACAAAAGCTACTGCTGGGAAGCTGAGTCCTGAGTGGACCTGGCACCAGGCACCAGAGCAACCAAGATGGTGTCGGTTACAGAAACCCGGGATTGGCAGCCACCAGATCCCTTCTGTGCCTGCTCTCCAGTGCAGTGTCTTGGGGCAGATCTGAGCAGCTCCCAGATCAGCCTGTAGGTCTGCAGCAGAGACGGAGACTCTGCACAGCTGGAGCTGCCTGCAGCTATTATTCCTCCCCTACGAAGTGGAGTACCCTGGGGCTGCTACTATTCTGCTATCTTCTGCTCTTCCCAGCAGTGTGAATTATACTGGGATCCCCACCCCTTAATCTCTGAGATGGTGATGCTTGTAAGAATCAGCCACACCCTATTTGATTAAGTAATGGATAGATGCTGTAATGGCTGTTTAATTGTTCTCCTTGAAAGTAGTTGGTGCTTGCAGGAAAGAGGCAACTGCAGCAGATGTTCCTCTGTGCCTGTAATTGGCTCCAGACCCCCAGGAGAAGGACTTGAATGCCACAGGCAGTGGGAAGGGCCCTGTACCTCCCAGGGATTGCTCTCTGGCAGAGGTGGGTGGAGGAGTGAGGCTGGCGGGGGTGGAGGGCGGGTGGGGTGTGGGGTGTGTGTGTAGGGGCGTGGCGGTGGTGGGGGTAGGTCTGGCAAATTTGCCTTTAAGCTCAGCAAAGGGATGTCCTAGAACTGTCTCAGCAGGGATCAAAGGTCATTTCCCTTTGATGACGTGCTGGGGAACCCTTTTCTCTAGTTGAGAGCTGAAGGCCACTGGGAAGGGGGTTGTAGTGGTCTCACCAAACTGAAAAGTTTGCTCATGGAGAAGGAGCTGTCTGCAATTCACCAACGGCCCATCAGGAGTGCCCCTCGTGCACTGCCCCTTCTTCAAGATCCTCCTTCCAGTGTCTGGGTGCAAATGGGTGTCTCAACGCACTGGTTCAGCAGCAGTGTCCTCATGGGCAGGGTACTTTCCTGATTGAGGATCTGCCCAATCCAAAAGCCTGGCTCTCCTGCAGGGAGCGAGCACTCCACCAAACGACCACAGCTCAGACCCACACCACACTCTCCCCTCAGTTCCCAGTTTATATGGCTCTCTTGCCTCCAAAGTCCAGCTCCCCAAGCTCCCCTTTGTTCCTCCAGCAACCTGACTGAGTCCTGGATATGGGATCTGGCCTGCATATGTGTCCACCTGGTGGGCATCTCTGATGAGCGCTGGTGGGAGGGAACTATCAGAGCACTGCAGGCCCTTAGGGGAAGGATGTGGGCCCCACTCTCTGTGGAATCCTCACTGTGGAGCGCCCACTAACAGAAAATAGGCAGCTGCTTTTCAAAGTCTCAGGTCCATCAGTCCTCCTGGCTGCAGTGAGCAGGGGAGGGGTGAGGAAGGAAGTCTGAGGGGAAGAGGCCCCATCCTAGCTCCTCTAGTCTCCCTTCGAGGAAGCCCGCAGGGAATTCCAGAGCTCTGGGACCACACAACTTGTCCAGGTGATATCCCCATTCAGGGCTGGACAGGACCCAGTTTCATAGGCCTGTGCAATTTCATGTAAGTTTCCTAGGTCTGGGAAATTTCATATAACCAAGGACCTACTGCAGAAAGAAACTCTGTCAACACAGGTCCCTGCAGTGTGCCCAGGCACTGGGAACTGTCTGTGTTTGGAATAGGTGATGTGAAAATGGAAGCTCCGGGCCCCCTGGGGATGGCAGGGGCAGAGAGCAGTACGATGACCAGCTTCTCTGCTCCAGTCCATGGTCATAGTCGGGAGGCCTGAAGGAGCTAGAAGCCCAATGCTTCATTTTCAAGATGGTCCCAGATACTATTTGCAGAAGCAGTTGGGCTTATGAGGGTGGAAAAGATTCCAAGAAACTTGGCAGCCTTCTGATGACTGGCGGTGGGAGAGAAGGAGAAAGCAAACCCCCACCTAGTGTTCAGTGGGCTCTTGATCTTCCCTGGGGTTGATTCTTGCCAATATTTTTTTTTCCATGCTGTTCTGCTTTGTGATTCTTTTCCATGAAGTCTCTGGCAGGCTCTGGCACCTTTCCTCCAATTACACAGAAGCTGGGCACACTCCTCCCTCTCCCTGATCAGAAATCCTTCTTTCCCTCTGGGATAATCTGGCGATTGATGTCTCTAGTCAGATGTATTGGGGCCCTTCCCCAGGATGTATATTTGAGGGTGTTCTTTATTACATGAGACGCTCTAAGGGCATTTGTCTGAAATAGATTCTAAGGCCTTATCTCCAGGGACTTTTCGCAAGTATACCAAGAATATATCTTCCTTAGCTCTGCATCTAGGAAGATTTGGGCTGCCCTTCTGCTTCATGTTATACTATTTGATTATCCAAAACCCTAACGGTAAATGCAGCCTTGTATAATTTCTGCATAAGGTTGAAGCATGGAAGAGGGTTTATGTTCGTTGGAAGGACAGCAGTTGTCCTGGTTGCCTTTCTGTTTGTTCCAACAGCTGGATGATTTCCGTGGGACACAACACTCGTGACCTCCTAGGAGACAACTGACATATGTCCTCCAGGTCTTCTCAAAGTCAACACTGACAGGGGCACCTGGGAAGACTGCTGGTGTCAGTAGCTACTGACAGTGTCATGGCCCCCTGGAGACACCATGAGCATAGTAGGAATCGTAATTCCTGTCTGCCAGAAAGGTTATACTGTTCTCTATTCTTTCTGAAAAGAATTCTTTCTATCCTTTACTAATCTTGTCACATGAAAATAAATTAAGTATTAATTTACTTAATTTATTCTATTAATAAATAAGTATTAATTTACTTTATTTTATTCTAAAATTACTTATCCTAGAATTACTTGATTCTAAATTAAGTGATTATTTTTAGAATTTCAGTAGTTCAAGTTTCTCAGATTTCACATCAAAAAATGAATGTAGCAGCAAATTTCCATGTGTGCAGTGAACATGTGAGGAAACTAGGCCTAAAACTCAGACTTCTGATATTCACGTGGTGGATGAGCAGAGTGATTTCTGTCCTCATCGACATAGAAACACCTCACACCTCACACCACCACCTCACACAGATGCTTCACTCCTCTGTGCATCCTCTCCAGTTCTACAGAAGTTAAAGTCTGCGGTGGGAGACATTATGTGGGAAGCTGGATTCTAAGGGTGCTGAGCCCAGTGAGTGCAGTTTCTGACCCCTGTGGGTAAAGCCTGTGCCTTTGCAGTGGGCGTCAGAGGCAGGTTCCCCAATTCCCACTGAAAGGAGCTGAGAGTTTCTGCTCTGAGGTGAGCCTGGGACCGTGGCTCTCAACCTTCCTAATGTTGTGGTGACCCCCAACCATAAAATTATTTTTGTTGCTACTTCATAACTGTAATTTTGCTACTGTTATGAATCATAATTTAAATAGCTGATAGGCAGGATGTATTTTCATTGTTACAAAGGGGTCACGACCTACAGCTTGAGAACCGCTGGCCTAGGGTCTCTGCGGGTGGGAAATCAGTAACTCACACCACGGGCTCCCCTGCCGATGAGGAAGAGGCTGAGTAGGAGCAGGGATAGCCCTGGGGTTCATAGCCCTTGTAGGTTCAGGTCAGGTCCATCTGGACAATGTCCTGCAGAGAGAGTCCTGGCTGCCAGTGTCTGACTGGATGGCCAGTGTGGGTCTCACCCTGTGTATTAGTTCACAGACCACATTTAGATTATAGTACCGAGAAGGAAGCAGGATAGTGAGGGACTGGAAAACCTTGAAGAGTGTCTGGTTGGGAAGTGGATCTCTAAAAAGTTCAAGATTCTGCTCAGAAAGTGCATCTTTGAGGAATCCCTGGGTGAGTTGGGTTGTCACGTAGTGAGAGGTAATTTGACTGCTTTTCACAGCAGCTGATGACTTCTAGAGACTCAGCGATCTCCAAGTGACCCAGATGATGGTCCTGGACACCAAATAACAAAGGGAACCACCATTTCCCTTGATCTTACCAAATTGGGAGGTCTTTAATGGAGTAAATAAGCTGGAAAATGGCTCTGCCTCTGGGAGAAGGAATAACGTAGATCCCATGGGGACTGACGCAGGAGAAAGCAGAGTAGAACTCACACAGGAAAGCACAATATAGCCCAGAAACGAGCTGAGGCTGGGGAGCCATCAAAGCTGCTCAGAAACAGTCCCTCTCCAAAAAGTGTATTTGGAGAATGTGGACCCAGTGGCCCTGAAGCTGGACATACAACTCAACACCAGTATCATTCCACGCCACAGCAGAAGGATGGTTGAGGGTGTCAGAGACACACTTTCAAAAGTAGTAGAACAATTCTACTTCCTCCTATTTGACATCAATGTTTAGGGCCCATGAGAGCAAACGTTGCACCGTCAACTCAGGGAGGTTCACCTGCCGGACTTTTGAGACCTGAGCTACAGAAGAGTCTCCCATGTCTCAGGCTCACAAGGCCTGGGTAGGAATGGAAGCCAAGAATGTGAGGAGGTAGCTCAGGGTGTCCCTCTGCCCTGCCTGCCTGTCCCTCTCCCTAGAGCCTCACCTGCTGTGTCTCTGAAACTCACTGCACATGGCCATGGTGGAGCCTTATCACCCAGACTTATGACCTTGATCTTCCTTCCATGCTGTTAGTGGAACAGGGCATCAGGTGACAGGGTCAGGTCAGGTCAACTCACATGGATCTATGGAGCAATGTTCCATGAAACTGCTCTTCAGCCCTATCCTGTGTAGTATGGGGAAGAAATGACCGAATACATAAAAGCTGCCACAGGTTGACACGTCTTCTCAATGTAGACGGTCACTTTGTGTATTCAAGGGTATGCGCATCACCTATATTATTCAGTTTAACGACTGGCAAAGAGAACTTCAGCATATACAATGAAATCCCTTAGTAAGAAGTGTGAAATATAAAAACACAAAGCAACCCTCATATAGGGAGGACACAGGTGGCAGGGACATCTCAGGTGACATAGGTGTAATGAGGAACACACAGCTGCCCTCGTGAGGGAACAGGAGCCAACACAAAACTAGAATGCAGCAGACACCAAGGCAGGACAGAAGCAGATGGAAATCCAGGTGTCTGCTCCCTTAGTGTTACAAACTCAGTGTGCTTCTGTCCTGTTTACAGAGCGGGAGGTGTGAAGGAAGATGCAGAGAGGAATGGCGGGAGAGATGCACATGGGACAGTACAGGGTTTCACAGTATTCAGTTCAGGAAACATCCTAAGATCTGTTTTTATGGTAAGGACATGCTGCGGTGGCTACTGAAAAACCATAAAGGAAATAAAACGTTGGGAAACTGTTTCCGCCTAGATATTTTCACATGTGCATGAGGAGGAACATAGGAAATAGGCTGAGATTCCTTGGATAGGGCTGGGTCGTGGCATCACACAAGTCTGCACCACTCTGCACCATGCCTGCCCTGGGGTGTCCCCATCAGGGGTGACCTTCACACTGGACCACGTGGCTTGTGTATCAGCATAGGCCAGGCAACTGGAAGGCAGGGGTTCCTCAGGTTCTGAGACACCCCCACCTTCTAATTCTGTTATGGCAACCCCAGGCTGTTACCTGGAGGCTGGGCTCTGCCTACCTCACTTCACACAGAACGTGAGCTGCTGGCGGTACATAGCTCTGAGCTCTGTGAACTTGGTACAAATTTTGTTCAACAGTGAAGAGGCTCTTCATCAGATTGCCCCTAACAGTAAGTTAAGAGTGACATGTTTGTCATCCCCCAGTCCTGATGAAACCTATTGGATTTCCCTAGTTTCTCACCCATCCTGTGTTTGGGTTTCTTCTCCGCAGTCCCAGGTGGTGCCTCTACGGCCCATACTACATCATGGCTGGACCTGCCCCCTCTGCATGCAGGCAGAGGGCAGAGGTCACCACTGGGGACCACCTAAAGGAGCTGAGGGCCCAGCTGGCTGAGTGAAGGCAGCAGCTGACCATCTCGGAGTCCACTACCTTCTCCCTGGTGAAGGAGCTATAGCGATACAGTAAGTCCTGCGGGGTCATGGTCCTCAGTGTCAGGGACCCTGTGTCTTCTGTCTGAACAAATCCATGCTCAGTGGATTTCATTCTTCCCTTCCCTTTACCCAATTTCATTCTGAATATTTTGCTGGAAAGGGACAAGTGGCTGTTTGAACTTCATTTTCTCTGAGGAGGGAAACACTGAGGCACGAGTACTTCACCCTGGTTCCATGTGAGGAGCAGGAGGGGACTCAGGTCACAATCTCAGTTGTTTGTTCCCACAGCAGGCTGGGACCTGCCTGTTATTTGGAGGCACAGGCTGAACTGGTGTGTCGAGGGTCCTCTCTGTACTGTGTCCAATCCCACAGTCATGTAGCATCATTGTGGGTCTGAAGTTCTGGGACTGACAGACTTCCATTCAATTCAAGCTTCTGTTGAGCCACAGTAGGAGAGCACTGTGCTGGGTCCCCAGAGGAAGGTGGTGACAGGACATAGCCCTAGTTCTAAAGGAGCTTCCTGAGGAGCATGCTCCCAACAGATGCTGTGGATCCTGAGTGACCCCATGGAGAGGGCCAACCCTGTGGGAGGGATACTGTCTCCTGGAACACCGGTGCTTGTCTGGGTCATTTGAAACATGCCTGTCAGGGACATGGTGCTTCTGTGCATGTCAGGGAACTTTTCCCACTACTGTGTGTCCCCTGAGCTAGTGAAACTTTAGAGACCCAGGACAGCTAGTAGGTTCACGTGGCCCTTGAAGGTCTCAGCTACAAGATGTGATGCCCAAGTGAGAACAGGGCCGAGGAGGAGAGCAGCAGACCTGTGATTCTGCAGCAGGCAGGGGGCCTTCCCCCGATCTCCTGGCCACTGCCAGCCCTTGTCCTGCTCGAGAAGAGAAGCTATAGTGACCGAGGGATCCTGGGAGCAGGACATGTGCACAGCAGCAGGGTCAGAAGGAATCTTGTCCTCTGAGGCTGAATCTGCATCATTTTCCTACAAATTATTTTCCAGTAAAGCACTGGGAGATTTTTTTTTTTTTAATGAAAAGGACTGAAAAAGAAAAGTGAAAATGGAAGCCTGTTATGGAAGTGAAGGGTTTTATGAAAGGACAAACTGGGTTTTATCAGGGCCCGTCCTTGTCATTGTCATATGAGGATATGAAACAACTGTGGAGCGGAAGGAGAAGACGGAACAGGGCTGAGGACCTGGGTGAAGTCACAGGGTGAAAAACAGGACCCTGGAAATGTCTCTGGCTCCAGTGCAAGTTGTTGGTCTTGTCTGTGCCTCAGTTTCTCTCTGTTCATGCGGTGCTTTCCCAGACCCATTTCTTTGGTTGTGATGAGCACACAAGTTAAGCTTGCGAAGCTCTCACAGTGGGGCTGCCAGGAGTGCGCACTCTGAGTGCTGAGTCTGTCACTTCTAACTTAACTCAGTCTCTGAAGTGGGCAGCTCAGCTAGGGCAGCACAGAGCTCCCCTGGGCAGGGGACAGACAGAATGGACATGGCAGGCACGTGGTGCACAGATGGTAATAAAACAGGTCGGGAACAAAAATAATAGTAAATTCTGGGTTAAAATTGTTGCTCAGAGCCGTGTTTTCTCCTTTCAAACGATGTATTATGAAGGTGAAATTAACATAACATAAAAGTAACCAAGCGAGTGAACATCTCAACAGCACTTAGTATAATCAAAATGTGCGGCCGGGCGTGGTGGCTCGCGCCTGTAGTCCCAGCGCTGTTGGAGGCCCAGGTGGGTGGATTGTCTGAGCTCAGAGGTTCGAGACCAGTCTGAGCAGCAGTGACCCAGAGTAAGACCCTGACGCTACTACTAACAACATAAAAAACAGCCGGACGTTGTGGTGGGCGTCTGTAATCCCAGCTACTGGGGAGGCAGTGGGAAAGAGCATCGCCAGAGGAAGAAGAAAATGACCAAAAAAAAAAGAGTACTTCAAACGAAGAAGAATGAACAAGCAAGCTGAAATTAAAAATTAAAATAAATAAATTAAAAAAAAATGTGCGATCAGGGGATGGAGACGCTAAAATCTCCAGCTGCACCTCTCAACAGGGTAGCTATGCAACAAAATTGCACATGAACCACTTCCATTTATACAATTAAAACATAAAAATGTGTATTCACCATCCCATTTGCTCTGAGTCATAGTCACCTCCTGACTGAATGTGGCTTCTCATTGTTTTTCCTAGAGAATATTGTCTCCTTGGCCCTGTCACCTGTGTTCTTTCAAGCTAGGAATCAGCCCCAGCTGGGCCTGGCCCACATCTTCGTGAGGCCATGTGTCCAGTCCCTGCACAATCTCTAGGTGTATGTTCACGTGGAAATGGCCTCTTCGTGAGGCTGTGTGTCCAGTCCCTACACAATCTCTAGGTGTATGTTCACCTAGAATGGAAATGGCCATGGGCAAAGTGAGACCCAAAGAGACATCTGGATGGAGCCAGCTTAAGCAGATGCTGGCTCTGTGTACAGAAAGAAAACATAATGGGAACATCCTGGACCTTAACGGGAGCATTGCCGGACCCTGAGGGACTTTCCTCACACATTCTTCTCTCTCTTTGCCACAGCAGGTCCCCAAATACTTGCCAGCATTGCATTTGGAAGGCTTCCTGGTATGTTACCACTGAAATCTCTGCCAGAGCCCATATCATATATTGTTCACGGGACCCTTTGACATTTCCGTTTGCTCTGTCCACAGGGAAGCTCATATGGTCATTGAACATCAGGCCCAAGAGCTGGCCCAGCTGAGGCAGAAATTAGAGAAGGGCAGAGAGGTGTCCTTTGTAATCAAGACCACCCTCTGTGAAGATGACCCTGAGAATGGCCAGGGGCAGGGCCTCCATTGTCTGCTGGCTGTGGGGTGCAGGCTGGCAGAATGCCTTGCAGGCTTGCTCAGCCCAGGTAAAGCAGCCACGGGCCCTCACCACTCTGAGCTGATGTAAACTGCCCGGCTCACAAGGCACTCCACTCCCAATGTGGCTCTTTAAACAGCTGTCCAGGTTTGCAGGTCACATTTGAGGCTGTGACAGTATCTGGGCTGGTCAGTGGGCATCGAGGACAGAAATGGTCAGGGTGAGCTCCTAGTGTCCCATCTCAGTCCTTCCTCATCAGGCACCATGTCCTGGGGGTGAGGACGCAGCCTCCATTCCCTGTCTGGGTACAGCAGGAGGGTGTGACGGGGTCAGCTTGGTAGGGGGACAACAGTCCTAGCCTAAAAATGACAGGTTCCATGCTCTGGCCTGACCTGAATGCTGTCTTTACAGCCTGGGAGACTGTGGTGGGTATATCCTTGATGAATTTCTGAGTCCTTATCTGTAAAATCAAATCACATGTAGCAGGATCACAATGTGTGGGAATGGAATATTCATGAATGTACCTGGTGAAGACAAATGCCCCCAGCTGGGGTGTGTGAAGGGACCTGATGGAGTAGCAGCCTGTGCTGGGAATGTTGCCTTATCCTGGAACCTCTCCACAGAGGGACTTTCTCATAGTACAGTCACAGCAAGTTTGTTGATTTCTTATGACTGAGGAGTTAATGGCAGTATGTTATGTATTTCTACTTTGGTGAGATTTTTTATTGTGAGAGTGCTAGATTTTGTCAAATGCTTTTTCTGTCTCCATGTATGTGATTATAAATTTCCCTTCTGTAGTCAGTGGATACGATGGATTCATTGAATAAACATTTATCTTAAAATTTCACAACCATGCAATGATGATGATGCACCAGATCAGCAACATTTACCTGGAGGATCAGGAAACAGGCCAGGGCAATTATTGAAATAGAAAATAGGGGCGGTGCCTGTGGCTCAGTCGGTAGGGCGCCAGCCCCATATACCGAGGGTGGCGGGTTCAAACCCGGCCCCGGTCAAACTGCAACCAAAAAAATAGCCGGGCGTTGTGGCGGGCGCCTGTAGTCCCAGCTACTTGGGAGGCTGAGGCAAGAGAATCGCTTAAGCCCAGGAGTTAGAGGTTGCTGTGAGCTGTGTGAGGCCACGGCACTCTACCGAGGGCCATAGAGTGAGACTCTGTCTCTACAAAAACAAAAACAAAAAAAAGAAAATAGGAGCCGTGT
The DNA here is from genome assembly GCF_027406575.1 of Nycticebus coucang. Taxonomy (NCBI): domain Eukaryota; kingdom Metazoa; phylum Chordata; class Mammalia; order Primates; family Lorisidae; genus Nycticebus; species Nycticebus coucang. The sequence continues at coordinate 16,621,834 of NC_069789.1, read as the reverse complement.
GCTCCAGTCCCGTCAGGGAGTCCTGACATCATACACAGGTCTTTATGTCTCTCTGTCCAGATAAGCCGCCGCGTTTGTAGGGAGTGATGTGGAGCGACTCAAGGGCTGACTGGACACGTCTGACTTTGTGTGCAGAGAACTATGAAGATGAGGACAAGGAGGAGGAAGAGGCCCCAGCCCCCAGGTACCAGTGAATAAGCAGGACCTGGAGGAGGATGGGTGCAATGTGAGGAGGGGCCCAGGGGAACAGGCCGGAAGTCCCAAGGAGCCACAGAATCCCACGCGAAAGTCCACACCAACTGCTCATTCCTTCACGACTTCCACTCAACCGACGGGAAACTGCTTCTTTTAATGAGGTTGTCGATTGCTTTCAAGGGACTTCTCAGTAACTAAGGAGAAGAAATCAGGCTTAGGGAAATCTCACCATCTACCTCTCTCTGGCTGCTCTCAGGACGACAGAACATCTGCTGTCTGCATATCGGGTGGAAGGGATTTTAGGGCCAGGATTGTAACCACACAAAAATACCTGCGTCATGTCATCACACGGGTAGAAAGAGTCCTGATTAGACAATGTCAGGAGCTCATGTTCACTGTGCTGCTGGGGGAACACTCAACACTGTCCCCGCATGAGGCTGACCCCTCAGTGGTGCTATGTGTGTGCTGGCAGTCAACTCTGTACCACAGGGGACAGTTGTGTCCCCTTCCTCACCAGCCCCTGGTCTGGCCAGTGCACTGAGCACTCGATCCTCTCTCACTCCCACCCTTGAAGTGCCCACATCCCTCCCACATTAAAGAAGGATCCTTTTTCTTTCTCTTTGAAGGCACGTCCTTGCTATCTGTGACTATCCTGAATGCCTCTACTCAGGACGTTCTGGGCACCTGCTGTCCCATCCCTGTGGGTTTAATTGTGTTCTTTATCCCTCTAGGCTGAGCAGGGAGGCCCAGGAGAAGGAGGAAGTGAGTGGAGTCCTACAGGACTTGCCGGATGAAGGCCACCTGGCTTCTGCCAGTCATCAGCACCTGTCTGACACCCACCAGCCTCCCTGCACGAGTGCCTCTCTGTGTAAGGAGCAGGATGTCTCCTGTTCTCTGGATGGAGCTAGTGAGTGCTGCCATCAACAGAGAGGACATTCCCAATTGTCCTGCAGGTGACTCTGTACATGTTGGGCTCTAAAGGCAGAATCAGGGAGGTGAACCAAGGAACGTGTAACTAACCAGAGGCACCACTGGTGCAGGTGCATAGCAGGGTGGGCACAAGCCTGTTCTGTACAGATGGGATGTCTGACCTCGCTTGGGTTGTTTTCTAAGTGTTGGTGCTGAACAGGATGCTCTGAGCATTAGGGATTGTCTGAGGAGGTAGACACTTTTCCTTTGTATTTGGAGAAACTGTTTGATGGCTCCTCAACTCTTAAGCCACAGCCTCTCTATTCTCTATGTCGATATGGCTTTGATAAAGGGCCATCTAACCCGTAGAACTTAAACCACTGTGGAATGAATCTGGAATTGTCTCTAAATACACAGCAGGGGCCTTGGCACCCTCCCTATCCTTGAATGGAAACTGTCCTATTTCCTAAAGTAGCACTGAAGGTCTTTCCCAGTGAAGGTTGTAGGGACTGCACCATCATCTGGTCTCACTGTCTAATCTCAGCTGTACCCAAAACAGCCACAGTGTCTGGTAGACTAAAGTCTAAATACTGCAGGAATATGTTTAGAAAGCCACTAGGCAAGATCTTCCTGCTTACTGCGAAAAAATATGTGTAACTTTTTGCCCAGACTCAGGACATTGTGACATTGATGCACCAGTTCAGGGCCAGTCTGCCCAGGGACTCAGGACAGGAAGCCTGGACACTTTTCATAAGGCACACTCTGAGGCTCCCTTGGATGCTCCCCTGGAATACTGTTCTCACTCCTGGAACACATTCTCCGTGTGGTGCATAGGCCCTGGGCTTGTGATGTCCCATAAGCCAGGTGTGTATTGTGACTGGTCCTGTCTAATTTACAGAAACTCTCAATGATGAGAAGGGTGAGGAAGAAGAAGAGCAGAAGATGCCCAGATAAGTGTGACAGCCACGTGCTGTGAGCACCATGGCTCTGTCTGGAGCTGTCCAATCCAGGGAGCAGCAGAACGTGCTGAGCGTGAGCCCCTGACCATCCTGCCTTGCACCCACGCGTGTGCTGACTTGGGGGTTCTCATGTTGTGTCCACTGCCCACTGATTCCTCCAGTTGGATAAGGTAGGGTCATGTGATAAGGTAGGGTCAGGTGACCCAACAGGAACTAAGCAGTCCTAAGTGTCCTGCACTTGGGGACAGCTCTTCCCTCCCCATGTGAGGGAACTGGGAGGGGAGGCAGCGCTTCTCTCTGCAAGGCTGGCCTAGGTTATTGGCAGGGATTCCATAGGATGAGATGTCACTAGAAGAGAGAAAATCAAAACCTGCATCTCATTTCCCCACACTGAGAGAATAAGCCCTAGAGGGACCGTGGTCTCCTGCAATCACGCTGCCGCAGGTGGTTTGCTCACTGCCACCGTGGCGGAGCCGCGGGGAGTGTTTACTGCTTCTCACTGTGCTGTGTGTCATCACCACACCATGCGGGGAACGGGAGTGTCCTTCCTGGTCAGCCTGCCATGTGGCCAGTGCCCTCAGCACCTGCGGCCACCTCCCACCCTCTGTCAACCCCACTGACCCCTGTCCTAGGACAGTTGTTTCTTCCTCCTGTTTCAGAGGGGGGCCTCACTGCCTGCGGGCCCTCCGCCATGGTCTTCTACGAAGACCCGCTGGGGTGCTGTCGTGTGCCATCTCTCTCAGCTTCATATTGTGTCCTCCACGCCAGGCTAAGCAGGGAGATGGGCGACCTGGGTCCTATCCTGCCCATCTCACTGGATGAGCAGCCTGTGACTGTCCCCAGTGGCTGTGATTTGTTAGCTTCCCGCCACCTGTCCAACAGTGCTGCCTTCATGCCAGACGAGGAGGAGGTCAGCTCTCCCCTGGGTCCAGACAGCGAGTCCTTCTCACTAGCTGGTTAAGTCAGAGTCCCCTCCCAGGTGGCCTCCACACGCTGGGCCCCAGGTAGAGAGGGGCAGCAGGCCCTAGAGGCCCACATGGCTGGAATGTGAATAGAGGACTGAATGTTAAGCCTGCACCTTGGGGCCCCAGGCAGCTCTGCTCTCTCCCCCGTGTCAGACCACATCCCTCACCCGGGACTCACTGGCAAGGTCAGAGTGGGCCACACAGAGCTGACCATGGTGGGAGATGGAAGAAACTGTGACAGACTCACAACTACCACTCGTGCCCGTGCACAGCAGGGTGGCACACGCCTGTTCTGTGAGGCTGGGACTTGTGCTCTGTCCTGCAGGGCTCTGCTGAAGGCTGTTCCATGGGCATCAGTGCCTGTCCAGGTAGCTTGGTGGTCCTGCCTGTATCTATGGAGGCGTTGCTACCCTGGATCCTCAACCCATCATAATCTCTCTCCCCACTCTAATTTGACTTACACTTACTTGCCCAGGACTTGTGAGAATATCCGGAAACAAACAATCAAACTAATACATGCCGATTGTGCCAACACCTGGTTTGTCCTTGAAATCAAGGCATGGACGCTGTCACCTCCCACCTTTATGAATAACACAAGACCCTGGACCCTGAGCATCAGATGACTCTCCCACGGACCGCTGTGCACTCTTTCCTATACATCCCACCCATAAGCGTGGCCTCAGTGTCACCTCGCTTTCACCCATACCCTCAGGGTGTCTTGAGGAGAGACAAGTCCTGCATCAGTACCACTGTGAGGGCAGCTGGCATGGTCCCTGCTACCTCTGGGGAAGTAGACATGTTCAGCTGTTCACCCAACTTGGGGTAGAGGCCGTGGTGAGGATGGAGCTGAGGCTCAGTCCTCTCGGAGCTCGGCCAGCCAGGCCCAGACACTGTCTAAAAGGCACAGCCTGCAGCCACCAGCCAGGTCCATGCAGTGTGCTGGGCCTTCCCCAGAGAACAGCACATCCCCGAGATGGCACAGGACTCTGTGTGATGTGTGAAGTGGGAACTGCATCCCATGACTGGCTCTGTCTAAATTTACTTGCAGAAAGTGAGAATCAGAGCACTCATGAGGAGGAGGATGGAGCAAAGCCGATGCCCTCCAGGTAAGCCACAGTCACAGGCTGTCCGTGCAGTGCTGACTTCTGAAGGCCCCAGACCCAGGACCACCCGAGTGTGCGGAATGTACCCGGTTCCTTCACTCAGCAACACTAAACAGCCCTGGCGGGATGTGGCTCTTTACTGGGTGGCTCTGCTACTGGTGTGCACTTCCCATTAATGTCCCAAGTTCAGTGACAGAGCATTAGTCTGACTCCAGGTGAAGTAATCTCAGGTCTTCCTGTTGTCAGGGAGAACACCTGATATGTCCCATATAGGGAGCAGCCAGATAAGATGAACACTGTTTTCTGCAAGGTTGGCCTTTGTTACTTGCCATGGATTTTAATTAATTTTTTTGGCCAGGGCCAGGTTTGAACCCACCACCTCTGGTGTGTGGGGCCAGTGCCCTACTCCTTTGAAACACAAGTACCGCCCTTTGCCATGGATTTTATAACAAGAAATGTTAGACTGGGAAAGTCCTATGAATGTCCCAGTATTGGGAGATCAAGGCCTAGAGTGCTGCTGACCTGCTGGTGTCAGTACAGCCTCAGGAGCTTTATCCACTGTCTCCCCACAGGTGCAGGGGCCCAACCTTGCCCTGGGGCTGTGACCAGTGTTGTGGTTGTCCTTGTGCTTCTTGTCATGGCTGCACCATGCAGGCCGAGTGACCTCGCAGGTCAGCCCATCCTGTGGCCAGTGCAGTGAGCCCTGCTGCAAGGGGGCTCTTATTGTCTTAGAGATGATTATCTTAGAGATCAGCCCCACTCTTGGCCACGCCTGCCCTCCCCAGCCCTGTGGCAGCCCTGCTCCTTCCTCCCCTCTGAAGGGCCTAGGTTTCTGTCTGCCGTCTGGCACCTCTCACTGGGGCTTCCAGGAAGGCCCCTCCGAGACACGGTGATGTCCAGTCCTCCTTTGTTTAAAGTTCTCTCTGCTGACCCCTCTGTCCTCAGCAGGGAGGTACAGGAAGAAGACATGTGTGACATCTCACAGGACACTTTGAATGAGCAGTATCTGACACCTTGCTGGTCCCAGGACTTCTTTGACTCCCGCCAACCTATCAGAGGTCCTTCCTTTCCATGGGATGAGATGACCTCTGCTCTGTGTGGGATGTGGTCGGTGAGTGCTCCCACTGCATAGAGAGTGAGGCTCCCCGGAGTCCCCACGCAGCCTTCCTGCTCTCAGTGCTCCCCTGTCCTTGTGGAGACATCTCCCTGCAGCCAGGCCCTGCAGGCCCCTCAATGTGACCCAAATCTAGGGCCAGAGTGTGAACACAGACACAAGGGGTGTCAGGGAGCTTTGTACTCTCCCTGGTCCCAGACCACACCTGTGTCACTCGGGCACTCACTGGCATATGCAGAATATGGTCATTAGGCAGGTCAGGTGAGGACATGAGAGTCTCCTGGCCACCTCGGCCACTTCTGTTGCCTGTGCACAGACTCCTCTTGACAGACGCTGCTCCTGATGAGACATCTGTCTCTCCTTCAGGTGTCTCTCTGATTGTCACTTCTTTTTTTTTTTTTGTAGAGACAGAGTCTCACTTTATGGCCCTGGGTAGAGTGCCGTGGCCTCACACAGCTCACAGCAACCTCCAACTCCTGGGCTTAAGCAATTCTCTTGCCTCAGCCTCCCGAGTAGCTGGGACTACAGGCGCCCGCCACAACGCCCGGCTATTTTTTGGTTGCAGTTCGGCCGGGGCTGGGTTTGAACCGGCCACCCTCGGCATACGGGGCCGGCGCCCTACGGACTGAGCCACAGGCGCCGCCCAGTGTTCTCTGAGTACCTGGAGCTGCTCAGGGAGGGTCTTTCCAGTGTCTTTGGAGATGGTTCCTGGACTGTGAGCTCCAGTCCCTCCCCTCCTAGTTAGCTTGTCCTAAGAAGCCACCATCTCAGTGCCAGACCATGAACACCACCAGCACTGCCCCAGTCTGGAACTCTCCCTGAAGGCAAGGCGTGGCCCTGACACACCCAACATCCAGGAATGACCAAGGCTCTTGTGCTCCAGGAACACCTGATCTTTTCAGTGTGAGAGTTTGTATATTGCACCCATCAGTCCCACCTCGGGGTCTGTTCCCATGGACACCAACAGCCACCAGATGTCCACTGCGCAGCACCTCTAGAAAGCAGCGAGGCAGACTCCCCGATCTCTCAGGGTGATCATGTGTGTAACTCTTTCCCCATTTTTAGGCGTGGACACATGTGGTGACGAGTCACAGCAGGCACCATCCATGGGGGCCTGAGAAGAGCAGGGCCAGTTTCTTCTCACAGGACACATGTAGGCTCCCTGCAGTGTTCTGCCCAGAATGTCCGTTTTCATCCCTGAGTTTGCAGTGCATACAGCAGCAGCTATGTCATGATTGGCTCCACCTGATTTCATTTGCAGACAACCTCCATGAAACCAAGGCTGAAGAAGGACAAGGGCCAGCCTCTCCCAGGTGACTCTGATCATCATGACACTGTGAACTAGGGTGGGATTTGGGGACCTCATCTGGACATCCAGGGGAAAAATGGATGTGTGGAATGGGCCTGTTTGGTCTGAGCAACAAACAACCTGTTTAAGGATGGTGCTTGTTTTCCCTGCTAGTCCTGGACTGGTTACCACTTCCTATTCATTTCTGACCATAAGTAATGTGGAATCAGCCAGGTAATGTGCCCTTGTTCCTGGATGTCCATTTTCAAATACCCCCCATGTATCCTCCCCTGTGGGGGTAAAATCAGGGAGGGTCGCAAGGCTGCTTCCTCCACTGCTGGCCTCAGTCTGCCGGTAGGTTCTGTGGGACACATAAGTAACCAGACAAAAGGAAGTTCTACCAAGAAGGCACAGAGTATGGGTATGCAGTACCTCAGAAATAAGCTCGCTTTTTCATGTAACTAACATGAAATTGATGCACAATCACCAAACGTGCCAGAATCCTGTTGGAAGGGCTGCCTGGGGTACAGTCACAGCATCCTTTCCATAGTCCTCACTGGCCATTACCGCTTTCCACACTGATGTTTTCCCTTCTCCCCACCTTAGGAAATGCTGTGTCCGGATTCATGAGCAGGCGCGAGAGCTCACCCAGCTGCGCCAAAAGTTGCGGGAAGGGACAGCTGTGTCCTCGTCACTCAGTGACCGTCTCCAGGCCCTCCTTACCCAGGATGGTGACGACAACCACCAGGAGGAAGTGGCAGAGGGGCTCAGATTGGCGGACAGCCTGACTGGCTTGCTCAGCCCAGGTGAGGTGGCCACAGGCCTTGATGGCACAGAGTCCAAGCTCAGGAGATCCGTAGACTATACGGGGCCCATTTGTACCAGTTTGTCCTTTGAGGTCACCTTAGGGGCCATGATAAGATCAGGACTGCCTGGGTGGGAAGATGGGACAAATGCACTTGTAGGAGGCCAGGCTGAAGGGACAGGGGCTGTTTTTTTTTTTTTATTGTTAAATCATAGCTGTGTACATTAGTGCAATCGAGGGGCACAATGTGTGGGTTTCATATACAATCTGAAATATTCTCATCAAACTGTTCAACGCAGCCTTCATGGCATTTTCTTAGTTACTGTATGCAGGCATTTGTATTCTGCATTTAGTAAGCTTCGCCTGTACCCATTCCAAGATGCACCGTAGATGTGGCCCCACCCATTACCCTCCCTCCACCAAAACCTCCCGCCTCCCTTTCCCTTCCTTGACCCTTTCCCCATAGTCTTGTGCTATAGTTGGGTTATAGTCTTCATGTGAAAGCTGTAATTTAGCTTCATAGCAGAGCTGAGTACATAGGATACTTTTTCTTCCACTCCTGAGATACTTTGCTAAGAAGAGTATGTTCCAGCTCCATCCATGTAAACATGAAAGAGGTAAAGTCTCCATCTTTCTTTAAGGCTGCATAATATTCCATGGTATACATGTACCACAATTTGCTAGTCCATTCGTGGGTCGATGGACACTTGGGCTTCTTCCATGACTTAGCAATTGTGAATTGGGCTCCAGTAAAAATTCTGGTACAGATGTCTTTGTTATATTGTGATTTTTGGTCTTCTGGGTATAAACCTAGTAAAGGAATTATAGGATCGAATGGCAGGTCTATTTTTAGGTCTCTAAATATTCTCCAAACATCCTTCCAGAAGGAACGTATTAGTGGGCATTCCCACCAGCAGTGTAGAAGTGTGCCCTTTTCTCCACATCCACGCCAACATCTCTGGTTTTGGGATTTTGTTATGTGGGCTACTCTTACTGGGGTTAGGTGTTATCTCAAAGTAGTTTTGATTTGCATTTCTCTGATGATTAAGGATGATGAGCTTTTTTTCATGTGTTTGTAGATTGTGCGTCTGTCTTCTTTAGAGAAGTATCTCTTCAAGTCCCTTTCCCAGCCTGAGATGGGAGCACGTGTTCTTTTCTTGCTAATACATTTGCGTTCTCTGTGGATTCTGGTTATTAGACCTTTATTGGAGGTATAACCTACAAATATTTTCTCCCATTCTGAGGGCTGTCTGCTTGTTTTACTTACAATGTTCTTGGCTGTGCAGGAGCTTTTTAATTTGATCAGGTCCCAGTAGTGTATTTTTGATACTGCTTCAATTGCCTGGGGAGTCCTCCTCATAAAATATTCACCCAGGCTGATTCCTCCAAGAGTTTTCCCTGCACTTTCTTCAAGTATTTTTATAGTTTCATGTCTTCAGTTTAAATCTTTAATCCAGTGAGTCTATCTTAGCTAATGGTGAAAGGTGTGGGTCCAGTTTCAGTCTTCTACAAGTTGCCAGCCAGTTCACCTAGCACCATTTGTTAAATAGGGAATCTTTTCCCCACTGAATGTTTTTAATTGTCTTGTCAAAGATCAAATAACGGTAAGTAGCTGGATTCATCTCTTGATTCTCTATTCTGTTCCAGACATCTACTTCTCTGTTTTTGTGCCAGTACCATGCTGTTTTGATCACTAATGAATATTGATGCTAAAATACTCAATAAGATCCTAACAAACAGAATCCAACAACACATCTAAAAAATTATACACCATGACCAAGTCGGATTTATCCCAGGGTCTAAAGGCTGGTTCAATATACGTACATCTATAAATGTAATTAAACACATAAACAAACTAAAAAATAAGGACCATATGATTCTTTCAATTGATGCAGAAAAAGCTTTTGATAATATCCAGCATCCCTTCATGATCAGAACACTTAAGAAAATTGGTATAGAAGGGACATTTCTTAAACTAATAGAGGCCACCTACAGCAAACCAACAGCCAATATCGTATTAAATGGAGTTAAATTGAAATCATTTCCACTTAGATCAGGAACCAGGCAAGGTTGCCCATTGTCTCCATTGCTCTTGAACATTATAATGGAAGTTTTAGCCATTGCAATTAGGGAAGAAAAGGTGTTCAAGGTTATCCACATAGGGTTAGAAGAGATCAAACTTTCATTCTTCGCAGATGATATGATTGTATATCTGGAAAACACTAGGGATTCTACTACAAAACTTTTAGAAGTGATCAAGGAATACAGCGATGTCTCAGGCTACAAAATCAACACCCATAAATCTGTAGCCTTTATATATACCAACAATAAACAAGCCGAAAAAATAGTCAATGACTCTATTCCTTTCACAGTAGTGCCAAAGAAGATAAAATATTTAGGAGTATACCTAACAAAGGATGTGAAAGATCTATACAAAGAGAACTATGAAACCTTAAGAAAAGAAATAGCTGGGCAGCGCCTGTGGCTCAAGGAGTAGGGCGCTGGTCCCATATGCCGGAGGTGGCGGGTTCAAACCCAGCCCTGGCCAAAATCCACAAAAAAAAAAATAAATAAAAAGAAATAGCTGAAGATGTTAACAGATGGAAAAACATACCATGCTCATGGCTGGGAAGAATCAACATTGTTAAAATGTCCATACTACCCAAAGCAATATACAATTTTAATGCAATTCCTATTAAAGTTCCATTGTCATATTTTAAAGATCTTGAAAAAATAATACTTTGTTTTATATGGAATCAGAAAAAACCTTGAATAGCCAAAACATTACTCAGCAATAAAAACAAAGCAGGAGGAATCACGCTACCAGACCTCAGGGGCTGTTTGTTAGAGTGACAGTGTCCTAGCCTGAGAAGGTTGCCAGTCTGTTCTCAGTGCTGTCCTCACTGCAGGTGGACATTTTGCATTTCACCTTCTTGCATTTTCTTCTGCCTGTGTCAGATGTGAGCAGTGACGTGCATGGGAGCTGTAGTGGTGGAGAGGGGGAGTGTTTCTAAAGGTGCTTCAGGAAGGGGGAAGCGCCTTACTGTGTGGGGATGGACAAGGCACTTGAGAGAGAGGAACTTACTGGGGGAACTTTGGGTGACCCAGAAATCCGTTTCATGTAGAGAATTTTCCAGGATAAACCAGCAGACTCCAACATGCCAGTGCCTGGGAAGTCCTCGGATGTGTAGAGGGACTGGAGATAGGGCTGTTGTCCTCCCATGGAGAATGCAGCTGGTTCTAGAAGGCAGCTGTGCTGAGACAGGGAGCCTGCACCTGGGGACCAGCTGTGACAAGAGGGAGGGTACAGATGGAGAATCTGTAGAGGATAGAGGGAATCTGGTCAAGTATGGGGTGACCTGGGACCAGAAGACATTTTAAAATGTTAGACAGAAGTTGTCATGAAGGTGAAACATAGAGCAAGGAGACTTTCTGTGCTGCATCATAAATTCAATCCACGACTTTCTTGAATGGAAAAAACACGTAGATGTTTTAAGTCTCTACACTCAGCAGGCCACTGTAATGAGCGACAAGGAAGTACATTATGTCTGACTGCACATTTCTGAATTTGCAGGAAATCATGCAGATGAGGAGGATGAAGAAGAAAAGAACCACTGTCCAAAATGGATGAGCAGAGCAGGTAAACTATGGAGGGTTCTAGAGAGAGCCAAGAGGAACACAGCACACCCTACAATGCAGGGGAAATATAAAGCGCTGATTTTACTCATCTCAGTCACTGAACCAGCAGTGACAGTTTCTCAAACAAACTTGTGGATTCTGTCTCTGGAACTGTGAGTGTTGGTCTGAGCCAAGGAGAACTAGCCAGTCAGGGCCTTCCCGGATTCACAGAGGCCACCTGGTCTCCTGTCTGGGGCTGAGAGACAGGAGAGGTTCTTACTTTCCACTCAGTTATCTTAAGTCAGGAGCAGGAATTTTACAGCAGCAAAGGTCAGTAGACAAGCAAAGTATCATCTCACAAAACTGAGAGAAAAAGGCCCAGAAAGTACAGAACTCTGAGGGTCCACAGCTTCCTAGGAGCCACAGCAGCTTCTAAGGTAACATTAAAAAAAATATGCAGTTTCCAAAAACGTTCCAGGATTGTGTTTTGAGAGCTTTAATGGGATATCATCCATGAAATCACTCTCAAACCCGAGTAACTTATCATTACTGATTTCTAATTATAAATTTATCTTTTTATCGATATAAAAAGTTATTTCAACTTCCTCATTAAAGTCCAGGTGCAAGAGCTGACCGAGGTCTGCTGGAAGTTACGGGCAGGGAGGGCTGCGTCCTCCTTCCTCACTGGACACCTCCAGGCCCTGCTCAGCCACGACCACCCTGATAGTCCCCAGGGCCAGGGACTCAGGGAATACCTGGCAGCGGGGCGCAGGCTGGCAGATCACCTGGCCCACTTGCTCAGCCCAGGTAAGGAGGCCACAGAGCCTGGGTGGGAACTGAGCAGAAAGACACACTGGGCAGGAGGTCATGGCCTTCCATCTGTCAACTGTCCCCTCAATGGAATGCGGCTTCTGAGGCAGGAGGCAGACTGTTAGAAGGCAGAGAGCCCTGGACTAAGAAGGCCGCTGTCCCCAGCTCTTGCCTGAGCACTTGCCTCACACCTGTAGGTGAGGGACGAGTTTGGCCCTTTCTGGACTTCTGTCCCCTCAACAGAAACATGTCCCACGGTGTGCTGCTTGGCAGCTATGAGCGTTCACATAGTGAACACCCATGAATGCACTTCCAGAACAGACAAAGTCTCCAAGGGTTTGGAAGGATTTATTCAAGTAGTGCAGGGTGGGGCAGAAATGTCACTCAGTCCTGAGCACTTTTCCTGGAGGGACTGTCCCTGCCTTTCTGCACAAGTCAACCTGTCTCAGCGAGATATCCCCACTGCATTGAGGGAAGTAGCAAAGGTTTTCATTCCTTTCTCACAGATCTGAGCAGGGTGTATTTGAGGATTGTGAGGGGACACAGCCCCCGTGCCTCTCTATAGAAGGAGAGGCACATGGCTGGAGAGATCCAGAAGAAACTGGCAAATATCCAGTGATCTGGAGACTAAAACAGATTTTAACATTTCCAACTAAATTCAGAGCACACCGCAAGAATGACCCACCCAACCAGACACATTGACAGGACGGGGCAGCACATTGTCCCTCACTAGGGCTCTGACATCAGCAGAGGACATCGGTAAAATTCTCTGAGCTTACCTGAACCCACTCACAGGTGACCTGTCACCATGCCCAGACAGGCCCCGGTATGTGCCCTGGCTGAAAGGGAGATATTATATGTCTGGACATGTCTGAATTTGTTTGTAGAAACCTACGAGGATGATGAAGATGAAGAAGTGGCCTCACTGGCCTCCAGGTGAGGATGAGTTGTCAGGGGTGAGAAGCAGGGTCGGACATGGCAGGCAGGGCTGGAATCTACCGTGCAGAGCAGGGGGTCACCAGGAGCTGATCTTTCACTCAGGGCCACACAGGGTCCTGATGTCCTGATCACATCGCTCACCCAGAGAGGGCAGAGCCCCTCAGCAAGGTTGTCCCTGTCCCCCGCTGGTCCCTCTCCTTTCTAGAACCTGTACACTATGTCTGACAGTGGGGAACTAGCCAGGCTGAGGGGAATCTTGCCCTTAAGTAGCCCACATACTCTCCTGGGTTAGGCTGTCACCAGCAGGACACACATGTCTGGCTTTACACTGTGGCCTTAGGTCAATGACAGGAGTGTCATCCCAGAACAGAAACATCCCAGAACAGAAACTAGACCAAAACAATCATCTCAGGGCACAAATTTTGAAAGTAAAAGGCCCGAAATGCACAAATCTCAGAGATTCCAAAGAGCCTCAGTGTCCTATGTTCCCAAGAAGGCCAAGTGTGATAGTCACGTCATCTGTGCCAGGGTAAACCCGATGTGTGCGCTCTATGTCCTGCTTGTGCCCAACTGGGGTCTGGGTCCCTTCCTCCTGAATCACCCATCTTGGCAGTGCTCCCCGCCCTGTGGCGAGGACTCTATCTGTGTCTATCTCCCCGCCTCTGTCTATTTCCCTGTCTCTTTCAGGGTCTGTGTCCCCGTCTCTCTCTGTGTCTGTGTCCCTGTGTCTCTCTCTGTGTCTGTGTCCCTGTCTCTCTCTGAGTCACTGTCCCTGTCTTTCTCTGTGTTTGTGGCCCCGACTCTATGTCCCCATCTCTCTCTTTGTCTCTGTCCCAGTCTCTCTCTGTCTGTGTCCCTGTCTCTCTCTGTGTCCGTGTCCCTGTCTCGATGTCACTGTCTCTCCATGTCTGCGTCTTTATGTCTCCGTGTCCGTGTCCCTGTGTCTCTCCATGTCCGTGTCCCTGTGTCTCTCCGTGTCTGTGTCCCTTTCTCTCTCTGTGTTTTTGTGACTGTCTCTTTCAATTTCTCTGTCTCTGTCTCTTTCCGTGTCTGTGGTCCTGTCTCTCCCCATGTCTGTGCCACTGTCTCTCTCCGTGTCCTTGTCCCTGTTGCTCTCCGTGTCTGTGTCCCTGTCTCTCTCTATGTCCAAGTCCCCGTTTTTCTTTGTGTCTGTGTCCCCGTAACTCTCTGTCTCTGTGTCCCTGTCTCTCTCTGTGTATGTGTCCCCATTTCTCTCTGTGTCTGTGTCTCTGTTTCTCTCTGTGTCTGTGTCTGTGTCTGTGTCCCTGTCTCTGTCCCTGTCTCGCTGTGTCTGTGTCCCCGTTTATTTCCATGTCTGTGACCCTTTCTCTCTCTGTGTCTATGTCCCTGTCTTTCTCCCTGTCTCTCTCTGTGTTTGTGTCCCCATCCCTGTCTGTGTCCCTATGTCTCTCTAGGTCTGTGTCCCAGTCTCTCTCCGTGTCTGTCTTCCTGTCTCTCACCAAGCCTGTGTCCCCGCCTCTCTGTGTCCCTGTCTCCCGCCAAGTCTGTGTCCCTGTTCTACTCCGAGTCTGTGTCCCTGTCTCTCTCCTGTCTCTGTCCCTGTCTCTCTCGTGTCTGTGTCCTTATCTCTCTCCATGTACATGTCCCTGTCTCCTTCAATGTTCATGTCCTAGTGACCCTCCGTGTCTGTGTCCCTGTCTCTCTCCATGACTATGTCCCTGTCTCTCTCTGTGTACGTGACCTTGTCTCTCTCCATATCCGTGTCCCTGACTCTCTCCATGTCTCTGTCCCTGTGTTTCTCTGAGTCCATGCTACCGTCTGTCTCTGTGTCCTTGTCCATGTCTCTCTCCATGTCTGTGTCCCTGTCTGTGTCCGTGTCCTTGTCCCTGACTCTCTCCGTATCCATGTCCCTGTCTCTCCCCGTGTCTGTGTCCCTCTCTGTCTCCATGACTGTGTCCCTGTGTCTCTCTGTGTCTGTGTCCCTGTCTCTCTCCATGACTGTGTCTCTGTCTCTCCCCGTGTCTGTGTCCCTGTCTGTCTCCATGACTGTGTCCCTGTCTCTCTCCATGTCTGTGTCCAAGTCAATCTCTGTGTCTGTGTCCCTTACTCTCTCTCTCTCTGTGTCACTGTCTTTCTCGGTTTCTCTGTCCCTGTCTCTCTCCATGTCTATGTCCCCGTCTCTCTCCATGTCGAACCACTGTCTCCCTCCGTGTCCTTGTCCCTGTCTCACTCCATGTCTGTGTCCTTGTCTCTTTTTGTGTCTGTGTCCTTATCTCTCTCTGTGTCGGTGTCCCTGTTTCTCTTTGTGTCTTTGTCCCTGTTCTCTCCGTGTCTGTGTCCCTGTCCTTCTCCAAATCTGTATGCCTGTTTCTCTCTCTGTCTGTGTCCCCATCTGTCTGTGTCTGTATCCCTGGCTCTCTCTGAGTCTCTGTCCCTGCCTCTCTCCGTGTCTGTGTCCCCATCTCTCTCCGAGTCTGTGTCCCATCTCTCTTTGTGTCTGTGTCCCTGTCTCTCTCCATGTCTGTGTCCCTGTCTTTCTCCATCTCTGTGTTCCTGTCTCTCTCCTTGTCTATGTCCCTGTCTCTCCCCATGTCTGAGTCTCCATCTCTCTTGGAGTCTGTGGCCCGATCTCTTTCCGTGTCTGTGTCCCTTTCTCTCCATCTCTGTGTCCCTGTCTCTCTCCAAGTCTGTGTCCCTGTCTCTCTCTGTGTCTGTCCCTGTCTCTCCATGCCTGTGTCCCTGTCTCTTTCTATGTCCTGTCCCCATCTCTCTCTGTCTCCATGTCACTATCACTCTCTGCATCTTTGTCTCTGTCTCTCTCTGTGTCCAGGTCCCTGTATCTCTCCAAGTCTGTGTGCCTGTCTCTATGTCTTTGTCCCTGTCTCTCTGTGTTGTGTCCCTATCGCTCTCCATGTCTATGTCCTCGTCTCTCTCCATGACTGTGCTCCTCTCTCCGTGTCTGTGTCCCTGTTTCTCTCTGTGTCCCTACCTCTCCAAGTCTGTATCCCCGTGTCCCTACCTCTCCAAGTCTGTATCCCCGTCTCTCTCTGTGTCTGTGTCCCTGTCTCTCTCTGTATCTGTGTCCCTGTTTCTCTCTGAGTCTTTGTCCTTGTCTCTCTCCATGTCTGTGTCCCTGTTAATCTCTGTATCTGTGTCCATTTCTCTCTCTGTGTCTGTGTCACTATCTCTCTCAATTTCTCTGTCCCTGTCTCTCTCTGGGTCTATTGTCCCGTCACACTCCATGTCTGTGCCACTCTCTCTGTCCGTGTTCTTGTCCCTGTCACTCTCCATGTCTGTGTCCCCGTCTCTCTCTGTGTCTGTGTCCCTGTCTCTCTCCATGTCTTTGTCCCTGTCTCTCTCTCTGTGTCTGTGTCCCTGTCTCTCTCTCTCTGTGTCTGTGTCCCCGTTTCTCCCTGAGTCTGTGCCCATGTTTCTCTCCATGTCTGTGTCCCCATCTCTCTCTGTATCTCTGTTCCTGTCTCTCTTCATGTCTTTGTCCCTGTCTCTCTCCAAGTCTCTGTCTCTGTCTCTCTCTGTGTGTATGTCCCTGTCTCTCTCGGTTTCTGTGTCCCTTTCTCTCTTCGTGTCTGTGTCCCTGTCTCTCGCCATGACTGTGTTCCTATCTCTCTCCATGTCTGTGTCCCCATCTCTCACTGTGTCTATGTCCCTGCTACCCTCCTTGTCTGTGTCCCCGACTCTCTCCAAGCCTGTGTCCCTGTCTCTCTCCGTGTCTGTGTCCCTGTCTCTCATCAGGTCTGTGTCTCCGTCTCACTCTGTGTCTGTGTCCATGTCTTTGTCTGTGTCCGTGTCCCTTACTCTGTGTCTGTGTCCCTGTGTCTCTCCATGTGTGTGTCCTTGTCTTTCTCTGTGTCTGTGTCCCCGTCTCTCTCCATGTCTGTGTCCCTGTCACCCTTCGTGTCTGTGTCCCTGACTCACTCCGTGTCTGTGTCCCTGTCTCTCTCCGAGTATATGTCCTTGTCTCTTCGTGTCTGTGTCACTGTCTCCTTCTGTGTTTCTGTCTCTCTCCGAGTCTGTGTCCGTGTCTCTCTCCGTGTCTCTCTCCGTGTCTCCGTGCCTGTCTCTGTTTATGTCTTTGTCCCAGTCTCGCTTGGTGTTGGTGTCCCCGTTTCTCTTCGTGTCTGTGTCCCTGTCTCTCTCTGTGTCTGTGTCCCTGTCTCTGTCCATGTCTGTGTCCAGGTCCTTCTCCATGTCCATGTCCCTATCTCTCTCGCTTTCTGTGTCCCCGTCTCTCTCCATGACTGTGCTCCTGTCTTTCTCCTTGTCCTTGTCCCTGTCTCTCTCCGTGTCTGTGTCCCTGTCTCTCTCTGTGTCTGTGTCCCTGTTTCTCTCTGTGCCTGTGTTCCTATCTCTCTCCAAGTCTGTATCCCCGTCTCTCTCAGTGTCTCTGTCCCTGTCTCTCTCTGTATCAGTGTCCCTTTTTCTCTTCGAGTCTCTGTCCTTTTCTCTCTCCGTGTCTGTGTCCAAGACAATCTCTGTATCTGTGTCCATTTCTCTCCCTGTGTCTGTGTCACTATCTCTCTCGGTTTCTCTGTCCTGTCCCTCCCCGGGTCTATTGTCCCGTCACTCTCCATGTCTGTGCCATGGTCTCTCTCCATGTTCTTGTCCCTGTCACTCTCCATGCCTGTGTCCCTGTCTCTCTCTGTGCCTGTGTCTGTGTCCCTGTCTCTCTCTGTTTCGGTGTTCCTGTTTCTCTCCATGTCTGTGCCAGTCTCTCTCTGTGTCCTTGTGCCTGTCTCTCTCCGTGTTTTGTTCCTGTCTCACTCCATGTTTGTGTCCCTGTCTCTATAGTGTCGGTGTCCCCATTTCTCTTTGGGTCTGTGTCCTTGTTCTCTCTGACTTTGTGTCCCGGTCTCTCTTCATGTCTCTGTTCCTATCACTCCCTGTGTCGGTGTCCCCTTCTCTCTTCGTGTCAGTGTCCCTGTCTCTCTCTGTGTCTGTGTCCCCGTTTCTCTCTGTGTCTGTGTCCCTGTCTCTCTCCATGTCTGTGTCCCTGTCTCTCACCAAGTCTATGTCTCTGTCTCTCTCTGTGTCCCTGTCTCTCTCTGTGTCCATGTCCCTTCCTCTGTGTCTGTGTCCCTCTGTCTCTCCATGTCTGTGTCCCTGTTTCTCTCTGTGTCTGTGTCCCTGTCTCTCTCCGTGGCTGTGTCCCTATCTCTCTCCGAGTCTGTGTCCCTGTCTCTCTCCGTGACTATGTTCCCATCTCTCTCTGTGTCTGTGTCCCTTTCTCTCTCCGTGTCTGTGTCCCTGTCACTCTTCGTATCTGTTTCCCTGTCTCTCTCCGTGTCTGTGTCCCTGTCACCCTTTGTATCTGTGTCCCTAACTCACTCCGTGTCTGTGTCCCTGTCTCTCTCTGAGTATATCTCCTTGTCTCTGCATGTCTGTGTCACCGTCTCTTTCTATGTCTGTGTTTCTGTCTCTCTCTGAGTCTGTGTCCACATCTCTCTCCGTGTCTCTGTCTCTGTCTCTGTCCGTGTCTGTGTCCCCGTCTCTCTTGGTGTCAGTGTCCTCGTTTCTCTTCATGTTTGTTCCCTATCTCTTTCTGTGTCTGTGTCCCTGTGTCCCTCCATGTCTGTGTCCTTCTCTCTCTGTGTGTCGGTGTCCCTGTCTCTCTTCATGTCAGTGTCCCTGTCTCTCTCTGTGTCAGTGTCCCTGTCTCTCTCCTTGACTCCTTGACTGTGTTCCCATCTCTCTCTGTGTCCATGTCCCTGTCTCTTTCTATGTGCATGTCCTGGTCACCCTCCGTGTCTGTGTCCCTGTCTCTCTCCATGACTATGTCCCTGTCTCTCTCCATGTCCGTGACCTTGTCTCCCTCCATGTCTCTGTCCCTGTCTCTCGCCGAGTCTGTGTTCACATCTGTGTCTGTGTCCTTGTCCTTGTCTCTCTCAATGTCTGTGTCACTGTCACTCTCTGTGACCCTCTATCTCTCCATGACGCTGTCCCAGTCTCTCTATGTGTCTGGTCCCTTCTCTCTCCGTGTCTGTGTCCATGTCTGTCTCCATGTCTCTGACCCTTTCTCTCTCCGTGTCTGTCTCCCTGTATCTCACCAAGTCTGTGTCCTTGTCACTTTCTGTGTCTTTGTCCCTGTCTCTCTGTGTTCCTGTCTGCGTGTCTGTGCCCCTGTCTGTCTCTGTGTCTGTGTCCCTGTATCTCTCCATGTCTGTATCTCTTGTGTCTCACACTGTCTGTGTCCCCATCTCACTCCAACTTTGTGTCCCTGTCACTCTCCTTGTTTGTGTCCTTGTCTCTCTCTGTGTCCGTGTCCCTGTCTTTCTCCTTGTCCGTGTCCCTGTCTCTTTCCATGTCCGTGTCCTGGTCTTTCTTCGTTTCCATGTCCCTGTCTGTGTCCACGTCCTTGTCCCTGACCCTCCCCGTGTCTGTGTCCCTATCTTTCTCCATGACTGTGTCCCTCTCTGTCTCCATGACTGTGTCCTTGTCTCGTTCCATGTCTGTGTCTAAGTCAATCTCTGTGTCTGTGTCCCTTTCTCTCTCTGTGTCTGTGTCACTGTCTTTCTCGGTTTCTCTGTCCCTGTCTCTCTCTGTGTCTGTGGTCCCATCTCTCTCCATGTCGAACCACTGTCTCCCTCCATGTCCCTGTCCCTGTCTCACTCCATGTTTGTGTCTCTGTCTCTCTCCATGTCTGTGTCCTTCTCTTTGTCTGTGTCTGTGTCCCTGTCTCTCTAGGTTTCTATGTCCTTATCTCTCTTCGTGTCAGTGTCCCTTTCTCTTTCCATGCCTATGTCCCTGCCTCTCTCCAAGTCTGTGTCCCATCTCTCCTTGTGTCTGTGTCACTTCCTCACTCTGTTTCTATGACCCTGTCTCTCTCCGTGTCCTTGTTCCTGTCTCTCTCCCTGTCTGTGTCCCTGTCTCTCTCCATGTCTGTGTCCCTGCCTCTCTCCATGTCTGTGTTTCTGCCTCTCTCCAAGTCTGTGTCCCTGCCTCTCTCCAAGTCTGTGTCCCATCTCTCTTTGTGTCTGTGTCCCTGTCCCTCTCTGTGTCACTGTCTCACTCTGTTTCTATGACCCTGTCTCTCTCCATGTCCTTGTTCCTGTCTCTCTCCGTGTCTGTGTCCCTGTCTCTCTCCAAGTCTGTGTCCCTTTCTCTCCATCTCTGTGTCCCTGTCTTTCTCCTTGTCCATGTCCCTGTCTCTGTCCGTGTTTGTGTCCCTGTCTCTATGTCCTGTCCTCATCTCTCTCCATCTCCATGTCACTGTCACTCTCTGTGTCTGTGTCCCTGTCTCTCTCTGTGTCCAGGTCCTTGTCTCTTTCTGTGTCTGTGTCCCTGTCTCTCTCTGTTTCCAGGTCCCTTTCCCTCTCTGTGTCTGTGTCCCTGTCTCTCTCAGTGTCCGTGTTCCTATCTCTCTCTGTGTCTGTATGCTTGTCATCTCCATATCCGTGTCCCTGTGTCTCTCTCTGTCTGTGTCCCTGCCTCTCTCCAAGTCTGTGTCCCCGTCTCTTTCAGCGTCTGTGTCCCTGTTTCTCTCCATCTCTGTGTCCCCGTCTCTCTCCATCTCTGTGTCCCTGTCTCTCTCCATCTCTATGTCCCTGTCTCTCTCCATGACTGTGCTCCTGTCTCTCTGTGTCCTTGTCCCTGTTTCTCTCTGTGTCTGTGTTCCTGTCTGTCTACATGTCTGTGTCCCTATCTCTCTCTGTGTCTGTGTCTCCGTCTCTCTCTGTGCCCATGTCCCTTCCTCTGTGTCTGTGTCTGTGTCCATGTGTCTCTCCATGTCTGCATCCTTGTCTCTCTCGGTTTATTGTGTCCCTGTCTCTCTCTGTGCCTGTGTCCCTGTCTCTCTCTGAGTCTGTGTCCTTGTCTCTCTCCGTGTCTGTGTCCCCGTCTCTCTTTGTGTCTGTGTCCCTGTCACCCTTCTTGTCTGTTTCCCCGATTTGCTCCGTGTCTGTGTCCCTGTCTCTCTCCGAGTATATGTCTTTGTCTCTTCGTGTCTGTGTCACTGTCTCCTTCTGCGTCTGTGTTTCTGTCTCTCTCTGAGTGTGTCCGCGTCTCGCTCTGTGTCTCTGCCCCTGTCTCTGTCCGTGTCTGTGTCCCAGTCTCTCTGGCTGTGGGTGTCCCCATTTCTCTTCATACCTGTGTCCCTGTCTCTCTCAATGTTTGTGCCCTGTCTCTCTCTGTGTCTGTGTCCCCGTCTCTCTTAGTGTCTGTGTCCCTGACTCTCTCTGTCTCCGTGTCCCTGACACTTTCCATGTCTATGTCTCTGTCTCTCTCTGTGTTGGTGTCCCCATCTCTCTCCGTGTTGTTCTCTCCATCTCTCTCCATGTCTGTGTCCCTGTCTCTCTGTCTGTGTCCCTATCTCTCTCCATGTCCATGTCCCTGCAACTCTTTGTGTCTGTATCCCTTTCCGTCTCCATGTCCATGTCCCTGTCTCTCTCTGTGTCCGTGTCCCTGTCTCTCTCTGTGTCCGTGTACCTGTCTCTCTCTGTGTCTGTGTCCCTGTCTCTCTGTCTGTGTCCCTATCTCTCTCCATGTCCATGTCCCTGCAACTCTTTGTGTCTGTATCCCTTTCCGTCTCCATGTCCATGTCCCTGTCTCTCTCTGTGTCTGTGTCCCTGTCTCTCTCTGTGTCCGTGTACCTGTCTCTCTCTGTGTCTGTGTCCCTGTCTCTCTCTGTGTCCGTGTCCCTGTCTCTCTCTGTGTCCGTGTCCCTGTCTCTCTCTGTGTCCGTGTACCTGTCTCTCTCTGTGTCCGTGTCCCTGTCTCTCTCTGTGTCCGTGTACCTGTCTCTCTCTGTGTCCGTGTCCCTGTCTCTCTCTGTGTCCGTGTACCTGTCTCTCTCTGTGTCCATGTCCCTGTCTCTCTCTGTGTCCGTGTACCTGTCTCTCTCTGTGTCTGTGTCCCTGTCTCTCTGTCTGTGTCCCTATCTCTCTCCATGTCCATGTCCCTGCAACTCTTTGTGTCTGTATCCCTTTCCGTCTCCATGTCCATGTCCCTGTCTCTCTCTGTGTCTGTGTCCCTGTCTCTCTCTGTGTCCGTGTCCCTGTCTCTCTCTGTGTCCGTGTCCCTGTCTCTCTCTGTGTCCGTGTCCCTGTCTCTCTCTGTGTCCGTGTCCCTGTCTCTCTCTGTGTCCGTGTCCCTGTCTCTCTCTGTGTCCGTGTCCCTGTCTCTCTCTGTGTCTGTGTCCCTGTTTCTCTCTGTGTCCATTTCCCTGTCTCTCTCTGTGTCCTTGTCCCTGTCTCTCTCCGTGTTTGTGTCCTTGTCTCTCTCTGTGTTTATGTCCCTGTTTTCTCTTCGTGTCCATGTCACAGTCTCTGTCAGTGTCCCTGTCTCTGTGTCTGTGACCCTGTTTCTCTCCATGTCTGTGTCCCTGTCTCGCTTCAAGCCTGTGTTCCCATCTCTCTCTGTGTCTCTGTCTCTGTCTCTTTGTGTCTGTTTCTCTGTCCCTCTCCATTTCTGCGTCCCTGTCTCCCTGTGTGTCTATGTCCCTGTATCTCTCTGTGTCTGTGTCCCCGTCTCTATTTGTGTCTGTGCCCCCCTCTCTACGTGTCTGTATCCCTGTGTCTCTCCGTGTCTGTGTTCCAGTCTCTCCTTGTGTCTGTGTCCCTATCTCACTCAGTCTGTGTCCATGTCTGTGTTTGTGTCTCTATCCATGTCTGTTTCCCCCTGCCTACGTGTCTGTATCCCTGTGTCTCTTTGTGTCTGTGTACTGGTCTTTGTCCGTTTCTGTGTCCCCATCTCTCTCCATGTCTCTGTGTCCATGTCCCTATCTCTCTCCAAGTCCATGTCCCTGTCTCTCTTCATGTCCGGGTCCCTGTCTCTCTCTGTGTCTGTGTCCGTGTCTCTCTCTGTGTCCGTGTCCCAGTCTCTCTCCATGTCTCTGTCCCTGTCTGTCTCTGAGTCTGTGTCCCTGTCTCTCTTTTTGTCCCACGTTTCTCTCCACGTCTGTGTCCCTGTCTCTTTCTGAGTCTCTGTTCCTGTCTCTCTCTCTGTTTGTCTCCCTGTCTCTCACCAAGTCTGTGTTCCCATCTCTCTTTGTGTTTCTGACCCTGTCTGTGTCTGTGTCCTTGTCTCTCTCTGTGTTCATGTCCCTTTCTCTGTGTCTGTGTCCCTATCTTTCTCCATGACTGTGTCCCTGTCTCTTTTCGTGTCCGTGTCCCTGTTTCTCTCCATGTCCGTGTCCCTGCCTCTCTCCGTGTCTGTGTCCCTGTCTCTCTCCATGTCTGTGTCCCTGTCTCTCTCCGTGTCTGTGTCCCTGTCTCTCTCCATGTCCGTGTCCCTGTCTCTCTCCATGTCTGTGTCCCTGCATCTCTCCATGTCTGTGTCCCTGTCTCTCTCCGTGTCTGTGTCCCTGTCTCTCTCCATGTCCGTGTCCCTGTCTCTCTCCATGTCTATGTCCCTGTCTCTCTCCGTGTCTGTGTCCCTGTCTCTCTCCATGTCTATGTCCCTGTCTCTTTCCTTGTCAGTGTCCCTGTATCTCTCCATTTCCGTGTCCCTGTCTATCACCGTGTCTCTGTCCCTGTCTCTCTACATCTCCCTGTCCCTGGCACTTTTCGGGTCTGTGTCTTTGTCCCTCTCTGGGTCTGTGTTCCTGCCTCTCTCCATGACTGTGTCCCTGTCTCTCTCCTTGTCTGTGTCCCTGCCTCTCTCCATGACTGTGTCCCTGTCTCTCTCCAAGTCTTTGTCCCTGTCTCTCTCTGTGTCGGTGTCCCTGTTTATTTCTGTGTCTGTGACCCTGTCTCTCTCTGTATCTTTGTCCCTGTCTCTCTCTGAGTCTCTGTCCCTGTTTCTCTCTGTGTTTGTGTCCCCATGACTCTCTGTCTGTGTCCTTATCTCTCCCCTTATCTGTGTCCCTGTCTCTCTCCATGTCTGTATACCTGTCTCTCTCTCTGTCTGTGTCCCTGTCTCTCCCTGTGTCAGTGTCCCCATGTCTCTCCATGTCTGAGTCCCTGTCTCTCTCTGTTTCTATGTCTGTGTTTCTCTCTAAGTCTGTGTCCCTGTCTCCCTCTGTGTCGGTGTCCCCTTTTGTCTCCGTGTCTGTGACCCTGTCTCTCTTTGTGTCTGTGTCCTTGTCTCTCTCCAAGTTTTGTCCTGGTCTCTCTCTGTGTTTGTGTCCCCATCTCTCTATGTCTATGTCCCTATGTCTCTTTGTGTCTGGGTCCCTGTCTCATTATGTCTGTGTCCCTGTCTCATTATGTCTGTGTCCCTGTCTTTTCCGTGTCTGTGTCCCTGTCCTTCTTTGAGTCTGTGTCCCTGTCTCTGTGTGTGTGTGTGTCCCTGTCTCTCTCCGAGTCTCTGTCCCTATCTCTCTCTGTGTCAGTGTCCTCGTTTCTCTCTGTGTCAGTGTCCCTGTATCTCTTTGTGTCTGTGTCCCTGTATCTCTCTGTGTCTCTATCCCTCTCTCTCTTTTTGTCTGTGTCCCTGCCCTTCTCCGAGTCTGTGTCCCTGTTTCTCTCCTTGTCTGTGGCCCTTTTCTTCTCTGCGTCTGTGTCCCTGTCTTACTCCGTGTCTCTGTCCCTGTCTCTCTCTGTTTTGGTGTCCCCATTTCTCTCCAAGTCTGTGTCCCTGACTCTGTCTGTGTCTGTGTCCCTGTGTCTCTCTGTCTCTCACCAAGTCTGTGTCCCTGTCTCTCCATGTCTGTGTTCCCGTCTCTGTGTCTGTGTCCCTGTCTTTCTTCAAGTCTCTGTCCCTGTCTCTCTCTGTGTCAGTGTCCTTGTTTATTTCCATGTCTAGGACCCTGTCTCTCTCTGTGTCTGTGTCCGTGTCACTCTCTGTGTCCATATCCCTGTCTCTCTCCTTGTTCGTGTCCCTATCTCTCTTCATGTCCATGTAGCTGTCTCTTTCCGTGTCTGTGTCCTGGTCTCTCTTTGTGTCCGTGTCCCTATCTCCCTCTGTGTCCATATCCTGTCTGTGTCCATGTCTCTCTTTGTAACCATGTCCCTGTCTCTCTCCGTGTCCCTGTCTCTCCCCATGTCTGTGTCCCTGTCTCTCCCCGTGTCTGTGTCCCCGTCTCTCTCCGTGTCTGTGTCCCCGTCTCTCCCCATGTCTGTGTCCCTGTCTCTCCCCGTGTCTGTGTCCCCGTCTCTCCCCATGTCTGTGTCCCCGTCTCTCCCCGTGTCTGTGTCCCCGTCTCTCCCCGTGTCTGTGTCCCCGTCTTTCCCTGTGTCTGTGTCCCTGTCTCTCCCCGTGTCTGTGTCCCTGTCTTTCCCTGTGTCTGTGTCCCTGTCTCTCTCCGTATCTGCGTCCCCGTCTCTCTCCGTGTCTGTGTCCCCGTCTCCCCCCTTGTCTGTGTCCCCGTTTCTCCCCGTGTCTGTGTCCCCGTCTCTCCCCGTGTCTGTGTCCCCGTCTCTCCCCGTGTCTGTGTCCCTGTCTCTCCCCGTGTCTGTGTCCCCGTCTTTCCCCGTGTCTGTGTCCCCGTCTCTCCCCGTGTCTGCGTCCCCATCTCTCCCCGTGTCTGTGTCCCTGTCTCTCCCCGTGTCTGTGTCCCCGTCTTTCCCCGTGTCTGTGTCCCTGTCTCTCCCCGTGTCTGTGTCCCTGTCTTTCCCCGTGTCTGTGTCCCTGTCTCTCTCCGTATCTGCGTCCCTGTCTCTCTCCGTGTCTGTGTCCCCATCTCCCCCCTTGTCTGTGTCCCCGTTTCTCCCCGTCTCTGTGTCCCCGTCTCTCTCCGTGTCTGTGTCCCCGTCTCTCCCCGTGTCTGTGTCCCCGTCTCTCCCCGTGTCTGTGTCCCCGTCTCTCCCCGTGTCTGTGTCCCCGTCTCTCCCCGTGTCTGTGTCCCTGTCTCTCCCCGTGTCTGTGTCCCTGTCTTTCCCCATGTCTGTGTCCCTGTCTCTCTCCGTATCTGCGTCCCCGTCTCTCTCCGTGTCTGTGTCCCCGTCTCTCCCCGTGTCTGTGTCCCCGTCTCTCCCCGTGTCTGTGTCCCTGTCTCCCTTCGTGTCTGTGTTCTTGTCTCTCTCTCTGTGTTTATCTGTCTTTGATTATTATTCTGTGTTTCTCTATCTCTCCCTGTCTCAGTCACTCTGTTGCTGTCTCTGTCTCTTGCCCCATTTCCCAACATGGCCCAACTCTGTTCAACAATAGGAGAACAGTGTCCGGCCCCCTTTGTGACAGGAGGGTCACATGCCACTGAACCGCACTCTGGGCTTCCAGTCTGTCCTGCTAGGTGCTGAGTGGTCTCATCCCTCCTGATTTCGTCTTGGTTCTCCCTCTGATCCCAGCCTGCACAGTGAGCTGCAGGAGGGGACAGTGAATAGACTGTCAGATACCCTTTGTGGACAGGATGTCCCTTCCTCTGGGGGTCCCAATCTGTGTGGTGGCCAAGAGCATCTCAGCAGAGCTGGCACTGCCTTTCTGTGGAGGAGCCTGAGGGCAGCTCTGTTCTGCAGGGAGCAGGTAAGTCCTCCTGTTAGGAAGCAGATCCGTGTCCCTGGGGTCCCAGGCAGCCTCCTTGTGCTCTGTGTCAGCTCTTCTGTCCAGGCTGAGCCATGTCCCTCCCGGCCATGAGACATTGGCGGCTCCTGTCAGGTGCCTGGGCAGAGGTACTGGCATAGAGGTGAGAGGGTCTGGGAGCTTTGCCATCTTCCCAGGGCCTGGCTGTGTGTCTTTCACCCTGTGTCTGGGCTCCCTGAACTCACCTTGGCTGTCCTGGGGCCCTTGTGAGGCTTCAGGCTCTGTCTTAGAACCACTCCCCCAGGCCTGGGCTCACGTGAGGAGGAAGGAGGCACTCAGACTCACATCTCAGAAGTGAGATGGGGGAGGGTGGGCCAGCCCTGCCAGCACCTCACTGAACACAGGCAGGGAAGGATAGTTCATCTCTGCAGTGGGGTCCAAATCAGAGGAAGCCTCCTGGGCAGGCTCCCTGTGACAGTGTGTGTCCATAGGCAGTCTGCCTTGCCCCCTCCTCTCCCTACAGGGCAGGTCCTGGTAGATACAATGTGAATAAAACATAAATTATACATTAATCATTTAATGAGGGAGTTTCCCTACAAGTCCAACTACTGACATGTGCAGAGATCAGGAGTGTGACAGGTGTTCCCTGTCCCTGGGCATGGAGAGGGTCTGCATAGGTCAGTGGTGAGGAGGCTCAGCACATAGGGATGGGTATAGCTACAGGGGAAATGCACCCATCCCCAGGCCTTGTGGAATCTTCTGAGAGGACCAGGCTGGGAGTACCTGGGTCAGCAACCACTCAGGTGAGGGGCAGCGAAGGGTCCCCACAGAACAGGGACCATCTGTGAGACCAGCTGCTTGGAAAGCCCCCAGCCTGAGTCTGGGGGCAGAGATCCCTACCTTCAGCCTTTGTCCCTACAGCCTCTCCAGAACCTTCTCTGTAGGATCGAGGAATAATGTTAACAGGAAGAGAATAATAGTAATGGGTGTTCCTGTCTGTCTGTCCAAAGCCATCTGAGCTCAGGGGGTGATTTTGCACTTAGGGACACTACAGTCTGAGCACCAGGAATCTGAGTATCCCCAGAGACACAGTGACAATGATATCTCCTTTATGTATACAATGTTTGCCACAAGGTCACTGGGTGGTTTCACTAACAGGCAGGGGTGTCAGAACTGAATATTCTGGGGAGGCTTACTAAGCAGATAACTAGGACGGTTCTTACTGAACCCCCATCACCTCTCAGCTCCCATGCAGGAGGCCTGTCCCCAAGGGCCTTGGAGTGAAGACCTGAGCTCCCATGTGTCAGAGGTACAAGCCTCACAGACACAGCTACAGACGAGCACCCCTGGGGCCAACTGGCGGCAGCTACAGCTGGACCAGCAGTGGGACCGTGGCCATGACCCTGCCAGGTGGAGCGTCCCCTGCACCCCCTGGACCCTCTTAACCAGTGCTGACTCTGGACCCCAGTGGCTGTTCCTTCCAGGTGGGGAAGGACTGGAGAGCAAGAAGCTGTGATGCTGCTCTGGTGTCAAGGGGAAGGGCATGGGCGGGACAGTGGGGCCTCCGGGTGCTCCCTCAGGGTTGGGTCAAGTCCTTGATGCTGTCAGGTGTGAATAGAGCCAGATCCTGGGGCTTGGGGTCAGATCTGCCCCAGATCCTGGGTGCGCCACTTCCTGGGTGCTCTCTTGGGCCAAGTTCCCTGTCTCTTTACATGTTCACACTTACATTCCCTTATCTAGACACCTGAGAAGAGTGTCTGTGTCAGTTTTTTGTTTCCAAAGTGCCCGATTCAGTAGGAATGTTCAGTTTATTAAGGCTATGATTTCTAGTGTCTAATCCTCGTGTCTTCCTGGTGATTTGATCCCTACACACTGATTTTTCCTGAATAGTTTTGATCTCACATAGAACAGTTTCAGTAGCAATGTCTGTCTTGGAGCCACACTCAGCCTCCTGCCAGAGCTAGGTTTATTCTGTTGTTATTGTTTGTTTTTTTTTAATCTTCTTTTTGATACAAATGGCAACCTTCATGTATGAACTGTCTGAATCTGCCCCTCTGTGGTTGTCTGTCTAGTTCACCCCTGCACTCATGGCAGGACTAGGTCCTCAGTTTCCCTCTCATAAGGACTCATTTCTCCCCAGACTGTTAAAACAGAGCCCTCCTGTCCCTACCACCTGTTCTTGGTTCCCAGTCCTCCCTGTTTTCTGTTCCTCTCCCTGTCCCTTCCTACACCCTGTGGGGCTGCCAGGGGCTCCTCTTTTAGGGATCCCCTAATCTGAAAAGTGAGGACCCCCATATCCCCAGGAGGAGGTGAGATCACAAGAGGTCAGGAGTCCCCGTCTGGACCACATGGAGGACTCAGGGAGAATGATCAGTGCATGTCTGGAAACACGAGGCCCTGACTTGGGCCCTGGTAACTTATGCCATCTAAGTTTCCTCTGGTCTGTCTTTTCCTTCTTGGTCCCCAGGAGTCCAACCCTCTGGTCTGTCTTCCTTCTGGTCTGTCTTCCCTCTGCTCTGTCTTTTCCTTCTTGGTCCCCAGGAACCCAACCGAGGCTGACCACACTGACCCAGACAGTCTCCGTGCTGCTCACTGCCCCAGGTGTCCTGAAACAGACCATTAGCAAGAAGACCTTGCTGGTCAGCAAGTGGAGACTGACGTGCAGCTCTCCAGGCCTCCAGCTTCGGGTGCAGAGGTAATGCCACCTGGGGTCGCACATGCCCCTCACTGCTCTGTGCAAGGTGACAGCTTGTCCTCCCACCACTCTTTCTCTTCCCCATGTCTTCTCCCCAACAGCTGCTGTCCCCTCCATCTGATTTCAATGATCACATGTTCAGTGACTTTCCAATGCTATGGGGTGTGTGAAACTCCCCTGCAGGGGACCCAAGGTTCTCCTGCATTTCCATACTTGGGGAGCCTAGTAGGCCCACAGGAGGGGTCCCTGCTCTGTCTCAGTTTCCCCTGTGAGTGAGAATGGTTAAAAGTGAGCACAGAGAACCTTCATTATAGAAACTCATTTAGAGCTGGGTCACAGGGAGGAGACCTGTGCTGGCCACTGTCAGGTGAGTCTCAGTCCCACAGGTGCAGGGCTGTGCTTATGGGACGAGTTTCCAGAAATGCAGTGTCCATACGTTAGAGTCAGTTGACCTGACATTAACCAAGGACACCCATGGCTCTCTCGAGTAAAATCAGTGCTAAAGTGGTTGCGGGGGCAGGACGTCGTACCTCAGAGGTCATGAGGTGTTTTGGCATCTGTCACTCTCTCCATTTTATTTCCATGTCTACTGTCCAGAGAAGAGGCTCAAATGCCCCTTCATTGATCTTCAGGCCAAAGACAGTAAGAAAGCACTTTATGAATTAACATTTAAAAATGTGAATCTGGGGCAAATATAACATGAGTTCCCAGATGAGGCACAAGGCTATAGGACATTCCTGACCTCAGACCAGCCTAATTGACTATACAGTGATGAACTGAAATTGTCAGAAAGAGTGTAAAGTCCACAGGCCAAGGGAAAATAAACCCTTCCTGAGAGAAATGTGGAGAGGAGAGAAGGGGGATGGACGATCAGGATGGGCCCTTTGGCGTCTCTCAGTCATGGTGTCCAATCATGACTACCTGTGAGACTTGAATTCCAATGATCGCCTTCAACTCCCAGCTTGAAATTCTCACTTCAGTGATGTGAGGTGTGGTTTGGGCATCAGTATTTTGAAAGGTTCCCAGGTGATTCTAACATCGTGAAAGATATTTTTGTTCTTTGTTCCTTTTTTTGGCATACAGATCTTCAAATCCTTGTTTTCTCCAGAGGGATTTTCTTTTTCTCGTTTTTAATTTCCAACTATTATAGGGGTACACAGGTTTTGTTACATGAATTGCTTTTGCACCGTTTGAATCAAAGTTCTAAGTGTGCCGCTCACCCGGACAATGTGCTGTGTACCCGTGAGGTGTGAGGTTACCCCACCTCTCCTGCCTCTTCCCACCTTCTTGATTTCCACTGAGTTTTACTTCCATCTGTGCATAGCAAGTGTTGATCAGTTAGTACCAATATAATTGTGAGTACATGTGGTATTTATTTCTGTGCCTGCCATACTTCACTTAGAAGAATGGTCTCCAGTTTCATTGAGGTCGTCACAAAGGTTTCAGTTCACCATGTTTTAATGGGTGAGTAGTGCTTTATGGTGTACGTATACCACATTATATTCATCTACATATATACTCATGGGCACTTGGAATGACGCCATGTCTTTGTGATTGTGAACTGTACGGCAAATAACATTCATGTACACAAGTCTTTTAGATGAAAGGCCCTTGTCCTCCGTATGAACATGCAATGGAGGGACTTCTGGATCAATTGCTAGTAGTACTCTAAGTTCTTTGTGGTGGCTCCATGTGATTTCCCACGCAGGTTCTGCTAGTTTGCTGTCCCACCAACCCTGTTCGAGTGCTGCTTTCTCTCTGCAGCCACACCAGCATCTGTTGCTTTGGGACTTCTTAATAAAAGCCATTCTCATTGGAGTTAGGTGATATCTCATTGTGGCTTTGATTTGTATTTCCCTGATGATTAGGAATACTGAACGTATTTACATACATTTATTGGCCAATAGTTCATAGTCTTTTTTTTTTTTTTTCCAAGACAGAGTCTCATTTTACTGCCCGCAGTAGAGTGCCCTGGCAACACAGCTCACAGTGACCTCAAATTCTTGGGCTCAAGCGAGTCTCGCGCCTCAGCTTCCTGAGTAGCTGGCAGTACAGGTGCCCACCACAGTGCGCAGCTATTTTTAGAGATGAGGTCTCACTCTTGCTCAGGCTGCTCTTGAACTCCTGAGCTCAGGTGATCCACCTGCCTTGGCCTAAAAGCATTAAGATTATAGGCATGAGCCACTGCACAGGCCCTATTTTATATCTTTTTGAAAAGCTTCTGTTCAAGTATTTGCCCACTTTTTTATGGGATTCTTTCAATTTTTTTGCTGTTTGACTTCTTTATAGATTGCAGTTATCAGCCCATTATCAGAGGTATAGTGTGCAAATTTTGGTCCCATCCAGTAGCTTGTCTATTTGTCCTATTGATTGTAATATTTTAAGGTGAAATTGACTAATGGTTGACAACTTCTTTGTGGTTTAAGGATGGGGATGGCAAAGGAAGGGATGGAGGCCAGGTTAGAGAACTGGGCCTTTTAGCTCCTCTGTCTACTGTCATAGCCCATCGCTGCCACCACTTGTCAGGGCCTGGACCGGCCAGGTCTTGGCCGGCTTGTCCAGGTTCCGGAATGCTATACTATTAACTCTCTCAGGAACAATTGCTCTTAGGTGCCGGAGGGTAAAAGGGAGAGAGAGACAAAGAGAAAAATAGTCTTTGAGGGTAAAGCAGTCTTAGAGTAGATCTTGACAGTCTTTAGCTTCAGCTGATCTTAGTTCAGCAGGGAGACATGCTGGCGTCCTGCAGGCAGGAGCAGTGACAGAGTCAGAGTGAGCGGTCCTGATAGAATGAGCTCACTCTGACTGCCTTATCCTCCAGCCTGATATAAGGCCGATCTCGTGCCTCTCAACACCACAGGTGTGGAGATGCCAATTCACCAATTCTCTCATCTCACAAGCTCTCTCATGCTTGTTAGGAGAGCTAAATCCCTCCCCAACCCCTTTTCACCAAGGTGTTCCACTGTTGAGTTATATTACTTATAACTCTCCTCCTAGCCATAGGCTATACGGGCTGCTACAGTTCACCTTCAGGAAGGGGATTGGGGCTAAAGATTAAGTTGATCATCAATGGCCAATGGTTTAACCAATCATGCCTAGTAATGATGCTGTCATAAAAACCCAAAGTACCTGGTCCAGGGAGCTACCGTACAACTGAACCATGATGGTCTTAAAGTGTGGTACACCCTAGCTGGGAGGGGGAGCTCAGGGCCCTCCCCTGTTCCTAGCCTGTGCTTTCTTCGTCCACATTCTTTGTAGAGTCTTTTGTGATAAAGTGGTAAAAGTGTTTCCTTGAGTTCTGTGATGTAATCTAGCAAATTCATCCAAACCAAAGAGGGAGGGTGGTAGAACCTCAACTTGAAGTCAGTCAGTCAGGAGTTCTGGGGGCTGGGATTTGTGAATGGTGTCTACTGTGGAGGGCACTTTGAGGACTGAGCCGTCACTCTGAGCTGTCCAGCCTATTTTTCTTTTCTTGCTGTGCACTGGGCCACACAGTAAATAAATAAAACACTAACCAAAGCTGAGTAAAAAAGAGCTCCATGCATACTTTTCATACTGTGACTACATATACTTTTTTACTGTATGTAAAAAAGAGCTCCATGTATACTTTTCATGGTGTCTGACATCACAGATAAGGAAATGAGACCTCAAATAATCTGCTTGTAGTCCCATGCCACAAGTTGGACACCCTTGTGGGGCAGAAGTGAACCAGAGGACACGCAGTTCATGTCCCTTGCAGACCTGATTGATTGCTCGGTGGTGGGAAAAATCCCCACATTTGGTCACAATCTGTGAGGACTGTGGAGCGTGATTTCAGAGCAGAGCAGGGACATGGGGTTGAGCGGTCTGTTGTGATCTCAGGTTATTGACATGGACATGCCCCAAGTGTGACGCTCCTGCACAGAAAAGGCTGGACACTCATCCCCAGTGATGGGATTGTATTTCCTCTGCAAAGTCCTGTTTGTATAACATGAAATAAATGGGGAGGAAAAACCACTGGACAGATGGTAACACCTGTAGCCTCTCTACATGAAGCACACTTTCTCAAACTGCACTGAACAAAAGATCAAGTAAGAAATAATCATGACATTAAAATTCTGTGTACAGAAAGCCATACCTCTTCTTATTGTGCATAATTTAGTACTGACTTTCAAATATTTAAAACAAATTCTAAATTTTATATTTCTCACATTTATGCTACAGGCCGTGAGTATTTTCTGTACTTACAGTGTGAAAATTTTACTTGTAGTAAATTAACTTTTTTTCGAGACAGTCTCACTCTGTCACCCTCAGTAGAGTACTGTGACATCACAGCTCACAGCAACCTCAAACTCTTGGGGTCCAGTGATTCTCTTGCCTCAGCCTCCCAAGTAGCTGGGAGTATGGGCTCCTGCCACAATGCCTGGCTATTTTTAGAGAGGGCGTCTTGCTCAGGCTAGTCTCAACCTCGTGAGCTCAGGTGATCCGCCTGTTTTGGCTTCCCAGAGTGCTGAGTGTGCGCCACTGTGCCCAGCTGCTTCAATTAACTTTTATTCAGTGAGATCTCCAAAGCTAACTCTTAGGTCACTTTCACTGAAGAGAATAGTGTAATAAATCAAAAGGGAAAAATCAGTAAATGATTGTATTTATACAGCATTTTTTTTTTTTTCGTAGAGACAGAGTCTCACTTTGTCACCCTTGGTAGAGTGCTGTAATGTCACAGCTTGCAGCAACCTCCAGCTCCTAGACTTAGGTGATTCTCTTGCCTCAGCCTCCCGAGTAGCTGGGACCACAGGCGCCCACCATAATGCCCGGCTATTTTTTTGTTGTTGTTGCAGTTTGGCCGGGACCAGGTTTGAACCCGCCACCCTCAGTATAGGGGCCGGCACCCTACCCAATGAGCCACGGGTGCTGCCCTTTATACAGCTCTTTATACCACTCCTGACACTGGCACAAAATTCTAAATCAGAAATCTTTTCTGAGAAAGATTTTGAGGGAAAAAGAAGAGGGAGGAGGGAAAAGTATAAGGAGGAGGCACAGTTCAAGGAATAAGGAGGAGGCAGAGTTCATTGGAATGCAAGTTTCACCAGGTGGTTATGACAGGACACCATGGTTTAGAGATGCTGGAGTTACCATCCCCATTTTCCACCATTCTCTTTCCTTCTCTACGTT
Source organism: Nycticebus coucang (assembly GCF_027406575.1). Lineage (NCBI taxonomy): Eukaryota > Metazoa > Chordata > Mammalia > Primates > Lorisidae > Nycticebus > Nycticebus coucang. Next base: position 16,587,951 of record NC_069789.1, on the reverse strand, counting down.
TCTCCACACTCCAAACTCTTCCTTGAGTTTTCTTTGTCTAGACATGGAGAAGGTGCCCAGAAGTCCCTCTAAGTAGTAACTGAGTGGGGACCATCTTCAGGGAATTAGAGACAATGAGTTGAGCATTGACTGCTCACTCTTTGCCAATCCCATTTGGAATCTCTCTTTTTCTTCTCCTTGCTGGTCTCCTTTGGACGAATACTGGTACAATGTCTAACACGTGATGCATGTCCTGGCCAGGGTGACCTTCAGCCTCAGTGACTGTCAATGGCTCCCTTGGAGCCTTTCTCTTCTGCAAACAGTACAGAAAGGGCCTGAGGCCTGGGTCCCACTCCAGGGTTGTCAGTAGCAGGTCTCATGGCTTTAGTTGACTCTCCGCCCCCTGGCCCCATCTTCTCCTCCAGCAAGAGGTGGAGCTGGACATGGTGTGGTCTGAGGTCCCTGCTGGCTCTCACACCCAGGGCCCAGCCATAGCCCACCCCTCCTCCCTAAAGGATGGGGACATGGAGTTATCAGAGGCCACATCTCTCTGCAAAGGGCCTCTTCCCCCAGCAGCCGCCTGCTTCTGGTTGTGATGTCTGACACTGAGAATGTCCCTGGAGATGCGAGAAGCCCTCATTGTGCTGCAGAAAAGGAGGAAACTGGCTGATACTGCCAGGTCCTGGGTGGGCAGGGACGGGGTCCCTAAGTCTTGGCCCTCAGACTGTGAGTTCAGAGAGGTTTCCTTCTCACCTGCGGCTGTCACTGTCCTCTTCAGGCAGCCTGAGGCTCTCTCAGCTCATCCCCCCACAGGGGCTCAGCTGTCCCTGGGTCTGTTGCACTCAGCCACCTCCGGACTCAGCCCTCTGCAGGGCCTGACAGACACGCAGTGGATTTTTCTCTCTTTTCAGATACCAAGTGCTGCTGGAACTGTGAAAACACTGAGCTTTTCAGAAAAACCAGCATTTCCATTTGATGAAAAAACACTAAAATTTTTGGTTGAAATGGATATAATTAGAAATATTATTTCCCTAGTTATTATATGTATACTGTACCCTCTCCCATATTTCATCCTATATTTAACATAAAGAAAATGCATTGTTAGTTTATGTGAGAACATTTCTTCTGCCCTGAAATAAAACTATATAAAATAAACAATAATGTGTGTGTGACCTCCTGTGAGGTTCGTGGTCCCTGTCTCAGCTCATTCAAGCGGCTGTAACAAAACAGCATGACCTGGTGGCTTATGAGCGACAGAAATTCCTCCTTTCTCAGTTCTGGAGGCTGAGGGAGCCAAGAGGGACCAGCAGTCCAGCCCCTGGTGGGGCCCCCTTTCCTGATTTGTAGCTGGCCCTTCCTCTCTGTGTCCTCCCATGTTAGAAGCCACTCTCTGGGGCCTTCTAGAAGGTCACCCAACCCATTTTAGAGGCTCTGCACTTGTGAGTGAATCATCCTCCAAAGGTCCCACCTTCTATTACTGCCACCTTGGGGGTGTGGACTTTCACACAGACATTCAGACCACAGCACTGCCATCCTGAGATGGAGGGGGAGGTAGAGGGGGGTGGATAGGCAGAATTTGGGCATAGGAGGGGTGAGGAGGAGGAGCAGGGTGAGCTGAATCAGCCCCAGCATGGAGCCCCTCTCTTTGGATCACCCCACGTTCACTCTATGGACGTAGCTCATGCTGGTTTCTCACCTATAGCCTTCTTTCTTTCCACAGAGAAGCATCTCACCCCTGCTCCCTTCCTCTTATTCTGGGGACTCCTCCTTTCCACTTGGTCTCCCAGGCTTAGTCCACATTCTATATGATGAACAGGACTGTCCCCTCCAACATCCCTCCTTTCCCAGAGCTGCCTTGGTCAGACCCTCACCTTGTGGTTCTGGGGAGTCCTAAGCACAAGAGTCCCCCACATAAAATGGAAGTGCAGCCTGGACCCCCATGAAGTTGTGTAGTCCACTGCTGACTCTGAGTCCAGCTGTCCCAGGTGGGGGCATTGGGCTTGCATGGAGTGGGGGAAATACAATGCTTAGGACTTTGACCTTGAACCCTGACTTGATACATCTAATGCACTAGGGGCATTCAGTTTCGATTATCTTCATGTGAAGTTTGTCATCTGCATAGTTGGCTTTTCAGTTTTTCTTTTTTAATTGAGACAGAGTCTTACTTTGTCACCCTTGGTAGAGTGCTGTGGTGTCATAGCTCACAGCAGGCTCAAACTCTTGGGCTCAAGCAATTCTTTTGCTTCAGCCTCCCTAGAAGCTGGGACTACAGGCACCTGCCACAATGCCCGGCTATTTTTTTTTTGGTTGTTGTTTGTTTATCAGGCCTGGGTTGGGTTCAGACCCAGCAGCCTCAGGGCATATGACTGGTGCCCTAACCACTGAGTTATGGGCGCCCACTTTTCAGTTTTCCATCCTCCAAAAGGCCTGTATTGACACAACACAGGACTCTGGATCCTTCTTGTGTCTCCCACAAGCAGGTGTGCATCTGTGCCCCAAAACACCTGAACAAGAGCCACCATAGCCACATTGTGTCTAAGGACCACATACCGGGCAAGCCCAATGAATTCTGATCATTATAACAGAGAAATACATTGTGGCCTATTTCATTAGCAACAGAAATGGATGCACCACTAATAATTAAATCCACAGAGTTTAGTATAAAAAGGCAGGAACTTTAGAATATACACGATAAGATTATAGGTTCAAACACTGAGTACACTGAGCAAGAGAGAACCTGGAGTGCTGAGGGTAAATCTGGAAGTGAGGAAAGATGACAAGGATCAGAAAATGGAAGAGGCAAGTAGACACCCAGTACTAGCAGCACTAGGTGCAGGTGGAGTTCTCCCCTGTGCCACATGCCCAGGTTATGTAGTAACTCACATAGTGAAGGAAAGGACAGGGGTAAAATGGTGAGGAGTGCAGTAGTCCCCTGACCTCAGGGTAACTACGCCTCTGTCCTTCCACTAGAGAAGAGGGGTTACCTGCCTGCTACCCACAGCCTTCTATTTTTCTCATGATGCACGCAGATTTCTAGGCTCTCCTCACCCCTGATATCTGAGCCCCTGCACATAGGACTTGAGCTCAAATTCAGGCCACAGCACTGGCCCATTCCCATGGCACCAGATGTCCTAAGCATGGAAACAACAGGTGCAGATGTCTAAGCAAGAGGCTGAAGGGCGGCCTGCTCTACATCCGCTTGCCCATTGCATAACATCATTGTCCTGTTCTTTCCTGCTAACACAAGCCCTGCCTCCTCCCCACAAAGTGCTCTTCCCATAGAAGTGCTCTTCACATAGCCAGAGGCCTGCTCACTGATGGAGGGCTCATGTCCTATTGGTGGTTTTGACCTATTTGATGCTCCTGCTCAGAGGTCAACTGAAAAATAAAAGATGACAGCAGAGATAAGAGATAAAAAGATTTTTCAGGATATTTATAACATGTATTCCAGAAATCAGAACCAAACTTATAAGGGAAGAATAGGAGAAGAGAAATAGACTCAAAGGCACATCTAGAAAGTCCAGATGTGATCATGGGGGTTTCCTCAAAAGGAAGAGTCACCTCAAAGTGCAGTCACGAGGAGGAGATAATTAGCAGCCTGATCCTGGAAAGAGGAGGGAGGCCGTGTGCTCTTCCTGGGAGAAAAGCAGACGGAGCCTGCCCAGTCCTGGTAGTGCTTGGCCCAGTGCCACCGTGTTTGCTACAAAACATAGAGATGTGCTTTGTAAACACCATCCATTCTCTTGCTATAATAAGGACGTCTTTATGTTGACTCCTGTCAAAAGGAAAAGTAGCAGTTCCTTCCAAGTAAGGGCAGCTCACCGTTCTTTGACTTTGTGCTGATAGAAATTTCTGGTGCGTGAAGTCACATTAAGCAGCTGCAGAAATCTCAACGTCACAGTTGGGCACCAAGTCCTTCAGAGCTGGCATAGTCTCACATGTCAGAAGAATCCAAGGCTGAAAGTCCTGGCCCCAGAGATACCGTGCAAGGAGTGTTGTTGTCTGTGTTTTCATTGGGTGATGACCTCTTTCAGCTTTTACACAGAAGATGGGGGCGCAGGCCTCCTGGGAACCCTGGGGTCTGACTGATGGCAACCCTTGCAGGAGGAGCTGGTGATGCACAGTCTCTCTGAACTGCCTCTCTGTCTTTTTTTTTTCAATTGTAAGTTGGTAATTAATAATTGCATAAATGTACAGGGTAAAGAATAATGTTATAATTTAAAAACTGGATGTGGAATAATTAAAGTAAGCTAATTTTTTCCCTTACTTCAAATTCGTAACATTTCTTCCTGGAGAGAACAATTGAAATTTACTCTCTTAGTTTCATCTTTGATAACACTATTTTGTTTTAAATTTACAGGTTTTATGATTAAAGTCTTATATAACACCTTAACTTGGACATCCACACAGCACACACTGAGGCTACTTTGATTTTACTGCACAAATGTGAAGCCTAAACTCTGTAACTATGAAAACAGCTGCCTGATGACTTTGCACAGAGCATGAAATCAACGTGTGGGTGGGGCAACCAGTGCAGTGACAGGACCACAAACTCACTGGTTTTTACACAACTGGAGATCCAATGGAAGGTACATCATCAGGAATATCTTTCTTGTTTAAAAAGCATGGGGAGGTCCATTTAAAATGCATGACCTCCATTTTCCAACCCTGAGGTTAAAACAAAGTCATGGGCTTGGAGCCTGTAGCTCAAGCGGCTAAGGTGCCAGCCACATACACCAGAGCTGGCAGGTTCAAATCCAGACTGGGCCCAAATCCAGACTGGGCCTGCCAAACAACAATGACAACTACAACCAAAAAGTAGCTGGGTATTGTGGTGAGCACCTATAATCCCAGCTACTTGGGAGGCTAAGGCAAGAGAATCACTTGAGCCAAGAATTGGAGGTTGCTGTGAGCTTTGACGCCATGGCACTCTACCCCAGCTTGAGACTCTGTCTCAGAAAAAAAGAAAAACAAAGTCATGAAAGGGTGGAAAATAGAAAATCAAGATGGGAGATAACTTTTTCTTTCTTTCTTTTTTTTTTTTTTACAGATGGACTCAGCATAGATAAATATTTTTCACTGATTTAGATGTGGAAGAAATGATTATTTCATGAAAAAAATAGCAAACATCTGACGAAAAAGTATGTACCTCTACTTCAAATGAGGCTACTATTTTCTTACGGCCAATGACAGGGTCATTTGAAATCTTATTTCTATCATTAAATCCTCATTAACCATCAAAAAAGGTTAGTGCATATATAACTTTTTATAGTTCAACATGAACAAGTTAGTCACAAAACTTTATCTATTTCAAATGCTTATTTACAGAATTAACTATAAGAATGTTAATGAGTAGCCGGGCATTGTGGCAGGCGCCTGTAATCCCAGCTACTTGGGAGGCTGAGGCAAGAGAATCGCTTAAGCCCAGGAGTTGGAGGTTGCTGTGAGCTGTGTGAGGCCACAGCACTCTACCGAGGGCCATAAAGTGAGACTCTGTCTCTACAAAAAAAAAAAAAAAAAAGAATGTTAATGAGTTATGTCACCAAACAAGACCACAAGTTCTTCAAAGTGTGACACAGGAGTTTTAATAAGGATTGTGTTAAATCTGTAGATCGCTTTGGGTCATGTGGATATTTTAATGATGTTGATTCTTGCCAGCCATGAGTATGGTGTGTTCTTCCATTTAAGGTCCACTGCTATTTCCCTTCTCAGTGTTTTATGGTTCTCTGTGTAGAGACCATGAAACATCCTCTGCTAAGAATATTCCAAGGGAATCCATTCCTTTGATGTTCCTGTGAAGGGAATTGTGTCTTTGATTTGAATCTCAGCTTGACTGTTATTGGTGTATATGAAGGTCTCTGATTAGTCGACACTGATTTTATACCCTGAGATGGTACTTTATTTCTTGATCATTTCCATGAGTCTTGTGGTTGAGTCCTTTGGATTTTCTAAGTATAGGATCATACCATCTGCATAGAGTGAGAGTTTGACCTGCTCTGTCCCCTTTGGATATGTTTGATGTCCTTGTCTTTCCTGATTATGTTGGCTAGGACTTCCATTACTGTGCTAATAGTAACAGCAAAAAGTGAGCATCTTTGTCTGGGTCCAGTTCTAAGTGGAAAAGCTTCCAGTTTTACTCCATTTAGTCTGATATTGGCTGTGGGTTTGTCATACATGGCATCCATCTGCTTAGGAAATGTCCCATCGATGCCTGTTTTCTTAAGTGTTTTTATTAAAAAAACTTGTTGAGTTTTATCAAATCATTTTTCTTCATCTATTGAGAGGATGATGTGGTCTTTGTTTTATTATTATTATTATTATTATTATTGCTATTAAAATGTTTTTAGCACTACAACTTTACAAAACACCATGGGAGGCAAAATTAGGCTCAGAGTTCACTTATCTTTAAAAAGGTAGCTTTATTGAGATGTAATTCACATGCCACACATAATTCACCTATTTAAAACATACAATTAAATGATTTTTGGTACATTTGTTACAGCCTTACCAAGTCATTGCCCCATTGCTGGAGAGGAAGCCAGTGCACTTAGATAGCTGGGTTACTGCAGAGATGAAGTTTAATGTGACAGGTGCCATGTGAGGACATGCAAGGAAGTTCTCAAATCTGCCGACAGAGAATTTGGGGAAAAGGGTTTTTATTTTTATTTATTTATTTATTTTTGCAGTTTTGGGCCAGGGGCTGGGCCATATACCACCACCTCTGGTATATGGGGCTGGCACCTTAAGCCACAGGTGCCACCCAGAGAAAGGGTTTTTAAAGATAGTTTAGTGCGCAAAGAATCTTACCCACTAGGCAAGTGGGCCTGCTGATTGCCTGGGTTCAGAGCAGGACCACATAGGTGTAAAAATTGTCTTTTTGTGCTGACCAAATGGGTCCAAAGACCAGTTGATGGGTTCCTTGGTATGGGCCACTGGTCTGGATGAGTCATCTGTTCCTCCAAAGTGCAGGGTCTGGAAGACATCTCAGAGACCAGCCCTAGGTTTCACAAGGATGATGTTATCCATTGGAATGAAGCGAGCTGAGAATCTTTCTGACTGTCAGCTATGTGACTCTTGAGTAGTAAGCAATTACAGGAGAGCAAATGAGGGAACAATGGCTAGTTATACACATATTTCCCCCACCACAGTTCCCATCTTAATCTTATTCAGGTCAGTTTCATATTCAAAGTTGTGTGACCATCACCCCAGTCAATTTTAGAACATTTCAAAAATCATTTCAACCATCATCTCAAAAATAAAGATTTTAACCATGACCCTCTCCCCCCATCTTTGCCCCATTCCTAGCCTTAAGAAACTACTAATCTACTTCAAATATTCATGGTATCCTATGTAAAATGTAGTCCCTGCTCTGGGCTTGCGCATGAGAGGAATTACACAGAATGTGGTCCTTTGTGATTGGCTTTTTTCACACCACCTGACAATCCAAAATGAGTGACTGAAGCAAAGATCTCAATCAGTGGAGGTTTATTAGGCCTAAATTTGAGAACATGCAGGGAAAAGCCCAAGCTACAGATGTATCTGTGACTTTTTTCTGAAGAGGGGATTGGGAGCTCAGTATTTAAGGGGAGAGGCCACACAGATAGAAAAGGGGTTGTGTAGTGAGGCAAGTAGTCACATTCTTATGAGGCCCAGGAAATTATATGATAATATTGTTGATAACATTAAGATATATACATATGTAGAAACTGTTTTATTGTTCTGTTTGTCATTTAGATATTAGAACTGAAAAACCACATTGGAAAGCAGTGATTTTTAACTGAAGAGAAAACAAGCTTATTGGGAAATCTGATAAAAAATATAGACTATTTGACAGAAAAATGAACAAGGACCATAAACCACATAAGTCCTGCAAATCAGTAAGTCCTCATTCTGTTGAAGTTGTATGTGATAACCAGAGAATCTCACCTAAAAAGGAGGCATGCATGACAACCAGGAATCTTACCTACAGTACTCTCAAACAACTGACTTCTGACTAACTTCAGATACATGTGGATTTAAAGCAACTGAAGTAAAAAAAGACAAAGATGGTCACTTTGATATCCTATAACATCATAATGATATACTATAACAATATAATATCCTATAAGACCATAATAATAGGGGACTTTGACACTGCTCTCACAGATTCTCTAAGCAGAAATTAAACAAAGACATAAGGGACTTAAATGAGACCCTAGAACAACTGTGCTTGATAGTCATATATAGAACACTCCATCCCAAAGATAAAAAATATACATTCTTCTCATTGCCCCATGGAACATTCTCCAAAATTAATCATATCCTAGGACATAAAACAAACCAACAGAATCAAAAGAATTGAAATTTTACCTTGTATCTTCTCAGACCACAAGGCACTAAAGGTGGAACTCATCTTCAACAAAAACGTTCAACCCCCATAAAGGCATGGAAATTAAACAACATTCTGTTGAATGACAGTTGGGTCCAGGAAGAAATAAAACAGGAAATCATTAACTTTCTTGAGCACAACAACAATGAAGACACAAGCTACCAAAACCTGTGGGATACTGCAAAAGCAGTTTTGAGAGGAAAATGTATCTGTTTAGATGCCCACATTTAAAAAACAGAAAGAGAGCACATCAACAAACTCACAAGCCATCTTATGGAATTGGAAAAAGAAGAATAATTTAAGCCAAAACACAGCACAAGAAAAGAAATATCCAAAATTAAATCAGAGATTAATGAAATTGAAAACAAAAGAATCATTCAGAAAATTAATAAAACAAGGAGTTGGTTTTTTGAAAAAATAAATAAAATAGATAAACCTTTGGCCAGACTAACTAGAAATAGAAAAGTAAAATATCTAGTGACCTCAATCAGAAATGACAAAGGGGAAATAATAACTGATGCCACAGAGATACAAGAGATTATCTCTGAATACTACCAGAAACTCTATGCCCAGAAATTTGACCCTGTGAAGGAAATGGATCAATATTTGGAATCACACCCTCTCCCTATACTTAGCCAGGAAGAAATAGAGCTTCTGAACAGACCAATTTCAAGCACTGAGATTAAAGAAACAATAAAAAAATCTCCCAACAAAAAAATGCCCTGGTCTGGATGGCTTCCCACCAGAATTCTATCAAACCTTCAAAGAAGAGCTTATTCCTGTACAGCAGAAATTATTCCAAAAAATTGAGGAGGAAGGAATCTTCCCCAACATATTCTATGAAGCAAACATCACCCTGGTACCAAAACCAGGAAAAGACCCAACTAAAAAGGAGAACTTCAGACCAATTTCACTAATAGATGCAAAAATTCTCAACAAAATCCTAGCCAATAGATTACAGCTTATTATCAAAAAAAAGTCATACATCTAGCCAGGCGTTGTGGCGGGTGCCTGTAGTCCCAGCTACTCGGGAGGCTGAGGCAAGAGAATCGCTTAAGCCCAGGAGTTGGAGGTTGCTGTGAGCTGGGTGAGGCCACGGCACTCTACCGAGGGCCTTAAAGTGAGATTCTGTCTCTACAAAAAAAAAAAAAAAAAAAAAAAAAGTCATACATCATGATCAAGTAGGTTTCATCCCAGGGATGCAAGGCTGGTTTAACATATGCAAATCCATAAACGTTATTCACCATATTAACAGAAGCAAAAATAAAGACCATATGATCCTCTCAATAGATGCAGAAAAAGCATTTGATAAAATCCAGCATCCTTTTCTAATTAGAACACTGAAGAGTATAGGCATAAGTGGCACATTTCTTAAACTGATTGAAGCTATCTATGACAAACCCACAGCTAATATTTCACTGAATGGAGTAAAATTGAAAGCTTTCCCACTTACAACTGGAACCTGACAAGGTTGCACTCTGTCACCATTACTATTCAACATAGTGCTGGAAGTTCAAGCCAATATAATTAGGCAAGACAAGGAAATAAAGGGCATCCAAATGGGAGTAGAGGAGGTCAAACTCTTCCTCTTTGCTGATGAAATGATCTTATACTTACAGAACCCCAAAGACTCAACCGCAAGACTTTTGGAAGTCATCAAAAAATATGGTAATGTCTCAGGATATAAAATCAATGTCCACAAGTCAGTAGCCTTTGTATATGCCAGTAACAGTCAAGATGAGAGGCTAATTAAGGACAAAACTCCCTTCACCATAGCTTCAAAGAAAATGAAATATCTAGGAATATATCTAACAAAAGAGGTGAAGGACTTCTACAAAGAAAATCATGAAACCCTAAGAAAGGAAATAGCAGAGGATATTAGCAACTGGAAGAACAAATCATGCTCATGGCTGGCAAGAATCAACATTGTTAAAATGTCTATACTTCCCAAAGCAATCTCCCTATTCAATACCATCCCCATTAAAGTACCAACATCGCAATTTCAAGACTTGGAAAAAATGATTTTGTGTTTTGTATGAACCAGAAAAAAACCCGTATAGCTAAGGCAGTTCTTAGTAGTAAAAACAAAGCTGGGGGCATCAGCATACCAGATTTTAGGCTGTACTACAAAGCCATAGTGGTCAAGACAGCATGGTATTGGCACAAAAATAGAGACATAGACATTTGGAATTGAATAGAAAACCAGGAAATGAAACTAACATCTTACAACCACCTAATCTTCAATAAACCAAACAAGAACATACCTTGGGGGAAAGACTCCCTATTCAATAAATGGTGTTGGGAGAACTGGATCTCTATATGCAAAAGACTGAAACTGGACCCACACCTTTCTCCATTCACAAAAATTGATTCAAGATGGATGAAGGACTTAAATTTAAGGCATGAAATGATAAAAATCCTCAAAGAAAGCATAGGAAAAACACTGGAAGATGTCAGCCTGGGGAAAGACTTCATGAAGAAGACTGCCATGGCAAATCCAACAACAAAAATAAACAAATGGGACTTAAACTGAAAAGCTTCTGTACAGCTAAGGAGATAACCACCAAAGCAAATAGACAACCTACACATTGGGAAAGGATACTTGTATATTTTGAATCAGACGAAACTTGATAACTAGGATCTGTAGAGAACTATAGCCTTTGTAAATGTCACATGTATATTAATCCACATGAAAAAAGCCAACAATCCCATATATCAATGGGGAGGGAGATGAATAGAACCTTCTCTAAAGAAGACAGACGAATGGCTAGCAAAAATATGAAAAAATGTTCATCGTCCCTTATTATTTGAGAAATGCAAATCAAAACCACCCTGTGATATCATCTAACCCCAGCAAGAATGGCCCACATCACAAAAGCTCAAAACTGCAGATGCTGGTATGGATGTGGAAAGAAAGGAACACTTTTACACTGCTGGTGGGACTCCAAACTAATACAACCTTTTTGGAAGGAAGTATGGAGAACCCTCAAAGAACTCAAGCTAGACCTCCCATTTGATCCTGCAATCCCATTACTGGGCATCTACCTAGAAGAATAAAATCCTTTTATCATAAGGACACTTGCACTAGACTGTTTACTGCAGCTCAATTTATAATCACCAAAATGTGGAAACAGCTAAATGCCCCCAGGAATGGATTAACAAGCTGTGGTATATGTACACCATGGAATACTATTCAGCCATTAAAAAAAAAACAGAGACTTTACAAAGACTTTCAGCCTTTGTATGAACCTGGATGGAAGTGGAACACATTATTCTTAGTAAAGCATCACAAGAATGGAGAAGCATGAATCCTATGTATTCGATTTTGATATGAGGACAATTAATGACAATTAATGACATAGTGGGGTGGGGGAGGGGGAGAGCAGAGAGAGAGAAGGGGAGGGGGAGGGGAAAGGAAGAGCAGAGAGAGGAATAGGGGAGTGGGTGGGATCTTGGTGTGTGTCACACCTTTAGGGACAAGACAAGATTGAAAGAGGGTCTTTACCTAACGAATGCAATCAGCATAACCTGGTTTCTTCTACCTTCAATGAATCACCAACAATGAAAAAAAAAGGTAATGCAATTGGGAAATGAACCTTATACCGACTTTTTAGCTCATTGAAAACTTCAGTAGAGACAGGGGCCAAATTTGACGTGAGACACTTTTCGGCAGATGCAGCCAGATTCCAGATAGGAAAAAGGAAGTATGACTTTGATTCTTCAGAGGTGCTGCAGGGACTGAACTCTTCTGGAAACAAGAAGTCTTTCCCAGGTGAGTGTGGAGCATCACAAACACATCAGGAGTTCCAAAATGAAGAGAAAAAAGAAGAGAGCCTAACTGAAAGGAAGAGGAAATAGAACAGGAAAAAGAGGAAGAAGATAACTTCAGAAATTATTTCTGAAGAAGTAGGTACTACTATACAGTGGATGTCATCTGTGGATGCAAAGATTGAAGATAAAAAAGTGAAAGGAGAAAATAAACTAATTTCAGAAAAATTGGAGCATCTCAGAAAGGAAAAGATAAACTTCTTCTGGAATAAGCACAAAATTCACATCCAAGGAACTGATCTTCCTGACCCAATTACTACATTTCAGTAACTTGATCAGGAATATAAAATTAATTCTCAGCTGCTTCAAAATATTCTGATTCAGGCTTCCAAATGCCTACACCAGTCCAAATGCAAGCTGTTCCTGTTATGTTGCATGGTCGGGAACTTCTGGCTTCTGCTCCTACTGGATCTGGAAAAACTTTGGCTTTAGTATTCCTGTTTTAATGCAGCAAAAACAACCTGCAAAAAAGGTTTCAGAGTCCTGATTATATCACCAACACGAGAACTTGCCAACCAGATTCACTGAGAGTTAATAAAAGTCTCTGAGGGATCAGGATTCAGGATACACATGATCCACAAAGTGGCAGTTGCAGCCAAGAAATTTGGACCTAAATCATCTAAGAAGTTTGATATTCTTGTGACTACTCCAAATCAACTGATTTATTTGTTAAAGCAAGATCCACCAGGAATAGACCTAATAAGTATTGAGTGGCTGGTAGTAGATGAGTCAGACAAACTATTTGAAGATGGCAAAACTGGGGTCAGAGACCAGCTGGCTTCCATTTTTCTGGCCTGCACATCTCACAAGGTCAGAAGAGCTATGTTCAGTGCAACTTTTGCCTATGATGTTGAACAATGGTGCAAACTCAACCTGGACAATGTCATGACTGTATCCATTGGAGCAAGGGTTTCAATCTATCTGTTCTTGTTTTTGTTCAGTCCACTGAAAGAGCCAAAGAACTTTTTCATGAGCTCATATATGAAGGTATTAATATGGATGTTATTCACGCAGAGAGAGCACAGCAACAGAGAGATAACATAGTCTACAGCTTCAGAGCAGGAAAAATCTGGTTCTTATTTGTACAGCTTTGCTAGCAAGAGGGATTGATTTTAAAGGTGTGAACTTGGTGATCAACTATGACTTTCCAATCAGCTCAGTGGAATATATCCACTGGATAGGTCGAACTGGAAGAGCAGGGCATAAGGGGAAATCTATTAGATTTTTCACTGAAGATGATAAACCATTATTAAGAAGTGTCACCAAAGTTATACAACAGGCTGGGTGTCCTGTGCCAGAATACATAAAAGGATTCCAAAAACTATGAAGCAAAGAAAAGAAAGAGATGATTAAGAAGCCATTGGAAAGGGACTCCAAAATATTTCTTGGAAAAAGCTAAGGATAAATGGAAAAAGGTCAGTAGTCAGAATAGCAAGAAGAAAATAGCTCTTGAAGATAGAAATTAAAAACAGACTTTTTAAAAGATTACCCCAGAAATGTGATTTTATGATCCCAGTGTGAAAGTTACTGTCATGGATTATTTCAAGTCTTACAGTCCACTTATACCAAACATTCGTGAATCAACTGCAAGCACCTGGGACTGGTGAAGAATGACTCTAAACTATCAGTGCATCATGTCAAATTTCAATTTATAGGTGACTTTTAAATTATTATACAATGGAAGTAACATTCATTGACATTTCTGTAATTTGGATCCAGAGAGATACTTCTTATAGAAGAACAAAAGCTTATGCTAAAAATAACAACACCCAAATGTGCTGAACTCTTAAGGATTTTTCCCTTCGAGTATGAAGGAAGATGTGCTGTATGCTGTGGAGTGGCATCTGGAACAGAATTTCAAAATAAAGCCTTGGCATGTACTCTTAAAAAAAAAAAAAGAAAGAAAACTTCAGTCAATAAAGCCGTTGCCCAGCTGGAGCTCAGAGAAATGCTTTTTCAAACCTTAGCATTTTAGAATGCTAACTCTGAGCGTCAAAGGGCACAAAACGCTCCCTTAGAGGAATATATACGGGCATGTGCTGATATAGGAACGGAATCCTGCAAGGCTAATCTACTTGCTGCTGCTTTAAAAGAAGGGTCCAAACCGAACCATGTCAAATGCTGTAATTGTAGAAAGTTACTACAACCTATTTTCTATAAAAAACCTGGTATGTCAGAATGGAAACCTGGTTATGTGCTACACTGGGGTCAAGGTTTTGCTCATATCATTACAGAACAAGAGAAGCAGTGGCCACCGGCCCGGTGGATTAAGTCTCGACGTGAACAGGAAATCTTGCCAGCACTTTAATGACGCTGCCTTCACTAACTTTTTTATTGATTTTTTTTTTTTTTTTTGAGACAGACCCCCAAGCTGTCACCCTGGGTAGAGTGTCATGGCATCACAGCTCACAGCAACCTCCAACTCCTGGGCTCAAGAGATTCTCCTGCCTCCCATGTAGCTGGGACTACAGGTGCCCGCCACAATGTCCAGCTATTTTTTGGTTGCAGCCGTCGTTGTTTTTTGGTGGGCCCAGGCTGGATTCGAACCTGCCAGCTCTGGTGTATGTGGCTGGCAACTTAGCCACTTGAGACACAGGTGCCTAGCCTCTATTGATGTATTAAGGACCCTAATTTCTTGGGCCTGGGTAATTTCATAATAAAGAAACCTTGAATCTACCTCCTATGGTGGACCCATAACTGCTTCCCCCATATCACTATCCATTATCAGCAGAAAGCAGTTAAGAGCAGTCAGCCAGTGTCCCTTTTCCCTACTCAGCAGTTAGAGCTTCTATGCGGGGAAGGAATATGGATACAGGGTTTCATTATTCTGGGCTGAATAGGAAGCCCCAGGTAAGCTCAGAACACATCCTCTGGGCTTTAGTGAGGTCACAAATAACAAAGACCTTGAACAGCAGGCTTCTTGTATCGATTAAGGTAAGAGAATTTTACTTGTTGAGCTTCTATCTGTAATCTTAGGCACCTAAAATTCTATGCTTGTTGCTCATTCATTCGAAATGGGTGCAATGGACAGATAACCTTGGGTATTGGTTAGTACTTCCTACAGAAGCGTCATTGACCCTACGGGTCAGCCCAAGGCACATAGTTGGATGGTAATTAGTACAAAGTGGGCATGTCTTGCCCTATGTCTAGTCTGGCTAGAGTAACACAATTACAAAACTGGAATTCTTTCATAACTCAGGTTAGTTCAGCTGGTGTAGTTTTGTTAACTCATGTGCCCTTTTGTTTTTTTGCTTAGCAGGAAGGAAAGCTCCTTGGCAAGAAGAACAGGTGAAATAAGCAACAACAAATTCTCCCCCTCGTCCATCCAGAAATGTCTCTGAACACAAGAGTGGGGGAAATGCAGAGGACGCCAAGAGCCGGAGGGCCTCTGAGCCAGATGATTTGCAGCTTGGGGGCAGACCCTCGGGCAACTCATCCACAGGTGTCAAAGCTTAATCATCCTCTCAGGAGTCCTCAAACTTTTTAAACACTGTCCCTCAGACCGTTGGAGGACTGGACTATAGTTTAAAAAACAAACTATGAACAAATTCCTATGCATACTGCACATATCTTATTTTGAAGTAAAAAAACAAAACGGGAACACACCGCCTCATGTGGCCTGCGGGCCGCAGTTTGAGGACCCCTGCTTCTGGAGTCTTGGAGAGAGACCCCCAGCTGTGGCAATCCTTAAGCATGCAGTCATTGTCTAATATTCCCCTCACATGTCATGTACTGTCTCAAGAAATAACGACTGTGGAGGTTGCTCAGGGCTACCCTGCACTTATGGTTAGCCCACCTCTAGCAAGCTTGTACTTAAAAAAAAAAAAAAAATCCCATGTGGACAGGCATGCTGGAGATTAGCATCTCTAGGGCAGGGACGCAGATTACCCTCACTGGCTACCCTCGATGGTTATTCCTCTTAAATGAGGGACACTGCACCGAGCCATATCCTGATGGATTTAATCGATGCCCAGCGCCCTGTGACTTGCTGGCAAAGTACCCTGCCAAAGGTTCCCTGGAACCTCAGGTTCTCCTTACTCTAATTTCCCAGGGTGTTGCGTGTATCTGAAAAAGTCACAGGCAGCCAGCAAGACCAGCAAGCAAGCTCTGCTTCCCTCTCTGGGAAATGTGACTTATAATACAGGACACTCTATAGCCAGTAGAAGGGTGTTCAAATGACACTGGGCAGCCCAGACAAGGCAATTTCCACTATGGAGGTAGAAACTGTGACTGAGGATAAAGAGTCATCTTGTCTACCAGGTGTTGCTCTGTGCAGGGCAGGAGATGACCCCATAGCAGAGCTGGCACAGCTGGGGACAGCTACTGAGTATCAGAGATTGCACAGGCCCAGGGAGACTCAGGTGGAGGGGCTGTCAAAAGGGAAAGCCCAGGAGCCACTCTGGGCCTGCCGGGTCATCACCCTGACGACGCCTCATCCATGATAGAGAATGAAATAGGGAAAGGAAAGCAGTCTAATCCCTGAGACACCCCCTCAAGAGAACCCAAAGTCTAATCCCACAGACACCCAACCAAGAGACCCCAAAGGGCCGGAGGGGCCCCTGCTCCCACCGCTGGTTTCGTAAGATTCAGCTGACCCAGAAGGAAGGCAAAGGAAGAGCACTCAAGTGGGGAGAAGAGGACACTGTAGGGTATTTGGAGTGACCGCTGGTTGATAGGGGGACACACAGACAACACACAGAGAGAGACAGACCATTTTAAAATGGAAGAGTGAGTTGGGAGTCACGGTGTATGGCACACTTCTTGGTGGTGGAACACAATTATAAGAGGGAATTTACCTAACAGATGCAATCAGTGTAACCTAATTCTTTGTACCCTTAATGAATCACAACAATAATAAATAACTAAATGAAAGAGTGGGAGGCGGAGCAAGATGGCAGCCGAGTAACAGCTTCCTTGCATCTGGGCACTGTGAGTCTGGGGAGATACGATTCCAGGCATCTCTGGCTGGTGGGAACTGCCTATCATCACTCCTATGAGGATACAGGGAGTCAGCGAGAGACTTCTGGACCCCAAGAGGAGGACTAAAACAGTGGAAAAACGGAAAGTGGTCGCGTGTGTTCAATCCGTCTAAACCAGCCCACAACTTCCACAGGCACAAGAACTTAAAGAGCAAGAGGAAGTGAAAGGAAAATTAGGGCAAGGAAACAGATAAAAGAAATCACTCATGAGGAAGAATCAGCAGAAAACTCCAGGCAACATGAAGAACCAGTCCAGAACAACACCGCCAAGGGACCATGAGGTAGCTACTGCAGAGGATTCCACCTATACAGAAATGTTAGGAATGACAGAAAGGGAATTTAGAATACCCATGTTGAAAACAATGAAAGAAATGATGGAAACAATGAAGGAAACTGCTAATGAAGTGGAAAATAACCAAAAGGAAATCCAAAAACAGAATCAAATCAGAGATGAACGATATGAAGAATATAAAAAGGATATAGCAGAGCTGAAGGAAATGAAACAGTCAATCAGGGAACTTAAAGATGCAATGAAAAGTATCAGCAACAGGTTAGACCATGCAGAAGAAAGAATTTCAGAGGTAGAAGACAAAGTTTTTGAGATAACTCAGATAGTAAAAGAGGCAGAAAAGAAGAGAGAGAAAGCAGAACGTTCACTGTCAGAATTATGGGACTTTATGAAGCGTTCCAACATACGAGTTATAGGAATTCCAGAAGGGGAAGAAGAATGCCCCAGAGGAATGGAAGCCATACTAGAGAATATTATAAAAGAAAATTTCCCAAACATCACCAAAGATTCTGACACATTGTTTTCAGAGGGATATCGGACCCCAGGTCGCCTCAACTCTAACCGAGCTTCTCCAAGACACATTGTGATGAACCTGTCCAAAGTCAAGACAAAAGAAAAGATTCTGCAAGCTGCCAGGAGTAAGCGCCAGTTGACCTACAGGGGCAAATCCATCCAAGTGACCGCAGACTTCTCTAATGAAACTT
Organism: Nycticebus coucang; assembly: GCF_027406575.1. NCBI lineage: Eukaryota > Metazoa > Chordata > Mammalia > Primates > Lorisidae > Nycticebus > Nycticebus coucang. The sequence continues at coordinate 16,569,804 of NC_069789.1, read as the reverse complement.
TCCAAGCAAGAAGACAATGGTCATCTACCTTTAATCTACTTAAACAGAACAATTTTCAGCCCAGAATTCTGTACCCTGCTAAGCTAAGCTTCAAAATTGACGGAGAAATCAAATCATTTACGGATATACAAACATTGAGGAAATTCGCCACAACAAGACCAGCTCTACAGGAAATACTTCAACCTGTTCTGCACACTGACCACCACAATGGATCAGCAGCAAAGTAAGAACTCAGATATCAAAGGACAGAACCTAACCTCCACACTGATGCAAAAGATAAAACTAAGCAATGGACTCTCACCAAATAAGACGAATAGAATACTACCACACTTATCAATTATCTCCATAAATGTTAATGGCTTGAATTCCCCACTGAAGAGACATAGATTGGCTGACTGGATTAAAAAACACAAGCCATCCATTTGCTGTCTGCAAGAAACACACCTGGCTTCAAAAGACAAATTAAAGCTCTGAGTCAAGGGTTGGAAGACAATTTTTCAGGCAAATGGAATTCAGAAGAAAAGAGGAGTTGCAATCTTATTTTCAGATACATGTGGATTTAAAGCAACTAAAGTCAAAAAAGACAAAGATGGTCACTTTATATTGGTCAAGGGAAAAATACAACAAGAAGACATTTCAATTCTAAATATTTATGCACCCAATTTAAATGCTCCCAGATTCTTGAAGCAGACCTTACTCAGTCTGAGCAATATGATATCTGATAATACCATCATATCAGGGGACTTTAACACACCTCTTACAGAGCTGGACAGATCCTCTAAACAGAAATTAAACAAAGATAAAGAGATTTAAATGAGACCTTAGACCAACTATGCTTAATAGACGCATATAGAACACTCCACCCCAAAGACAAAGAATATACATTCTTCTCATCACCCCATGGAACATTCTCCAAAATTGATCATATCCTGGGACACAAAACAAATATCAACAGAATCAAAAGAATTGAAATTTTACCTTGTATCTTCTCAGACCACAAGGCACTAAAGGTGGAACTCAACTCTAAAAAAATGCTCGACCCCACCCAAAGGCATGGAAACTAAACAATCTTCTGTTGAATAACAGATGGGTGCAGGAAGAAATAAAACAGGAAATCATTAACTTCCTTGAGTATAACAACAATGAAGACACAAGCTACCAAAACCTCTGGGATACTGCAAAAGCAATTTTGAGAGGAAAATTCATCGCTTTAGATGCCTACATTTGAAAAACAGAAAGAGAGCACATCAACAATCTCACAAGAGATCTTATGGAATTGGAAAAAGAAGAACAATCTAAGCCTAAACTCAGTAGAAGAAAAGAAATATCCAAAATCAAATCAGAGATCAATGAAATTGAAAACAAAAGAATCATTCAGAAAATTAATGAAACAAGGAGTTGGTTTTTTGAAAAAATAAATAAAATAGATAAACCATTGGCTAGACTAACTAGAAATAGAAAAGTAAAATCTCTAGTAACCTCAATCAGAAACGATAAAGGGGAAATAACAACTGATCCCACAGAGATACAAGAGATCATCTCTGAATACTACCAGAAACTCTCTGCCCAGAAATTTGACAATGTGAAGAAAATGGATCAATATTTGGAATCACACCCTCTCCCTAGACTTAGCCAGGAAGAAATAGACCTCCTGAACAGACCAATTTCAAGCACCGAGATCAAAGAAACAATAAAAAAGCTTCCAACTAAAAAATGCCCTGGTCCAGATGGCTTCACTCCAGAATTCTATCAAACCTTCAAGGAAGAGCTTATTCCTGTACTGCAGAAATTATTCCAAAAAACTGAGGAAGAAGGAATCTTCCCCAACACATTCTATGAAGCAAACATCACCCTGATACCAAAACCAGGAAAAGACCCAAACAAAAAGGAGAATTTCAGACCAATCTCACTCATGAATATAGACGGAAAAATTCTCAACAAAATCCTAGCCAATAGATTACAGCTTATCATCAAAAAAGTCATTCATCATGATCAAGTAGGCTTCATCCCAGGGATTCAAGGCTGGTTTAACATACGCAAGTCCATAAACGTTATCCACCATATTAACAGAGGCAAAAATAAAGATCACATGATCCTCTCAATAGATGCAGAAAAAGCATTTGATAAAATCCAGCATCCTTTTCTAATTAGAACACTGAAGAGTATAGGCATAGGTGGCACATTTCTAAAACTGATTGAAGCTATCTATGACAAACCCACAGCCAATATTTTACTGAATGGAGTAAAACTGAAAGCTTTTCCTCTTAGAACTGGAACCAGACAAGGTTGTCCTCTGTCACCTTTACTATTCAACATAGGGCTGGAAGTTCTAGCCAATACAATTAGGCAATACAAGGAAATAAAGGGAATCCAAATGGGAGCAGAGGAGGTCAAACTCTCCCTCTTTGCTGACGACATGATCTTATACTTAGAGAACCCGAAAGACTCAACCACAAGACTCCTAGAAGTCATCAAAAAATACAGTAATGTTTCAGGATATAAAATCAATGTCCACAAGTCAGTAGCCTTTGTATACACCAATAACAGTCAAGATGAGAAGCTAATTAAGGACACAACTCCCTTCACCATAGTCTCAAAGAAAATGAAATACTTAGGAATATACCTAACGAATGAGGTGAAGGACCTCTATAAAGAAAACTATGAACTCCTCAGAAAGGAAATAGCAGAGGATATTAACAAATGGAAGAACATACCATGCTCATGGATTGGAAGAATCAACATTGTTAAAATGTCTATACTTCCCAAAGGAATCTACCTATTCAATGCCATTCCTATCAAAGTACCTACATCGTACTTTCAAGATTTGGAAAAAATGATTCTGCGTTTTGTATGGAACCGGAAAAAACCCCGTGTAGCTAAGGCAGTTCTTAGTAACAAAAATAAAGCTGGGGGCATCAGCATACCAGATTTTAGTCTGTACTACAAAGCCATAGTGCTCAAGACAGCATGGTACTGGCACAAAAACAGAGACATAGACACTTGGAATCGAATTGAACACCAAGAAATGAAACTAACATCTTACAACCACCTAATCTTCGATAAACCAAACAAGAACTTACCTTGGGGGAAAGACTCCTTATTCAATAAATGGTGTTGGGAGAACTGGATGTCTACATGTAAGAGACTGAAACTGGACCCACACCTTTCCCCACTCACAAAAATTGACTCAAGATGGATAAAGGACTTAAATTTAAGGCATGAAACAATAAAAATCCTCCAAGAAAGCATAGGAAAAACACTGGAAGATATTGGCCTGGGGGAAGACTTCATGAAGAAGACTGCCATGGCAATTGCAACAACAACAAAAGTAAACAAATGGGACTTCATTAAACTGAAAAGCTTCTGTACAGCTAAGGAGACAATAACCAAAGCAAAGAGACAACCCACACAATGGGAAAGGATATTTGCATATTTTCAATCAGACAAAAGCTTGATAACCAGGATCTATAGAGAACTCAAATTAATCCACATGAAAAAAGCCAACAATCCCGTATATCAATGGGCAAGAGACATGAATAGAACTTTCTCTAAAGACGACAGACGAATGGCTAACAAACACATGAAAAAATGTTCATCATCTCTATATATTAGAGAAATGCAAATCAAAACATCCCTGAGATATCATCTAACCCCAGTGAGAATGACCCACATCACAAAATCTCAAAACTGCAGATGCTGGCGTGGATGTGGAGAGAAGGGAACACTTTTACACTGCTGGTGGGACTGCAAACTAGTACAACCTTTCTGGAAGGAAGTATGGAGAAACCTCAAAGCACTCAACCTAGACCTCCCATTCGATCCTGCAATCCCATTACTGGGCATCTACCCAGAAGGAAAAAAATCCTTTTATTATAAGGACACTTGTACTAGACTGTTTATTGCAGCTCAATTTACAATCGCCAAAATGTGGAAACAGCCTAAATGCCCACCAACCCAGGAATGGATTAACAAGCTGTGGTATATGTATACCATGGAATACTATTCAGCCATTAAAAAAATGGAGACTTTACATCCTTTGTATTAACCTGGATGGAAGTGGAAGACATTATTCTTAGTAAAGCATCACAAGAATGGAGAAGCATGAATCCTATGTACTCAATCTTGATATGAGGACAATTAATGACAATTAAGGTTATGGGGGGGGAAGCAGAAAGAGGGATGGAGGGAGGGGGGTGGGGCCTTAGTGTGTGTCACACTTTATGGGGGCAAGACATGATTGCAAGAGGGACTTTACCTAACAATTGCAATCAGTGTAACTGGCTTATTGTACCCTCAATGAATCCCCAACAATAAAAAAAAAAAAAAAAAAAAAGAAACAAACAGAAAAAATAAAAAGGTAAAAATGAAAAAAAAAAATAAATGAAAGAGTGTACCACAGCAAAATTTTTAGTGCTGGGTGGGTATTGGGAGATCCAAAGACAGAGAAGATAATATAGTTAAAAAAATTAAATCAGGACATTTTGTGCCCTAAACTTCAGAGAGTAAATGCCTATGCTGCTGTGCCAGGGTCAGAGTTGTCCTGAGATCTGTGCACAGCACTGACTTACAGCACCCAGGAGAGGAGAAAGGATGTCACCGTGGGCTGAGGTCAGACTCCAGAAAGAGAAACCCCAGAGAGTTGCAGAAGGTATATTGGGACATTTGTCATTCTTCATCATTGAATTTGGAAGGAGCGAAAACACGTCCCGGACACAGACAGGGAACTTCGACAGTGCCATATCAGGCCACAGGGGCAGTGGGCTGCAGTGTATTTGTGAGGTTAGGCCTTGGAGAGAACTATGTTCCATGACCCAGCCAGAATGAAAGCCCCGAGCCGAGGGAAGCGGCGAACAGCTTGCACAGTCCTGGCAAACCAGCAGGAAACCTCCGGGGCACTCATGAGCCTGTGTGCCTCCACACTGGGCCCACTCTGAAGTCAGACCAAAGACTGGGCACCACTGTTGGCAGGAGGGGACATGGAGGAGATTTGGGAGGCTCTCTGTCGCCTCTTGGAAGATGGTTCTCCACCCTGTCTGGTGGGCACCTCTGCAGGGCTTGTTCCCACTGAGAAGCTGGGTTTGGTTCCTGACTAATCATCCAGGGATGATTGAGGAAGAAAGTGAGACTCTCCCCTGGTGTCAGCCTTGCCAATAACCTGGGAGGCATCGGGGGTGGAGAGCTAGCTTGCCTTCTAGGCAGTGGGAGTGGCCCTCAGGATAGAAAATCTCCTTTGCAAACAACAGACTTCTTGCCTGGAGAGACATGGAGACAGAAAGTAGAGACCATCTAGAACAAAGGCATCGTTGCTTGACAGACACTTAAAAGTCATCAGCAATTAAGCCTGGCACAGTGGCTTGAGCCTGTAGTCCCAGCTACTTGGGAGTCTGAGGGAAGAGGATCCTCTGATCCCTTGAGTGCAGGAATTTGAGTCCCATTTCTAATATATGTGCTGCCGAAGCGGGATTGCAGGAAAAAATGGAAGATCCATTTTTATTTTTTTGAAAATTCTCCATACTTTTTCCATAGAGGTTATATTAGTTTGCAATCCCACTGCAGTTTAAAAGTGTTCCCCTCCCTCCACATTCACGCCAGCATCCTCAAATTCAGGATTTTTTGAGGTGGGCTAATCTCATTGTGTTTGGTGAGATCTCAGAGTGGTTTTGATTTGTATTTCTCTGATGACATAAGCATTTCCTCATGTGTCTCTTTGGCCATATATCTGTCACTTCCAGAGAAGTTTCTATTCAAATCTCTTGCCCTCTTACGTTTGCTCTTTTATTGCTGAGTTCTCCTGTCTCAGGGGTCAGGTTAGACAAAATCTAGCCCCCATCTGCTTTTATAAATAAAGATTTACTGTGACAAAGCCCTGCCTGTTCATCTGTGCAGCCTCTCTGGCTGGCTGCCTTGGTGCCACAGTAGTGACACTGAGCCCCTGCAGCATGGACCCTGTGGCTCACACAGCAGGAAGTCTTCCCTTTCTGGCTAGCCCCACTCTAAGTCAAATGGGATCGCTGGTGCGTGATCTGTGCCAGCTGTATTCCTGATATGTCCTACTATGATTCCCAAACTGCAGCTATTCTCAGGTTTAGGAGATGTAACTCTGAACACAGGGCACTCTTTCCAGGGCCACCCCCTGGACCAATTTGGTTTCCTGCTGCTCTGCCTTAAGAAGCAGGCCTCCCTCTCTCCTCAGGTCTCTCCAGCGCCCCATGCACAGGTGCTGCCTCTGGGTCAATAGTTTGCCATCAGGGTGTGTCCCGTTCAGTCTAACAAGGAGCTGCCCAGCAAACAGGTGGAGGTGAGGGCAGCTCCTCACGGGGCCCACTTTCCTCCTGACAGGCACACGCAGCTCATTCCTTCACATCCATTTCCATCCACTGCCTACTCCAAGCCAGCTGGCCAGGGAGCAGCCATGCCTCACCTCTACCGGGCCCCAGGGCCCCAGATGCACCCAGTCCCCAAGGATGCCCGGACTACCCACTCTTCAGGCCAGAGCTTCAAGCAGCTGAGGGAGGAGTGCCTGGAGAGAGGTGCCTTGTTTGAGGACACAGACTTCCCGGCCAACGACTCTTCCCTGTTCTACAGCGAGAGGCCCCAGGTCCCCTTCGTGTGGAAACGTCCAGGGGTAAGTGGAGTGGGGGGCGGGGGGAGCTGAGGCTTGAGGGCAGCACTCTCCTGGGGAGGAGGATGTGGAAAGAGGGGCTGGGAGGGGTGGCCCTGGGTATCCTGGGATGTACCTCAACCTGCCTGAGGCATGTTATCTGAACCTCACATGGACAGCTCTGCCGTGGGGCAGGAAATGATGTACTGGCCTGAAATGCTCAGGGGTAGGTGCCCAGGGGTCTGGGTGCACCTCTCTCCCCTGCCCGGAGTTCCTGACTTCCACCAAACCCAGAGATCTGGAGCCAGAAAGGGTCTTTTCAGTGGGCAGTGAACTTGAGTGGAAAGCTTTATGCAAAAAGTACATCTTGGTTTGGAAACTGCCCTGTCCCCGTGTGTGGGTGCTCTCTAGCTTCTGGCCCAGAGCTAAGGATGCTGGTTGTGGGTGGATATTTGGCTCAGCCAGTTCTCTGCACGCGTGTGAGAAGAACACAGGGAAGCAGGTGTTCTCCCAAGAATAACAGATCCCTGGCTCCCAGAGGAGAGTTGGGGTGCTGCCTACCCCCAGCAGTCTGGACATCATGGGTCCCAAGAGTTGCCAGCTGGTGCCAGGGACACTCTATCAATATTTGTATTGCTGGATTAGTCAGGGCTCCACCTCTAATCAGGGGCCAGCTGGCTCTTATACTCTCTGGGTGGGTACTGGCCTGGGAGTGGCGCCTGTGGGGACAGGTGGCTTATGGGCCAGGAGGAGCAGTGCAGAGGGTGCTGGAGCCCCCAGTGAGACCCTGAGTTCTGGTGTCACCCTGCTATTAATTTGTCTTACAATCGCAGTCACATCACTTAACGTCCCTGATCCTCAGTCTCCTAAGCCATAAAATGAGAACAATAATGACTAATGTAGGTCAATGTGTGGCACACAGAAGCTTTTCAGTGAATGACAGCAGTGGTCATTATTATTATTATGGTTATTATCATCACCATCATTGTTATTAGATCTGAATCCCATTTACTTCTTAGTAGCAAAGGATTCACCACAGCTACCTCCTATCTCTCAACAATAAAATAATGCTGCTATCTTAAATATATAACATGTTCATTTAAAAAATGCACATACACAAAAGCTCTGGGCTCTGCAAGGACAGAGCCACAGTGAGCATGAACTGCTACTTATGAAGTCGGAAGGTCTTTGCTGCTGTTTCCTGTTCTAGGCAGTGTGGGATGTATGCACGTGTGTGTGCATACACTTTGGGGCAGGTATTTGACCTTGTGTGGCTGGGCTGTGTGCATGTGTGTCAGTGTGGCTGTGTGCATGTGTGTGTGTGTGTGTGTGTGTGTGTGTGCACGTGTGTGGCTTCATGCACAGGCACATGCTGGCCTGGGGCTGTATCTGTCAGGTAATTGATTCTCACAGAAGGATATACATCAAGTATATCCTTATGAGTGGGGTAATGGCAATGAGCACCCAGTTGCCCGGCAGAGCTGAGGTGAAGACTCCTGGGCACAATTCTCAGATAACCCAGAGCTCCTCTACAGCAGGTTACGGTTCTGTGCATGTGGCTGGCATCAGTGTGGGGTCAGGACAAGGCACCCAGATCATGATGGACACTTGATTGGCAGGATCGACTGCTCTGCTAAGTAAGCAAAAGAGTATTTCCAAAATAAAAAAAAGCAAAATAGTGACCTCTGAAGGGCACTGACCATATCCCTTAGGTCTTCCTGGGCTTATTGCCAGCCCTCAGCCCATGAACAAGTGGGCATATGAACAGCTACCCCAGGCTGCAGGCTGTGGGTGCATTTTTAACTGAGATTTCAGGAGCCCTAGAAGATGAGTTCCAAAGAAGCTGATTGCCTTAGCCCCAGGTGGGCAGAGCCCCTGGCCTGGTGGCCTTTGGCCACTTGCAGCTTTTTTTGTTTACCCAGGGTGCTGTGCAAATAACTTTTTGTTGTTGTTGTTGTAGAGACAGAGTCTTACTCTATTGCCCTTGGTAGAGTGCTATGGTGTCACAGCTTACAGCAACCTCCAGCTCCTGGGCTTAGGTGATTCTCTTGCTTCAGCCTCCTGAGTAGTTGGGACTACAGGCACCTGTCACAACGCCCGACTATTTTTTTTGTTACAGTTTGGCCAGGGCCGGGTTTGAACCCCCCACCCTCAGTTTATGGGGCCACGCCCTACCCACTAGGCCACAGGCGCCGCCACAATTAACGTTTTCTATAGGGACTTAATAGGAAAAGGCTAGAAGCCCCTGCTTAGGGAGCCAGGTTACTGACCTCAGCTCCTCTTATTTTAAATGGAAGTTGGCTTGGTCTACAGAACTGGATGCAGCAAAGTGCACCTTTCTGTGCAGGTTCAGCAAACAGCTAGGACTCAGGGGCTTCTAGCCCATGGCCAGGGAGGCTTCTTGGGCCCGAGTCTGCCCTTGCTCGGGGTCCTCACCTGTGCTTGTGGTCCTTCCTCTCCAACCTTCCCCTGCCAAGGTCACCTCGCTCTTCCTGGGAATCGCCCATGACCTCTCCCAGCCAATAGTGGGGCTCCACCCCCAGGAGCCTTCCCAATGAGGCTCTCCATCTCCTGCTTAGTCAGTGCCTGGCCTGGGCACAGATGACAGGAGACACAGGAGCCAGGACCTGGCAAATTCCATTCTGCGCCTGGGATTCAGGAAAACAGAGTGAGAGCCACCACTAATGAGCATCAGGGACCCATGGAGAATGTGGGCCGTTTCCACACTAAGGGCTGCCAGATCTCCTTGACTCACAGTAACTGCTGTGATCCATTGGTGATGTCTGCCCTGGGCACAAGCATGGCCCTGGGAATACAGATGCTGTGGGTCAGCTGTTCCAAGCTTGTCATTGAGAACTGGTGCTCGACATGGTGGATATAATACTTGTGCTAGAAGAATAGCCAATCCACTTGGAATGAAATAAAATAAATGAATGAGAAGCAGACACTCTCCACCCAGCAGGTGCTGCTGACGGGCCTCCACGTGAAGGTGCCCCTCCTGGCCTCCAAGGTGGCACTCCTGTCCTTCCCCATCTCCTTAGGTACCTTTGAGTACCAGTAGGAAAAACTCACCCTTTTGCAGATACCAGAACACTCTGCCCAGGCTGGTAGGGCAAAGGAGGTCTGTAAACGCCTAGGGAGATTTCTGCAGGGAGGACCTCAACTCACTTATTCATTCTTGAACTTTCCCTTAACTATCTTCCATCTTTTCCAACGTGGTAGAGAGAATAAAAGAAAAAAAAAGCCAGCAAAGAAGAAATTAAGTACACCAGAATCACTTGAACACTGGTATTTTAAAACTTTGAATTGCAATTTCTTTGTACTTACTGAAGCAGATTCAAAGAGGCTGGGCTGGGCTAGGCTGGAGGTGAGCATGGAGCTGCTTCTGGAGTGCAGGGGCTGGCAGGCTAATCACGACACTGCCCGCCCCCTCCAGAAGGCCCCATGGCCAGGGTGCCATCTGCACCACTCCTCAGCACCTAAAAGTGCATGTCTCAGCAGGCTGGTGGGACTACAGGTGGGGCGGCCCTATCTCCAGCACCACCTTCTTGTCAAACACAGCTGTGCCTGGGAGGAGGGCAGGCAAGTGCAAAGCCAGGGCGCATCGTAGGACGGTGGGGGCCAGTCCTGCCCTCAAGAGAGCCCAGGGCAGGCAAGGATCACACCAAGGGGGTGACTTGAGGACTGGGGGAGTACATGGGGGTCCAGGGAGGGTGACAGTCTCCGTGTGGAGAGAAAGTGAGGTCACTGCTAGTTGTCATGCAGGGGGCTGTGCACCTAACTAGTGTGTAGAGAAAAAGAAAGGGTGTGCCGGGTGGGGGTCCCCAGCCTGCTGGGAGATAGCCACCATGCATCCACCTCCCTCTCTGGCTGCACCTGCTTTCTCCCTCTCTCTGTGTTTTTTTTTTTTTTTTTTCATTGTTGCTGTTGTTTGGGTTTTTTTTTTTTGCAGTTTTTGGCTGGGGCCGGGTTTGAACTCACCACCTCCGATATATGGAGCTGGCACCCTAGTCCTTTGAGCCACAGGCGCCGCCCTCTTTTTTTTTTTTTTTTTTTTTTGAGACAGAGCCTCAAGCTTTCACCCTGGGTAGTAGAGTGCCATGGCATCACAGCTTACAGCAACCTCCAACTCTTGGGCTTAAGTGATTCTCTTGTCTCAGCCTCCCAAGTAGCTGGGACTACAGGCACCCACCCCAACGCCTGGCCATTTTTTGGTTGTAGTTATCATTGCTGTTTAGCAGGCCCGGGCTGGATTCGAACCCACCAGCTCTGGTATATGTGGCTGGCACCTTAGCTGCTTGAGCTACAGGCACCCAGCCACCTGTCTGCTTTCTGCCCTGCAATTCCTTTCCTATTTCTTGCCTAAACCCAGAATTCCTCCTCCCGGAGGCCCCCCACTCCTCCAGCCTGTGCGGGACCCCCAGAAACCCTGTGCACCCTGAGGCCTGAGGCCTTGGCCTCTCCTGCATACTGCCTCCCTGCACCCTGTGTTGCTCCTCCAGCCTGTAGCAGGGGCTGCCAGCTGCTCCAGAACAGCCGCATGGTCCCCACAGCCACCAAAGCACTAAGTACATGGCAGAAACCATCACATAGCCAAAGTCTACACCACCCACATCTCCAGACCTTGTTGGGAATGTGCTTTTCCCTTTTTAAGTGACTTACTGTACTTAGTGGAGGGAAGTCTGTATCTTTGTCTGAGCCTCTGATGAGGTACAAGGTGAACAGAACAGGCCCTAAAAGCAAACATTCCAGGATGCTGGGCCTCAATCAGTGTGCCAGGAAAACCACCTGCCCCTCAGGGCTCCCGGGGCTCCAGGCAGTAGTCTGGGCTCCTTTCAGGCCCAGATACCCGCCAGCACACACTGCTGCTTGTCTGAACTCGCCCACCGCTATCCCTTCCTACCCCACCCTCGAGACGGTGCCCTGACTCACAGATATGCTGACCCACAGGGAGGGCAGCCACACAGCCAGGCCCCTCCCCAGGTTACACCTGTGACTAATCGGTATCCATGTGGTGAGGATTTCAGAGTTTTCTCCTTTTATATTTTTCTTCTAGTTGGATGCAATTTGATAAACTCTCCTGAACAAAGAAACCAATTGCAAGATGGGATGTAGGAGGCAGTGGCATCTGCAGTCACAGCTGGCACAGCCAGTGTTGCAGCTGTCAGGGCCAGGCCAACACAGGACAGGATGCTTGGGAAAGGGGTGGGGGCAGGAAGGACAGAGAGGAGGCAGTCTCTGCACGCACAGTCTGACACTTCCCCAGGGGCTGGCGTGGCCTGCCATAGGAGTGAGAATGCTGGCAATGGGGCATTGCTTGTTAGGGCAAGTTGCCTGGTGGGTGCTGGGCAATCAAGACAGGGAGGGCTTTGGGGCCTCTTGGGCTTGATTTTGGGGCAGAGGCTTTAACACACATTCTGCAACAAGCCTAGAGTGTCCAGCTGGGGTAGCAGAAGACACAGCCTTAAGGCACTAAATGGGCTGCTCAGGGACCCCCTGCTGAGCAGGGCCAGCTACCACCAAGACTCTGTGGCCAACAGACATTTTCCTGGTTTGCCATGTCTGTCTCCCCCAAGCCACCTGCTAGCTGAGGGTGAACAGCAGTGTGCCGGTTGAAAGTTGGCAGAGGGCCCACACAGACAAGCCAGGAGATAGCACCAAGGAGCCACCTCCCCACCCTCACTGCCTTGCTGACATGTGAGGGACTCCAAGGCCGCCTGGACTGAGGGCGGGAATGCATGGGGGGCGTCCTACCTCTGCCAGGCCTGGGTGCATCCAGTGGCCCAGTGCTCTGGGAAACTTGCCCAGCTCAGCTTACTTGGGTGTTTTAGAGACGGGGACTCTGGGCATCTGCCTCTCCACCCAGCTGCCACATCCTGTCACAAAGAGCATTGTTGTCTAGCATGTCGGTTCTTTGTCCTGGGGCCCCGGACTTCTGAGAAATCTCTGTCCTCCTTTGATTGTGTGAACACAGGACAGAGGGTGGAGGTCTCTCTGGAGAGGTCCCTGGACGGGGTCAGCCCAGTTACTGCCTGGGATGCTCCACCTCCAGTCTGGGCCCCTCCATGGTCTTGGTGTCTAGAAACAGGTGGGAACAGCCCACGCTGACCTGCACCCCACCCAGCTGAAACAGTGGAGCATTTGCTATGCCCAGAACTTATGTCAGTGCCTCACAAGTAGCTGTTCCCTCCAGCTCTTCCTTTGTTCGAGTCTCTACTCACCGTCCACTCTCCCCAGAGTCACCTCCCACTCTGACGGCTCTAACTACAGCAGCCTGCCTGCCCTGGCACCTGCCACCCCAGCCTTTCAGATTCCTGGGTCATGGCCTGGTTTCCCTACCACATGGAGTCCCCGGAGGCTGCATGAGGCAGGGACTTTTAGTCTCTTCCTTGCTGTAGTCCAGTGTCTGGGATGGAGCCTAGCATCTTGAAAAAATGGAAAGAACGTATGAATTTTACAGAGCTGCTTTCCAACACTTCCTTGTCTTTTATACATATCCCTCCATATTATATATGCATATATTAATAATACATATTAACACATATATGATTTTAGGTGATACATAATAAATATATTACTATACAATGCAAAACCATGTGAGAGGTATGTGCGTATCTCCCTCTGCATATAGCATAGATCATACAGTTTTACCAAAAGGCGTATCTAGAAGCAGAAAGAAGCTGGGGTGGTGGGGAGAGGGGTTTATGTGTAAACAGGCCCAGGCTGTGTTGTGTGCACTTTCACTTCATTTTAAGATGAGGAGATTAGAGCCCAGGGAAGTCACAAAGCTCACACAGGTGAGAGAGCCGGGTTCTGAACACTCAGTCCAACACCAAGCCTGGTGCTTGAGTAAAGACAGGAATCGTTCATATATGGCCACTGTCCCCTTTCGCCGTCACGCATGGTGTGAATCTTTGTGGCCAGAAGGCCGTGCTTGGGGCTGGTTGGGAGGCAGATCCCATTTCTGGGAATGGGATTTATCAGAGAGGAGTCCAGGTTTGTGCAGGCACAGAGCCCAGGCCCTTCAACTCCACATGGGAAGGAAGCTGAGCAAACGTGGGGAGGACTTCCTCTCTGTAGGACAGAGGAGACTCTGCTGGCTAACGGCATGGCACTCGCTGCTCTAATCACCCTCCTGTTCCTCCAGGAAATCGTGGAAAACCCAGAATTCATTCTTGGAGGGGCCACCAGGACTGATATCTGCCAAGGGGATCTGGGTGAGTGTGAGAGGACAGAGCATGGCCAGAGGGATGTTGGGGCTGGCAGGATGGGGCAGCCATGGCAGCACAGGGTCCTGAGAACCTGCCGAGCACAGGGGTTGGGGAGACAGCATTGATGCCACCCGTGCCTCACTCTCTCTCCCCAGTTGGTCTTTGCCCCCTCTGAAGGAAGCCCTGTGGTCCTGAGCCCCTTGCACTCTTGTTCCTCTGGAGGCAGACACATCTGTGATCTGGAGCTCACAGCCCCGGAGTTTGCAAAGGATAGAGACGCCCAGCAGTGTTGGTTTGGCCTTCCTACCCCATGACGGCAGTCACATTGGCACACATGAACTTGGTCCCCCCTGACGTCACTCTCTTAACGCATTGCCCTGTTTCTGCTCACTGACCACCCTGTCACAGATGAGGAAACAGGGGCTGTGGAAGGCCAAGTGACTTGTGCAAGGGCACAGAAGTGATGGGTGGGCAGCCAGGCTTTGAGCCTGGACTGTCTGGCTGCAGAGACTTGCTCCTAACCACTTTACACACTGCCTTGAGGGGCTTGTACTTTGGGGAACACCCCCCTAGCAGCCCATTCTCCCTCCTGCAATTGACCTGAATTGCCCCCAATTCAGTCAAATCTGGCCTGGCATTTTAGGATGTAATCCAATTAGGCTAGATTTACCTTCCATCCATCTATGGAAAAAAAAGAGTCCACTTAACAACAAAAAAACACAAAAAAACACACAAAAAAGTAAAATCAGCCAAGAGAGCAAGTCAGTACATAAGTACTGACTTATTTACAACCAAGGTTATTGCTGTGTCTAATGGTTAAGGCAACTCATGGTGAAACCTCCATGCCAAGTACCTGAGCTACCCTAAACACAGAATCCCAAAGTCACAAACTAGAGGTTGGTAGTTCATTAGAGTACAGACAGGTGGATAGATGATGGAGGGACGGGTAGTCAGGGGAACAGACAGACACGTGGATGGATGGTGGATAAGTAGACAAGTGATAGTTAGGAAGGTAGTGGGATGCGAGGTAAATGTACAGGTAGTTACAGATGGCTGGTAGATAGATGGCAGATGACAACATTACAGTTGACCCTGCAGCAACACAGGCTTGAGCTGTGCAGATTCCTTACACACAAGAATTTTTTCAACCAATGCAGATGGAAAATACAGTATACAGAGGATGCGGAATCCGCCTCTGTGGACGGCTGACTTCTGGTACCTGCAGGCTCTGCAGTGTGGACCCTGAGGCTTGGGCATGTGCAGTTTAGTGTACTAGGAGGTCTTGGAGCCAGCCCCACATGGGTAATGAGGGAAGACTGCATGGGTTTAGAGTTTTCCAAAATTTCCCATTCAGATGGTCTTCCTTTACTGAGATTCTCCCTGCTGCTTCCTGCCTCTCCCTCCCCTGCCCCCGCCATAGACCTCCACTGCCATTCAGAAGGAAGACTGGGCAGGCTCCTTTGTCTTTACACGTTTTGGCTTGTAAACGTGTATTCAACCTTAGTAGGTGGTTAACTGTAAATGTTACTTTGTTACACTTTTATTACACCCAAACACTGTACATAGCATATATATATGTATATATATCTCATAAATCATGAAGGATAACAATAAAATGAGCAGCCAGTCCTGTTAGTGCCCCCTGAAAGACAACGCCCAGCATGGAGCAGCAAACTGGCCTGCAGAGGGGGCACTTCTGGCACAGCTGGGAGGGCAGTCCCTCCCTTCTGCCCAGGCCCAACAGAGAGAAAAGCAA
Source organism: Nycticebus coucang (assembly GCF_027406575.1). Lineage (NCBI taxonomy): Eukaryota > Metazoa > Chordata > Mammalia > Primates > Lorisidae > Nycticebus > Nycticebus coucang. The sequence goes on along the minus strand of NC_069789.1, from coordinate 16,554,236 downwards.
TTTTGTTTTGCTGTTGCGTCTCTCAATTTATTTTAAATTGTATAAATAACATTGACTTCTGAATCTTCCCGTCCAAAAACACAGGGAGTATCTGGCTGAACAGACACAAGATGTTTGTGCTCTCTGGCCAGAAAAAGATACGTGTTTTCCTCAATTGGGCAAAGTTGGAAGAGAGGGAAGAAAAAGTCAGCCCACAGCAAAGGTCACTCTGTTAGACTCCCGTGAGTTGAAAGCAGAGACTGCAGCCTTCTAGCAGTGTCCCTTCCTAATGGCATCCCTCATAGCTGACCCGAGGCTCCCCAAACAAGCAAGTGCATCAAAACCGACCTTCCTGTGCATGGAGGTGGCATGTGCCCTGTTGGTGACACCCTTGAGACAGCCAGAGACAGAGTGATTGAGAAGTGGCCCTCCTACTGTAACACCCTGGGGATTTTCTCTTGCCTGTGAACAATCAGAAACCGGTCATACTATAGTGTCCCAAGTCCAGTCAGACATAGTATTTTCCAGAAATGTGACCTTTACAGAAGCCATGACAGGTTCTTAGGTTTCAATGATATTGATATTTTCTAGTGAAAAAAAAATAAAATCCATACAAAGCTGAGAGGCCCTGTCCGGTGCGAGGATGCTCCCGGATCCCGCTGACACGCATTTCACAGGCAGCGTCTGAAACCCTGCAAGGTGCAAACCGGGGGTCTGGGCCTGTCCTTTCTCGAGGCGGGCAGAGGAAGGCATCTGGGAGTCCAGCAGGACACAGTTAAAATGCCGTCTGATGTTTGACTTTACGTTTCTGTTTTCCTCCTGATGTCTGTCCATGAAAGACACAGCTGGTTCCATAGATGAGTCACTAAATCTTGAAAATCCAAAATAAAGTAAAGCAAATGAGTTACTGCCACCTGTAACTACACTGAGACTGGGCTGGGGAGAGGCGTCAGCCCAGAGAAGGGCACACGGGCACACAGGCACCCAGGGGCTATTTCTGACCACTCTCCTCTAGCGCTGCAGAGCCAGCTCGGGCTGCACCCTGAGATGTGCGCCCCCATCCCTACATACTAATGTGACACTGACAGCCTCTGTCCTCCAGAAGGAAAGTCAGTCGCTGGAGTTTCTCAGAGCTGATGCGGCAGAGCCACATGTCCGGCCCTAGGTGGACATGCCCTTCAGCAGGAAGGCGGCAGATGTCCTGGAAGCCTGGATGAGCAGGCCTGGGAGGCGGGAAGGGAGGACAGAGGTATTTGTTAGCATTCTGTCCATTTTTAAAAATGCAGAAAAGATGTAGCCACATCTGGAACTCCCCACATTCCCTTCTGGCACAGAGTTTTCCCATTTCCCAGGAATTGGCAACAAACACTGTGGTTTATGGCTTTCGTCTTGCAGGAGACTGCTGGCTGTTAGCTGCCATCGCCTCCCTCACGCTCAATCAGAGAGCGCTGGCCAGAGTCGTCCCCCCAGACCAAAGCTTTGGCCCTGGTTATGCCGGCATATTCCATTTCCAGGTAAGAGAGGGGCCCGAACTGGTGGTCTCCCCTCTCTGGGGCCCCGCACGACACCAGGCGCACATGTGCTGGCCATGAACCCTGGGAACAAGGGGGCCGTGTCTGTGTGAAAGCCACTGTCTCAACCTTACTAAGACTCAGCTTCCTCCTGGAATAACTTCTGAACACACTGGAAAAGCATTATAGGCATTGAATAGTGGCCCTAGTGGAAAGTATAAAACTTCAAGGCTCAGCGCCCGCAGCTCAGTGGTTAGGACACTGGCTACATACATTGGGGCTAGCAGGTTCAAACTGGCCAGGGCTGGCTGAATAACAATGACAACTACAACAAAAAAATAGCTGGGTGTTGTGATGGGCACCTGTATGTCCAGCTACTTGGGAGACTGAGGCAAGAGATTGCTTAAGCCCAAGTGTTTGAGGTTGCTGTGAGCTGTGATGCCACAGCACTCTACCGAGGGTGACACAGTGAGACTGTCTAAAAAAAAGAAAGAAAGTATAAAACTTTAAGTGATTTTTGGCCAATCTGGAGGTCCATCCATTAAGTGTTATATTATTTGAAATTTCGTATGCTTTAAAGAATCAATTACCTAAAACAATTCTTCCTCTGGGGAACTAGACAATCTTTTACTAACCAGAGAGGCTCTTCCTATGGAAGAAACATCAGTTTGGAGATCGTGAGGGAGTTCATCAAATAAAAACTGAGAGAAACACAGAGATGGCGTGCCTGCCGGAGTCCTGGGTGACCTGCAGCCGGGGTGCACAGAGCAGGCTTGTCCCCAGGAGACTTGTTTCCTGGTCCCTTACCTCCCCTTTGTATCTGCATGTCTCCTGCCCCGGGCCAGGTACAAAGGCCTCTGCTGACACATAGGTTCCTGCTCAGGGCCAGCCCTGCGCCTCCATCCCCATCTCCCTCAGTCGAATACTCAGATGCACTCTCAGGTTCAGTACCTACAGTGCAGAAGTGTCCAAAATCAGAGATGGCACGCAACCACGTGCAGCTCAGGGAGTTCATGTCCACTCCCAAGGCTCAGGCCTTCTCTGCTGGCTGCAGACAGAGCTGTCTTCTGATCTGGGGAAACTCTGTCCTCCCCTCCCGCAGACCTGCCCCTGCCTCACCTGGCTGTCTCCCCTCTACCCCTCTGGCTTCTGCTCATGCACAGCCTTGGCTTTGTGGTGTCCCGGGCCTGGCCCATCCTGTTCCTCCTGAACACACCAGGGAGGAAGGACTAAATCGGAAACACCACCATCTGATCTTGGGCTCCCCAAATGTCCTCTGCCCCAGGGAATGTCACAACTGAGAGGGGCCTTAGAAATCCCCAGACACAGCCCTCTCATTTGACCCCTGGAAACACAGAGTCCCAAAAAGGGGAAGTGGCTGATCCAAGGTTACAAAACAGTAAGTAGCCAAACCAGGTCCAGCACTCAGGAGCTCTGGCTCTGGTGAGAGCAGAGGTGCTCTCTGCTGCTCCCCTGCTTGGTCAGGCCGGGTCTGGCAAGGTGGGTGCCTGTCAGTCCCAGTCTGGGGATGCCCCACCTGCTTCCCCCTCAGCCTCATGGGAAGCAGAGCACTGTCTCCTTTGTTTTCCTGTCCCTCAGCCACAGTACAAGGTGTGCGTGCCAGGAAGTTAGTGGGGCATCCTGAGCTGACCCCGGTGAGGATGGGCAGCCTGAGGCTCGCTCCATCCCTTCCCTACTCAGCAGGCCTGGTCATTCAACACCTGTCCCCACAGTGCCTCTGTTCACCTTGAAGCAGCAAGTGGCCCCGAGAAACCGAAGTGACCAGGTGTCAGGAGGCAAGGTGCCCAGGAGAAGCCTGAGTGGGGCCCAGCTTGAGCAGGGGCAGGATCCTTTCTTACAACATGCACATTCCACCTCAGCCACGCCCTGGCTGGCCAGGCCTGCTTGGGATTGAGCCAGAGATGTAGGGAGAGACGCTCAGGATGCCAAAGCAGAGCCGAGGCAAACAGCTGCTGGAGCATCCACCCTCCTCCCTGACCCTCCCTTCCTGCTTTCTCCAAGCTCACCTCTCAGGCCACCTGAACCAGAGGCACAGGGAGGGGCAGGTCCCTGCAGGACACCAGGCAGCCCAGAGCAACTGTGTGTGGTCCTTGACTTCTTTTTTTTCCTTTTTTTATTGTTGGGGATTCATTGAGGGTACAATAAGCCAGGTTACATTGATTGCAATTGTTAGGCAAAGGGTCCTTGACTTCTTTCTTCCCATCCTGCTCCCTGCAGACCACGTGCAGGCTCACACAGATGCACACATGGGTTCAGACAACACACACGTGCACATATGCATGCACACACACATGCCAGATGTGGGAGCAAGCACACAAACATGAACACTGCACATACACATGCACACCTTCACACATGTGTATAGACAAGTGTGCACTCCTATGCATTTGCACACACCCTCCCTCACTTCGTGGCACCACACCTGGCACCTGGATCACCAAGTTCACCTGCTTCCCTCTGTGTGAGTAGAGAAAAAGTCAGTCTTAAGGGCCCAGCTATGGGTGAGGAGGAAATAACCATTAAGGAACGTTAGAGCTAGACTGGAGAGTGGTAGAGAATTGGAATTCTCAAGAGCAAATCTAAACCTTACACTGCCACCCTGCTCCCCCCACCACACACACATACACACTTCCTGGTGAAGAGGAACAATTCATCCAGAGCACAATAGTGTGTCCTCATGTGACTCCCATCTTGCCACCCCTACCTCATGCCCCCACGGGGATGGGTTGGCAGAGTCTTCTAGCCATTGTCAGGGTGGGTGGAATGCTCAGCACACAGCTCAGGGGACACAGTCAGGTGACCACATCATGGAACCCATGAGACAAGTAGGGCAGTTTGGTTGTGGGGTGGCAGGGAACAACAGGACAAACACCTGCAAATGGACCCTGGGCCTCCCACATGATTGACTTGCCTCATAATTTCTGCTTTCACCCTGGGCAACAGTTCTGGCAGCATAGCGAGTGGCTGGACGTGGTGATTGATGACCGGCTGCCCACCTTCAGGGACCGCTTGGTTTTCCTCCACTCTGCTGACCACAATGAGTTCTGGAGTGCCTTGCTGGAAAAAGCCTATGCCAAGTGAGTGCCAGCCCCCCAAGCCCAGCTAGGGCAGGCCCCCATCAGAGCACAGTGCTATGAACAGAGCATCCAAGGATCAGGGAGGCGGAGGCTCTGGGTTTGCAGGTGGAGCGGCAGGGCCTCCTGCCTGGGGCTGGGCAGGGATAGAAAAGGGGAAGCCAAAGCGGCTTTACTGTCATGGCCTAGATGTACCCTTGTTTAGACACAATGGCTACATATGTCTCCCTGAGTCACAAATCCAGCCTTGAAAGAGCTGGGAGGGGCAGGGGAGGTAAGTTCTGTCTGTGCCAGTAGCACTTGGCACTGTTGACTTTCTGCCGGACACAGGTGCAGATGTCCACACGGCCACCCATGTGGTATACAGACAGCAGCTGTTCCGCCCCACACCACTGCAGGATGCTCCTTGTTTTACTTTTAAAGAAATTGTGATAAAATATATCTGACATAAATCTGTGATTTTTCAACTGGTGTGCCTTGAGAGGATATTAGGTGTGCTGAGAACATTTTTAAAGATCATTAATTAAGTTATTTTGGAAAATAGTTCAATGCACAGTAAGTATATTCTTTCTTTTAACTCTTTTTTTTTTTTTAAGAGTTGTAAGATTTGTGGTATGTTTTATTTATTTATTTATTTATTTATTTATTTATTTATTTATTGTTGGGGATTCATTGAGGGTACAATAAGCCAGGTTACACTGATTGCAATTGTTAGGTAAAGTCCCTCTTGCAATCATGTCTTGCCCCCATAAAGTGTGACACACACCAAGGCCCAACTCCCCTCCCTCTGTCCCTCTTTCTGCTTCCACCCCCATAACCTTAATTGTCATTAATTGTCCTTTTTTTTTTTCTGTTGGGGATTCATTGAGGGTACAATAAGCCAGGTTACACTGATTGCAATTGTTAGGTAAAGTCCCTCTTGCAATCGTGTCTTGCACCCATAAAGTGTAACACACACAACAAGGCCCCACCCACCTCCCTCCTTCCCTCTTTCTGTTCCCCCCCATAACCATAATTGTCACTAATTGTCCTCATATCAAAATTGAGTACATAGGATTCATGCTTCTCCATTCTCGTGATGCTTTACTAAGAAAAATGTCTTCCATGTCCATCCAGGTTAAATCGAAGGTTGTAAAGTCTCCATTTTTTTTAATGGCTGAATAGTATTCCATGGTATACATATACCACAGCTTGTTAATCCATTCCTGGGTTGGTGGGCATTTAGGCTGTTTCCACATTTTGGCGATTGTAAATTGAGCTGCAATAAACAGTCTAGTACAAGTGTCCTTATGATAAAAGGATTTTTTTCCTTCTGGGTAGATGCCCAGTAACAGGATTGCAGGATCAAATGGGAGGTCTAGGTTGAGTGCTTTGAGATTTCTCCATACTTCCTTCCAAAAAGGTTGTACTAGTTTGCAGTCCAACCAGCAGTGTTAAAGTGTTCCCTTTTCTCCACATCCACGCCAGCATCTGCAGTTTCGAGATTTTGTGATTTGGGCCATTCTCACTGGGGTTAGATGATATCTCATCTAACCTCAACCCCAGGGTTGTTTTGATTTGCATTTCTCTAATATATAGAGATGATGAACATTTTTTCATGTGTTTGTTAGCCATTCGTCTGTCATCTTTAGAGAAAGTTCTATTCATGTCTCTTGCCCATTGATATATGGGATTGTTGACTTTTTTCATGTGGATTAATTTGAGTTCTCTATAGATCCTAGTTATCAAGCTTTTGTCTGATTGAAAATATGCAAATATCCTTTCCCATTGTGTAGGTTGTCTCTTTGCTTTGGTTATTGTCTCCTTAGCTGTACAGAAGCTTTTCAGGTTAATAAAGTCCCATTTGTTCATTTTTGTTGTTGTTGCAATTGCCATGGCAGTCTTCTTCATGAAGTCTTTCCCCAGGCCAATATCTTCCAGTGTTTTTCCTATGCTTTCTTGGAGGATTTTCATTGTTTCATGCCTTAAATTTAAGTCCTTTATCCATCTTGAATCAATTTTTGTGAGTGGGGAAAGGTGTGGGTCCAGTTTCAGTCTTTTACATGTAGACATCCAGTTCTCCCAACACCATTTATTGAATAGGGAGTCTTTCCCCCAAGGTATGTTCTTGTTTGGTTTATCGAAGATTAGGTGGTTGTAAGATGTTAGTTTCATTTCTTGGTTTTCAATTCGATTCCAAGTGTCTATGTCTCTGTTTTTGTGCCAGCACCATGCTGTCTAGAGCACTATGGCTTTGTAGTACAGACTAAAATCTGGTATGCTGTTGCCCCCATCTTTATTTTTGTTACTAAGAACTGCCTTAGCTAGACGGGTTTTTTTCCGGTTCCATACAAAACACAGAATCATTTTTTCCAAATCTTGAAAGTACGATGTTGGTATTTTGATAGGAATGGCACTGAATAGGTAGATTGCTTTGGGAAGTAGAGACATTTTAACAATGTTGATTCTTCCAAGCCATGAGCATGGTATGTTCTTCCATTTGTTAATATCCTCTGCTATTTCCTTTCTGAGGATTTCATAGTTTTCTTTATAGACGTCCTTCACCTCCTTCGTTAGGTATATTCCTAGGTATTTCATTTTCTTTGAGACTATGGTGAAGGGAGTTGTGTCCTTAATTAGCTTCTCATCTTGACTGTTATTGGTGTATACAAAGGCTACTGACTTGTGGACATTGATTTTATATCCTGAAACATTACTGTATTTTTTATGACTTCTAGGAGTCTTGTGGTTGAGTCTTTGGGGTTCTCTAAGTATAAGATCATGTCGTCAGCAAAGAGGGAGAGTTTGACCTCCTCTGCTCCCATTTGGATTCCCTTTATTTCCTTGTCTTGCCTAATTGTATTGGCTAGAACTTCCAGCACTATGTTGAATAGTAAAGGTGACAGAGGACAACCTTGTCTGGTTCCAGTTCTAAAAGGACAAGCTTTCAGTTTTACTCCATTCAGTAAAATATTGCCTGTGGGTTTGTCATAGATAGCTTCAATCAGTTTTAGAAATATGCCACCTATGCCTATACTCTTCAGTGTTCTAATTAGAAAAGGATGCTGGATTTTATCAAATGCTTTTTCTGAATCTATTGAGAGGATCATGTGATCTTTATTTTTGCCTCTGTTAATATGGTGGATAACGTTTATGGACTTGCGTATGTTAAACCAGCCTTGCATCCCTGGGATGAAACCTACTTGATCATGATGAATGACTTTTTTGATGATAAGCTGTAATCTGTTGGCCAAGATTTTGTTGAGGATTTTTGCATCTATATTCATGAGTGAGACTGGTCTGAAATTCTGCTTTTTGTTTGGGTCTTTTCCTGGTTTTGGTATCAGGGTGATGTTTGCTTCATAGAATGTGTTGGAGAAGATTCCTTCTTCCTCAATTTTTTGGAATAATTTCTGCAGTATAGGAATAAGCTCTTCCTTGAAGTTTTGATAGAATTCTGGTGTGAAGCCATCTGGACCAGGGCATTTTTTGGTTGGAAGATTTTTTTATTGTTTCTTTGATCTCGGTGCTTGAAATTGGTCTGTTCAGGAGCTCTATTTCTTCCTGGCTGAGTCTAGGGAGAGGGTGTGATTCCAAATATTTATCCATTTCCTTCACATTGTCAAATTTCTGGGCATAGAGTTTCTGGTAGTATTCAGAGATGATCTCTTGTATCTCTGTGGGATCAGTTGTTATTTCCCCTTTATCATTTCCGATTGAGGTTACTAGAGATTTTACCTTTCTATTCCTTGTTAGTCTGGCCAATGGTTTATCTATTTTATTTATTTTTTCAAAAAAGCAACTCCTTGTTTCATTAATTTTCTGAATGATTCTTTTGTTTTCAATTTCATTGATCTCTGATTTGATTTTGGATATTTCTTTTCTTCTACTGAGTTTAGGCTTAGATTGTTCTTCTTTTTCCAATTCCATAAGATCTCTTGTGAGATTGTTGATGTGCTGTCTTTCTGTTTTTCGAATGTAGGCATCTAAAGCGATGAATTTTCCTCTCAAAACTGCTTTTGCAGTATCCCACAGGTTTTGATAGCTTGTGTCTTCATTGTTGTTATACTCAAGGAAGTTAATGATTTCCTGTTTTAATTTTTCCTGCACCCATGTGTTATTCAACAGAAGATTGTTTAATTTCCATGTCTGTGGGTGGGGTCGAGCATTTTTGTTAGAGTTGAGTTCCACCTTTAGTGCCTTATGGTCTGAGAAGATACAAGGTAAAATTTCAATTCTTTTGATTCTGTTGATATTTGTTTTGTGTCCCAGGATATGGTCAATTTTGGAGAATGTTCCATGGGGTGATGAGAAGAATGTACATTCTTTATCTTTGGGGTGGAGTGTTCTATATGCGTCTGTCAAGCACAGTTGTTCTAGGGTCTCATTTAAATCTCTTATATCTTTGTTTAATTTCTGTTTAGAGGATCTGTCCAGCTCTATAAGAGGAGTGTTAACGTCCCCTGTTATTATGGTATTATCAGATATCATATTGCTCAGACTGAGTAAGGTCTGTTTCAAGAATCTGGGAGCATTTAAATTGGGTGCATAGATATTTAGAATTGAAATGTCTTCTTGTTGTATTTTTCCCTTGACCAATATAAAGTGACCATCTTTGTCTTTTTTGACTTTAGTTGCTTTAAATCCACATGTATCTGAAAATAAGATTGCAACTCCTCTTTTCTTCTGAATTCCATTTGCCTGAAAAATTGTCTTCCAACCCTTGACTCAGAGCTTTAATTTGTCTTTTGAAACCAGGTGTGTTTTTTGCAGACAGCAAATAGATGGCTTGTGTTTTTTAATCCAGTCAACCAATCTATGTCTCTTCAGTGGGGAATTCAAGCCATTATCATTTATTGAGACAATTGATAAGTGTGGTAGTATTCTATTCATCTTTTGGTGAGAGTCCATTGCTTAGTTTTATCTTTTGCATCAGTGTGGAGGTTGGGTTCTGTCCTTTAATTTCTGAGTTCTTACTTTGCTGCTGATCCATTGTGGTGGTCAGTGTGCAGCACAGTTTGAAGTATTTCCTGTAGAGCTGGTCTTGTTGTGGCGAATTTCCTCAATGTTTGTATATCCGTAAATGATTTGATTTCTCTGTGAATTTTTAAGCTCAGCTTAGCAGGGTACAGAATTCTGGGCTGGAAATTGTTCTGTTTAAGTAGATTAAAGTTAGATGACCATTGTCCTCTTGCTTGGAAAGTTTCATTAGAGAAGTCTGCGGTCACTCTGATGGATTTGCCCCTGTAGGTCAACTGGCGCTTACTCCGGGCAGCTTGCAGAATCTTTTCTTTTGTCTTGACTTTGGACATGTTCATCACAATGTGTCTTGGAGAAGCTCGGTTAGAGTTGAGGCGACCTGGGGTCCGATAGCCCTCTGAAAGCAGTGTGTCAGAATCTTTGGTGATATTTGGGAAATTTTTTTTTATAATATTCTCTAGTATGGCTTCCATTCCTCCGGGGCATTCTTCTTCCCCTTCTGGAATTCCTATAACTCGTATGTTGGAACGCTTCATAAAGTCCCATAATTCTGACAGTGAACGTTCTGCTTTCTCTCTCTTCTTTTCTGCCTCTTTTACTATCTGAGTTCTCTCAAGAACTTTGTCTTCTACTTCTGAAATTCTTTCTTCTACATGGTCTAACCTGTTGCTGATACTTTCCATTGCATCTTTAAGTTCCCTAATTGACTGTTTCAGTTCCTTCAGCTCTGCTATATCCTTTTTATGTTCTTCATATTGTTCATCTCTTATTTGATTCTGTTTTTGGATTTCCTTTTGGTTATTTTCCACTTTATTAGCAGTTTTCTTCATTGTTTCCATAATTTCTTTCATTGTTTTCAACATGTGTATTCTAAATTCCCTTTCTGTCATTCCTAACATTTCTTCATAGGTGGAATCCTCTGCAGTAGCTACCTCATGGTCCCTTGGAGGGGTTGTTCTGGACTGGTTCTTCATGTTGCCTGTAGTTTTCTGCTGATTCTTCCTCATGAGTGGTTTCTTTTATCTGTTTCCTTGCCCTAATTTTCCTTTCACTTCCTCTTGCTCTTGAAGATCTCGTGCCTGTGGACTAAGGGTTACAGGACCAGAAGGGTGAGAAGATTGAAGAGCAAAAAAGGGAATGAAAGAAAGGAGGACCGAGTGATAAGAAAAACAAAGAAAAATAGAGAAAGGAAAGGGGTTGGGTAAAAGGAATATTGACAAAAAGAAGAGAGGCAGAGAAAGAGGGAGACAGAACAATATAGGTGTACAGTAGGGTACTTTGACACAACCTTAAAAAAAACACCTTGTGGGTGTGCCAGTTGGGTGGTTCCCTTGAGGTCAGCAGCTCTTTGCTAACCAGATCAGACACAGTACCCCACCTTCACCCAGTAGAGAGGAAAGACAAAAATTGTATAAATCAAACCAAAACAAGCAAACAGAAAACTTTACGGGATAAAATTGGGTGAAAAACTGAATAATAGCAGTAGAAACACTAGCAAAAATGAAGTTCTAATTATTGAAAAAGATAAGAATGGGAAATTATAATTAAACTAGAAAAATTGAGAAAGAAAAAGGATCTGTATGGAAAAGGTTGAGCTTATAAAACAAAACAACATCAACAACATCAAAATAAACAAAAGAAACGACCAAACCAAAAAAAAAAAAAACAAAAAACAAAACACAACCAAAAACAAAGCAGTATGTATATGTTATTGAATATTGTCTGGGCAACACGTGGTCTTCTGGGGTATGAGATGTTAATCACAGTTCTGATACGACTGGAGGGTGCTGATTTCTCAAAGCCCAGCAGGTAAACACCCTAAATCTCTCTTCAGCCCACTTAAAAGGCACTTTGAACTTGTTCACTTGCTGAGCAGAAGCTTTCCCAGGAAAGTGCTTGTCGCTGGAATCACTGCTGAAGTGGCTATCCACTTACCCAGTGTGCCAAAACTGGTCTCACTCTGCCCCTGAGGGTTAGGGCTGCAAGGCGGCTCAGACCCTGCCCTTAGGCTACTTGGTCGCTGGGTTACCAGCTCCCACCGAATTCTAGCTCTGCAACCCTGAGGGCGGAGCTTGCCGGGGCAGATCGCTCACAATGGCTCCCTGTGACCCAATGCCAAACACCATTAGCTCCGTCTGGCTCAGCGGCTCAGACTGGGGCCCTAGACAACGGCCAAAGATCTCCGCACTCCCGCTCAGGCTCTCCCCAAGGCAGTTCAACTGAGTGCCAAGTCCAAAGACACCAAAACAGTTCACAGGTAAGGCCTTTATGGTTTGCAGTCTCGCTGCTACTGAACTTACAGTTGCGGGCGGGTTTAGACCGATTGAACACATGCGACCACTTGCCGGTTTTCCACTGTTTTAGTCCTCCTCTTGGGGTCCAGAAGTCTCTTGCTGACTCCCTGTATCCACACAGGGGTGATGATAGACAGATCTCACCAGCCAGAGATGCCCGGAGTTCTATCTCCCCAGACTCACGGTGCCCAGATGCAAGAAAGCTGTTACTTGGCTGCCATCTTGCTCCACCTCTAGGGCACAAATCTCTTAACTCTTTTTTTTGTTTGACCAACATAATTTAATTGTGCCTCAGAAGTTTGACTATAGGTTCAAGTGTGCCATGAGATTAAAAAAAAAAAAAAAAAAAAGTGTGCAGCTCAATGGCCTAACGTATATTGTATAGCTATCGCCACAGCCCATCTCCAGGAATTTTTCATCTTGCAAAACTAAAACTTCATCCCCATTAACCAATAATTTCTGATTCCTCCCTCCCCCCCAGCCCTTGGCAATCCCATTCTACTTTCTGCCTTGACTAATCTAGGAACCTCAGATAAATGGAATGGAGATACTGGATTTGTAACCACTATCCAAATGACCTCAGTTCCCTCAGGCTCTCAATTCCCAGCCCACCAGCTTGTCAGCAGAAGGTCACAGTTGCATGAATTTGGTCCTCTAGTGATGACAGAGCTCCTAGGAGCCACTCTCCAGTTCATCAAAATCATTAAGCCATGGAAATCCTGTTCTTAGAGACAGAAGCAAGGGTAATCTTGCTTCTACCTCCAAGTGGGACCATAAAAATTGCAAAATAAAACAAAGATGTACTGCCATTAAATCAGTCCTAAAATCAGCCATCAAAGAAGAACCGAAGATGCTTTCTTTTGCCCCCCTGTTCCACCCAGGTCTGTGCAAACACCATCAGTGCCACCAGACAGGCTTGAGTGGACAAAGAATACTCTTTCCAAGCCCAGCAGGTGGAAGGCAAGCCCGGTTCTGTCCTTTCGTGAGTCCCCCAATTGTCACGATGCAAGAAAGTCAAAAGAAACTATGCATCATCTAGTTTTTAAACATAAACAAAGAAACACAAACATTCTAAACTTAAAGAAAATCTTTATTTTGGGATCATTAAAAATGGTCAAACATGATTGAGAGAACACCTCACCGAAAAAGATATATAGATGATGTAATGGTTTTATGAGTTTTATGAGTCAGCTTGATTGACCTAGGGAATGCCCAGGTGGCCAGTAAAACATTATTTCTGTATGTGTCTGTGAGGAAATTTCTGGAAGAGATTAGCATTTGAATCTATAGATAAAAAAGATTGCTCTCACCAACATAGGCATCACCCAATCCATTAAAGGTCCAAATAGACCAAAAAGCCAAAGGAAAGTATAATTCACTCCCTCTGCTTGAGCTGACACATCCATTCTCTCCTCTCCTTGTGCATTGGAGCCCCTGATTCTCAAGTCTTTGGACTCAGACTGGCACTTACATCATCAACCCCCCAGTCCTCAGGCCTTCAGACTCGGACTGACTATACCACCAGAGCACCTGATTTTCTGGCTTGCAGATGGCAGATTGTTAAGATTTCTCAGTCTCCATAACCATATGAGCAAATTCCTATAATACATTTCCTGTTATATATATAGGCTATATCTTATATATTCTATTGGTTCTGTTTCTCCAAGATGAGTGAATAACAAACTGCAGTGCTTCCATACAATGGGATATTATTCAGTGAAAAGAAGAAACGATGAAACTATATTGCTAAGAAATAAAGAAGCAATCTGAAAAGGCTATTTACTTATGACTTCAATTGTATGAAATAATGGAAAAGGCAAAAACATGGAGACAATAAGAAAGATCAGTGTTGCCAGGGGTTAACAGGGAAGTGAGAAGAAATAGAGGGATAAATAGGTGACAAACAAAATTTTTTTTAAGGTGATGAACTATTCTGTAGTATACCATGGTGGTGAATATTTGACACTATTCATTTATCAAACACATAGAACTTTAGAACACACAGAGTGACCCTCAACATATGCAAAATTTAAAAATCATCTAGGAAGATGGGGACTACCATAATGAGATGCAGATTGTAACCAAATAATCTAACTGGGGGGGATTGTGGGAAGGTGGCTGGCTGACTAGAACCAGCTTTTGCCAGAGGCTTATGTCCAAAGTGAGATATATTGGAGTGATGTAGATGGAAGCCAAATTTGAAAAGCTGGAAACTGAGAGGACCGTGTGAGGTATACATCAGCTAAGCTGAGTCTAGTGACAGAATAAGAAAGTGAAAGAAAAATGACAGGTACAACCCCAGCTCGAAGAGAAAGGGAGACCCCTCTCCGCAAATGGGAGCTCCACCGTGACCAGCCTGCAGGTGAACAGGGATCAAAAGCCTGCTTGCTTTATCCCACAAGAGAGCAGTTGCTAAGTCCCAGTCCTCCTTCACCATTGAGTTCCCACCACTGAGCCTAGACCCCATCTTGCATGGCACAAAAGATCAAATATTGTCCTGCAATATCAAGCATGGAGATCTCCCTTTTCCCAGACTAGTAGCTGGAAGGACTGTTTCCTGCAGAGGCGGGAGTATCTGGCAAGATCACTGAGAAGCCTGGGAATTCTGCCTGCCACTGAGCTGCAGCATGAGAACAGTAGTGCTGTAGCCCTAACCTTGGCCTGGAAAAGGTGAACTACCCATTTCCAGCCCCTTGGAATTCTTAGGCAGATCTGTTTTCTGCCCTTCAGGACAATCTCTGACCTTGTTGGGTGGGCCATGCCTGGTGCCTGCGCAACTTGTACCTTAACTTTAGACCTGCCCCTCTGCCCCCAGCACTCCCCTGAGCTTGATTGGGTGGACAGAGCCAGCGCTGGCAGAGTGACTTTACCTGGAATTCTGTGTCAGTACTGTCTACTGATTCTTTTCCTCTGGAGACACTGTCTGGGGCTGCAGATTTACTACTTGTGTGCCTTTGTTAGGGCTGTGGTGGAACTACAACAGTGAGGCGTGGACTCAACAGGGACAATCTATCATTCAACTAAAAAAGTGTAACTAGTACGTTAAAAAAAAGAAAGTGAAGAAGAAGCTGAAAATACTCAGGGGAGGAATTGTCAGAAGAACTCTGGCAACATAAAAAAATGAGAGCAGATCAACCCCTCCTGGGGATGTCAAAGAAAATACAACAGAAAATTCCATCCACAGAAAAATTGCTGAAATGTTAGAAATAGAATTCAGAATATGAATGGCAAATAAGATAATTGGAATGGAGGAAAAGATGGAAACAGAGAGCTAAAAAATAGTTCAGAAGTTGTCTCAACAAATTAATGAATTCAAAGATAAAGTCACCAAAGATATGAACATAATGAGGAAAAATATAGAAGAGCTTAAGGAATTGAAAAAGCTATATGAGGAGCTTCAAAATACAGTAAAGTCCCTCAGAAATAGGGTTGAGCAGTGCAAGGAAAGAATCTCAGATAAAGAAGACAAGACTTTTGAACTATCCCAAGCATTCGAAGAGGTAGAAAAATGGAGAACAAGAATGGAATATTTCCTGAGAGAGTTATGAGATCATTCCAAGAACTCAAACATCTGAATTATAGGAATTTCTGAAGGAGAAAAGGATGGTCCCAAAGGCACAAATTCTCTGCTGCAAGACATTATGGCAGAGAACTTTCGAAGTATTGCAAGAGGCACAGAAATACAGATAGTAGATAGTTTCAGAATCCCAGCACATAGGAAGATCAACATTGTTAAAATGTCCATATTACCTAAAGCAATATATAATTTTAACACAATCCCTATTAAAACTCCACTGTCATACTTTAAAGATCTCGAAAAAACAATACTTCGTTTTATATGGAATCAGAAAAAAACTCGAATAGCCAAGACATTACTCAGAAATGAAAACAAAGCAGGAGGAATCACGCTACCAGACCTCAGACTATACTAAAAAGTGATAGTGATCAAAACAGCATGGTACTGGCACAAAAACAGAGAAGTAGATGTCTGGAACAGAATACAGAACCAAGAGATGAATCCAACTATTTACCGTTATTTAATCTTTGACAAGCCAATTAAAAACGTTCAGTGGGGAAAAGATTCCCTATTTAACAAATGGTGCTGGGTGAACTGGCTGGCAACCTGCAGAAGACTGAAACTGGATCCACACCTTTCACCATTAACTAAGATAGACTCTCACTAGATTAAAGATTTAAACTTAAGACATGAAACTATAAAAATACTAGAAGAGAGTGCAGGGAAAACCCTTGAAGAAATCGGTCTGGGCGAGTATTTTATGAGGAGGACCCCCCGGGCAATTGAAGTAGCTTCAAAAATACACTACTGGGACCTGATCAAACTAAAAAGGTTCTGCGCAGCTAAGAATACAGTAAGTAAAGCAAGCAAACAGCCCTCAGAATGGGAGAAGATATTTGTAGGTTATGTCTCCAACAAAGGTTTTTTTTTTTTATTGTTGGGGATTCATTGAGGGTACAATAAGCCAGGTTACATTGATTGCAATTGTTAGGCAAAGTCCCTCTTGCAATCATGTCTTGCCCCCATAAAGTGTGACACACACCAAAGCCCCACCCCCCTCCCTACATCCCTCTTTCTGCTTTTCCTCCCCCCCATAACCTTAATTGTCATTAATTGTCCTCATATCAAAATTAAGTACATAGGAT
Organism: Nycticebus coucang; assembly: GCF_027406575.1. NCBI lineage: Eukaryota > Metazoa > Chordata > Mammalia > Primates > Lorisidae > Nycticebus > Nycticebus coucang. Next base: position 16,537,736 of record NC_069789.1, on the reverse strand, counting down.
TCATGCTTCTCCATTCTTGTGATGCTTTACTAAGAATAATGTCTTCCACTTCCATCCAGGTTAATACGAAGGATGTAAAGTCTCCATTTTTTTTAATAGCTGAATAGTATTCCATGGTATACATATACCACAGTTTGTTAATCCATTCCTGGGTTGGTGGGCATTTAGGCTGCTTCCACATTTTGGTGATTGTAAATTGAGCTGCAATAAACAGTCTAGTACAAGTGTCCTTATGATAAAAGGATTTTTTTCCTTCTGGGTAGATGCCCAGTAATGGGATTGAAGGATCAAATGGGAGGTCTAGCTTAAGTGCTTTGAGGTTTCTCCATACTTCCTTCCAGAAAGGTTGTACTAGTTTGCAGTCCCACCAGCAGTGTAAAAGTGTTCCCTTCTCTCCACATCCACACCAGCATCTGCAGTTTTCAGATTTTGTGATGTGGGCCATTTTCACTGGGGTTAGATGTTATCTCAGGGTTGTTTTGATTTGCATTTCTCTAATATATAGAGACGATGAACATTTTTTCATGTGTTTGTTAGCCATTCGTCTGTCATCTTTAGGGAAAGTTCTATTCATGTCTCTTGCCCATTGCTATATGGGATCGTTGGCTTTTTTCATGTGGATTAATTTGAGTTCTCTATAGATCCTAGTTATCAAGCTTTTGTCTGATTGAAAATATGCAAATATCCTTTCCCATTGTGTAGGTTGTCTCTTTGCTTTGGTTATTGTCTCCTTAGCTGTACAGAAGTTTTTCAGGTTAATGAAGTCCCATTTGTTTATTTTTTTTGTTGTTGCAATTGCCATAGCAGTCTTCTTCATGAAGTCTTTCCCCAGGCCAATATCTTCCAGTGTTTTTCCTATGCTTTCTTGGAGGATTTTCATTGTTTCATGCCTTAAATTTAAGTCCTTTATCCATCTTGAATCAATTTTTGTGAGTGGGGAAAGGTGTGGGTCCAGTTTCAGTCTTTTACATGTAGACATCCAGTTCTCCCAACACCATTTATTGAATAGGGAGTCTTTCCCCCAAGGTATGTTCTTGTTTGGTTTATCGAAGATTAGGTGGTTGTAAGATGTTAGTTTCATTTCTTGGTTTTCAATTCAATTCCAAGTGTCTATGTCTCTGTTTTTGTGCCAGTACCATGCTGTCTTGAGCACTATGGCTTTGTAGTACAGACTAAAATCTGGTATGCTGATGCCCCCAGCTTTATTTTTATTACTAAGAACTGTCTTAGCTATACGGGTTTTTTTCCGGTTCCATACAAAACGCAGAATCATTTTTTCCAAATCTTGAAAGTACGATGTTGGTATTTTGATAGGAATGGCATTGAATAGGTAGATTGCTTTGGGAAGTAGAGACATTTTAACAATGTTGATTCTTCCCATCCATGAGCATGGTATGTTCTTCCATTTGTTAATAACCTTTGCTATTTCCTTTCTGAGGATTTCATAATTTTCTTTATAGAGGTTCTTCACCTCCTCTGTTAGGTATATTCCTAGGTATTTCATTTTCTTTGAGACTATGGTGAAGGGAGTTGTGTCCTTAATTAGCTTCTCATCTTGACTGTTATTGGTGTTTTACAAAGGCTACTGACTTGTGGACATTGATTTTATATCCTGAAACATTACTGTATTTTTTGATGACTTCTAGGAGTCTTGTGGTTGAGTCTTTGGGGTTCGCTAAGTATAAGATCATGTCGTCAGCAAAGAGGGAGAGTTTGACCTCCTCTGCTCCCATTTGGATTCCCTTTATTTCCTGGTCTTGCCTAATTGTATTGGCTAGAACTTCCAGCACCATATTGAATAGTAAAGGTGACAGAGGACAACCTTGTCTGGTTCCAGTTCTAAGAGGAAAAGCTTTCAGTTTTACTCCATTCAATCCAACAAAGGTTTAATAACCAGAATCCACAGAGAACTCAAATGTATAAACAAGAAAAGAACAAGTGATCCCATCGCAGGCTGGGCAAGAAATTTGAAGAGAACTTCTCTGAAGAAGACAGGTGCATGGCCTACAGACATATGAAAAAATGCTCATCACCTTTAATCATCAGAGAAATGCAAATCAAAACTACTTTGAGATATCATCTAACTCCAGTGAGACTAGCCTATATCACAAAATCCCAAGACCAGAGATGTTGGCATAGATGTGGAGAAAAGGAAGCACTTCTAGACTGCTGGAGGGAATGCAAATTAATACATTCCTTTTGGAAAGATGTATGGAGAACACTTAGAGATCTAAAAATAGATCTGCCATTCAATCCTATCATTCCTCTACTAGGCATACACCCAGAAGACCAAAAATCACATCATAACAAAGATATTTGTACCAGAATGTTTATTGCAGCCCTATTCATAATTGCTAAATCATGGAAAAAGCCCAAGTGCCCATCAATCCACGACTGGATTAATAAATTGTGGTATATGTACACCATGGAATATTATGCAGCCTGCAAGAAAGATGGAGACTTTACCTCTTTCATGTTTACATGGATGGAGCTGGAACATATTCTTCTTAGTTAAGTATCCGAGAATGGAAGAAAAAGTATCCAATGTACACAGCCCTACTATGAAACTAATTTATGGCTTTCACAGGAAAGCTATAACCCAGTTACAACCTAAGAATAGGGGGAAGGGGAAAAGAGAGGGGAGGAAGGGGGGAGGTGGGCAGAGGAAGGAGGGTTGGTGGGATTACACCTGTGTTGCATCTTACAAGGGTATATGTGAAACTTAGTAAATGTGGAATGTAAATGTCTTAGCACAATCACTAAGAAAATTCCAGGAAGGCTATGTTAACCAGTGTGATGAAAATGTGTCAAACGATCTATGAAACTAGTGTACAGTGCCCCATGATCACATTAATGTATGCAGCTGTGATTTAATAAAAAAAAAAGTACATTTGGAGACACAACTATTTTTCCAAAATGATTATAAGAAATAAAGAATTTATTATTGCATGACTATTTTTTCAAAATGATTATAAGAAAATAAAGCCTTTATAATTGCAAAAAAGAAAAAAAGAGTCCCAGCACAACTGAATACAAAGAAAGCATCTCCTAGACATATTGCAATTAATTTTGCCAATGTTAATATGAAGGAGAAACTTCTGCAAGCAGGCAGGCATAACAAAAGTATTATTTACAAAGGGAAAAGTATCAGGATGACTGCAGATCTTTCAGCTGAAAAGTTTCTAGCCAGAAGAGGATGGTCATCAACCTTCAACCTTCTTAAACAAAACAATTTCCAGTCCAGGATCTTATATCCTGTTAAACTGACTTTCATTTGTGATGGAGAAATCAAATACTTCACTGACATCACATGATGAGGAAATTTGCCATGACTAGACCAGCTCTACAGGAAATACTCAGACCCATTCTTCATAATAATCACAGGATGGTACACCACCAAAGTAAACCTACCAGAAATTAAAAAACAAAGCCTAGCTTCCACAATGGTGAGAGGGATAAAAATAAACTCTAGACCTTTGAAAAACAAGATGACTAAAACTCTGCCACATATATCAATTCTCTCAATTAATGTGAAAGGCTTCGATTCTTCTTTAACGAGCCACAGGCTGGCTGACTGGATACAAAACTCAGGCCAGACATCTGTTGCCTGTAAGAAACTCACCTTACCTCAAAAGATAAATCAAGACTTGGATGAAAGAATGGGCAATGGTATTCCAGGCACGTGGAAAGCAGAAAAGAGCTGGGGTTACAATCTTGTATGCAGACACAATGGGATTCAACCCAACAAAAATAATGAAAGACAACGATGGACACTACATACTGGTCAAAGGAAACACACAATATGAAGCGATTTAAATAATTAACATTTATGCACCCTATCTGAATGCTCCTCAATATATAAATCAAACCCTAACTGATCTGAACAATATGATATCTTCCCACATTATAATAGTTGGAGATTTTAACACCCCATTTGCAGTACTGACAGATCCTCTCAGAAGAATCTAAACAAATAAATAATGGACTTAAATAAAACCCTAGAACAAATGGACTCAACAGACATTTATAAAACATTTTATTTTAAGAAATCTGAATACACTTTCTTCTCATCAGCCCATGGATTGTCTTCCAAAATTGATCATATCATATGACACAGTCTAACCTCAAGAAATTCAAGAGAATACAAATTATCCCCTGTATCTTCTCAGACCACCATAGAATAAAAGTTGAACTCCACAGCAACAGAAAGCTTCATACTCAAATAAAGTCATGTAAACCAAATAACCTTATGATGAATAATAGTTGGGTCATACACAAGATCAAGAAGAAGATCATTAAATTTCTGGAAAAAAATGATAATGAAGCCACAAACTATCAAAACCTGTGGGATACTGCAAAGACAATTCTCAGAGGAAAATTTATAGCATTAGATTCCTTCATCAAAAAGTCAGAGAGCAAGTCAACAACCTAATGGACCATCTCAAGCAACTAGAAAAGGAAGAACACTCTAATCTCAAACCAAGCAGAAGAAAATAAATAACCAAAATTAGAGCAGAATTAAATGAAATTGAAAACAAAAGAATTATTCAGAAGATCAATGAAACAAAAAGGTGGTTCTTTGAAAAGATTAATAAAACTGATAAACCCTTGGCTAGACTAACCAGAAAGAGGAAAATAAGGTCTCCAATAACTACAACCAGAAATGATCAAGAGTAAATAACAACAGATGCCACAAAAATACAAAAAATTCTCAACAATCACTACAAAAAGTTCTATTCCCAGAAATATGAAAATGTAGAGGAGATGGACCAACATGTGAAAGCACCATACCTTCCAAAACTCTGCCAGAAAGATTTACAAATCTTGAATAGACGAATATCAAGCAATGAAATAGCATCAATTATACAAAAATCTCCCAAAAAAGAAAAGCCCTGAGCCATATGACTTTACACCAGAATTCTATCAAACCTTCAAAAAGGAAATAGTTCCTATAATGCATAAACTGTTCCAAAATACAGAGAAGGAAGGAATCCTTCCCAACACATTCTATGAAGCAAATATCATCCTGATCCCCAATCCAGGAAAGGACCCAACAAAAAAAGAAAATGATATATCAATATCATTAATGAATATCAGTGCACAAATATTCAACAAGATATTAGCAAGCAGAATACAACAACATATTAAAAAGGTTATGCATCATGAGCAAGTGGGCTTTATCTCAGAGACACAAGGTTGGTTCAACATATGTAAATCCATAAATATAATACATCGCATAAATAGAATAAAAAACCAAGACCATATGATTCTTTCAGTTGATTCAGAAAAGGTTTTTAACAATATCCAGCATCTTTTCTTGATAAAAACACTCAAGAAAATAGGCTTAGCTGAATTATTCTTTAAATTGGTAGAGGCCATCTACAACAAATTCAAAGTCAATATCATCTTGAATGGAGTAAAACTGAAAGCATTTCCACTCAAATCTGGAACCAGACAAGGATGCCCACTGTCTCCACTGCTATTTAAAATAATGTTGCAAGTCCTGGCCATCACAATCAGGGATGTGATTAAATAAATAGCCATCACAATCAGGGATGGCTAGGACTTGCAACATTATTTTAAATAGCAGGTATAAAAGGAATTCGAATGGTGACAGAGGAGGTCAAATTCTCCCTCTTTGCAGATGACATGATCTTACCCCTGGAAAACTCCAGGGACTCAACTACAAAGCTCTTAGAAATGATAAAGAAATATAGCAGCATCTCAGGATGCAACAATTTTTAAGCTGAGAATAAAATCAGACTCTATTCCTTTTACAATAGTGCCAAAGAAGATGAAATACCTGGGAATATATCTAACAAAAGACATGAAAGCTCTCTACAGAGAGAATTATGAGACTTTGAGAAAGAAAATAGCGGAAGATGTCAACAAATGGAAGAACATACCACGCTCATGCCTGGGAAGAATGAACATTATTAAAATGTCTATACTACCCAAAGCAATCTATAGATTTAATGCAATCCTCATCAAAACACTAATGTCATACTTTAAAGTACTTGAATAAACAGTACTTCATTTCATATGGAACCAGAAAAAATCCCGAATAGCAAATACAGTTCTTAGAAATCAAAACAAATTTGGAGGCATCACATTGCCAGATTTCAGATTATACTACGAGTGATCAAAACAGCATGGTACTGGCACAAAAATAGAGATCTAGAAAATGAAATAGGATAGAGAATCTAGAGATAAACCCAGCCACATATTGTCATTTGATCTTCAAAAAGCACTACAAAAACACACACTGGGGAAAAGAATCCTTATTTAACAAATGGTGTTGGGAAAATTGGTTATACAAATGCAGAAGACTGAAACTGGACCCTCATCTCTCATCATTGACAAACAGTGATTCTTTTTTTTTTTTTTGAGACAGAGCCTCAAGCTGTCACCCTGGGTAGAGTGCATGGCATCACAGCTCACAGAAACCTCCAACTCCTGGGCTTAAGCGATTCTCCTGCCTCAGCCTCCCAAGTAGCTGGGACCACAGGTGCCTGCCACAATGCCCGGCTATGTTTTGGTTGTAGTTGTCATTGTTGTTTGGCAGGCTGGATTCAAACCCACCAGCTCTGATGTATGTGGCTGGCGCCTTAGCCACTAAAGCTACAGGTGCTGAGCCCAAACATTGATTCTTACTGATTTATATCTAAAAGATATAAATTTAAGACACAGAACAATAAAAATTGTAGAGGAGACTGTCAGGAAAACACTTGAAGATGTTGACCTGGGAAAAAATTCCATGAGGAAGACTGCCCTAGCAATTGTAGCAACCCCCCCTTCCCCCTAAAATAACTGGGATTTGTTTGAGCTAAAAAGCTTTTGTACAGCTAAGGGTACCACAAACAAAGCAAACAGACAGCCTTCGGAATAGGGGAAGATTTTTGCATGTTATAAATCTGACAAAGGCCTGATAAGTAGAATCTACAGAGAACACAAATTAAACACTAAGAAAAGTTCAAACAACCCTCTCTATAAGTGGGTAAGTGATTTGAACAGAAAATTCTCTGAGGATGACAAGTGAATGGCCCACAAACACATGAAAAAATGGTCATCATCAGAGAAATGCAAATCAAAACCACTCTAAGATATCACCTAACCCCTGCAAGATTAGCTCACATCACAAAGTCCTAAAACAACAGATGCTGGCATGGATGGGGAAAGAAGGGAACACTTCTACACTGCTGGTGGGATTGCAAACTAATACAGTCTTTTCGGAGAGAAGTATGGAGAATCCTAAAGAACCAAAAGTAGACTTTCAATTTGACCCTGCAATCCCATTAGTAGGCATCTACCCAGAAGAACAAAAATCATTTTACCGCAAAGTCATTTGCACCAGAATGTTTGTAGTGATTCAATTCATAATTGCCAACTCGTGGAAGCATCCTAAGTGCCCATCAACCCATGAATGGATCAACAAACTTTGATATATGTATCCCATGGAATATTATTCAGCCATTTAAAAATATGGAGACTTTAAAGCTTTTATATTTACCTGGGTGGAGTTGAAATACCTCCTTCTTAGTAAAGTATCTCAAAAAATGGAGAAATAAATATCTAATGTACTCCATACTAATATGAAACCAACATATAAAAAATTACATGCTCGTATGAACAATAAAACTCAAATATAGTCTAGTATGTGGGTAGAGGGAGACAGAAAAGGGGAGGACAATTGTCAGAGGTAGGGCATGAGGTGGAATCTCACCTAATGTGCACCTAGTGAGGGTGTATAACATGCCCCCTGGGTGAGGGGCTCTTTTACAACTGGAACTTTACCCTGTACATGAGAACTATGTAACCTAAAAATTTGTACCCTCATATTAATTTAAAATAAAAAAAGAAATAATCTAACTAGATTACAAATGCATGAAACAACCTCACCCATGGGGATGAGGGAGGAAAGAAAGGCACTAACTTAACTAACTTTGGAAATGAGTGAAGTCTGTAAGACCAGAGGCAAAAGAAATTGTGCATGGGCACCGGGCTCTAATTGATAAGGTTGTTTCTCTCAAGGGTAAAAGAAACAATTCTGATACAACTATGTATGAGTACTGATTTGAACAAGCAAGCAAATGGGTGAGGAGCTACATTTCTCACAGTTGGTTGGGAACTTATGGGCAGGCAAGAGGAGGAGGCCAGAATGTCCATGTGGTAATGGATGAGACCTGGAGACACCAGCATGAACTTAGGTGTAGCATAATAGAGATGGTTCCATATAGATACGTGTATATACTTGAGTTATCAGACACCCATGTGTTTCCTTGCTTTGTCAGCTGAGAGGCCCTATAAAGAATGGCAATCACACCTGCCTCTCAAGTCTTGGTTTTAAGATCACTGTCTAATAAAAGGAGCCAAGGCTTCTTGGAAAGAAGGCTGATTCTAGGTCCGGGGCAAGGAATAGAGGCTAGAGCACCATATAGTGCCAGAGAGTGAGAACACGCACATATATGTGTGTGTGCGCACACACACACTCGCACATACATGCACACATGTACATATGCTCATGCACACGTGTGCACATGCACATACCTGCATACATGCACACACAACTATGCACACACATGCACATACGTGCACACACATGCACACATAGATAGGGCTATATCAAAGGGACACAGCAGCCAATTCAAGGAGCTCTAAACAGCCAAAGCCAGAACAATTTGACCAACAAAACAAAGCAGCATTGGATTGTAAACCCAAGTAGAAAATAAATATCAGTAAGTTTATACTGATTTAAATAAGTGATTGAATAAATGGAGGAGAAGGGACAAATCTCTCACACAAAATAATTCCAAATAAATATGTATATGTTCCACTCTTATGGAGGTGGAGCACAGCTCTCCATTCTTTGAATGTGGAATACACAAAGTGATTTCCTTCTGAAAAGTATAGTATGGAAAGGGGGGTAAGGGAGAAATTTTTAGCAGAGAAACCTGACAAACAGTGCCCTCGCCAGGTGATTGAGGCCAGCGGCACGTTGTATGTACGTACCCTTGATAGGGTGTGATGAGGAGGGCACTTTAGTATGTACCCTTGATAGGGTGTGATGAGGAGGGCACTTTATCTCTGTGGTCTTCCTCCCCTGATTGGATAGACATCCAAAAAATTTCAGACAAATTCTAATAGAGGGGCATCTTTCAATATGCCTGATCAGGACTCTTCACTACTGTTGAGGTCATCAAAATAAGCAAAGTCTTAGAAAGCGTCCCAGACATGAGGAGCCTAAGGAAACATGACGACTCCCTACAACATGATGTCCTCAGTGGGATCCTGGAACAGAAGAAAGACATTAGGTAAAAACTCAGGAAATCTGTATAAACTACAAATATTAGCTAATAATGATGAATTGGCTTAGTTGTTGCAATAATATAACCATGCTAAGGTAAGATGTTAACAATGAAGGAAGCTGGATGACAGGATGTGGAACCTCTATGATAATTTTTCTATAAATCTAAAGCTGTTCTAAATTGAAATGTTTATTTAAAACATCAAGATCACTTCTTGGCCTTTTGGCTAAGAGCAAGTGTAAAAAGAGGAGTGCACAGACGTAAAAGACCAAGTGTACACGAATGAAAGAGATGACTGTGAACAAAATGCATGGCTGGGAGCATATGAGATCAGAAGGGAACGAAAAGGCCCTTGACTCCCTAACATCCTCGGGGTCAGTCCCCACTCCCATGTGAGAGTACAGGGCGAGACACCTTGTTTAAACTTGACAGCATGGTAATCGTCTTGACTGTAGTAATCATTTCACTCTGTATATCAAAACATCGTTATATACTAGAAACATATACAAAAACAAAAAAGGAATGGTGGTTCACATCTGTAATCCTAGCTCTCTGGGAGGCTGAGGTGGGAGGATCACTTGAGGTCAGGAGTTGGAGGCCAGCCTTAGCAAGACCAAGACCTCGTCTCTACTAAAGATAAAAAAGATTAGCTGGTTGGAGTGGAAGACACTTCCAGCTACTCTGGAGGCTGAGGCAGGAGGATCACTTGAGCCCAAGAGTTGGAGGTTGTGGCCACTACACTAACCCAGGGTGACAGGTCCGTCTCCAAAAAAAGAAGAAGAAGAAGAAGAAGAAGAAGAAAGAGGAGGAGGAGGAGGAGGAGGAGAAGAAGAAGAAGAATTGCAATAAATAAATAAATTTATGAATGCTAAAAGCACACCTTGAAATAAATAAATAAAAATAAACCACACAGCAATCCCTAGAGCACAACTGTCGCCCCTATTCTGCAAAGAAGAAAGCTGAGGCACCAAATAAGTGACTTGGCCCAAGGTCTTTTAGGGCAGCTATGGGATTTGAACCTGCGGCCAGTCAGAGGCCAGCACTCCTGCTCTACACCATTCCGTGCTGCCTCCATGCAGAGAACTCTGGCTCTTCCCCTTCCTCTGAGCGCCCAGCAAGCCCTGACCCTTGCTCCCGGCTTCCTCCCACACTGTGAAGCTGGGGCTTAGCTAGGACAACCCCTGCTGAAGGGCGTCCTGGTGGCCTTGCTGGGGCCCCACCAAAGCCCCGGGTTCTCTTGTCACCTTGCAGGCTGAATGGGAGCTACGAGGCTCTGAAGGGTGGCAATGCCATTGAGGCCATGGAAGACTTCACTGGAGGTGTGGCTGAGACCTTCCTGACCAAAGAGGCCCCAGAGAACTTCTATGAGATTCTGGAGAAGGCCTTGAGGAGGGGCTCCCTGCTGGCCTGCTCCATTGATGTGAGTCACTGTGCCAGGGTGGGGATCTGCGCCCGGAACCCGAGGGGGGCATTGACAGGGCATGGTTTTCATTAAAATACAAGTGTTTATTTCATGGTTTTCCAATCACAAAAGTAAGATATGGACAATTCTTGAGGTGTCCAAAGGCACAGTTGTATCCCCCACCTGTCATGTCTGTGCCCATCCTGAGTCTTGAACCATGGCCTACAGTCACAGCTCTCTCCATATTCAAACACACACACACACAGAGGGGTAAGTTGCTTTGATTTTACTAAAACAAAATCTTACCATATACTTCTGAAACTTATTTTTCCACATCATATACCATGAAAAATATATACCAAATCATCAGAGAGAAATCTAACTGTATTTTTTCTAATTTCTCCATATATACAAACAGCCGGATAATTTTGCCTCACCTGGGCTTTTTTGAAATCAAGTTTTCTGTTCCCTCCTGGATTAACTATGGAGGTGGATTTTTCTGGTAACGCATCACCCAGCCCCTCTGAGGGCTCAGGCTTGTGCATGCCATGCTGTTACGTGCTTCTTGTCGTCTCCTGGGAGGGGTATGAGTGTGTCTTCCCTCATGCCATACCAAGTGACAGCAACAGTCAAGTTGCTCTGTTTGGGGACAAAAAAGTGAACTAGTTATCAGAGCCCAGGCTGGGAATGAGGTCCCCCGCCCCCGAGGGACAGGACTGGCGGGCTGTCACTGCTAAGCACACAGACCTGCAAACCTGCTTCATGTAACCCATACACATGGCAGACCGTGCACGTGGTCTGGGGGAGCAGAAGGGACTGGGAGAGGTGACGTGACATGAGCAGGCAGGGAGCTGGGGCTGCTTGGGAAGGGGAGGCTTGACTTGTACAATGGGCCTGACGCTGTTCTTTTTACGTTTTAGACCAGAAGTGCCGCAGAAGCTGAAGCCCGGACACCTTTTGGTCTTATTAAGGGTCATGCCTACACGGTAACGGGAATTGACCAGGTAGGTGACATAACCCCCATGCAGGGTACAGGGGAGATGTGACAAGGCTAATCCCTTAGGTGATTATTTGGTGCAGTTTAAATGTCTGCCTTTTAGACATCTCAGAGACTATTGCACCTAAAGGAGGCGGGCTGGAATTCAGAACAGAAAACCAGGAGAGAACCAGCATGGTTCTACCACAGCATCAAACTGGTTTAGCAGGTGTGAGAGCTTGTCCTGGTCTTTATTCTTTTTAATTCCCTTTTAGTTTCTTTTCTTGTTTAAGTCCACATTAGTTAGTCAGGATTCTCCAGAGAAATAGAACCAATGGGGAAACAAACAAGTAAACAAAGAAACAATACAGATAGATAGATAGACAGACAGACAGATTGATAGACAGACAGATAGATAGATAGACAGATAGTTGGCCCTTGACTAACACAGGCTTGGACCACACAGGTCCACTTGCACACGTGTGTGGCTTGTCTTCTGCCTCTGCCACCCCTGAGACAGCGAGACAGACCCTGCCACCTCCTCCCCTTCCCCAGCCTACTCAACATGAAGATGAGGAGGGTGAAGACCTTATGATGATCCACTTCCACTTAATGAACAGGAAATATTTTTTCTCTTCCTTATGATGTTTGTAACAACATTTTCTTTTTCTTAGCTTACTTGATTATAAGTATGCAGTACATAATACACATAGCATACAAAATGTGTGCTAGTCAACTATTTACGTTGTCAGTAAGGCTTCCAGTCAAAAGTAGGTTCTTAGTAATTAAGTTTTGGGGGAGCCAAAAATTATACACAGCTTTCTGACAATGCAGGGGTCGAGCACCCTGACTCCCACATTATTCAAGGGTCAAGCGTAATGGGACTTATTATACTGCGCTGGCTCATGCAACCATGAAGTCTGCAAGCAGGAGCCCCAGGAGAGTTAGTTCCAGTCTAAGTCTGAAGGAAAGAACTGAGAACTAGGATCACCAGCAGAAGTCCCAGCCTGAAAGAGAGTAAACCCTCCTTTCCTCTGCTTTTTGTTCTGTTCGGGTCTTCAGCAGATGGGATAGACCTACCCACATTGGGGAGGGCAAGCTGCTTTACCCGGTCTATGCATTTAAATCTCCTCTCATCCTGAAACACCTTTGCAGACACACCCAGAATAATCTTTCAGCAAATATCTGAGCCCCTATAGCCCAGTCAAGCTAACACATCAAAATAACCCTCATGAGTCCCATTCTTTGCAGCCTGGGGAGGAACAGATCCCTGGGGCCACCCAGAGCCCATGCAGTGCCACTTGACTTCTAACAAGTGGCCAGTTAGGAGGACAGACCTTTGAGGGGCATGAGGGGAAAAGGAGGGAAGAGAATGGGATGAAAAAGGAAGGCAAGAAGCCAGAGCTTCAGTTTTCCAAGTCCAAGCTCAGGGAAGCACAGTGGGCCACCTCTTCCCATTCCCCGCTCCCCTGGGCAAGGCTCAAGCCCAGTCTACAGAGGGCACAGGTGGCTCTGGTCTTCTGTCACCACCCATAATCTGAGTGGCATACTCCAAAAATGTGGGGAATAAGGAGAGAGAAGGGTGGCCCCGTCTTCACTGGGGCCTGGGTGTGAACTGCAGCTGGATTCTCTGGGACCCTTGAGAATTGTATCTCTTTGTGTTGGATCCCTTGTCCTCCTTCCCAGTCCACAGATACCTTCCCTTCACTCACCTGAGTAGGCTTGGGAGTTTTCAGGTTAGATTTTCCAAATATTATTCCAAGTGACAACAGAAACCTCTCACCATCTTGGTTTAATTGCTTTTGCTTTCTCTCCTTGAACATCTCAAGTCAATGAGCCTCGTAACAGGTGAACCGCACGCTACATCACGGACCCTCGACAATTGGTATTACTCGAATTATTCTTACACATTAAAAATGCAATTTATGCCAAATGCTCGAGAATAAAGCATTCTGATGGCTAAAGTTTCTGGCTAGTTGATGAATAGAAGGCTTTTATTTTCACTTTGTCTCCTCTGGAGCCTTTCTCAAGTGCACTGGCCCTCTTCCTGCTCTGGAGCAGCATGTGAGGGCTTATGCTGCCAGGGTTATCAATTTAAACAGGAGGAATCTTTGCATGACACCTGAAACTAGGAGAATACTGAATTTAGGAGACTTAGAAACTACTTTTGTTTATTGTTGTTACTAAAATTCCCGGCATGTGTTTATCTTCTTATCGTTCATCTGTGGGCAGGATACTGTAGATGAAGGAAGTGGGGTAATAGTCCCACCAGTGCTCTTGAGGACAGCTCCTTACCACTGACTGTGCTCAATGCCCAGGAAACATTAGGATAAGTAAAATGTGGCCCCTGCCTCTACGGCGATCTGAGTCCAGAGAGAAAATTTATTTGTTTGAAGATTCATGTGGACTAATTTCCTGCTAATTGCAATTCTACTTTATCCCCCAGATGCAGCATAACCATTCTGGGGTGATCAATATAATATCATTGGCAATGTTAGCAATTATATTCAATTAGAAAGTTCTGAGGGCTACTTAAGAATTGATGAACTTTTGTAATTGTCAGCGTGTTTTAGCCAAGAGGCTTTCAGTAAAACTGGTCTTGACTGGAGCTGATCCACCCAGGATGAATGCAGCCAGACCTCCACTATGCAGACTATATTCACCATTTCACATTTCCCTTCTAGGTAAACTTCCAAGGACAGAAAATTGAACTAATCAGAGTCCGGAACCCCTGGGGCCAGGTTGAGTGGAACGGGTCATGGAGTGATAGGTCAGTGGCTCTGTCCTGCCTCTCTAGCTGGTCCCAGAGTGAGTGGGGACATGTGAGTGAGGAGTGGCTGGTCGGCCCTTCTCCCCAGGCTGACTTGGGTCCTGTTCTGCTTCTAGGGTGGTCTTACTTCCTGCCCTTTCAGCGCTCAGGGCCCACCATGCAGTGAACCTTAATTCTGAAGAGAGATTTTTATAGCAGCTATCTAGCCTTCACAGACTGGAATTCATGTCCGTCAATGCATTGTCTCCTGGGACAGTATTTTCTGTCTCCAGGTCTGAGTGGCTCCAATGATCAGTGTGTGCTCACCTGTGTACATACATATGTGTGTTCTGGGTGGGGTGGGGTAGCAGTGAGTATTCTGGAGGTGAGAATTCCTGAAATATTGCCAAGCAGGTTACTACAGGGTTCACTCTGATGGTCATTGACCATTGGCCAAGGACCCCCGACCAGTGGAGAAGCAGGGAAAGTGGAATTAGAAATGCATCCATTACAGAGCTGCTAACCAGGTTGTTTGGCTCCCAATTATAAAGGTCTGCTTTTTCTGTATGTGCCTCCCCATCCCAGCCCTGGTCTCTTGGTAAGTGGCCCAGTGGCTGAGAACTCTGGATGTGTGGGTGGGGGCACAGCAGGCCCACTCAGAGCTGCTCCCACTGCTGTCTCGGGCTCCTGCAGTCCATCCCTGCCCCACCCAGGGCTCCCAGGGTTCTGAAGAGGTGTCTGAAGCAAGTCTAGAACTTGGGCAAAACCAAGTTGGTATTTGTCACCAGTTCAGACAAAGCCGTCTGGTCACCAAACGTGGGCACAGCCATGGCTGCATTGACCTGGCCCGCTGTGAGGGCAGAGCACGCGGGTGAACCATACACCCCCCATCCCCGCATTGAGGCTCTTTTACCACAGTGCCTCTCAGAACTGAGATGTTGGCAGAGACAGATTCAGACCAGACCCACATCATCAGAGGATAGAGATCAGTCTCCCTCTCCTGTCAGAAATGGGAAGAACAGAGAAATACTGAAACAGAAATGAATGAGACTGCACCGTGTTTAACACACGCAGTGCCTCTCGATTTCCAGAGACCAGTCTTTCTTTCAAAGAAAAAAAAGGTCATTATGTTTTCCTTTTGTCACACAGAGGCAGAAATAAAAAACGTGCATTTTGGCTGGGAGTCAAGGCTGGCAAGAAGCTCCTTCCCACCCTTGGAGCTTCACGGCTGCCTGCCACATGCAGGCAGGGTAAAGGCATTGTTTGTTCAACAAAGCTGCCACCTCAGTTGTAGCACCACAATAGTGGTGGCTTAATTTGTTAGTAGCCCTGGGGATTACAGAAAATGCAGTAAACTTGGAGTCACAACTCTAATCTGGAGGGTGACAGGCAGCCATTCCCCAGCTCTTCCCTGAGCAGATGTCCTCGGGCCTATGTGAACCCTCTTGTCTGAAGGACAGGTGGGGCCAGCTCACAGAACCCTACCTGACTTCCTGTAAAGGCCGAATAGAGAAGATGCTGGTACACTAACACCAAGCACGGTATTATTGTTGCCTTTCAAAGCATCAGTTTATACACTAAAACAGGACTCAGGCACTGCTCCAGGTCACATAGCAAGCCAAGCTAAGGACAAAAGTCAGGCAGCTTGTGACTTCCAGCTGGTGGTGTTCAATGCCTTGTGATTGTCCAAGGACAATCTGTAAGCAATTAAGGTGGTCCTGAGGGATCCTTTCCCACCAGTCCAATAGGACTTGTACTTTCTGACCAGCCCTCTTACCTGGGACCTCTGGCTCACCTGGTGCATTTTGGGGGTCAAGTGAGCAGTCACTGAGCAAGACTTACTTCCCCCAGACTGCAGGCTTGGGGAGGGTCATCCCTCTGCACCCAGGCCACTGTTGCTCTCACAACCTCTGCCTAAACGCTGACTTTGTGTCCTCCTAGCTCTCCAGAGTGGCGTTCCATCGGCCCAGAGGAGCAGAAGCGTCTGTGTCACGCTGCGCTCGATGATGGGGAGTTCTGGTACAGTGCCGCCTCTGCTTCCACCTTTTCATTAGCTGCGTAACCAGCTGGGGCTCACCTGGGCATGAGGGGCACCATGCCGCTGGCTTTATTTTGGCAAATTGAATACATCTGTCTCAACTCATCACACATACCCCAGTTGGCAGGAAATTTAACTTCAGTCATCCTATCTCTACACTGGTTTTATTTTTTATTTTTAAGACACATTAAAATTTGCTGTAGTACTTCTTTGGGGAAAAAAAGTATCACACTGTTAGTGAATGAAAGAGGAACATTTTTACAGTAGCAGTAGGCTATTATTTTTATCTATCATGCCATGAATTCATGGGGAAGAGGTTCCAGTAGCTCAGGAAGGCACCTTGCCATTGAATGTGACAAAGCATTGATTGACTTTTGAATTCATGGGAAATAGGTTCCAGTACGTTATATCACAGTTACATGGGGACTATTGGTTATCCTGTGTGCTATGCTGTACACCTATAATACCATGTATTCATGGGGAATAAATAGGTTCCAGCACCTAAAAACATGGGTCCTCTGGTACTCTTGTGTGCTATGTTATATACTTATTATGCCATGAATTCATAGGGAATGGGTTCCAAGAGCTCAGGCTCCTTTCTGTCGGTTCTCACAAAGTGGGCTTCTCTGGGTGGCGCAGGCTGGCACTTCAGTCGAACCCAGGTACCTTTCTCTTTGGCTTCCTACTTTTTCTGATCATTTTCCTTCACAAGTTTCAGGAAGCTATCTCGGCTCTTAGAGTGCTTAATATGCTTAATATGAACATTAATCCTCTTGTCAAGGATTAATCAACATTAAGAATCTTGCCCTTAACTTGTTTGTTTACAACAATGCCAACAGCATGCTTGGTAACATTGTAGACTCTTCCAGTTTTGCCATGGTAATATGCCTTTTTGAACAGTACCAATTCCCTTGATGTATACGATATCACCTTTCTTGCAGATTCACATATATGTGGCCAAAGGAACAACTCCATGTTTTCTAAAAGGCCTAGAGAACATGTATCGGGTGCCTCTTCTCTTTCCCTTTGTGTTTGTCATTTTGGTGAATTACTGGAAGATGGCATCTCCTGCTGAAAGGAGTTAGCGCAGTCCAGCAATGGAGGGCAGAGTCTCTGGTCTCCAGCCCAACATCTCTCCTCTGAGCCACCTAAGTTTTTGTTGTGAATTTCTAGAAAGGCAGCCCTGTGCCACACAGTCCATGCCCTCCATGCCCAGCTTGGGGACAGAGACTTTTGAAGGCTGCTACCCTGAGCATAGCTGCAAATATATACCAAATTGGGGAGGTAACATTCCTGCTCTGGACTTCCCATTGGTCTGAACCTCTTTGTTTGACTGAAAATTTTCAATAGGCCTTCATCTCTATAATCTTTTTATATTCCAGATTTTTTCATTCTTTTCCCCTAGAGCACAGCCTCAATGGTCACTTTTTCTGCCTTCCATATGCTCATCCACTCAGGTGGCAGTAACAAAATACCACAGACTGGCTTCTAAGCAACAGAAATTTGCTACTCACAGTTCTGGAGGCTGAGAGTCCAAGATCAAGACTTAGGCAGATTCAGAGTCTGATGGGGCCAGAGAGCCATCCTGCTTTCTTTCTGCCAAGTGGCCTCTTATATAAGGGCACTAACACCATTCAGGAGAGCTCCACCCTCATGACCTAATCACTCCCCAGAGGTCCCATCTCCTAATACCATCACATTAGTAATTAGGTTTCAATGTATCAATTTTCAGACAATAGAAATAGGCAACAGATTTATCAAAGATTGTGCCACATTCCCTCTTGCCCAATTGCTAAACTGACATCACATAATTTAGAATTTTGTGGAGGAAATTCTAAACTAAGACACTAATTATATACGGCAGTGTTTTTCCAGGAGAATGATCATATTCTGTGAGTGGCTCTCTCCACACAGTGATCCAGGGACAAACTCTTTCTGTTCTACCCTCTTTTAGGGCCACATGTTTATCTACATGCAGCTAGCTGAAGAGAAGGAAAAAGGAAAAAATTGGAGAAGACATCCCCACTCTCCCCAGAAGTAACACATCACTGCTCACATCCCACCCCTCAACCTAAGGGGCAGGCTGCAGCCCGGCCTTATGCTGGTGGACACTGGCTGTCTCTGCCTAAGGAACTATGACAACTTAAGTCCCCCAAATTTATGGAAAACACACAGGGTGTTTGAGAGATTTACAAGCTGTTGAATTTGAAATTATAGGCAAACTGTGAATTTTGAACACAGAGAGGCTCTGAGTTAATGAGTTAGATGAGAACAGCCAAAATTATGACAGGAAGCTGAGGTATTGAGTTAGGATCATCACACAAATTGTCCAGTGTGAACAGGAGGCAGAAACCAGAGTTGGAAAGTCTATCTGAGGTCAAGCTGGAAGAAGGGAAGCAGGCACAGAAGAAAGAAGGCAGGCTGAGGAAACTGGGAAACCCCCAGCAGGAGGCGCAGCTGAGAAGAATGTTTCCCTGGGTGGATCCTCATTGTCCATTCCCACTCTTCAGGTGGTCTCGTCCAGGCTTGGGACTTAAAGACCATCCTCACACTGATAATTCTCAGGTTTCTATCTTCAGCTCCTTTCCCTGGAACTCCAGATTCATATATTCAGCTGTTTACCCAGTATCTCCCCTTGAGTGTCTAATAAACATATAAGATGAATGTGTCCAAACCTGAGCTCCTGAGCTCCTCACCCAAACTTCTCCACCACAGTCTGTCTCATCTCTGTCCTTCCAGCAGCTCAGACCAAGTGGCCTCTTATATAAGGCCATCTTGGCTCCTTTCATTCTTCCTTCTCCACATCCAATTCATCAGCAAAACCTATATGATTTACTTTGAAATATGTCTTAAATCTGGCCACTATTCACCACCTTCCAGGCCACCAGCCTGGACTGAGTCATCCTTGTCTCCCACCTGGACAGTGGCACTGACTTCCCAGCTGTGTCTCTGCCTCTCCTGTGCCCCTGAGAACTATGTCTGTTCTCAATACAGTAGTTATGGATCATGTCACCCCTCTGTGTAATGTCTCCCTGTGGCTCTGGATCTCCCCAGAGTCAAAGCCAAAGCACTTATACCTACCTGGCCCACCATTACCTCTGGATCTTATCCAGATAAGATTCCCTTACTGACACTTCATGACATCCTCTGTGGCCTTCTTGGTGCTCTTCAGAGCCTTGCTCTCCCTCTGCCTGGAACCCTGGAGAGCTGCTCTGCCTACTATCTGGTGCTTCAGCTCTCTGCACAACACATGCCTGATCAGTAAGGCCAGCCTTATTACCTCCCTTATTAGCCAGCACGCCACTCTACATGCCCATCCTTCAGCCCAATTTGACTTCTCTCTGTAACAGTTATCACATACTATCAACCTATACTTTTACATTTTTGCTACCTTTTTCCACCTTTATTTTACTTTTAAAAAATAAATTTTCTGTCTCCCATACTGGGAGGTCTCCCCACTCCTAGAAGATAGGCATTAGATTGGAAATTCCTTTTGAATGCAATAGGCTGATGGGTGAATGGATGGATGGGTGGGCGGGTGATGTCATCACTGTCTCCTATGGATTGTGCCTCTCCACTTTGTCATAGGATGTCATGGAAGGATTTCAAGGCCCATTTTGACAAAGTGGAGATCTGCAACCTCACTCCTGATGCCCTGGAGGAGGACGCTCTCCACAAATGGGAGGTGACGATCCATCAAGGAAGCTGGGTACGCGGCTCCACAGCTGGGGGCTGCCGCAATTTCCTGGGTAGGTAGTGGGCCTGTCTCTCTCTCTGCCATTGTCAAGTTTCCTGTCCAACACAGGGACATCAGAAGATCAGGGCCAGGACCCCAAAGAAAACCTGAAACATAGATTCAAACAGTAGATTCCACCAACTATTAGGACAAGAAGGCTGTAGAGATTTAGTAAGTGGTTGGTAAGACCTGCTTAGGGACACTTCTTTCTTTTATCACTTAGGTTATTTTCCATTACAAATAATAGAAAACACAATTAATCCCAGTTTAGCAACAAAAAAGATTTATTGTCCTACGTAATTGAAAAGCTAAGAGAAAAAGTAAGGTGGGATTCAGGCACAATCGTATCAGGACTCTGGCTCATTTGTTTATGACATTCTGCTCTGCCTCCTTTTCTGTGTTGACTTCTTCCTCTCTCTGGCTTTCTTTATCATCACAGAAGGCTGCCAGCAGCACGCAGGGCTTCCTAAACCTAACTCACATGAACAGCAAGAGCTTCTAGAGCAGCGGTTCTCAACCAGTGGGTCGCGACCCACAGAAACTGAATTAAAGGGTTGCAGCATTAGGAAGGTTGAGAACTGCTGTTCTAGAGGTTGTCAAACAAAAGTCCTTAACTTCCCTGGTAGGGTGTATGTGTGTGTGTGTTTGTCTTGGTTGCTTGTGTGTTTTTTTTTAAGGAAGGCGAGATAATCTACTTCTCTGAAATGGCAGATACCTTTTGGACCAATCCACAAATAAAATTGTCCCTGACTGAGAAAGATGAGGGGAAGGAGGAATGCACTTTCCTCGTAGCCCTGATGCAGAAAGATAGAAGGAAACTCAAGAGATTTGGTACCAACGTGCTGACTATTGGTTACGCCATTTACCAGGTTAGTGGAACCAAGCCACACTTCACAGTCCTCCATCTGAGTTCTAAACCCTCCTCTTCTCCTTGGCCTCATGCCTGAGACTCAACACCAGTCCCCAAACTGTCAGAAAAGCCCAGACAAATGGCCTCCCCAGAGAGCCCACCCTCCTCTTCCATTGCAGTGCCCTGGTGAAGATGGACACCTCGACAGAGACTTCTTCAGATGCCACGCTTCCCAGGCCAGAAGCAAGACGTTCATCAACCTGAGAGAGGTCTCCGGCCGGTTCAGGCTGCCCCCAGGAGAGTACATCGTGATCCCCAGCACATTTGAGCCCCATCAAGAAGCTGATTTCTGTCTGAGAATCTTTTCAGAGAAGAAAGCCCTTACCCGGTGAGTCGTAGCAACAGGTCTCAGAAGCCCTCTTCACTTAGTGGTTTATTCACATATAAGTCACCAGGGAACCACTGCAGCCAGGACCCTGTTCTGCTCTTTTCCACTATCTGCTTGAGACACAGGCAAGGTGGCTCCTGACTCATTGGCAAAGCAGGGCACATTTCCCATTTATCTCTGCTCTTCCCTCCCTCAAACAAACCATAAAACAAAACAAAACAGATATTGTCTCCGACTGGTCCCAGAATCATGCTCACAAGACCCTTTAGGGTGGAGTTCTTCATTTTTCAGACTCTATTACCAAAAAGTTCCTGGGGTAAGAGCAGCACGTAGACTTAATTCTGTGTGTGATGAAGGGGGTGGCTATTGCAAATTTCAAGAATGACACCTTTTTCAGCTCCAGTTTAAATAAAGGTTTTTAATTCTGCCTATCATTTTACAAGCTCAACATGCTGCCAGCTCTTTCTTGCAGTGTCTTAGCAAAATTATTTTGTATGAGTTACTTCTTTGGAAAGGGTTTCCCATGACTGCCCATTTGCCACTGGTTACTCTGTGGCTGAGGGAAAAGAACAGCTCAGGATAGAATATCTCTTTCCCCAATGACGATATTCTAAAGATTGCAGAGGATAGCAAAGTCTACTTATTCTGTAGACTTTGTATCTGAACCTAGATAAATCCCTAACAAAGGATCAACCTACAAGAGTTGACAAGGGAAGCAGAGCTGTGGACACATGGCCTACTCTAGTTTTGTCTTTTGCTCAGCAAGGTAGAGCTCCTTTGAGAAGACTCCCATTCACAAACTCTGATTGGGTTTCCTGGGCTGATTAAAAACAGGGTGGTTTTTCCTCAGGGTTTAATGGAAACAGTGAAGTCTTTAATTTGTAAACACTCCACTGGAGATTTTTTTCCAGCCTTCTCCTAGACACTCATACAAGCTGAAGATGAATTTCCCAGTATCTGTTCACACAAAACACCCCATGCAGAATGGCACCTCTTACAGCTGGCTAGAACAAGCACGCAGTCCTGGTGCGGTCAGGGTTCCTGGCATTCATAAAGTGGCTTGTGTGGCAAGGCTAACTCTGTGCTCAAGCTTGCCCTGAAGATACTTCCATTAGCTCTGATACTGAGCATAGAATCAGCCATAGCTCGGTAGCAGAGAACCCACACCAAGTTCTGTTTCTGCTGCTTTAGCTGTGAGAGGGTCCCAATCAGATAAACCAAAGTTCCAAAAGGGCTTTGCTGCCTGGGCCTGGGGGGATGAGGAAGGAAAGGACGGCTTCGTTCAATCCTAGTATCTGTTTGTTTGCACTCCCTTTGGGAGCGCTTCAGGTGTTAGTCTGTAAGATTAGAGTCCTCCAAATGGTTTTAGCCTTAACAAAAGCTGATACCTGCTCCTCTTTTAAGATGACCACTGTCCAAACCCTGTGGTCCCACTAAATATGGGAATGGCAAAATAGGCATGCATCCATCATCTTCCCAAACCCAGTGCGCAAACACCCGGCCTTCCCTCACCCCTCCAGTGGAATAAAGGATTTACATGTGTGGGGAAGGGACAAAAGTAAGAGATATGGCTTCAAAGGGTAGTTTTGGGGGTTCTGACTCAACTTACCCAGTGGCTGACGCTCAGTATGCAGAGTGGTGGCCCCAGGGCAGGTGCAGCACCTATGGAGGCTGCAGCTTCGAGGTGGTGTGCCAAGAAGCTGCTGAGCTCAGGGGTCTTCGGAGTCTCTGCTGCTCCAGTGGCAATTCATCAGTGGCCCTCGTCAGCGGCCCTTGTCAGCGTGCGTCAAGGAAGCAGGGAGTGACTGCGGGCTTGACGCCTTTTACTGCTCTATATCCAGAGTTTGCAGGTTCCCTTGGTGATGCGTCTCCTTGTCTTCCTCTTATTCGCACACTGGGCAAGGTCTAAAGGACTAGGAATGGGGGTGTCCACACGTGGGGTCTTACACCCCGTAAACTGTCAACAGCCCTGAACAAGAAGGGCTTCCATGGGACATAACCTTCCAGTAGCTCTGGGCTCTTCGGTTCTGCAGAGTCTGGTGAGACATTAATCCACAATTGAACCCATGGTTCTTCTGCCCCTACAGGGATCTGGATGGGGACGTGGACGTCGATCTTCCTGAGGTGAGTCTTCCGATGCTGTGATAGAGGACTGGCTGGAAGCCTCCTCCTCACCACACTGTCACTTAAAACTCTAAAGTGCAGGAAGCTGTCACATGCGGTCAGGTAAGCACTTGTGATGCTCACTTCCTGGAGACCCAGACCTGTCTGTTCTAGTCTGTGCCTTCCTGGCCCCAGAACCTGGTATGGCTGGGGCGGGTGCTTGGCATAGGCTTCTGTTTGGTTCATCCTCCTTTCTGCTGCCAGCTCCCTCCTAGAACCACCTGCTGCTTCGGAAGGGGATGGAATACACGTCTTTTAAATGTATTTTATTTAATAAAAATAATCAATAAAAAGAAAACGGAATAGGGAGGAGGATTCCTTTCCCATGGAGTCGGGGGAACACATTATGTCTCCGATATTCTGTGTGGTGTGTGTGTGTGGAGAGGAAGGGACAGGGTAGGTTTTATCCTTGTCCAAGGGCTATGAGGCTCCAAAGCGCTGCTGACATGTGGCTGGAACATTCTGACTGTCCAGGGCCAGAAGAGACCTGTTTTCAGGAAGAAACTTGCTGTTCTGTGTTGGGATGTAGTTTATTTCATGGCACCCCCCCAAACTATAAATATTTCCCCCAAATCACCTGAAACATTTACTGAGCTCTTTCCATGCACCAGGGCCAGGGTTGGGTGTCATAAACAGACTCATGCCCGCAAAGATTTTACCATCCATTAGAACAGAAGATTAGGGAAGTGCAGGAAGCTCGGCAGCCCCATGCTGGACTGGCTCAGGCAGGGCCAGGCTTCCTTTAGCTTCCTCATCTGCAGGCCACAAGGCTCTGTGAGTCCAGCTGATAAGGCCTCACCTTCTAAAGAGCCTACAGGAGTAGTTGAGGCAGCGACATATCCACTGCAGAGAGGGTGACCCAGGGTGGCACAGGAGAGTCCAGATCCTTTCCTGCTGTTTTTGTCAGGTTTCTTCTTTGTGGGTCCTTTTGTGCACACTCCTTCGGTTACTTTTCAGCCCCCAAAGCTGACACCACCTGACCAAGAGACGGAGGAGGAGCAGCAGTTCCGGGCCCTGTTTGAGCGAGTTGCTGGTGAGGTGGGTTGCCTGCCTGTCTCCCCACTGGGCCTGGCTTCCCAGCAGGGGTTATTGTCAGCAGTGGCTCTCTGAGGCACGGGGGAGGGGAACTAAAACACCAGCCCGCATGTTAACCAGGAAAAACTATAAAATGACTTAAAGGGATTCATCTTGAGCCCAACACGAGTGACTGTCATCCAGGGAGCTGCACCTCAGAAGCCTCGAGCAAGTGGTCCCAAAGCAGTTGGGCAACAGTTTGGTTTTATACATTTTAGGGAGACAGAAACTGAAGGCAAAGTTGTGAGTCACAACATGCAAGGTATGCATTGGTTTGGCCCCAAAAGATGCGACATCTCCAAGTAGGGGCAGGGCACTCACAGGTTACAGGTGGGTTCAGAGATTCTTTAACCTGTAATTGGTTAAAGGAATAAAGCTTTGTCTAAAACAGCGGTTCTCAGCCTGAGGGTCCTGACCCCTTTGGACTTTATTAAAGGTTCGTGGCATTGGGAAGATTGAGAACCACTGGTCTAAAAGCTTAGAGCATTGTAAGTTAAGAAGAGGAAGTGTGCTAACCCAAGAGCAAGCCATAATATACTGACTCAAAGTGACCTGTTAAGCAAATCGAGGACCTGCAGGTGTCACTTAACCTCTGCTTTACATGGCCTTATGTCCTATTTATAATTTAGTATCTTATTGCCCCGAAGATTCTGCTCTGTCAGGCACGTGATCTGGATTTTAACACTAACACTGGTCAGTCATATCTAAACTCCAACAGGGAGGGGCTATAAGGATTTAAGACTATATTGGCTTTAAGGTTTTGTTGGGTTCCCTTTGACCAAGAGGGGGTTTATTCAGTCATCAGGGGACTTGGGGGTTAGGATTTGATTTTTATTTTGCATGGGTCATCAGAGGCCCAAGGGCCACCTTGTTTGAGGCATCTCTTACTCAACATCGGTCCCCTCTGTTAATGGGACAGGAATTGCCCAGAAAAATTCAGATTCAGCCTTGGGAAGACAGAATAGGTCTTGAAGAAGTGGTTCCTTTAGCCTCTTTCCCCAAACCACTGCCATTATGATATTCTCTCTGCTCTGGTCAAAGGTGGTGTCCAGGGAAGCCGTCATTAAATTGCAGTTTCCTGTCCTTGGCCTCCACCCCGCTCCCAACCCTCCCCACCGCTCAGCTTCTTTGCTGGGTGCACTGGCAACTCCTGGAGGACCTGGTGGTCCTCTCATGCAGCTCCAGGGTCTTCCTTCCCTGCCAGGTGATGGTGGAAACTGCAGTTTCCTTCTAGAAAGTGTCTGTTATGTGCTCCTTTGGAAACAAGCCTGCTAATGAACTTGGGTCTGTAATGCCTCTGCTAGCCTCCATGTCCCCTGCCTGGCTTCCTGCAGTATGAAAGTGATGGTGCCTAAGCCTGGGGTGAATGTCTGACATGGCACTGCACTGCAGTAATCAGGCCAGGCAGGGAGATTTGGGGGCCACAGGCGGGATGGAGAAAAGTGAGGGGCTGTGAGGTCTGAGGAAGAGCCTGGGATGCTGCATTTCTAACAAGCTTCTGGTGCTGTGGATGACGAGATTTAGGGGATTGCCTTAAATCTGTGATTCTTAAATGCACCCCTGTTTTAAACCTAAATAAACCTCTAGGTTTTAAAAATAATCTGTGAGCCCTTCTGATTTGAATGATCCCTGGGGTAAGCCCCAGATGTGGGAATATTTTAACGTTCTCCAGGTGATTCTACTGTATAGAAGCTCAGACACTCATACCGGTTTTCCCAAAATTCTCCTAACATAAGAACCATCTGGAGAGCTTTATGAACAACTCCATGAGTGGTTCTTATCCGCAAGGAAGTTGGGCAAGCCCCACCTTGCCCTGCCCAATTTCCATGCACTTTCCTGGATTTGGCCCTCTCCTGGGTGAGCTAGGCCCTTTCCTGGTTGGGCTGGTCCTTCCCTGAAGCATGTGACACACCAGATGTGTGGCTGCCACTATGCTGGAGGTGGGCACAGCTGCTTCCAGCAGGATTCTGGGGGCCAGTCTGTTATTGATTTGAGCCAAATCAAGCTTAGAACTGCTAAACACTATTTAAAAGGTACCAAGTACCATAAAAAGCATTTATCTCTACTTCAACAGGACATGGAGGTGACAGCAGAGGAACTTGAATACATTTTAAATGCCGTGCTGCAGAAGAGTAAGTGCTCCCCCCAAGGGGTGAGTCCCAGGGCTCCTATGGAGGACGAGTGACCACTCTGCCAGGTCCCCCCAGCTGCAGACCCACCTCCTGGGACTGACTTGTAGGGAGACTTTAAAATAGCACTCATTGTTTCTTTCCTGATTACAAAAATGCTGCAGGTTCGTGATAGAAAAAACTGCAGGAAAGCTTAGATGCCAAAGACAAAAACCACCAAAAGTAACCACTGTCAACATGTGTGTCTGTGTGTATGTGTGTACATACGTGTAGTCTGCATATATACAAACATCATCAGTTTCAGAACACTGCAGCACTCCAGGAAAAAAGCCTGCACCCACTAACAGTCATTCCCCAGGGCCCCAGCCCAGGAAACCATTACCCTGCTCTTTATACTGAACAGTTCGTATAGAACAGAGGTTCTCAACGTGGGGTCCCGACCCCTTTGTAACAATGAAAATACATCCTGTATATCAGATATTTACTTTATGATTCATAACAGTAGCAAAATTACAGTTATGAAGTAGCAACGAAAATAATTTTATGGGTGGGGGTCACCACAACATGAGGAAGTGTATTAAAAGGTCGCAGCATTAGGAAGTTGAGAACCACTGGATGGAAGGAATCATCCAGCATGTGGCCCTTTCTGGCCGGCTTCTTTCTCTTGGAGTGGGTTTTTTTTTTTTTTTTTTGAGGTGTATCCATGCTGTAGCATGCATTCATGTTGCATTCCTTTCTATAGCCAGATAATATCCCATTCTGTTTATTCATCCATCCATTGATGGACCTTTAGATTGTTGGCAGTTTGGGGCTATTATCAATGATACTGCTGTGAACACTCATATACTATGTAGGCATATGTTTTCATTTCTCTCTGGTATATAGTTAAGAGCATCGTTGGGTCACACGGTAACTGCGTGTTTAACGTTTTAAGGGACTACCCAACCGTTTTCCAAAGTGACTATTTTACATTTCCACCAGCAGTGTAAGGGTTTTCACCTATCTCCAACAATTTTAAATCCTGCCTTTAAACTTAACTTTCATGAACATTTCTCCAGGTCATGAACTATGCTTCGAAAACATGATGCCCAAGGACTGTGTACCGCTCCATTAGGTGGACACAGCCTAACCATCACCCTCCATTGGTCATTTACATCATTTCTAAATTTTTGCTGTTATAAATTGCCTAATGATTAAAAAAAATCTGCATGTGTAATTCTTTGCTTAGGATCCTTAAAACTAGAATAAATGGGTGAAAGGGTCTTCCCATTCTTATCACACTTTCTCCATTTTGCCAATTTTCCTTCTGAAAGGCCATGTCAGCTTCTGCCCTCGGCAGCACTGTAAGAGAGTAAGTGAACAGCTCACAGCCCCGCCAGCAGCCATGGGGCTTTCAGCAGAGGAGGATATAGTTTTATCTTATCAGGAGTCAACTGAATTCAGCTTTCATGTGTGATTTCAGAAAAAAACATCAAATTCAAGAAGCTAAGCCTGATCTCCTGTAAGAACATCATCTCCCTAATGGATGTATCCTTCATGCACACTGATTACAGGAAAGTGATGTTGAGCAGCACAGACTCTGTGGGACACAGCAGCCTTGACCAGTAGGACAGTCTCCACAGAAAATAACCAAAAGCTGGGGGGTCCCAGAACTGGATCAGAACTGAAGAGGCTCAGGGCTGTCCAGTGGCCATGGGGGATTTTTGAAGAGACTTGGGGATCTTGTTGCCTCTTTGTAGTCCCATCTGAGGGAACCAAGAGTTCTGTTTTTGTGAACCTTCTGTCACCACCACAACCCCCTGCCAGGCCATTTCTCCTCTATAGAGATTCATGGCTTAATTGTCAGAACCACCTCCCTGGGTTCCACATCTGTGTCACCCAAGCCAGCCCATCAGCCTCCCCTCTGAAGTCCCAGAGCTGAGGTCCCACAGGAGCCTCAGGTTGAAAGGCAGCTCAGAAGGCCTTAACTAGGCACACAGACCAGCGGTAACGGGAAGCTGGAGTTTGGGGAATTCAAAGTGTTCTGGGACAGGCTGAAGCAGTGGATCGTATGTAACCCAGGTGCAGGGCTTGGCCTCTGGGGGAGCCTAGGGCAGATGGCACTTAGAGGCTGGTGTGCTGTAGGTCAGAGCATCTGTGTTCTGGAAGGGGTGGTGGGAGAAGTCAGATGTAATTCCAATTCTTACAGAAGTAGCACCACCAGGCTCCTTCCAAAATGAAAAGGAAGACAAAAGAGAGACCGGCTTGGTCAGGAGGGCCTGGCCTGACCAGCCTGTATGGCCCCTGGGGGGTCGCTCTTTCTGGGCTGGCTGTCACTCAGTTACTGCCATCAATATTGCCCTGCCTCTGTCCTTCCCCCCAGAACCTTTTCCTCCAGTTCGATGCTGACAAGTCTGGCACCATGTCCTCCTACGAGCTGCGGACTGCGCTGAAAGCTTCAGGTAAAGAAAAGCCTGACTGTGTTCCCGGCAGGCCGTGCTGCTGTCCGTGAGTGGCCGAGAAGATGGCCGGGAAGGTCTTCTCCCCACATCCTGGGAGGAGGTCTCTGAGCGAGTGGGTGTCTCGTGAGGTCACAGCCCTTTGAGTAGCAGGGCCAGGACTCAGGCCTGGGGCTCCTCTCTCACACAGACCCCTGGTCTTAAACTGTGTGAGCATTGGTGGGAATTTTTAAAATGTATCTCCTAAGAATGAACTTGGCCTGCTCCTGCTCCTGACCCACCCCAGGGGCCTCTGGGCTTCTGGCCACGTCCCGACTCCGGTGGCAGGCTGCAGTGCTTCCGAACCTCTAATCTCTGCTCTCAAGTGGTTTTTATCACCTGTGGTTTGGGGAGCTCGTGTACCCCTCTGCCACCTGTGTCCCAGTCCCTGGCTCTGTCAGCAGCAGATTCTGAATCCAAACCAGATAATTTAGTCGTAGTTCACGCCCTGCTGCCTTTCACGCAGGATGGCTCCAGGTGGCGTTTCCGGCCCTTGGTCAGTCACTGCAGTGGCAGTCTGAGTCCCTGTGGTTGGTGTCCCATGCACACAGCTGTGGTTTCATGGGGCACTCTGCAGCCCCCTTACCCTCCCAGGTTGCCTCATGTCCCTCAGAAAGCACACTTCACAGACAGCGCTCCTGGGAGGGGATCAAACATCTGAGAACAGTTCATGTTTTGATAGACAGAATGTGCACAATCAGAAGCATCCTAGGGCTTGTGGGAGAGAAGAGAATCAGATGGGATGTAAGTGTGAGAAATGCCAGAAAGAGGCCTGATTATCTTGAGGGCTGGTGATGCTGTTTTCAGGGTAGAAGGAGGAATTAGGCAGAGGACAAAGGGAGCCTTTCAGAGAAGAGGGGTATGACCCTTTCTTTTCTACCCCGACTTGGCCTCTGGCCCTGTGGCCTTGCAGAGGGCAGCTCCAGATCTGCGCATGGCCAGCAGGCGGCACTGCTGTGCAGGCCTTGGGATCTGTGCTCTGCCCCCAAGGTGGGCTTCTAAACAGTCACGTGGACACTTCCTGGAAAGTGAACGTATGGATCAAAATTAAAGAGAAAGAAAATTGCTCCTTAAGGGCACTGATTAGAAATCACAGCATTAAATATCTGATCCAAAAGGAACTCACCTTTTCTAAACCCTTCACCTGATAAGTGAGGAAATCAAAGCTCAAAGAAATCAAGCCTTATGCCCCGAAATCCAGGCCTGCTGGCCCAGCCTGGTGTTCTGACTCCACCCTGATGTGTAGGAACGAGTGAGTGGCACTCACTGTGGGCAGCAGCAGCCCTTCTGAGAAACATTTCTCCAACTCCGGGCCTCAGGTGATCCTCTTGCCTCAGCCTCCCAGTGGCCCCCTTCTGAAACATTAGTGGGGCCGCCAGCACACCTGGGTTAAAAATGTCCTTAAGAAATATCCACTTACTATCGGTGCCACAGCTGGGATCCTCCAAAGGCCAATGGGGACACGTGCAGCCCACACGTGAGCCCGGGGAGAGAGGCTGGTGTGGGATGGGTGTGCAGCTCTGGCACCCATCTGGCGTTAAGTTCTCCCAAACGAAGCTTCCTGGAAAGCCAGAACCTATGGGTGTTGTTGGCGTTAAGAACACAACCATGAACTCATTAAATTCCAAAGCCATTAAATACTAAAAGTATACCTGTGAGCTGGCTAGCACCCCTGTCCCTCCAATACAGATACACACTCTTCCCCTGCATTCAAACAAAGGACAGGATCCCCCCACATCCCGGGGACTGGGGACTCAAGTGTGGCACAGTGGTACAGGGGCTCCCTTTTGTTAGCTCACCCTTCAGCTGGCTGGGAGCTTCTCTGGGGGCATGAACTCCCTGGGGGCTCAGACAGAGAGGATCCTGGGTCTCCTTCCCACAGGCTTTCAGCTGAGCAGCCACCTCCTACAGCTGATCGTCCTCAGGTATGCAGACGAGGAGCTCCAACTGGGCTTCGATGACTTCCTCAACTGCCTGGTCCGGCTGGAGAATGCAAGTCGTAAGTGTCCAGTGAGGCTGAGACTGTCCTCAGCCCTAGTTCACTTCAGGTAGTATCTTGGGTCACCCTCCATGAGCACTTAATTATGCAGGGAATTTATGGCAAAGACAGATCAGAGAGAGCCATGTGAGATCTGCGTGGACAGCTCTGCCTGTGTGGTCAGCTAAGGGGCAGTGCATTTCTTACCTTCACCATTCCTTCCACAGTCAGTGTCTCTACAGGAGGATGATGGGGCTGGGGGTGTGCCGCCTCACATCAGGAAACGTTCCATTTCAGGTCAAATGCCATCATAGTGTATAGAATCAGTAAATCCTCAGTCCTCTCCCATCCCCCGCCCTCTATGAGCCCTAGACATTGACCCAGTGATTGCAAACAAGACTGGGTATACCACAAACAGAGAGAGAGGATGTGCAGATGCCCCTTAGTGCCTGCACGTGTCATCACACCCAGCCGCCCTTACAGGCAGTTGTCCCTGTGAGACTGAATGATGTGTGTCCAGGGCCTGTAGCTCAGCACCAGGGCAGCTACAAGGCCTCACCATCTGTACAGGTACAAAGGGTCTGGTGCCCAAGGGCACCCAGGCTTGGTTGAATGCTCTGGTGTCACCATCTTGAAAGCGAGGGGCCCTGCATTTCCATTTTGCACTGGGCTTCATGAATTTTGTGTCTGGCTCTGCTTGGCATTTTCTAAAATGTGTTTGAGAGGCCACTTCAAAGCACTTTGCAAAGAAATGGAGGATCTGTGACCCTCGCTTACACTGTGCAGCAGCTCCCTCTGCTGTGGTGACAGACACTATAATGACTGGCTCAAAGCAGGCCTCTGTCATGGGACTATGAGCTCCAGGACAGCCATACTTAGCAGACAGGCAGGGACTATACACTGACTGAGAAGTGATAAGAGAGGTTTGGGGAGAGACAGAAGGGCCTCAAAGGCCTTTGTGTGTCAACCTGGGAAGCTGGGCTTTCTACAGGTGCCTGCCAGCAGCCAGTGAGAGGTATGTCCTAGAAAGAGACCTCCCAAAGATGGTCACTTGCTAAGCTTACAGGGTGGCCAAAGCTGACCCTAGAAATAAGGAGATCAGATAGTTTCTCTTCTCTCAACTGCTCTTTCCCTTTCTAAATACCCTCAGATCTAATCCTCCCAGCTTTGGGGGCAGGGGATGAGGGGATGAGCTCTCAGCTTGCTTGTGTAGTGAAGGAACCTTAGGCAGGTGGCCTTTTAGGCTCAACACTATCCCTTCTGGGAGCCTCACATCTGGGAGCCTGGAGAACTTTTACAACTACCAAGGCTGGAGATTTACCCCCATATTATTTTAACTTCTTATTATGAAAATTTGCAGTGACCCACTTAAATACAAAGAATCATAACAGGTTCCATGCCTTTCAGACTTTGCTACACATTACAATCCTCTGGAGTTGCTTAAAGAAGTTTTGGTGACCGAGCTGCACAATAGAGCAATTAAACTAGAATCTCAGGGTGCCATGCAGCGTCTGGATGTGTGAAAGTTGTCCAGATGCTGCCCAGAGCTTTACACTCAGCCTATTACCATCTTGCTATTTTTTCTTATGTTTCCCTAATGCATACTCCCCCCCCATTATTTACTAAAAGGTCTCAGAAATTATGTCCTTTGCTTTCATCTGTAAATACCTCAAACTGATAGACTTGTTTTTAGCATCCCCATCATGCCTTTTGCATACCTAAGACGATTCTCCATGAGTCCTCAACATCCTCAAATGGGCAGTCCCCGCTAAAATTTCCCAGGCCACCTTGTCACAGTGGCTTGGTTGACTCAGGATCCAAACCAGACCCACTGAGCACATCTGGTTGTTGAGTCTCTCCAGCTTCCCATTTGATCACAGCCCCTTTTGGGCGCATTGTTAATGTGCTGGGCAGACTCTTTAGTGAAGCCAAGGTTGGCCGGCTGGACCTCATCTTTCCAAGGTAAGGAGACCAAATGCCAGAAAGGCAAGTGCCTTGACCAGGTTACACTGTGCCATCACACTGCCCCAGCACCCAGCTCACTGCTGGCTTTTCCTCCTGTGCCACTGGCTCCTCCTGCCCTTTGAAACCACCACAGCCCCTGAGCATAATGGGATGCTCAGAGAGAGACTTAGCAGTTTTCAGATTCATGCAAAACTTTATATGTATGTGCTTTGTGTTCTGGGGCCCAGGGATTTCAAGGGATCTGTAACCTCAAAGGGTTAAAAGAGGGGAAATATTTATCATCCAGGAGCTGCTCACCAGCTGACTGGCATGTTCCAAAGGCTGCTGTCTGGCTGCAGGGATGGAAGAGAAATTCCCCCTCTGCCAGCCTTCCTCCAGCTGCCATGCCAGAAAATCTTCAATTACCGGCAGGACGCCTGTGGCTGCTGGACAACTGAAGAATGTTAAAGGAACTGCCTCTACAAGGACGCCTTTTTCTTGTCTCTCCATCAGGGGTGTTCCAGGCTCTCAGTGAGAAGAACAAGTTCATTCATCTCAACATTAACGAGGTACGGCCAAGCCTGTGCCTGGCAGAGTCCGAGCTCACAAACGTTTGCTGAATGTAATTTCCTGTGGGTGTTAACATCTAGTGGTGGGGTAGCTCGTATTTTTTGAAGCACTATTTATTTAGTGACCCTACAGTAACCTTGTGACTGAGTACCAGCAGTGTCATCATTCTGCAGATGTGGAAATGGGGGCACAGAGAGACTATCCACTGTGAATGGTGTGAGTGAGCAAACTTGACCCACTTGTCCTCTTCCTTCTGTCCCTCGGCCTGCCTGCCACCCTCCAACTATCCACTCCCTCTTGCTCATGTCCTACTGTGGTTCCCATAATGTTTGGCGGGGGGATGGGAGGTTGGGAAGGAGAGGGCCTACCACAGCAGTGACCCCGGAAGTGGAGAGTGCCAATTAGACCTGCAGAGGCCTGGAAGAATCATTCCAGGGCATTTTGATGGCCCTCTCCCCAGGGGACATCCCCAGGCCAGCAGCAGCACCTATAGTGCTTGTCAGAAATACAGAGAGCCTGGCTCCAGGTGGATCTGCTGAATAGAATCTCCTCTTAGCAGGAGCCCAGGGATTCCTCTGCTCTATGAGGACGTAGACAGAGGGAAACTACACAGTGATTCCTTTTGGTGGTGTCTGTAAGCTCCAGCTCTGCCTTCTCTTCAGCCTGACCATGTTAAAGCCTGTGCCTCCTTCCCAGTCTCTGGGGTCTCTCCTCTACCCATTTCCACACTCACTGTATATGTCAGCTCATCCTCAAAGTCAGTAGTAACCTTAGGTTTGGATGAAATTTCTTTTTTGTTTTTATTTTTGTAGAAATAGGGTCTCACTCTCTCACCCTGGATATGGTGCCACAGCAACCTCAAATTCTTGGGCTCAAGCGATTCTCTTGATTCAGCCTCTGAAGTGGCTGGGACTATAGGTGCCCATCACAAGGCCCGGCTAGTTTTTTCTATTTTTAGTAGAGACGGGGTCTCACTCTTGCTCAGGCTGATCTCAAACTCCTGAACTCAAGCAAACCACCCACCTCAGCCTTCCAGAGTGCATGAGCCACTGTGCCTGGCCCTGGATAACCTTTAATTGGCTATTCCAAGATAAAGATGTTCGGACAGGGTGGAATCTCCTCCCCTCTTTTGTACCCCGATTTGGATTGATTATCATCCTCTGTGCTCAATTTCACCAATTGCAGGAAGAGCTCTACATCTTAATCTTATACTGACAGTTCAGTTTATAATATCAAAGAATTTGGCAATTTATTATGTTGACTCATCACTTTCTCATGTGTGCATCTCAGATCCCTGGACATAGAATTTCATGGAGGACAGAAACAAGGAACATTTTTCTCTAGTCTCTTCTTTTGCCTTCAGCATGTAGTTTGCATTCAATAAATATAACTCTTTTGATTGATAACTGTATTAAACATTCCAGGATTCCAGAGAAAGATGTATACACTCGAACTCTCCTATTACAAAAACAAGAAGGGATCCCTAGGCCCGTCTCCATTTCTCATTTGCTTTAAGGTGTTGCCCCTAAAAAGCATGAAGAAAGTGTGACAGTTGCCCCTTGTCCATGGTGGAAGGGAGTGAGGACAGGTCTGCACTCAGAGGCCTCCTGGCCAGCCCAGGCCCCAGGGTGCCAGCAGCAAGGAGGCGGCATCCTCCTGCTTCATGTTCAAGGTGCCCCAACTTCCAACCCATGTGCATATGTGTAGGGCCTGGACTAGGCTCCTGCCCCACCCATAGCTGGCCATGCCTAAGACATCAGGGGAAACCTGTGTTCTCTCCCTTTAAACCCACCATCCCTTCCTCTGGCTGCACATTAGCTTCACCCGGGGAGAGTTAAAAATCCTGATGCCCCAGCCATACCCCAGCTGATTAAATTCTGAACCTCTGAGAGTGAGACCCAAGCACTGATATTTCCTAAATTCCCTTGGTGAGTCCAGTGTGCAGCCAAGTTCAAGCACCCATGCCCCCCCACCTAGGAAGCGACAGGCCTTGCATCCTAGGTGGGGGGGAGGGGCACTTGAACTTGAGATGGCCTCACCTGTAGTCCCTCTCCTAAAAGAGCCTGAGCGTCCTCCATTTCTTTGGCCCCTGCATCCCACGTGAAGGAGGGCTGGAGGGGAGGAAAGGATCCCACATAATCATCTTTCCCACAAGTCTCCAAGCTGTGATAAGCAAGCTGGCAGTAAGAACAGGCAGGCTGCCACCTCTTTCCCAAAGGCAAGGGGACCCCTCATCCAAGAGGAAAAGGTACCTCCTACCACCCCGTCCCAGGCTGTGCTCTCAGCAGGGAGAAGCACAGTTCCTGTCTGTCTGTTTTACATCTGTGCTCAACATGAGCTCTCTCAAAAAGAGCTCAGGACTTCTAGAAAACTTAAAGTGCTAAGAATTCTTTTATTTTTTAAAAAATACTTTTCTGTTGAGGTGGGATTTCAAATTTTCAGGCAAAATGATGAAATGCAGGGTTTCCTGTGATATAAACAAAGTAAGATCCCCCGAGGCTGGTGGGGACGTGGGAGGACAAGCCCTCATCGCTCTCTCTCCCTTTTTATTCCCAGTTCATCAACTTGACAATGAACATCTGAGGCTGCCCTGGTGGGGATGCAGCCTGTGCAGAGGAGTTGTGGGTTTGGGACCACGCAGCTGTCATGCCCAGAGTGCTCTGCTCTCCCATCTTGATCTGGGAAGAAGGAAATGGACTCAGCTGTATTTTCTGCCTTATGTCCAGGTTTGGACATGGCTATCTTTTCCTCCCTCAGTTTTCTCTACTTCCTCCTGTTAATAATTACTAAAAGCTCTAGCACACAGAATCCTGGCTTCAATGCAGCTTTAATCAGTATACTCGGACATCCTTACGAAAAGAGTATTTTCATAAATGCATTTATGGGATGAGATGAGCAGAGAAATGTATGAAGTCATAATTAAGCATTTTCTGCATCCTAAGTAGATTTCCTTGTTGGGGAAGACACCAGACCAGTGAGTCAATATGACAGTGTCTGTCCAGTCCAGACATTCTTTGCGTCTAAAGCCTTTGGATCAGAAAAACCAAATGCTATGTTATTTCTTCTCAGGAAGTCCAAATTGTGGTCAGACTTGCTCTCACTCCTGCCCACTGTGAATAGAGTGGAGAAGTCTCCCTATAGCACACCAGTGCTGAACAGGAGGATCCCACTGAACTGGAATAACAGGAGATAACACAATAAGATATTGGCCCAATAACGCTAACTCCCACATTCTCCTTTGTACACTGTGGCAGATGAGGTGGGAGGTAGGGAGTGGGTTGTGTTGAGAGGGAAGAAGAAAGAATGGTTGGGACAGAGATCAAGTTCAAAGTGCAGCCTCATCAGAACCTGTCCTTTACTCATAGTCAAAGATGCTAAGGCATCGTGATCTCTTCTCTTACTTCCAGCCCTTCCCTGGGCTCCCCGTACATGGATGCAGGACAGGAGCTCTTGGTCAGGCACAGGCTGAGGACCAAGGCTCTGTAGTGCAGCACCCACCAGCACAAACACACGCATGGCACCTCTCTGGCTGAGTCTGTGCCCACTGTTATCAGTTCCTGTGGCTGCCCTAAGATTAGTTAGATGGCGTGAATACTAACCCTGCTCACAGGTAAAAAATGGAAGGAAGCCTCATTGTATGAGCTCAACTGGTCAAGAAAAAAAGAGAGGAGACATAAATTAACAAAGTCAGGAATCTAAGAT
This sequence comes from Nycticebus coucang, assembly GCF_027406575.1. Classification (NCBI taxonomy): domain Eukaryota; kingdom Metazoa; phylum Chordata; class Mammalia; order Primates; family Lorisidae; genus Nycticebus; species Nycticebus coucang. The sequence goes on along the minus strand of NC_069789.1, from coordinate 16,500,255 downwards.
GGTGCAACACTACTGACCCTACAGAAATTAAGAGGATAAGTGAATATCAGAAGCAACTTTATGCCAACAAATTAGACAATTTAGATAAAATGAAAAATTCCTAGAAAAAAATAAATTACCTTAACTGACTTAAAAGGAAACTGAAAATCCTGAATAGCTCTACAGAGATTTACTTTTGTAACAAGTAAAGAAATTGAAATAATAGTTTAAGAATTCAAGTGGGGGGAGGGGAAAAGGAAGGAGAGAGGGTGATTGGTAAGTTCTCACCTAATGTGTACACTTTAAGGGTGTACCGCACACCCCTTGGGTGAAGGGCTCAACTATAACTTGAACTTTACCTTAAAAATGCAAAAAATGTAACCTAATCATTTGTATCCTTATATTAATCTGAAATAAATAAAATAAAATAAAATTTCCACAATAGAACACATTATTTAAAAAAAAATCTTTACCTGAAGAAAAGCCCAGGCCCAGATAACCTTGCTATTTGATTCTACATAATATTTAAAGAACAGATAGCACCAATCTTACACCACACCTGTAGAATGTAGAGGAAGAGGGAAGACTTCTCAGCTCATTCTATAAGGCTAGTATGGCTTTAACAAAGACAGGAAAAGACATCACAAGAAAACCACAGACAAACTCATATTGTAATAATTCTTAACAAAATATTAGCAAACCAGATCCAACAGTGTATAAAACAATCAAACATCATGACCAAATAGAATTTATCTCATGAATGCAAGATTGTTTTAACATCCAAAAATCAAATATTGCAGCATACAAATAGAATAGAAAGGGCAAAAAACTCATGATCATCTCAGTAGACCCAGAAAAAGTATCCAACAAAATCCAACACCATTCATGATTTAAGTTTGTTTTTTTTTTTAAGTCTAAGAACAATAGGAAACTTTCCTAACTTTATAAAGGGTGCCTATGAAAAACCTATAGCTTATATCATTCTTAATGGTAAAAGAATAAAATCTTTCCCCAAAGATTGAGAATAAGGTGAAGATGTAAGTGCTCACCACTTTTATTCAACATTATCCTAGTGAGCCCACCCAGTTTATTGGGACAAGAAGATACAAGGGAATGCACACAGATTGGGAGGGAAGAAGTAAGCTTCTTAATTCACAGTGACTTGACTCTGTATGCAAGAAATCCTTAAGATACTATATAAAAACTACATAAAGAACAAAGTTGGTATGTAAATAAGTACACTGCTTGGTTTCAAAACAGATTGTAAAGCTAGAGTAATCAAAAAGAGTATGGTTTTAGCTTAAGGACAAAAAGAAAAATTAAACAGAATAAAAATCCAGAAATCTCTTACATTTATGGTAAATTGATTTTTTTCTGAATTCCATCTGCCTGAAAAATTGACTTCCAACCCTTAACTCTGAGTTTTAATTTGTCTTTTGACATGAGGTGTGTTTCCAACAGACAGCAAATAGATGGCTTGTGTTTTTTTTTAATCCAATCAGCCAATCTATGCCTCTTTAGTAGGTAATTCAAGACACTGACATTTGTTGAGATAATTGATAAGAGAGGTAGCCTTCTACTCATCTTATTTTGTGAAAGTCCATTGCTTAGTTTTGTCTTTTGCATCATTGTGGAAGCTAGGTTCTGTCCTTTAATTTCTGGGTGTTTACTTTGCTGAAGGTCCATTGTGATGGTAAGTGTGTAGAACAAGTTGAAATGTTTCCTGTAGGGCTGGTCTTGTTGTGGCAAATTTCCTCAATGTTTGCATATCAGTAAAATATTTGATTTCTCTGTCAATTTTAAAGCTTGGCTTAGCAGGATATAGAATTCTGAGCTAGAAATTGTTCTGTTTAAGTAGATTAAAGGTTGATGACCATTGTCTTCTTGTTTGGAAAGTTTCATTAGAGAAGTCTGCAGTCATCCTGATGGACTTGCCCCTGTAGGTCAACTGGTGCTTACTCCTGGCAGCTTGAAGAGACTTTTCTTTTGTCTTGACTTTGGACAGGTTCATCACAATGTGTCTTGGACCAGCTCTATTTGAGTTGAGGCAACCAGGAGACTGATATCCCTCTGAAAGGAGTATGTCAGAATCTTTGGTAATATTCGGGAAATTTTCATTTATAATATTCTCTAGAATGGCTTCTGTTCCTCTGGGGGCACTCTTCTTCCTCTTCTTGAATACTTATAACTCATATGTTTGAATGCTTCATAAAGTCCCACAGTTCTGTCAGTGAACATTTTGCTTTCTCTCTCTTCTTTTCTGCCTCTTTTCTTTTCTTTGCATTTTTGGTCGGGGTTGGGTTTGAACCCACCACCTCCGGCATATGGAGCCAGCGCCCTACTCCTTTGAGCCATAGGCACTGCCCCTTTTCTGCCTCTTTAACTGAGTCATCTCAAGAGCTTTATCTTCTACCTCTGAGATTCTTTCTTCTGCATGGTCTAATCTGTTGTTGATACTTTCTATTGCATCTTTAAGTTCCCTAATTGACTGCTTCAGTTTCTTCAGCTCTGCTATATCTTTTCTATATTCTTCATATTGTTCATCTCTTATTTGTAAATTAATATTTTTTACAATGGTGCCAAGTCAATTAAGTGGAGAAAAAGATAGTCTTTTTAACAGATTGAACAATCCAAGATGGTGGCCGAATAACAGCTTCCCTGCAACAGGGCATGGTGACTCTGGGGAGATAAGACTCCAGGCATCTCTGGCTGGTGGGATCTGCCTATAATCATCCCTTTGAGGATACCGTGAGTCAGCAAGAGACTTCTGGACCCCAAGAGGAGGACAAAAACAATGGAAAAGTGGCAAGTGGTTGTGTGTGTTCGATCAACCTAATCCCGCCTGCAGCCATAAGTACGAGCAACAGTGAGACTGCAAACCAGAAAGGCCTTACTTGTGAACTGTTTCAGTGTCTTTGGACTTGGCACTCAGTTGAACTTCCTTGGGTAGAGCTTGAGCAGGAGCATGGAGAACTTTGGGCATTGTCTAGGGCCCCAGAATGAGCCACTGAGCCGGACGGAGCCAATAGTGTTCGGCTTGGGCCACAGGGAGCCATTGTGAGAGACCTACCCCAGGAAGCTCTGCCCTCAGGGTCACAGAGCAAGGATTGGGTGAGAGCTAGTTACCCAGTGACTAAGCAGCCTAAAGGTGGGGACTGAGCTACCTTATAGCCTTAAACCTCAGGGGCAGAGTAAGACTGGTTTTGGCACACTGAAGCCTCGGGCTGTTGCCCTGGGTAGAGTGCTGTGGCATCACAGCTCATAGCAACCTCAAACTCCTGGGCTTGGGGCTGCCTGGACCTCCATAAAAGCTGTGCCATGACCCCTAACCCGCGACCCATGCCCACCGGGCCTCTGCATGCCCTGAGTAGGAACTGCAGGAGCCACGCAACACTGCGTCCTCCCTCCTATACCCTCACTGCCTCCACACCAGCCCGCTCATCTGGCCAGGGACTTAGGTAGCTGTGTGCCCTCCAGAGCCCTCCCTGCCTCTGCGCAGAGCCCTTCTCCTGGCCAGAGACTGCTGGAGCATTGGAATCTCTGCACCAAAGTCACTGGGCACTCCCAGAACTGTGCACAAGACCTCCTGCCCTATTGCAGGATCTGGGTGTGTCACACTCTGGAGCTGCTTCCACAGCCAGAACTCCCTGGCTGGGGCAGCCCCAGAGGAACTACACAGGGTCACTCCCTACAAAGATCCAGCAACAATAGAGTGATCCCACTGGGGTCTAATCTTGGAGAGACACCTCCCCAACTCTGAGGACAGCCAGAGGCAACAGTGAAAAATAATCATGAGGTGAAATCAACAGAAAAACTCTGGCAATATGAATAATCAGAGTAGATCAACTGCCCCAAGGATCAATGGGGCAGACACAGCACAAGATCCCACGCACAAACAAATAGATGAGATGTCAGAAATCGAATTCAGAATCTGGATAGCAAATAAGATTAAATTAGAATTCCGAGCAGTAACCCAAAAGATATCTCAAGAATTCAACTAACTCAAAGACCAAATGACCAAAGATTTTGACACATTGAGACAAGAAGTTGCAGCCCTCAAAGATCTGAGAAACACAGTAAAATCCCTCAGTAACAGAATGGAACAAGCAGAAGAAAGGATTTCTGACATTGAAGGCAAAGCTTTCGAATGCTCCCAAACTCTAAAAGATGAAGAGAAATGGAGGGCAAAAACAGATCACTCTCTCAGAGAGCTCTGGAATAGTTCGAAGAAAATCAATATTCGTCTTATAGGGATCCCCGAAAGTGATGAAGAAGCTTCACAAGGCATAGAGTCTCTTCTCCATGAGATTATGAAAGAGAACTTTCCAGACATGCCAAGAGATTCTGAAATTCAGATAGCAGACAGTTTCAGAACTCCAGCACGACTCAACGCAAATAAGACATCCCCCAGACACATCATAATCAATTTCACTAAAGTTAATATGAAGGAGAAAATTCTGAAAGCAGCCAGACGAAAGAAGGGCAAGGGCAAGAATATTAGAATAACTGCAGATCTCTCTGCTGAAACCTTTCAAGCTAGAAGAGGATGGTCATCAAATTTTAATCTCCTAAAACAAAATAACTTTCAACCCAGGATCCTGTACCCAGCTAATCTGAGTGTCATTTATGATGGAGAAATTAAATACTTCAATGACATTCACATGTTGAAGAAATGTGGCATAAGTAAACCAGCTCTCCAGGATATTCTCAAACCTATCCTCCATAAAAACCAGTGTAATCATCCACCACAAAAGTAAACCCACCCAGAAACTTTTGATCAAATTCCAACTTTCACAGTCGCAAAAGGATTAAAAGTGTCCACCAGACTCTTGAAAGGCTTATCAATATTCTCAATTAATGTGAAAGGTTTAAATTGTCTTTTACAGAGGCACAGGTTGGTGGACAGGATACAAAAATTCAAGCCAGATATCTGCTGCATCCAAGAATCACATCTTACACTAAAAGACAAATATAGACTCAAGGTGAAGGGATGGTCATCTATACTCCAGGCAAATGGAAAGCAGAAAAAAACAGGCATTGCAGTCCTATTCACAGACACAATAGGCTTTAAACCAACTGAAATAAAGAAGGATAAGGATGGACACTTTATATTTGTTAAAGGTAATACTCAATATGATGAGATTTCAATTATTAGTATTTATGCACCCAACCAGAATGCACCTCAATTTATAAGAGAAACTCTAACAGACATGAGCAACTTGATTTCCTCCAGTTCCATAGTAGTTGGAGATTTTAACACCCCTTTAGCAGTCCTGGATAGATCCTCCAAGAAGAAGCTAAGCAAAGAAATTTTAGATTTAAACTCAACGATTCAACATCTGGACTTAACAGACATCTACAGAACATTTCATCCCAACAAACCTGAATACACATTCTTCTCACCAGCCCATGGAACATATTCCAAAATTGACCACATCCTAGGCCACAAATCTAACCTCAGAAAATTTTAAAAAATAGAAATTATTCCTTGGATCTTCTCAGACCATCATGGAATAAAAGTTGAACTCAATAACAACAGGAGCCTGCATACCCATACAAAAACAGAGAAGCTAAATAACCTTATGCTGAAAAATAGATGGGTTATAGATGAGATTAAGAAGGATATCACCAAATTTTTGGAACAAAACAACAATCAAGACATGAATTACCAGAACCTCTGGGATACTGCAAAGACAGTCCTAAGAGGGAAATTTATAGCACTGCAAGCCTTCCTCAAGAAAACGGAAAGAGAGGAAGTTAATAACTTAATGGGACATCTCAAGCAACTGGAGAAGGAAGAACACTCCAACCCCAAACCTAGCAGAAGAAAAGAAATAACCAAAATCAGAGCAGAATTAAATGAAATTGAAAATGAAAGAATCATACAACAGATCAATAAATCTAAAAGTTGGTTTTTTGAAAAGATCAATAAAATAGATAAACCTTTGGCCAACCTAACCAGGAAAAAAAGAGTAAAATCTCTAATTTCATCAATCAGAAATGGTAACAATTAAATAACAACACACCCCTCAGAAATTCAAAATATCCTTAATGAATACTACAAGAAACTCTACTCAGAAATATGAAAATCTGAATGAAATCAATCAATACCTGGAAGTACGCCACCTACAAAGACTTAGCCAGAACGAAGTGGAAATGTTGAACAGGTCTATATCAAGTTCTGAAATAGCATCAAATATACAAAATCTCCCTAAAAAGAAAAGCCCAGGACCAGATGGCTTTACATCAGAATTCTACCAAACCTTTAAAGAAGAACTAGTACCTATATTACTAAACCTCTTCCAAAATATAGAAAATAAGGAATATTACCCAACATATTCTACCAAGCAAACATCACCTTGATCCCCAAACCAGGGAAAGACCCAACAAGAAAAGAAAATTATAGACCAATATCACTAATGAATATTGATGCTAAAATATTTGATAAGATCCTAACAAACAGAATCCAACAACACATCAAAGAAATTATATACCACGGCCAAGTGGGATTTATCCCAGGGTCTCAAGGCTGGTTCAATATACATAAATCTATAAATGTAATTCAGCAAATAAACAAACTAAAAAATAAGGACCATATGATTCTTTCAATTGATGCAGAAAGAGCTTTTGTTAATATCCAGCATCCCTTCATGATCACAACACTTAAGAAAATTGGTATAGAAGGGACATTTCTTAAAGTAATAGAGGCCATCTACAGCCAATATCATATTGAATGGAGTTAAATTGAAATCATTTCCACTCAGATCAGGAACCAGGCAAGGTTGCCCATTGTCTCCATTGCTCTTGAACATTGTAATGGAAGTTTTAGCCATTGCAATTAGGGAAGAAAAGGTGATCAAGGGTATCCACATACGGTCAGAAGAGATCAAACTTTCACTCTTTACAGATGATATGGTCATATATCTGGAAAACACTAGGGATTCTACTACAAAACTTTTAGAAGTGATCAAGGAATACAGCAATGTCTCAGGCTACAAAATCAGCACCCATAAATCTGTAGCCTTTATATATACCAACAATAACCAAGCCGAAAAAACAGTCAAGGACTCTATTCCTTTCACAGTAGTGCCAAAGAAGATAAAATATTTGGGAGTATACCTAACAAAGGACGTGAAAGACCTCTACAAAGAGAACTATGAAATCTTAAGAAAAGAAATAGCTGAAGATGTTAACAAATGGAAGAACATACCATGCTCATGCTGGGAAGAATCAACATTGTTAAAATGTCTATACTACCCAAAGCAATATATAATTTTAATGCAATTCCTATTAAAGCTCCATTGTCATATTTTAAAGATCTTAAAAAAAATACTTCGTTTTATATGGAATCAGAAAAAAACTCGATTAGCCAAAACATTACTCAGCAATGAAAACACAGCAGAAGAAATCACGCTACCAGACCTGAGACTGTATTATAAATCGATAGTGATCAAAACAGCATGGTATTGGCACAAAAACTGAGAAGCAGATGTCTGGAACAGAATAGAGAACCAAGAGATGAATCCACCTACTTACCGTTATTTGATCTTTGACAAGCCAGTTAAAAACATCCAGTGGGGGTGGTGCCTGTGGCTCAGTGAGTAGGGTGCCGGCCCCATATACCAAGGGTGGCGGGTTCAAACCCAGCCCCAGCCAAACTGCAACAACAACAACAACAAAAAAAATAGCCAGGTGTTGTGGCGGGCGCCTGTAGTCCCAGCTGCTTGGGAGGCTGAGGCAGGAGAATCACAGAAGCCCAAGAGCTGGAGGTTACTGTGAGTCCTGTGACATCATGGCACTCTACCGAGGGTGGTAAAGTGAGACTCTGTCTCTACAAAAAAAAAAAAAAAATCCAGTGGGGAAAAGATTCCCTATTTTACAAATGGTGCTGGGTGAACTGGCTGGCAACCTGTAAAAGATTGAAACTGGACCCACACCTTTCACTGTTAACTAAGATAGACTCTCACTGGATAAAAGATTTAAACTTAAGACATGAAACTATAAAAATACTTGAAGAAAGTGCAGGGAAAACTCTTGAAGGAATCGGCCTGGGTGAATATTTTATGAGGAGGACTCTCCAGACAATTGAAGCAGTATCAAAAATACACTACTGGGACCTGATCAAACTAAAAAGCTCTGCACAGCCAAGAACGTAGTAAGTAAAGCAAACAGACAGTCTCAGACAGCCCTCAGAATGGGAGAAAATATTTGCAGGTTATACCTCCAATAAAGGTCTAATAACTAGAATCCACAGAGAACTCAAACGTATTAGCAAGAAAAGATCATGTGATCCCATCTCAGGGTGGGCAAGGGACTTGAAGAGAAACTTCTCCAATGAAGACAGACGTGCGATCTAGAAACACATGAAAAAAGCTCATCATCCTTAATCATCAGAGAAATGCAAATCAAAACTACTTTGAGATACCACCTAACCCCAGTAAGAGTAGCTCACCCCTAACAAAATCCCAAAACCAGAGATGTTGGCGTGGATGTGGAGAAAAGGGCACACTTCTACACTGTTGGTGGGAATGCACACTAATTCGTTCCTTCTGGAAGGATGTTTGGAGAATACTTAGAGCCCTAAAAATAGACCTGCCATTCGATCCTATACTTCCTTTACCAGGTTTATACCCAGAAGACCAAAAATCACAATATAACAAAGACATCTGTACTGGAATGTTTATTGCAGCCCAATTTATAATTGTTAAGTCATGGAAGAAGCCCAAGTGCCCATGGACTCATGAATGGACTAGCAAGTTGTGGTACATGTATACCATGGAATATTATGCAGTCTTTAGAAAGAGAAAGAGAAAGAAAGATGGAGACTTTACCTCTTTCATGTTTACATGGATGGAGCTGGAACATATTCTGAGCACAGTATCTCAGGAATGGAAGAAAAAGTATACAATATTTTCAGCCCTACTATGAAGCTAAATTATAGCTTTCACATGAAGGCTATAACCCAATTATAGCACAAGACTATGGGGAAAGGGCCAAGGAAGGGGAAGGAAGGGGGGAGGTTAGGATGGAGGGAGGGTAATGTGTGGGGCCACATCTATGGTGCATCTTAGAATGGGTACAGGAGAAACTTACTAGATGCAGAATACAAATATCTACATACAATAACTAAGAAAATGCCATGAAGGCTACATTGAACAGTTTGATGAGAATATTTCAGATTGTATATGAAACCAGCACATTGTTCCCCTTGTATGTATTAATGTACACAGCTATGATTTAACCGTAAAAAAAAAAAAAGATAGTCTTTTTAACAAACGGTATGGGAACAAACGATATTCGTACATCCACATGCAAAGAAAAAAAAAGGGACTTAGACTCTTATACTAAACACCCCCCCAAAAAAAATCAACTCAAAACGTTTTATACCTAAATGTAAGAGCTAAAATTATCAATTTTATAAAACAAAACATAGGAGTAAGTCTTTGTGTCCTTGGATTAGGCACAGATTTCTTGGATTCGACAGCAAAAGCACAATTCATGAAAGAAGATTTTGGTAAACAAAACTTTGTTAAAACTTAAATATGTGCTTTTGCTTTCCATTACAAAAAGAAAATCCACAGACTAGAAGAAAATGTCCATACATTATGTCTCTGATAATACAGAAGAACTTCTACAACCGTATCTAGACTTAAATAGACATTTCTCAAAAAAGGTATACAAATGGCTAATAAGCACATGGAGACGTGCTTGACATCATTAGTTCTTAGAGAAATGCACATTTCCACAGAAGGGAGGATGAAGGCCGCAGAGACGGGCGAGGGCGGCTGTCACAGAAAGGAGTGCACCTGCACTCCAGTGTTGGTGTGGGTGCAGGACTGGAGCCTCTGACCACTGCTGACAGGAATGTAAAATGATTCAGCCACTTTGAAAAACAGTTTGCACTTTCTTTAAAAGTTAAACATACACTTACCATATACGTTCGCAATTCTACTTCTAGGTATATGAGAATAATGAAAATGTATCTATACACAAACGCTTGTGTGTGAATATTTATAACAGCCTGACTTATAAAGCCAAAAACAGAAAACAAGTCATTGACTGGTGAATGGATAAACAAAATCGCTTACAATGGAATGATTTAGCAATGAAAAGGAACAAACTACTAATGTATGCTTCTCCATTTACATAAAACTTGCAGACAAGACAAATCTGTGGAGACACAAAGCAGAGGAGTCATTGTTGACCCCCATCCACTGCAGCCCTGTGGTGGGATCTAAAGAGCAGGCACCAGTGCCGGGAGTGGGAATCTTTCCCAGCAGACCCTGAGAGAGGACCCCTCCCTGGGGCTGCAGTTGTCTTTATCTGAAATGCAGAGCCTGCCCTCAGCCTCCTCTCTGCCCTGTGCTGTGCAGATTGGCAGGACACACTGGCGAGCCAGGGCTTCAGAAAGACCAAAACATGTGATGGGCTTAGCAGAGGTGCCAAGTCACTGGTGCTAGCCCAGTTCAGTACACTGGATCCTTAGCAAAAACAAAGTGCCATTCTACGGAGAGCCCTGGCCGCCTGCAGAGGCCAATGTGAAGGCCGCCTGGTCCCTGCAGCTGTGCTTGCCACGGATTCTGGCTTGGGGCACTTTCCCAGCCCCAGGGGGCCTTCTGCAGAGGGACAGACTCCTGTTGGCATCTGAACCATGCCTCTGAGGGAGCTGAAAGTCTATGGACTCAGTATCAGCGGACTCTGGGGGGGAGGAAATGTCATTCTCCTTCCAAGGAAAGGGAAAAACCATAGTCATGAGGCCAAACCATCTGGAGCAAATGTAAGGTCGCATCATGGAAATAAGGTTGGATTTGGAGTCTAGAGTCTTAAATTCTACTCTGGAATTCACCTCTGGCAGCTGTGTGAACCCAAGCTTATATCACTTCACCTCTCTGGGCTGCCTTGCACTGAGCAGTTTTATACTTGAATATGATTCCTTCTGTCACTGTGGGGACTTGAAGGCTGGGCGAAGTGTGGCTCAGTCCTATGCCAGGTGGATGGATGGAAAGTCTGGGAGGAGGTAAAGAGGTGGGGCTGGTGACCCTGAGATGAGCTGAGAGCTCAGGGTGCTGAGAAGAATTCAGTTGTCCAGAGGACTCTCGCGGGCCACGTCAGGACCTCCGTCTAGGAAGACTGTGCACGTCCCCCTGTCAGCATCCTTCACACCCGGCTCCTCCATCTTACACACTTGCCCATGTGGGTTCGGCCCTCTCTTTTGTACCCCCAAGTCTGCCGTCTAGATTCTAGAGAGTCACCCACCTGGAAGATCTCGTGGTTACTTCTCAAAATACTAGTACAGATTCCTTTGTTGGGATGGTGCCTGCCACCTGAAAATGGCCCACTCTAGGGGAGCCGAGTGGGCCGCTGACCACACCCTTCCCTGTGGGCCTGGTTCCTCTTACTCCACACAGGACCCTGCCTTGGCTTCCCTGCCGTCCTGGCTGCTCTTTTGGTCTCCTTGCCCTGCCCTGGTTGCTGAGTCAGGACATACCTACTGGTGCTCTACTCATCTGACGCTCCACACACATCCTGGCTCATGTTCACTGTCCTCATAGCCTCAGTCACCATCTCTAAGCCATTTCCTCCAGAGCCTGTGTCTCCACACCAGCTTCTCCTGGGCTCCTTGACAACACGGGGTAGAGGAGAACCTTGTACCTTCACGCTCAGTCCCTCAAAGTCTTCCCCCTGTGCCCTCCATCCTGTATGCCACGGATGTCAAGTATTTACTCTGCCAGCACAAGGTAGCCTGCTGCACAGCCCTGCTCCCAGGAAAGCACCCAGAACTCCAGCTCAGCGCTGCTTACCTGTAAGTGTGGTTCCCGTCCTATAGGACGCAACCCAGAGCTAGGGCTGACTGGCCTCCCACTTGGAACACAGGCCCTCGACCTTACTGGGTCACAGCACTGCCCCTGAGCGTGCAACTCCCACCCACTGCAGGTCTCCTGTGGGGACCAGGGGCAGGTCAACCGTGGGGACAGGGCCTGGTCCCCTCTGTGTGTCCTAAGTGGCCAGCTACAGCTTCTGGTTCACAGGAGGTGCCCTGCTAAATGTTGTGGTACAAAAGCATAAATGAAGGGAGACCCTGGATGCAGAGTACATCCAGCCTGCTCAGCTAGGCTTCTGTTGCTCTGTGAAAAGTCGCTAACCCAATATGCATTGCTGGCATGAAAAACTGGCTGTGTTACTGCTCCAAAAGCTTCCCGTGTTTGGCTCTAGAGATGGGCCTCGCGCCTTCCAGTAGAAATTTCAGGCACACGGTGTGGCCTTCACAGAAGCCATGAGCATTCCGGGAAAAACCTCTGATAGAAAACAAGTGCAAGGCCCTTTTGCTAAACAAAAGAATCGTAGTGCGGTTCACACAAAATGCCTGCTGTACTCAATTATTGCAACTCATTAAAAATTGCCCAACCAAAGCTGCATTTGCTTGGTGTAAAGTCCCTGGAAATGTGAGACAATGTGTGGCTGAGATTCCCACAGAAGCTTGTGTTATGTTTACCGCGATCTATTATCTCATTTGCTAGAAATGTTAAACAAATCAGGTTTTTACAAAGCTGGCAATTTGGGTGGGGGGCAGGGATTGTTCACTGCCTTGGCAGAAGCGTTCCCTTATCTGAGATCAGAGCTGTGTGTTTCTTTGGGTGGAATGTTGTGGGAATATGCATGATAATAACCCATGCAGTCTTTGCTGAGTTCCGTCCCCCTGTAGAGGCCCTGCTACTTCTAAAAACCACCAGATCGCATTTTAAACTATATTGTGTTTATATGTTTATTATAAAGAGTTTATGCCAAAAAAAGCTTTAAAAAGCATTACAAATATCATCATCCATGTATAATTGTTATTTTTAAACTCTGTTTTATGGGGATAAAATATGCCTCGTGCCATTTCAACCATTTTTAAGTACATGATTCAGTGGCATCAAGTACATAGGGACAATCATCACCCCTATCCATTTCCAAAATGTTTTTATCATAGTATAGAAACTATGTAGCCATTAAATAATAACGTCCTACTTCCTCCTCCCTCCTGCCTTTGGCAACCTCTATTCCACTTTCCATCTCTATAATTTGCCTAGTCTAAGTACCTGAAATAAGTGGAATAATACTATTTTGTCCTTTTGTAGCTGGCTTATTTCACTTGCAATAAAGTTTTCAAGGTTCACACATGTTACAGCGTGTGTCAAAATTTCCTTCCATTCTTGGGCTGAATATGTATGGACAGAGTACATTTAGCTTATCCATTCATTTGTTGACAGATTTTGGGATGCTTCCATCTTTTGGATATTGTAAATAATGTTGCCATGAACCCTGGTGTACAGTATCTGTTTAAGTTCCAGCTGTTAGGTTTTGGGGTGTGTAGCTGTATACATACACCTAGCAGCGGAGTTGTGGGGTCACATAGCAATTCTTCAGCTTTTTGAGGAATCACGAAACTGTTTTCCATTTCAACTGTACCATTTTATATTTCTACCACCAAGGCACCTGGGTTCCAATTTCTTTCCTTTTTCTTTTTGTTCATAGGAGAATTTTATTTTCATAAAGATGTCAATTCTCCCTGAATCTGTAAACTTAACATTTTTTTTTAATTGTTGGGGATTCATTGAGGGTACAATAAGCCAGGTTACACTGATTGCATTTGTTAGGTAAAGTCCCTCTTGCAATCATGTCTTGCCCCCAGAAGGTGTGGCATGCAACAAGGCCCCGCCCCCAAAGTTTGTTTTTTTTTTCTCCAGTCCAGATAAGCTGAGGAGTCTCAGCAAGTCTTTCTCTTTATATTTCAAATTAACAGAGGGGTACAAATTTTTAGCTTACATTGTTTTCACTTCTAAGGCAAAGTCCAAGTTGTAGTTGAGTTCTTCACCCAGGGAGTGTGTTTCACTAATGACTAATAATGTTAAGCATCTTTTCACATGCTTATTGTCCATTTGTATACCTTCTTTGGAGAACTGTCTGCTGAAGTCTTTTGCCCATTTTTAATTGGATTGTTTTTTTGTTGTTGAATTATAGTTCTTATTATATTTTGAATAGTAATTCCTTAGTTAGGTGACTTATAGCTATTCTCTTTCATTCCAAGGCTTGTCTTTTTATTTTCTCAACAGTGCATGTGACACACAAAAGTTTTTAATTTTGATTAAGTCTAATTCATCTATTTTTTAATTTTGTTTCTTTTTTTTTTTTTTTATTTTTTTTTATTTTTGGCCGGGGCTGGGCTTGAACCCGCCACCTCCGGCATATGGGACCGGCGCCCTACCCGTTGAGCCACAGGCGCCGCCCTTTAATTTTGTTTCTTGACGGTTTTTTGTTATAGCTAAAACACCACTGCCAAAACCAGTGTCATGAATATTTTCTTTTATGTTTTCTTCTAAGACTTTTATAGTTTTAGCTAGTAAGCTAGGTCTTTGATCCATTTTTGAGTTAATTTTTGCACATAAGGTCTGACAATGAAGTCTGTGAGTTTACTGCTGTGCACTTACATAGGCAGCACCACACCAACAACTCGATAAGGGTTCGTAACCTTGGTGTATGAGTATCTCACAGTTATGTTCATGTTGACCAGTGGTGGTGTCCTGCTAAGTGGAGTTCATTATGGTTGTTGTGTATTGTATGACAACTGCTCTGATGGCCATTCCAGAAAAAGAGTCCCAAAATTGGTTTGAAGGGTGGGCCCAGGTATTGGCATCGGTGCACGGGGGCCATGGGGAGTACTTCAAAGTGCTTTTCCATATGGACACTTGGTTTTCTCAGCACTATTTTTCCAAAGATAACGTTGAATGATCCTGGAATCTTGTCAAAATCAGTCAACCATATATGTTTATTTTGGGGTTCTTTATCCCATTCCATTGGTTTGTATTACAGTCTGTGCCAATACCCATGCTGTGTCAATCGCTGTAGCTTGGTATTAAGTTTGAAATCAGGAAGTATGAGTGATCCACATTATTCTTTTCTTTTTTTTCCAGGACTGTTCTGGCTTTTTGGGATCCTTTGAGATTCCACATGAATTTTAGAATGAGTTGTTTTATTTCTGCAAAAAACACCATCAGCATTTTAATAAGGATTGCATTGAATCTGTAGATCACTTTGAGGAATACTAATATTTTAACAATGTTATATCTTTCTATTTGTAGACATAGGATATCTTTCCATTTGTGTCTTTAATTTCTTTCAGCAATGTTTTATAGTTTGCCTTGTGGTTAAATTCCTTCTAAGGGTTTTATTACTGTTGTTGCTGTTACTTTTTCTTTTCTATTTTTGTTGTTGTTGTTGTTGCTCTTGTAAATTGAATTATTTTCTTTATTTTCTTTTTGAATTGTGCATTGCTAGAATGTAGAAAAGCAACTGATTTTCATGTGTTGATTTTGTCTCCTGCAAATTTGCTAAATTTATTTATTAGTTTAGCATATTATTTTATGGAATCTTTAATGTTCCATGACATGTAAGATCATGTCATCTGCAGAGATAATTTTACTTCTTTCCAATTTAGATGTCTTTTATTTCTTTTTCTTGCCTAATTGCTCTGTAGGACTTCTCAGTATTATGTTGAATTGAAGTGGTAAAAATAGATATTGTCTTGTTTTTGATATGGGGGAAAAAATAGCCTTTCACTATGGAATGTGATATTAGCTTTGAGTTTTTCATATATGGCCTTTATTGTGTTAAGGAAGTTCCTTCTATGTTTAATTTATTGAGTGTGTTTTTAATATTATGAAATTGTGTTGAATTTTGTCAAATACCTTTTCTATATCAACTGATATTATAATTTCAGTGTTTTCTTTGTTCTATCAGTATGGTGTCTTACTTTGATTAGTTTTCATATGTTGAACTATCCTTGCTTTCCAGGAGCAATTGTTCCTTGGTCCTTTTAGTGTGCTACTAAATTTAGTTTTCTAGTATTTTGCTAAAGATTTTTACATCAATATGCACCAGGGATATTGGGCTGTAGTTTTATTTCCTTTTAGGGTCTTTGTATGGCATTGGTATAAAGGTTATGCTGGCCTTCTCTTTGATTTTTTGGATGAGTTTGAGAAGGACTGATGCTAATTCTTATTTAAATGTTCGGTATATTCACCAATAAAGCCATCTAGTCCTAGCTTTTTTGTGTTGTAAACAGATTTTTGATTACTGATTTACTCTCCTTACTGTTATAGAGTCTTTTCAGATTTTTTATTTCTTTATGAGTTACTTTAGGTAGATTATGTGTTTCTGCGGATTTGTTTATTTATATAGGTTATCTATTTTGTTGGCATACAATTGCCATGGTATTGTTTATGGCATTTTTTATAATTCTTTTTATTTCCATAAAATTGATCATAATTCTCCTCTTTCACTTCTGATCCTAGTAAATTGAGTCTTCTTTCTTTTCTCCCTAGTCAGTCTAATTGAAAGTCAATTTCATGAATGTTTTCAATGAAAAAACTTTTGGTTTTGTTGATTTTCTCTATTCTTTTTCTATTCTATATTTTGTTTTAAAATTTAATTTAAAATCTTAATTGTTTTAAAATTTAATTTAAAATCTTCTGTTTTAAAAATTTCAAAATACACATTAAGGGGTACAAATATTTTTGTTACATGGATGCATTTTACAATGCTCAAGTTGGGGCTTTTACTGTCCTCATCGCCTGAAGAGTGTTCACTGTACCCAATAGGTAGGTTTTTAACCCTCCCTGCCTCCCAGCCCACCACGTTTTGATTTTCAATGTTCTTTCCATCTCTTTGTGCCCACATGTGCCCATTGATAAGCTCCAAGTTATTAGAGAGTACCTGTGGTGTTTGTCTGTTCCTAAGATACTTCACATAGGATAATGGTCTCCAGTCATCTAATGCGGCAAAAGATATTATTTCATTCCTTTTTATGGCTGAGCGGTACTCTATGTTATGTACAGAGGGTGTTAAAAAAATGTGTACACATTTTAACACATTGCTGACCAGTCACAAGTTATCCCATAACGTGGATAGTTTCTGTGAAAAATTTCTGGTCAACAGTGTGTTAACATAGCAGCTGTTCTCTGATTCATTTCTCCCAGTCTCGATTCCCAGTTGTCTCAAATTGAGCCTATTTATTCTTTTTTGCCACCTCATCTCTCAGCTGCTTATAATAAATAATCACTTAGTGCCTCTGACATCTTAGCATATTGCTGATTGGCAATTTTACACAGAAACTCTCCATGTTACTGGGTAACTTGTGATCAGTCAGCAATGTGTTAAGAAGCAAACAAAAAAGACTGTATTAAAATTGTAATACTCAAGTCATGTGTGACTTCTGCAATTAGAAGAGGTTCTCAATTATGACTTGTATTCTTCCGGTATTGCTGTATATTGAGTATTACAATTTTAATACAGTTTTTTCTTTTTCCTGGCTGGGCGTGGTGGCTCACACCTGTAATCCCAGCATTCCAGGAGGCTGTGGCAAGTGGATTACCTGAGCTCAGGAGTCTGAGACCAGCATATTAAAAAGCAAGACTCTGTCTCTCCTGAAAATAGTAAAACTAGCTGGGCATTGTGGTGGGCTGAGGAAGGAGGATTATTTGAGCCCAAGAGTTTGAGGTTACTGTGAGCTGTGATGCTACAACACTCTACCCAGGGCAACAGAGTAGGACTCTGACTAAAAAGAAAAAAAAAATTGTGTATACACACACACATACACTGTTTTTTCCTTTCTTAAAATGTGTATACATTTTTTGGTACCCTCTGTGTATACCACATTTCTTAGCACACTCACAAGGTGTGACTTGCTGGGCACTTTAGTTTTCTTTTTGGAGACAGTCTTAAGCTGTCATCCTGGGTAGAGTGCTGTGGTGTCACGGCTTACAGTAACTTCAAACTCTTAGACTTAAGAGATTCTATTGCCTCAGCCTCCCAAGTAGCTGGAACTACAGGCACCCACCACAACACCTGGCTATTTTTTTTTGTTGTTGCAGTTATCATTGTTGTTTTTCAGCTATTGGTAAAAATCCAGGTCAGGTTTAAACCTGCCAGCCTCGGTATATGTGGCCAGCACCCTATCCACTGAGCTATGGGTGCTGCTGGCTTTCTTATTTTTTAATGTGTGTATTTATGGCTGTGATTTCCCACTTAATACTGCTTCCACTGCATCCCATAAGTTTGGGCATGTTGTGGTTTTGTTTTGCCTCAATGTATGTTATGATTTTCACTGTGATTTTTCTTTGATATAGGGTGTACGTCTCTAGATTGTTCTTTCCTCACTCAGTATTTTAAAGATGTTGCTCCAATTTCTTCTAACTTACAATATTTCTGGGGAGAAATCTGTTGTCATCTTTATTTTTGTTCCTTTGCATATCATGTATCTTTTCTGTCTCTTTTAGAATTTTCACCTCATTACTGGTGGCAGACAATGTGGTTATGATGTGCCTTTGTAGTTTCTTTGTGTTTCCTGTGTCCACTGAGTTCCTTGGATCTGTGAGTTTATAGTTGTCATTAAATTCAGAAAGGGTTCAGTTATTATTCTTTCAAATATTTTTGTTCCCCCACTATGCTTTCTGCTGTGGGCAATTCAATTATGTATACACACACACATATATATGTATATATACAAACACACATATATAGGGTGGCCATAAAGTCTGTGTGCAATTTTACATTTCACACTATTTTAAATTGCACAGACTTTATGGTCCCTCTGCATATTAGGTGACTTGAAGTTATTCTATAGCTTACATGCTCTCTTTACTTCTCAGTCTTTTTTTTTCTCTGTGTTTAATTGACCGTTTTCTTTTGGTATGTCTTCAAATTTACTAATTTTTTTCTCTAATATCTACTCTTCTATTAATCCCATCTTGTGTATTTTTCATATAAGCCACCATAGTTTTCATCTCTAGAAGTTCAAGTTGGGTCTATCTTCTTCAGGTCTTTATAACATATTTAATCTTTATTCTAGATTCTTCAACACATTGAATACAGTTGCAATGACCATTTCCATGTCCTTATCTATTTAATCTATTATCTGTGTCAATTCTGGGTCAGTTTCAACTGATCTATTTTTCCCGCCTCATTATGGGGTGTGTTTTCCTATTTCTTTGCATGATTGGTAGTGTGTGATTGACTGCTGACATCGTGAGTTTTACCTCGGTTGCTGGAATGTTTTGCATTCCTATAAATATTCTTGAGCTTTGTTTGGAGACATAGTTATTTGAAATCAGTTTAGTCTTTTTTGAGCACTTAGATGCTGACTGTGGTTGAGTTCTTTATTCTGTCTGGCTCTGGAGTTACAAATTGGGCATGGTTGGTTCATCTGGGTGTGCTCAGGTTACCTGCAACCAAGGGGGAGGGGTGTCTATGACACTGAAAAACAATTCATCATTTTGTTACTTTTTAAAATTTTTGTTACATTTTATAACTGACAAGGTTGAACAGGACTGAACTACTAGTTCTGTGGTTCCCTGGGCACTAAGAAGGCTGGATTTTCAGGCTCCTTCCAAGATTTGTCAGTGTCTTCCTTGAATTCCCAGGACACCTTTAGCATTTATCTATGACTTAGGACTATGGCTCCAAAAACTCTTGCAAACATCATTTTTAAAATGTAAACAAAAAGGCCAGAGAGTCTTTGTCTTCTTGATGAAGATTCTCCCCTCTGCCCAAATCTAGTCAGGCTCTTTTGAATCCCCTTCCCAGCTGGGGTCAACTTTGGGGCTTGCATGTTCATCTGTACATGTTTCACTTTCAGCAAGAAGCCCTTCAAGTCAGTTGAACCAGGTTATCCACCTTCTCAATACCTGATCACCATTAATCTCCGATCCTCATCCTCCCCGCTTCCCCCACCCTAGATGATGTCTGATCACCCCAGCCTGCTCTCAGCAAGAATCTTGTTAGCTCGGTTTAGTCAGAATACCTCCCACACCTGATGTCTCCTCTTAGTCATTTTCCATCCACTTCCCGCTCCCCAATGCTGCTCCTTGTCTATAAATTCTCACTCTTTGTTATCAGGTTCAGAGTTGAGTCCAATCTTTGTCCTCCACTGCAAAACCCCACTGCCGGAGTTTCTGCACCTATGTTGATGATCCTGAATAAAGGCAGCCCTACTGTCTTTAACAAGTGTCATGAATGATTTGTTTCTTTAACATTCCCTCCCCCTTACCTGCCCCTGCACCTGCCCGGGTTTACACCCCAGTGGTCCCTATGTCTAAGTCTGTTTGCAAGGGGCAGTGCAGGACCGTCCCTTGTACAGGCTACCTCTCAGCTCCTGCTCCTAAGTTATAGGGCACTTATTTTCCAGACTAAAAATTATCCTTAAACCAAACTACAGCCACACACTGCCCAATGTATTTTTATTACCAGAGTGTTGAAAGAAATATATGAAGATTTATGGGGGCGCATGTATGAATTGGAATGAATTGTAGCATCAGCACATATGAAATCACTTAGAAGGAAGCTGTAAGAACTTATGTGTCTATTAAATAATGGAAAATGAAATGTGTGTTTGAAAACTAAGCCTTTTATGGAGAACATTGAGATCATTTTCTTGGAAAGAACTCAGCCAGAAGTGGAAGAAATCCCTCTTCCCATCACGCCTTTGCATCAGAGGATGTGAAAAGGCCAGAGACCAAGACTGCCCACGTATGCTCACAAAGAGTGTGTGTGTACACCCAGGAGGAAGGGGAGCCAGAGGAGTCTGATTCTTCAGTATGCGTCTATCTGTCTCTCTCTCTCACTCTCTTTCTCCCTAATCCTCATCTATCTTAACTATCCAGACACTGCCCAGGGTCATGCTGATAAGCAACGGGGCCAGATAAATAAAAACCAGTCAGTGATTTCTTCCCTCACTTGATAAATGCAGGGATTCTAACATTGTTTATGAAGGAGAGTGGGAAGGCAAGTGAGGGGCTGACCTATTTGTGTCTCCACTATCTTCTGGATAAAAGTAGGAGCCGCCAAAGGCTTGATGGGAGAAGAGGATGCAGAAGTCACGCAGAGGAAGGAAGAAACAAGGGGCCTGGCCTGTGGTCATCACAGGGAGCAAGTGTGCTAACGAGAACAGGTAAACAACGTTGTGAGATCTGAGGGGATCACAGGATGTGGATATGAAGACATCCTGACAGAAGAAGGGAACATGGGAACAGGTCCTTTAGTGAGATTTTGAAGCCAGCGACTTGAATGTGGAAGGTACCAATGTAGATAAGTCATGTGGAGGTCAAACTTCCACAAGAAAATGAGTGCAAAAAGAGAACACAAAAGGAGATAGAATTTTAATGGAACCTGATGTTAGGATCCAGAAGAAAGGAGAAATGTTTAAAAAGAGTAAAATAAAGGCTCTGTCAGAGAGAAGTAAGTGTCATGGGGCCCAAGGTTTTGCTGAGGTAGCTGAGACATTTGAACCCAGTCTGTTTGAATCTGAAGTACATGCTTTTCCCATCACTTCCAGAATAAAAATGCATCCCCTCATCTCAATGTCTCCCTTTTCTGAGGCTCCAAAGTCTTCCAGAAGTATGATAACCCTTCAGATCTTCAGGAAAGGAGTTTAGGTCAAGGCCAGGGGCACGAAGCTGGTGCTGGCCAACAGTGGAGACTCAGAGGGAGCCCACTCCACAGTGCAGTGAAGCCAACACCCAGCCAAGACAGGAGTCAGGCTGGATGACTCGGGGGGCTCTCTCAGGCTGAAGGTCAAGTTCTGTCCATGGCCCTATGCTGCTGGGAGAATGTTTTACAGAAGAGATGAGCATGACGTCAGGGAGGCTTTAGATGCTGATGAATAGTCTGAATGTATTTAAAGATGGCCACTGGCTTTGGGCGGCCCCAGAGACTTACAGGGAAGAATAGCTGCTTGTAGCCTGTTCAGTCGTCCTCTTTGCTAGTGAGGAGCTTGAGATAGGCCAGTGGGGACCAGAGCAGGCAGCGGAGATGTAAGAAGGCATTTGACCAGCACACTCAGGGACAGCTGTTTAAAAGCAGAGCACCTGAACATGCCCAGTTTTGTCTGATCTCAGAAGCTAAGCAGGGTCCATCCTGGTTAGTACTTGGATGGGAGATTGGCTAGGAAGTCTGGTACTATAGGCTTTATAAGGGGAAAAAAATGAGAAAAAAAGCAGAAAATAATGAGCTCTTTGAAGCTGAGACTGAGATGAGAGAAGAAATGCAATTCCTTTTGCTACCATAAAGGACCATCTGTAGGCTGGGTGTGGTGATAAGTGCTGGGGTGGGTGCAGCTCCTGCCCTGCAGAGCTGGAGCACAGGTGGAGTGGGTAAGGCCCAGGAGCATGTGTTGTGCCCAGATCTCAAAATCCCCCACAAAGACCACTAAGGAGCTGAGTCTGATGCAAAAGCAAAAAAAGCCATTTTATTGCAAGCTTGAGCTTGGGCCCCTGGGGTCTCCATTACAACGGATTGGAGCCAGGAGCCCTGAGCTCTGAAGCAGGGGGGGTTTATGGTCCTGCACAGCAGGTGGGCGTGCACAGCTTGAAACAAAGGGGGCGCTTCTGGATTGGTTAGGTGGTGGGGGTACCTGATTGGTGGGCAGTTGTCTCATGATTCCGGAGAATTGCCTGGGCTTGTCTGAAAGGTAAAACTTACTGAGTGAAATGGTGGGGGGAGCGAAACTTTTAAGATGGTGCTGGTCTGGTTCTTTCATTCCCCCCTCTGCTTGTAAATTCAAGGACCCAATCATGGGTCTGGTACCGTGTGTGTCACCTCTAGCTTTCTGTCTGAAAGGGGCCGATACTGGCCTCTTAAGACCAGCAGTTGTATGGCTCTTACACAGTCCTGTACGAAAGTGATGAGCTTATTGATAATGCAAGGGCCCACAGTCAGGAGTAGGAGTAATAACACTAGGGGACCAGCCAGGGCTGATATCAGAGTTGTTAGCCAAGAGAGACTTATACCAGCTCTGATTATTTTCTCTTTCTAATTTACGCTTGCACAAGCTCTCCCGCACAAGGGCCATTGATTCTTTCATTATTCCCCAGTGATCAGTGTAAAAATAGCATTTTTTACTTAGAGTAGTGCACAACCCTTTTTTTAAAGTCCAAAGTTTAATTAAGGCAAGTTCTTTGAGGAGTTTCCTCAGGCTTCAGCCATGGGTTGACCAGCCGGCTCCCAGTATGTGGCTGGAGCAGGGCATGTTGGATGTCAGGATAATGGTGTAAAGTTCTTTCTACCTTGGTTTCAGGTGGACTAGGTTCTGATTCCAGACCTAGACTTGGTCCTCTTGATCTTCTAGAGATACAAGATGTACAGTCACAAAAGACTGGAAGTCCTCAAAGGGCATTGCTCTATACAACTGGATTCCTGGGGGTACCGCTGGTCCTTAGCATGTGTTGAACTGGCTACAGGTGATACACTGTAGATTGACAGTAGAATCTGGGGGACTATTACTCGTCTGTCTGGCATCTTTATTTATCCTCCCTCTGTTTCCTGGCTCCCCTCCGCTGCCAACTATTCCTTTTTCTCCCGGGAGTAGATAGGGGTGAGCTCTGGAACCTATGGGATGAGGGGAGCTACTCGTGACCCTGGTAGGGCTGGGATGCAGTCCTTTTTGCCTCAGTACTAACCCTAGTGTTCTCTTTAGCGATGGTGGAAGCATTTCTTTGATGTCCACAACAGTGCATAACTGCCACCTTTTGGGGTTTCTATACTGCCTCTAACAACTGAAGTTATCTCCTGCTGATACTTAATGTCTTCTTTATTTTTTTTCCCAGAATTTAATAGTCCCTTCTCCTTGTACAATGCTGTGTACTTGGAGAGTCAGAAAAGCATTTAAATTTTTCCCTTGACTTAGTTCTAAGGTTCTAGTCAAGGCAATTAGCTAAGCCTTCTGAGTCAATGTCCCTTGAGGGAGGGGCTTAGCCTCCATAGTCTCTGTTAAGATGACCACTGCATACTCAGCCCACCACTCACCTTGTACTGTCATGCAGCTGCTTCCATCTACATACAAGTTCTAGTCTGCATCTGTCCAGCACTGGTCACGCAAGTCAGGTCTGTTAGAGTACACATTATCTATAACTTCTGTACAGTTATGCTTAGTCTCTCTTCTACTGGCTGGAAGGTGCATGGTTTGGTTCAGAGTGTTGCATTAGAGAGTCAAAAATGTCCCTTAATGTCCATTAAGTTGACCACAGAGTGCAGTACTTTCACTCTGAGATCCTGCCCAGAGTCAGCTTATTACCTTCTTGCATAAGGAGAGCAGTAGCAGCTAAGGCCCGTAAACAGGGTGCAGACCTTGGCCAGGACCCACCAGCTGGGTTAACACACCCCCAGCCATTTTATTTTTCTCTGAGACATATAGAATAAAGGGCTTGGCCAAGTCTGGCAGTTTGAATGCAGGTACAGCTATCAGCCTCATCTTTAGCTGGGAGAAGTCATGTTCTTGTTTTCCTTCCTACTCCAAGGGCTCTCCCTCTTTTAGTTGCCTCATACAAGGGCTTAGCTAAGAGGGCAAAGTTGGGGATCTAAAGATGACAGAAGCTGACCAGGCCTAAGAATTCCCAAATCTGCTTTTGGCTCTTGGAGGTGAGGAGGCGATTAATGACCTGCCTTTATTTCATGCCTAGATACTTCTACCCCTGCTGGACAGTAAATCTTAGATAACGTACTTGCTGCTGGCAGACCTGGACCTTCCGCTTACACATTTTATAGCCACATACCTCTAGATGTCATAAAAGACAGTCCATGCCTCGGGCACAGCCCTCCTAGGTAGGGTGTCCTGAAAGGAGGTCATTGACATATTGGAACAGCACACATTCTGATTCTTCAGTCAGGAATTTCTGGAGGTCACAAGCCAGCGCTTCTTCAAATATCATGGGTGTTTTGAACCCCTGTGGCAACCCGGTCCATGTGTACTGTTTTTATGTCTGGTCTCTCTCACTGGAAAGCAAACAGCTTCTGGCTTCTTAGAGCCAGACTTACACGAAAATGGCCTCTTTTAAGTTCAGACAAGTGGGACACTTGGCTTCTGCTGACAGCAGATTCAGCAGAGTAGAATGCAGTGTTTACGGTTATATCATTTACTAAGAAATTTTAGATAACATTTAATACTGCATAAGTTTTCCAGTGTAGCCAACAGGTGACTTTTGTTGAGTCTTAAGGTTTCACAGTAAATATAATTATTATATATAATTCTACATTCTTTGGCCAGTCTCTTAGTCCCATTTAATAGATCAATTTAGTAAAATAGTTATATCTCATTTTACGAGTTGACAGTACAGACAAGGCTGGGATTTAATATAGGTAGGCCACAGCCTCTTTTTCCTCCTTTTAAACTATTTTTCTCTCTCCTATTTCTCTCTTTACTAAAGGCAAATTATAGTAGAACTAACTTATTTGCCAAAAATAAACTGTACTTTCAATATACGGGGTCTGATTATTTGCATAAAGTGCAGTAAGAATAATTAATTATTAGCCATCTAGGCTCTTCTTTCCTTTAAAATTGGCTTTGCTGGAGCCTTTTATAGGGAATCTCAGGCTGGACTTTTTGAAAGCCTTTCAGAGCCCAGGTTTCATCTACGCCATTGGGTAAATTTTTCTTCTCTTGAGGTCCCCAAGCACATTTCTATTCCCGAACCTGTCAGCAAGGGACCTTCGTTACTTACTACAGATCAGGAAATGTTACTGATGGGTATCTGGCCAGTTTTCCAAAGGGCTTTTTTATTGGCCTTATAAAGTCAACCTGAATTCCTTAATGCAGTCTTGCCAAAGCCTTGGTAAAATAACCAGTGCCTTCATTATGTTCTATAGAAACAAAACAGATTCTTATTGAACTTATGCAAATTACTGTATTGTCAGAAATTAAGAATACTTACAAATGGCTTTCAAATTCTAGAAAAATCAAGGAGATAGAAAAATACATATTTCAAACTTTGCTTATAAGTACATACATCGCTTGAAAAGTTACAAATAGCTCAAAAGACAGAAAACTATTTTCACCCCATGTCCCTATATTAGTGGGCCTCAGACACCTGAGCAAGTCTGACACCAGGACAGGCTTGCTGAGACCCACCTCCCTAATCTCTGACCCCTGACCTAGGAGCTAAATAGATGCTTATTGCTCTAAGCCACGGAATTCTGGTGTTCTCAGGTAAGGTTTCATGGCAGCAAACAGCTGACACAGTTTTAAAACAGGAGAAGGGAGCATTGTTTCAGTTTACTTGGGGCAGGGACGACCAAAAAAGGAGTTTAAAAAAGAGAGAGAGAGAAGGGATTCAAGGCTGTGTAAGAGGCTGGGGGAAGGAAAAGTACACAGAGAGTCAGGCAGGGCAGGTGGGGGGAGCTGGCTGGAGGGAAGGGCCTTGACGCTGAGTAGCCTGGTGCTAGTGTGGGAGTATGGGAGAGAAGCTGTCCTCCCGGACAGTAGCAATAAGTTTAAGAGACAAGCTGGCAAATGAGCTTTCAACACACAGCTGCATCTCCAGAATAAAGCCGCTCTCAATCTTAGAGCAACTGCAGAGAGCCAGGCCCTTACTGCTGCCCCAAGAGCCAGCAGCTTCACCACACGCACATTCCAGAGGAGGGAGGTGTACACGGAGCTTAGCTCACCCGCAGTGTGCCAGGGAGAGCCAGAGCAGGGGAGGGACCAGGACAGGTGGAGCCTCCACTGCAGAGAGGCCAGCAGGGAGTCCTGCAGAGAGAAGGCTGAGCAGTAACACATGACTGGCTGCTGTGGGAAGTAAGGCTGGGATCCCCTAGGAGAAGTTATGGGGCAACCAAGCCTAAACAAACCTCTCTTCAGCTCTGCTCAGCAGCCCAGGGCAGGAGATTCAGGGCGTGGGGCCTCTACAGGCTAGGCTTGAGCAGGAAGTCCCGGTCGCCAAGGCATTTAGGATGGCAGAGGAGAGAAGCCAGGGAGCCAGGAGAGGGCTGAGGGCCTGGCAATTGAGAGAAGGTGAACCGGAGGGTTCCACAAAAAGCCGAGTGGGTATGGGAGGAGATGAGGCTTCTCTGATTAAGGGGGCGTCTGCACCATGGGGTGGTTGTAAGCCCCCCACCCACCATCAGCACCGTCCAGGCCACAGGAGCATATAATGAAAAACTGGAAGAAGGCCTTCTATGGATACTGGGCAGGGTTACCTCACACGTACTCCTGGAGCCAGGTGGCTGTAAGCATCAAAACACTATCAATTTGTCTTTTCAAGATCTTTACAAGATCTTTCACAATAAGGGAAAGAGAAAAATCCGTCCAAGATGTAACTACGTCCATCTGGTGGAGAAGCATTAATTCTACATCTTTTCCTCTGAAATTTGGCTCCTCCTCATCCTCTTCCTACCTGGCTAGGCTGATGGAAGGGCAAGTGTGGCTGGTGCGGGGCGGTTCATGGCCCAGGGCTTAGGAATTTAGACCTCTTGTTCATCTTGTCAGGGAAAATTTTGCCTCTATTCACAGGAAAAGCTGGGTTCCAGCTGGCTGGGGAGGTTGCCTGTGGGGCCCTTGGGTGGAAAACTAAAACTCTCTCCACTTCTCCTGCCAAATGCCTATTCAAATTGCCAGGCTTATTTTAAAAGGGGGCATCAAGAATGGAAGAAAAAGTATCCAATGTACTCAGTCCTACTATGAAACTAATTTATGGCTTCCACATGAAAGCTATAACCCAGTTATAACCTAAGAACAGGGGGAAGGGGGAAAGGGAGGGGAGGGAGGGGGAAGGACAGGCGGAGGGAGGGTGATTGGTGGGATTACACCTGCGGTGCATCTTACAAGGGTATATGTGAAACTTAGTAAATGTAGAATGTAAATGTCTTAACACAATAACTAAGAAAATGCCAGGAAGGCTATGTTAACCAGTGTGATGAAAATGTGTCAAAAGGTCTGTAAAACCAGTGTATGGTGCCCCATGATCACATTAATGTACACAGCTATGATTTAATAATAAATAAATAAATAAATAAATAAATAGGGGCAAAAAAATTGGCTGAGAAGAAGCAAAATGTAAAGCCCCCTCCCTCAAAATGAGCTGTTCAGGAACATGAGCCCTCAGAGCAGCAGCGCCCCAGCACGGCTGTCTGGGGGACTGGGGGCTAGTTTGGCCTGGATTTCCAGAAATAGCCTATGATGAGGTCTGCTCGTGGGGACCTTTTCTCCCAAAAAGCCGGGGAGTGCACACCTCAGACCAGCAGTCTCTGGAGAGTCAAGCATTTCCTTTATCGTCTCCACATCCTGGTGGCTGACCTTGGTGGCCTGGTGCAGGTTGTCCCCTGAGAGGGCAAGAGGGTCGGGGAAGTCCCCGTGTTCCATCCTCAGAGATGGGCCATCCACCTTGCCCGGATTGTGAGGCTAAATTCCCCAATCCCCAAACTGCCTACTTACAGATTTCTGCCCTGACCTAAAGCCAGCAGGGGGGAAATGAGGTTGTGGAAAGAGAGCTGACAAAACTATCTCTGGGTGTCTGGAAGCCAGCTGCCTTCATGGACTGTGGCGTCCCACAGATGCTTGCTTCCTTCAGCAAGTGGGCCCTGAGGCTCGGGCGGCAGCCACTCCTGGCACAAAGCTGGACCGGGTCACACCCAGAAACAGGACGCTGGAGATGCTGAGGTGGCTGCCTGGAGCCTGTGGACAAGGAGCCAGAGGAAGTCGTTCTAACAGCAGGCCTGTTGTCAATTACTCGGGAGTGCACAGAGCTTTGGAGAATGCACTTTCTTCCATATGCCAGAGAAGAAACCCATCTAGCGAAAGCCCTGTTGGCCAGCGGGCAGTGGACACTTAGCTCTGTCTCTGCCAATATTACAGACCCAGGGACAGGACTGAAAAGCCTGAGGTTTAGGACTCTCAGAGGCTGGCGGTGGTTGGACCTCAGCCTTCACCCTGTCGAGTGGTCTTTTTCTGAAGTAGGGACTGCTTTGAAAATCTGAAGAAAAAGAAAAAGAAAATTATGGGTCCTTTCCTCTAGAAAATGCACAGACACCCAGAATGGGAACATCACGTGAGAGGCCGCACAGATTCTCTGACGCCCTGGGAACTGCAGAGTTTTCCTGCATCATAGAGGTCGAGGAGCAGGACTGGACCTCAGAACTCCTAACCCAGAGGCCTCCCTCTGCCCGACAGACTTCAGAGTCTTGTGAGGTCTGGGAGGAATGAAAGCTTCTGTGTGTCTATTCTTACCTGGGCCTGTCCACCTTTGTCTGGAGAACCGCAGTCAGGTCCTGCCACCCCCTTACAAGTTTATGGCTCGAGGTCACGCCTTGATGTCGAGAGCCGCTGGGAGGGTGACTTGGGGTCAGCCAGTCTCAGAGGCCAACAGGCCCATCCAGGAGCTGCTGCCTCCAACGCCCTTGGGGGCCTGGTGAGAGGGCAATAGGAGGCCTCAACCTCAAGGTCTTATCTTGGCCAGGCCATGTAGTCCCAAGAAAGTCACAAAGCAAACAGTAGGGTACTTCTCAGGCCCAAGTTATAGCCTGAACTCAACCAATGAAACTGCCTCATTAGGTCAACTGAATTCCCCGGAGGAAAAGTCAAGAAATTTTTTTTTTCAATTTTTTTCTCTATCGACTTCAACTATAAGTCTATGTCAAATCCTCTTCCCTGTTTTGGACAATTTCTCCATCACTCCCTGATGCTCTTATGACTCGCTTTCTGGCACTAAGTGTCCAGTTCTAGTCAAGCTACTCTCTGGGCATCCACTGGAGCCAGAGGGAGCCCATGAGGCTTCACATTCCAGGCAGTGGAAGCACAGGCTGCTCCTGCCGTGGCCTCTCTTGCTGCCCTGCCAGGGAGATGGCCCCAGACTGTCCCCTCCCACCATCATGGGGACTAGGGCTGTGTAAGGAGAGAATATGCTCTGCCGGAGCATAATGGAGCAGAAAGGCCAGAAGAGTGGACCCCTGCCATGTGCTGGACACTGCTCTAGAGGCTGGAAAGTCTGTGAGCCTGACAGACCCCTGCTCTCAGCCTAGTGCACGACCAAACTGAGAATAGAGCAAAGGCTCCAGGGAGAGCAGAAACTCCGTGTGGAAGACAGAAACAATATCCGGGGCCAGCCTGCCGGGAGCAGGGAGGGACACCTGCTTCTCCAGCTGCTCCAGGTCGACCAGAGCTGCTCAGCCCCTGTCCCTTTCTCCTACCCCCAGCACTGGTGCTGCCAGCCATGGGATGTGCCTGGAGGAAAAAATGGACAGAACAAGGGCCTGAGAGCTGGAGCTGGCATTTTGGAAGGAGCTTGAGCATGACCCAGAGCCAGGTATCTGGCAGCACCCTCTACAGAGTCAGCTCTTGAAGAGTTGGGAAAATAGATGTGCAGTAGCTGCTGATCCCACTGCAGGGAGCCTGCTCAGTGAGGCTGCAGGCAGGAGGGAGCAGATGAAAGGGCCCCACTACAATGGCCTGAGGTCAGCAAATGGCATCTCAGCCTTCTGAGGGGATGACCATGCTTTAGAGATGGTGGTGAGGAGGAAGGACAGGGATATGGCTGGCTGTGGAGCAGTGTTCTGGGCACCAGGAGGGACAGCACCTTTTGCCTCCTCTCCTCAGTTGCCTCCAGGAGTCTCACTCTACAGCTGCTGATCCAGTGCTGGCCGCCACTGATGGTGTGTTTATCACACACCAGGCATTATAGTAACAGCTGTTTCATTCAATCCTCTCAGCAGCCCTGTGAAGCTGCAACAACTTTTTGAGAGGTGATATGATCCACTGCTTCACACAGGTGGGAAGGAATCCCAGCCTGCGTTGCCCCAAAGTCCAGTCTTCACCCCTCCTGGCCATACCCACCACAGCCCTCAAGCTGAGACTGAAGGTAGAAGCCAGGGGCTCCTCCCAGCAGCTGAGGATCAGAGATCTTTGTGGTTTTGTTATTAACCTGTGCCCTGGGAGGGACAAGAGCTGAGTGTAGAGTGGGCACATGGTGTTCCGAGGCCTCTGAGGTCTACTTCTTGATTCAGGATGCATAGGGTCCAGGCGCTCTTCAGTCACCCAGGGCAGGTCACCGTCCCTGCCATGCCTGTGTGTTCCCCCACACTGTAAACAGTCAGCAGCACTCTTTTAGAAACCACATGTTAGAAGACAAGGCTGCTTCCTGGATGGCTCCACCATGCTAGCCAACACCACCAAGCCCTCTGTTGAGGCCACATGTCCTTCCAGCCCTGACACTGGTATGGGCATCAGCCGGCACTGCCATCAGAGATGAGAGAAGGTGAGTGCTGCTAGAGGCCTGAACCAGCCACAGGGAAGTCGCCTCACCCAGATAAAGTGCTCCTGACTTGACTCCAGAGCAGAGAATGTGTCCAACCTGTCAGTGGTTAAGAGGCAACTCACTCTTTTAACACAAAAGTCACGGCCACTTGTCTGTGTGTGCATGTTTCCCAGAGGCCCCTGAGTATCCAGCCTGCCCACCCCCTTCCCACAGCCCACCCTAAGCAGCCGCTCCACTCCGCCTCCTATAAACAGCTGGTGCTGCTCTTGGCTCTGCCCCTGTTTGACCAGATGTCTTTGAAGAGAACATTCAGCTTCTATGTTCTTCCATTTCTTCAACTGGAAAACAGAATTATGCCTCAAGGAGGATGAAGGAGTCATTATAAAAACTGGCCTGGTAAAGACTCAAAACTCGTCAGCTATTTGAAAGAAAAGCCGCTACTTCAATGAGGGGCTCTCTTGTATGATGCCTCAGTGTCCATTTTATTTATTTTCTTGGCTCCCCACCCCCAAAGGTTGGGTTGGGCTGAAAGGCAAACCTGCCCTTTGCAGGGGCCTTCTCCTGTCAAATTAATCTGACAGCTCAGTGGGACAGTGAATGGGAGGGAATGCATCCCAGGGAGGTGAGCAGCAGAACCCCTGCGGGAGAGGACTGGCACTGGAGGGATGGGCCCTTGCCCAGCCTGGAAAAGCCACGTGACTCATGACCACCCAGCACAGAACCGTGGTGTGAGTCAGGTGGGAGAAGGCCGGAAAGCCTTCCTGAAGCGGTGAAGCTCTATCCACACGATACTGCCCAGCAGAAATGTGATGTAAGTCACGAATGTAAACCACGTATTTTTAAATTTGCTGGTTACCAGATCTAAATATGTAAAAAGAAATAAGTAAAATAGATTTTTAAGTCATGTTATATTTTACCTAACCACATATATCCAAAACATGATTTCAACATGTAATAGGTGCCACAAAATTATCAACAAAGTATTTTACCTTCCTTTTTTCATACTAAGTCTTGGAAATCCAGCATATATCTTACATGTCCAGCAACTTCAATTAACACGGGCACCACTTCAAGTGCTCAGTGGTCATGTGTAGACAGTGGCTATTCAGTAGGACAGCTCGGCTCTGCCAGATGCAGGGCAAGTGTTGCCTGTAAAGCTGGCCCTCCTCTGGGGTAGCAATGAGTGTAAACAAGGCTGCGGTGAGGGAGGTGGAGAGCTACTCACTGGGAGAGAACAGAAGAGGAGGTGACTGGAGCACCTTCCCTGGCCAGAGGCCGTCTTCCATCTTTAGGATTTTTTGCTGAAACCATTTTCACAACAGAAATCTGATGCAAAGCTGCAAGATAGGAAAGCAATGGAACTGAAGCTCTCTAGCTGAAGGGGTCAGACCAGCCTCCTAGATATTCCCTGATGCTTCTACTCCAAGTTTTAAGAATTTAAATATCCTAGACAGAAAAACTGCTTATGGAGTCAAACTCTCACCATATCTCACCACCACCCCACACCCCAAATGTGGCTGTATCTCACTTGCACAACCACACAACGAGCATTCAGCCTCCCCTGCATCTCCTCAGAGGACTGCCTGGCTGTGGGATTTGCTAATGACCTCTGTCCTCTGCCCAGAGCCACGAAGAAGGGTCACCACTCTGTAAAGTGCTGTGCTTGGGCTCATTTTGCAGAGGAGGGAGCCAAGATTCAGAGACACAAAGTAGCTTGCTCTAGATCACACAGTTCACCCTTCACAGTGACCCGGCTGCCTCAAAAGCAGGCACTTCCCACTGATAAGCCCCGCCTCCGACAGATCTCATGGTCCGCCCATAGTGATTTCTGAAATCTGAAGAAGCACATGTTTTAACACGCTTTGCACAAGCTGTGCGATCTGAGCTTTGAAATCAATGTGTTTGCTGTGCAGGATCTAATGCACTATACAATTTTAGAACATTATTTTTAAATGTCTCACATGTAGATATATTTTGTGAGGCACATAAAATTTAAATGCCTAAAACCATGCCATGGAAGAGTATAGCTATATCTGAGGCTTACTGGATACAGTATGCTGGAAATGCTAAGTGTCGGTGTATTCTCAGGCCCACTTTGGAGAGAAGAATAATGATGCTCAGAGAGGGACATGACTCGGTGAAGGCCGGGCCGGGGGCGGGAGGGCCAGCCCACACCCCTCCTGCTGCTTCCGCAGCCCCCTGAAGCTGGTTCTGGCTTTCTTTCTTTCTTTCTCTTTCTTTCCTTTCTTTCTTTTCTTTCTTTCTTTCTTTCTTTCTTTCTTTCTTTCTTTCTTTCTTTCTTTCTTTCTTTCTTTCTTTCTTTCTTTCTTTCTTTCTTTCTTTCTTTCTTTCTTTCTTTCTTTCTTCATCATAGCTGTGTACATTAATGCAATTATGGGGTAAAATGTGCTGGTTTTATATACCATTTGAAATATTTTCATCAAACTGGTTAACTTAGCCTTCTCTGCACTTTCTTAGTTATTGTTAAGACATTTATACACTACACTTAGTAAATTTAACATGTAGCCTTGTAAGATGCACTGTAGATGTGGTCCCACCAATTACCCTCCCTCCACCCATTCTCCCCCCACCCCTCCCCTTATTTTCCCCTTTCCCCATATTCTTGGGCTATAATTGGATTATAGCTTTCATATGAAAGCTATAAATTAGTTTCATAGTAGGGCTGAGTACATTGGATACTTTTTCTTCCATTCTTGAGATACTTTGCTAAGAAGAATATGTTCCACTTCATCCATGTAAACATGAAAGAGGTAAAGTCTCCATCTTTCTTTAAGGCTACATAACATTCCATGGTGTACATATACCACAATTTATTAATCCATTCGTAGATTGATGGGCACTTGGGCTTCTTCCATGACTTAGCAATCATGAATTGGGCTGCAATAAACATTCTGGTGCAAATATCTTTGTTATAAAGTGAGTTTTGGTCTTCTGGACATATACCTAGTAGAGGAATTGAAGGATTGAATGGCAGGTCTATTTTTAGATCTCTAAGTGTTCTCCAAACTTCTTTCCAAAAGGAATGTATTAGTTTGCATTCCCACCAGCAGTGCAGAAGTGTTCCCTTTTCTCCACATCCACGCCAACATCTCTGGTTTTAAGATTTCGTGATGTGGGCTAACCTTACTGGGGTTAGATGGTATCTCAGAGTGGTTTCAATTTGCATTTTTCTGATGATTAAGGATGGTGAACATTTTTTCTGGTGTCTGTAGGCCTTGCACCTGTCTTCTTCAGAGAATTTTTCTTCAAGTTCCTTGACCACCCTGAGATGCTGGCTTTCTTTCCTGAGGGGTGCTACTTGTCCTTGAGGGGAGGTGTTGTTTTCCCCTCCCAGAGATGGCATTTTTAGACACAGGCCACAGTACCGCTTCAGAAGGTGCTCTCAGTGTGGGAATGGAACAGTAAGCACCAAATGCCACATGGAGGCCAAGGAATAACAGCTTAAAAAAAAAAAGTCTCTAACAAGTCTGAAGAGGACAGTGATAGTCCAAAAATAAAAAAAAAACATAGCTTTTGTGCTGTAAGAAGAGAAAGGACCCAAGATTTTTCACGGATGGCAGCTCAGTGAACTTGCGGTTATAAAAGTGGAAGCATAGAGATATTTCAGAATAAATTTATTTGTCTTTTCCTCATGGGTGTTTCTTCTGACACATCCCTTGGTGTTCTCATCTCATATTGGTTTGTGCTTTTCAGAGGATCAAGAGGACACATCTGCAACACCCCACGTTCTAAATTGTCTGTTTGCTGTTTTCTGGAGTCACCCATCCTTTTCCTCTACCTTCTACTAGGGGTTAGTTCTAAAGGATTGTTTAGATTGAGATTGACTGACTGATTGATTGATTGATTAATATATTGCTTTGCAAGCATACTTCAAAGAGGTGCTTCGTTGTCTTGCATCCTGGGGAGACGACTCCAGAGCCCTCTGGGCACAGGCCTCCGAGCTGCTGGTTCCTGGAGGGCCACCTTGGTCAACAATCCTATGAGCAAATGGGTTCCCCCAGCAATCTGGCAATACTTCACCACTTTCTCATAGTTTTCTTCTAGAATTTGTATAGTTTTAATCTGTTTGTACTTATGATCCATTTGAAGATAATTTTTGTGTATGATGTGAGATAAGGGTAGAAATTTAAATGGACATTCTTCCAGTACCATGCACTGAAAAGCATCTTCTTTCCTCATTGGATTATTTTAGCATGTTTGTGAAAAATAATTCAATTGTATATGTCTGGAAGTCTTTTTTGGACTGTCTATTCTATAGTTATCCTCGTGGTGATACCATACAATCATGATTACTATGACTTTATAGTAAGTCTTGATAATCGGCCTAAATCCTCCAACTTCATTCTTTTTCTCAGTCATTTTGACAATTCCTAGTCATTTGAATTTTCATATACATTTTACAATCAGCTTATCAATTTCTAGCAAAAAAGCCCAAACACTGTTAAGATTTTATTTGTATTGCATTGAATCTATAGATCAATTTGGAGATGATAGCTTAACAACATGGAGTTTTCCAATGCATGAACATGGTATAGCTCTTCGTTTGTCTTTTTAAATATCAGCAATGTTTTATAGTTTTTAGTATACAGGTCTCACAGATATTTTGTTAAAATTTTCCTAAGAACTTCATGCTTTTTGATGATCTCATTAATGACATTTAAAAAATTCATTTTCTAATTTATTGCTAGTATATAGAATAAATTGATTTCTGTATGTTTTTCTTCTTTCTGATGACCTTTTAAAATTTGCATGTTATATTTGCCTATATAATGTACTCCTGTGTATAATACACACCCATGTTTTTGGCCCAAACTTACAGGAAAAAAGACTTTTGTTTTAATTTTTAATTCAAATTTTTATTTATATTTAGGTACTTGTTTTGTATTATAAAGGAATTTTAGAATTTTTAAACATACTATGGTACAAGAAACTTTATGTAACTAATAATTACAAATCACAAGAACAAATACAAGGTATAAGAAATTTTATGTAACAAATTTATGATATTTATACATCATAGAAGGCCAAGAACTCTTCATCATAGTCAATATCAGAAGTATCATCTTCTTCAATTTTCTTGTTACTGGTGTCTTCTGAGGAGTCACTTTCCTCTTCCAGATAAATTTCATCATGCTCAGTTGAATCCATAGCACTGTTGATGCCATATTTTAAAAATAATTTCACAACCACTTCCTTCTTGACACTTTGATGATCTCATCAAAAACCTGGGCAATGGATGATTCCTGATTCTGCCTGTGGGTGTTAAATCATTACCGGCTGACTGTATCCACAGTGTCTGCTCTTTCTTCATTAGGGCCTTAAAGGGCTTGTTTACTGACACCTCAGAGGCTGGAGTTGTCTGGTCAGCCCACCAGGCTCACAGCAAGTTGGGTTTTCAAGTCCGCTGTGATTGGTTTTGCACTTTGTATAATACAGACTTTGAAGTGATCAAAGCCAAGCAAAGGTAGGTTTCTAAGTATTCCTCCAGGCCTTTGTGACCAGATTTTGTTAAACCAGATTTTTATGCCTTCTTCATTCATCCATCCTTTTTTATGTGCATGAACAATAACTCCATTTGGAATCTCTATTTCTTTTAAAGATGATCACAGGTGGGTAGCTCTGTCCCATGTGCACAACAGGCTAGAACAAGTATGAGATGTGTTTCTCATGTCCACTAGTGTTAACAGCCATGGTCTTTGCTCCTTGGACATTCACAGTTCTGCTGGATGGCGCATCAAATGTGAGTGGGACCTCATCCATATCAGCAATCTGGGACAGCTCAAAGTTGTAAGTCTTTTGAAGATCGATGACATAGCAATGAAACTCTAAAACTTAATTTCCATGGGCTGCTGAAGTTCTGGGGCAAGTGTTGTTGATATCCTCACACTCAAACCTTCTCTCTTCACAGAGCTAAAGCACCACTTAGGCGACCCTGGGAAACCATCAGTGGTTTTTTCTCATGCAACCCTTTTACCCTCTTTTTGTATCATCTTGCTGCAAACAGAGATCCCAAGTTGACGCCACTTGAGAATCCAGGTCTTCACCTCCTCTCCATCTCTGGAGGTCCCCCCCGCAGGTTGCCTTCCTCTGTCTCAGCATCTGAAGCACTGTTTCTTCCTGTCCCCTCCCCAGTCTGATGGCACTCTCTGTGGGAGGGGTCCCAAGCTCTCAGCAGCTCTGCTGCCTGCTCTTTAGCACGCTTCATAACTGTTAACTTGAAGCTTGCAGCCTATGGAAACCATTTTGACATTTTCCAACAATTTTTGTAAAAATATCAGCTACATTGCTGCTCCTGCCCATGGTGTACAAAGAGAAATGTGACACTCTTTGTTGGACAAAAACGCTTTCAAGTTCAAGTATAAAACCGATTACTGTAATCCAGGGTATTATTTTGCATACATATATTAGTATTGCTTTTTGGAGTTACATTTTTAGTAGCTAAACATAAATAAAAGAATTAAAACATTTATATAGATATGGAATTTGTACTACCCATGTATAACGCACATCCTTATTTTCCCCCCAAACTTTGGGCAAAAAAGTGGCAAAATATAGTATTTCTAATAGATTTTTTTGTAGGTTTCTTAGGATATTCTATGTATATGATCATGTCAATTACAAACAAAGAGAGTTTTACTATTTCTTTTTCTTCTTATTTTATATTATTTATTTCTTTCTCTTGCTTTAGGAAGAGTTAAAACAGTCCTGGTTAGGACTGTTAACACAATGTTGAGAAGAAGTGGTCCCAGTCAGGAAAGCCCGTTCAGTCTCTCTGTGCTTGCTAAGACGCTAGCTGTAGGGTTTCCATACATGTCCTGCATCAGGTTGAGGAAATTCCCTTCTATTTCTAGTTTGCTGAGATTTTTTTTTTTTTATCTTGATTGGCTGTTAAATTTTGTCAGGTACTTTTTAAGAATCTATTTATTTGGTTGATACAGTGAATTATATTGATTGAATTCATAGGTTTGAATAAACCTTGTATACCAGTCAGGGCTCTCCAGAGCAGCACAATCAATAGGAAATATATACATAAAGGTAAAATTTTTTTTTAAGGAATTTACTCATACTTTTTAGGGGGCTAGCAAGTCCAAAATCTGCAGTGTCAGGCAGGAGTTGTTGTTGTAGTCTTGAGATAGAATTTCTTTTCTGGGAAACCTCAGTTTTGTTCTTAAGGATTTTCAACTGATTGGATGAGGCCTACCCACATTTTCAAAGGTAAACTCCTTTACTTAAGTCAATCTATTGTACATATTAACCACATGTACAAAATGCCTTCACAGTAGCACCTGCTGAGTGTTTGTTTGGGTACTTTATGTAGCTAACACACAAAAGTGACTATCATACAATGAATTCCTGGTATAAATCCCGTGTGCCCACAATGCATTATTATTTTTATTTTTTTATTTATTATTTTTTGAGACAGAGCCCTCAAGCTGTTGCCCTGGGTAGAGTGCTATGGCATTACAGCTCACAGCAACCTCCAACTCCTAGGCTTAAGTGATTCTCTTGCCTCAGCCTCCCAAGTAGCTGGGACTACAGACCCCCGCCATAATGCCCAGCTATTTTTTGGTTGTAGTTGTCATTGTTGTTTGGCAGGCCCGGGCCAGGTTTGAATCTGCTGGCCCCAGTGTATGTGGCCGGTAAACTAGCTGCTGAGCTGCAGGTGTTGAGCCACGTGTTTCTTTTCTAATAAAAATTTCCCTCTAAACACTACTTCAGTTGTATATCACTAGTTCACAGCAACCTCAAACTCTTGGGCTTAAGTGATTCTCTTGCCTCAGCTTCCCAATTAGCTGAGACTACAGGCGACCACCACACGCCTGGCTATATATATTTTTTTGTAGTTGTCTTTGTTTTTTGGCAGGCCCAGGCTGGTTTTGAACCCACCAGCCCCAGTGTGTGTGGCCGGCACCATAACTGCTGAGCTACAGGCACCGAGTCAAGTCTTTAATATTCTTATTTCCATCTACCTGTTCTATCAATTACGGAGACTGTTGTAATTATAAACCATATGTGTGCATTTGTCTATTTCTTTTATCAGTTTTGTCAATTTGTATGGAATGTATTTTGAAACTATTTTGTTAGGTGTATATCAGTTCAACACTGTTTTGTATTTTTGATTAGTTTATCTATTTTTTGATCATGAAATGTCCTTTTTATAGTTGACAATATTATTTGTACTAAGTCCAATTTGTCTGGCAATAATATACACACTCCAATTTTCTTTGATTAATAGCTACATGGTATACAGTTGCCCTTGGGTCTCTAAGGGGAATTGGTTTCAGGAGCCCCCATAAGATACCCAATTCACAGATACTCAAGTTCCTTATATAATATGGCATAGTATTTGCATATAATATATACACATCCTCCTGTATACTTTAAATCATCTCTAGATTACTTATAATACCTAATACCATATAAATGTTATGTAAATAGTTGTTATACTGAATTGTTTTTTGATTTGTTTCATTTTTATTATTGTATTGTTAGTTTTATTTTTGAGTATTTTTGACCTGCAGTTTATTGAATCCAGGATGTGAAAGCTGTAGATACTTGTTGACTATATTCTTTGCCAACCTTTTACTTTTAAATCTATCTACATCTTTAAATTTAATGTGCATTTTTTTTTTGAGACAGTTTCACTATGTCGCCCTCGGTAGAGTGCTGTGGCGTCACAGCTCACAGCAACCTTCAACTCTTGGGCTTAAGCAATTCTCTTGCCTCAGCCTCCCAAGTAGCTGGAATTACAGGTACCCGCCACAACGCCCAGCTATTTTTTGGTTGCAGTTGTCATTGTTGTTTAGCTGGCCGGGTTCGAATCGGCCAGCCTGGGTGTATGTGGCCGGCACCCTACCCACTGAGCTATGGGTGCCACCTAATGTGCATTTCTTATGAATATTATTTAGTAAGGCTTGCTTTATCATCCATCTGATAATTTCTACTTTTTAATTGGAGTGTTTAGTCCATTTGCATTCAATGTAATTATTCATATGTAGTAATTATATATAAATGTACCATCTTGCTATTTGTTTTATACTTGTCCCATTGATTCTTTGTTTCTACTTTTCTTCTCTTCTTACCATCTCATTGATTAAATTTTGTCATTCCATTTTCTTTCTTTTTTTTTTTGCAGTTTTTGGCTGGGGCCGGGTTTGAACCCACCACCACCAGTATATGGGGCCAGCACCCTACTCCTTTGAGCCACAGGTGACGCCCCTCTTTTCTTTTTTCTTTTTTAACTTTATCCAAATTAATATGAGGGTACAGTATTTAGGTTACATTGTTCTCACTTCAGGGTAAAGTTCCATCCGTAGATGAGCCCCTCACCCAGGAGGTGTGTTATACACCCTCACAATATGCTCAGTAGGTGAGATCCCACCTCATGCCCTCCCTCCTTCTGCCATACGTCCTCCCCCCTCCCACTTCCCTCTACCCCCAAACTGGACTATAATAGTGTTTTATTGTTCTTATGAACATGTAATTGTTTATATATTGATTTCACATTAGTATGGAGTAAATCGGATATTTATTTTTCCATTCTTGAGATACTTTACTAAGAAGAATATATTTCAACTCTATCCAGGTAAATGCAAAAGCTTTAAAGTCTCCATCTTTTTTAATGGTTCAATAATATTCCATGGTATACATATACCACAGTTTGTTGATCCATTCATGGATTGATTGTCACTTAGGTTGCCTCCACAAATTGGCAATTATGAATTGAACTGCGATAAACATTCTAGTGCAAATGTCTTTGTGGTAAAATGTTTTTTGTTCTTCTGGGTAGATACCTAGTAAAGGGGTTGCAGGGTCACATGGAAGGTCTACTTTTAGATCTTTGAGGATTCTCCATACGTCTCTCCAAAAGGGCTGTATTAGTTTCCTATCTCACCAGCAGTGTCGAAGTGTTCCCTTTTCTCCCCATCTATGCCAGAATCTGGTGTTTTGGGACTTTGTGATGTGGGATAATCTTGCTGGAGTTAGATGATATCTTAGAGTGGTTTTTATTTGCATTTCTCTGATGATTAAAGAAGAGCATTTTTCCATGTGTTTGTTGGCCATTTGTCTGTCATTCTTGGAGAAGTTTCTGTTCAAATCTCTTGCCCACTTACAGAGAGTGTTGTTTGTACTTTTCTTATTGTTTAATTTGAGTTCTCTGTAGATTCTAGTTATCAGGTCTTTGTCAGATTCATAACATGCAAAAATCTTCTCCCATTCTGAGGGCTGTTTGCTCTGTTTGTGGTACTCTTAGCTGTACAAAAGTTTTTTAGTTTGATCAAGTCCCAGTTATTTTTGTTGTTGCTGCAATTGCTAGGGAAGTCTTCCTCATAAAGTTTTTCCCAGGCCAATATCTTCAAGTGTTTTCTCCACACTCTCTTCTAGAATTTTTATTGTTTTGTGCCTTAAATTTAAATTTTTTATCCAACATAAATCAATTTTTGTCAATGGTGAGAGGTGTGGTCCAGTTTCAGTCTTCTGTATTTGGATAACCAGTTCTCCTAGCAAAATCTGTTAAATAAGAATTCTTTTCCTCATTTCATGTTTATGTTGGGCTTATCAAAGATAACTGGGTTCATTCTCTATCCTATTCCATAGATCGGTCTGTGTCTCTATTTTTGTGCCAGTACCATGCTGTTTTGATCACAATACCTTTGTAATATGACCTGAAGTCTGGCAACATGATGCCTCTAGATTTGTTTTTATTTCTAAGAACTATATTTGCTATGCAGATTTTTTCCTGGTTCCATATGAATCAAAGTACTGTTTTTTGGTTTTTTTTTCCAAGATAATTAAAGTATGACATTGGTGCTTTGATGGGGATTGCATTAAATCTATAGGTTGCTTTGAGTTATATGGACATTTTAACAATGTTGATTCTTCCCAGCCATGAGCATGGTATATTCTTCCATTTGTTGACATCTTCTGCTATTTCCTTTCTCAAAGTTTCATTTATGGGCATTGATTTTGTAACCTGAGATGCTGCTATATTCCTTGATCATTTCTAAGAGCTTTGTAGTTGACTACCTGGGGTTTTCCAGGTATAAGATCATGTCATCTGCAAAAAGGGAGTGTTTGACCTCCTCTGTCCCCATTTGGATTCCTTTGATCTCCTTCTCTTGCCTGATTGCGATGCCTAGGACTTCCAACACTATGTTAAATAGCAGTGGAGACAGTGGGCATCCTTGTCTGGTTCCAGATTTGAGTGGGAATGCTTTCAGTTTTACTCCATTCAATATGATATTAGCTGTGGATTTGCTGTAGATAATCTCTATCAGCTTAAGGAATGTTCCTTCTAAGCCTGTTTTCTTAAGTGTTTTTATCATGAAAGGATGCTGGATATTGTTGAAAGCCTTTTCTGCATCAATTGAAAGAATCACATGGTCCTTGTTTTTGATTCTATTTATGTGGTGTATTATATTTATAGATTTGCATATGTTGAACCAAACTGTGTCTCTGAGATAAAACCCACTTGATCATGGTGTGTGACCATTTTAATGTGTTATTGTATTCTGTTTGCTAATATCTTGTTGAATATTTTTGCATCAATATTCATTAATGATATTGGTCTATAGTTTTCTTTCTTTGTTGGGTCCTTTCTTCGTTTGTGGATCAGGGTAATATTTGCTTCATAGAATGTACTGGAGAGGATTCCTTCTTTCTCTATATTTTGGAAAAGTTTATGCATTATAGGAACTAGTTCCTCTTCAAAGGTTTGATAGAATTCTGGTGTGAAACCATCTGGTCCAAGGCTTTTCTTTTTTGGGAGATTTTGTATAATTGATGCTATTTCAGTTCTTGATATTGGTCTATTCAAGATTTCTAAATCTTTCTGGCTGAGTTTTGAAAGGCATTGTCCTCTACATTTTCATATTTCTGGGAATAGATTTTTTTGTAATAATTGTTGAGAATCTTTTGTATTTCAGAGGCATCTATTGTTATTTCTCCTTTATCATTTCTGATTATAGCTATTAGAGATCTTGTTTTTCTGTTTCTTGTTAGTCTAGCCAAGGGTTTTAATTTTATTAATCTTGTCAAAGAACCAACTTTCTGTTTTGCTGATCTTCTGAATAATTCTTTTGTTTTCAATTTCATTTAGTTCTGCTCTAATTTTGATTATTCCTTTTCTTCTGCTGGGGTTGAGATTAGATTGTTCTTCCTTTTCCACTTGGTTGAGATGACCCATTAGGTTACTGACTTGCTCTCTTTCTGATTTTTTGATGAATGCATCTAATGCTATAAATTTCCCTATAATGACTGCCTTTGCAGTATCCCATAGGTTTTGATAGTTTGTGTCATTATCTTTTTGTTCTAGAATGTAATGATCTCCTTCTTGATCTCATCTATGACCCAGCTATCATTCAGCATAAGGTTATGTAGTTTCCATGATTTTATCTGAGTATAAATATTTCTGTTGCTGTTGACTTCAGCTTTTATTTCATGATGGTCTGAGAAGATGCAGAATATAATTTCTACTCTTTTGAATTTGTTGAGGTTAGCCTTGTGACCTAAGAT
This sequence comes from Nycticebus coucang, assembly GCF_027406575.1. NCBI lineage: Eukaryota > Metazoa > Chordata > Mammalia > Primates > Lorisidae > Nycticebus > Nycticebus coucang. Next base: position 16,456,690 of record NC_069789.1, on the reverse strand, counting down.
ATGATCACTTTTGGAAGATGATCTGTGGGCTGATGAGAAGAATGTGTATTCAGTTTTGTTAGGATAAAGTGTTCTATAAATGTCTGTTAAGTTCTTTTGCTCTAGGGCCTTGTTTAAGTCCATTATTTCTTTGTCTAGTTTCTGCTTGGAAGATCTGTCCAGTACTGCCAGTGGGGTGTTAAAATCTCCAACTATTATAGTGTGGGAAGATATCATATTGTTCAGATCAGTTAGGATTTGTTTTATATATTGAGGAGCATTCAGATAGGGTGCATAAATGTTAATTACTGAAATCTCTTCATATTGCGTTTCCTTTGACAAGTATGTAGTGTCCATCATTGTCTTTCATTATTTTTGTTGGTTTGAATCCCATTGTATCTGCAAACAAGTTTGCAACCCAAGTTTTTTCTGCTTTCCATTTGCCTGGAGTACCATTGCCCATTCCTCATCCTGAGTCTTTGTTTTTTTTTTTTTTTTTTGAGACAGAGCCTCAAGCTCTCACCCTGGGTAGAGTGCTGTGGCATCACAGCTCACAGCAACCTCCAACTCCTGGGCTTAAGCAATTCTCTTGCCTTAGCCTCCTGAGTAGCTGGGACCACAGGCACCTGCCAAAATGCCTGGCTATTTTTTTTTTTTTTTTTTAGTTGTAGTTGTCGTTGTTGTTTGGCAGGCCCAGGCTGGATTTGAACCCCACAGCTCTGGTGTATGTGGCTGGCACCTTAGCCACTTGAGCTACAAGCGCCGAGCCCATCCTGAGTCTTGATTTTTCTTTTGAGCTAAGGTGAGTTTCTTGTATGCAACAGATATCTGGCCTGAGTTTTTGTATCCAATCAGCCACCCTTTAAAGGTGAGTTCAAACCATTCACATTAATTGAGAGAATTGATAGATGTGGCAGACTTTTTTTTGGTCATCTTGGTTTTTAGGAGTCTAGAGCTTAATTTTATCCTTCTCACCATTGTGGAAGATAGGCTTTGTTCTTTAATTTCTGGGTACGTTTATTTTGGTGGTGTGCCATCCTGTTGATCAGGATGGGTCTGAGTATTTTCTGTAGAGCTGATTGAGTCATGGAAAATTTTCTCATCATGTGGATGTCAGTGAAGTATTTGATTTCTCCATCACACACGAATCTCAGTTTAGCAGGGTACATGCTCCTGCACTGGAAATTGTTTTGTTTAAGAAGGTTGAAGTTTGATCACCATCCTTTTCTGGTTTGGAATTTTTTAGCTAAAAGATCTGCAGTCATTCTGACACTTTTCCCTTTGTAAGTAATACTTTTCTTACCTCTGGCTGCTTGCAGAAGTTTCTCCTTCATATTAACATTGGCAAAATTAATTACAGTGTCTCAAGGAGATGCTTTGTATGGATTGAGTCATGCTGGGGTTCTGAAACTATCTGCTATCTGAATTTCTGTGTCTCTTGTAATACTTGGGAAGTTCTCTGCCATAATATCTTGGAGCAGAGAATTTGTGCCTTTGGGACCATCCTCTTCTTCAGGAATCCCCATAATTTAGATTATTGATTTCTTGGAATGAGCCCATCACTCTCTCAGGGAATATTCTGTTCTTCTCCATTTTTCTACCTCTTTGAAGCTTGGGATAGTTCAAAAGTCTTGTCTTCTTTTTCTGAGATTCTTTCTTCACACTGCTCATCTCTATTTCTGAGGGATTCTACTGTATTTTGAAGCTCCTTAAATACATTTTTAAATTCCTTAAGCTCTTCTATCTTTTCTAATTGTGTTCATATCCTTGGTGACTTTGTCTTTGAATTCATTAACTTGTTGAGACCCCTTCTGAACCATTTTTTTGTTCTCTGTTTCCATCTTTTCCTCCATTCTAATTATCTTATTTGCCATTCATATTATATTCTAAATTCTATTTCTGACATTTCAGCAATTTTCTGTGGATGGGATTCTCTGTTGTATTTTCTTTGACATCCTCAGGAGGCATTGATCTGCTCTAATTTTTTTATGTTGCCAGAGTTCTTCAGCTGATTCCTTCTCATGAGTATTTTCAGCTTCTTCCTTTTTTCCTCTTTTTTAACATGTTAATTAGGGCGTGGCACCTGTAGCTCAAGTGACTAAGACACCAGCCACATACATCAGAGCTGGCGGGTTTGAATGCAACCAGGGCCTGCCAAACAACAATGAAAACTACCAATCAAAAAATAACCAGGTGTTGGGTGGCGCCTGTGGCTCAGTGAGTAGGGCGCCGGCCCCATATACCAAGGGTGGCAGGTTCAAACCCAGCCCCAGCTGAACTGCAACCAAAAAATAGCTGGGCGTGTGGTGAGCACCTGTAGTCCCAGCTGCTCAGGAGGCTGAGACAGGAGAATCGCGGAAGCCCAAGAGCTGGAGGTTGCTGTGAGTCCTGTGACATCATGGCACTCTACCAAAAGCAGTAAAGTGAGACTCTGTCTCTACAAAAAAAAAATAAATAAATAACCAGGTGTTGTGGTGGGTACCAGTGGTTCCAGCTACTTGGGAGGCTGAGGCAAGAGAGTTGGCCCCAGGAGTTGGAGGTTGCTTTGAGCTGTGATACCACAACACTCTACCCTACCCAGGGCAACAGCTTGAAGCTCTGTCTCAAAAAAAAAATGTTAATTATACTTTTTAGTTGAATGATAGATTGTCCCTTTTGTGAGAGCTCAATAACAAACTGAGATGATGCTTGATATCAAATTTCTTTGCAGGTAGACACCTGCTGGCACATAATTACTATTGGTCCATTTAAGATTTCACTGTTCTTTTTTTTTGTGTTTACTCTAGCCCTATTTCACAGGCAACCATCCTATTCTGTTAAATAGGTTTTGTCTTGAGTGCATGTTTTTAATTCATGCAAATGGTAATATATATATCTGCTGTGGATTGAGTGTCTCCTTCAAAACTCATGTTGAACTTAATCCCCAATTGGCAACATTGAAAGGTAGGGCCTTTAAGAGGGGATTAGATCATGAGAGCACTGCCCTCATGAACAGAGTAATCCATTCATAGGTTAGTAGGTTAATAGACTAAGAGGTTATCCTGGAAGGCGAACTGGTGGCTTTATAAGAAGACAAAGAGAGACCTGAGCCAGCACCTTCACACGTGGCACCCTTCCCTGCCTTGGAACTTGTCAGAGACCTCACCAGATGCAACCCTCAACCCTGGACTTCTTACTCTCCACAACTGTAAGAATAAATTTCTTTTCCTTATAAATTGCCCCATTTCAGATATTATTATAAGCACGAGAAAGGGAGTAAGGCAGCGTTCCATGTTGTGTCCAACTTTTTTCACTATGTAATATCCACTGATGTACATCTCTTTTGTTGCTTTTGATTGCTACAAAACAGCTGTGGTGTGAGCCCATCACATTTTACCTAGCCCTCCTCCCAGTGACACACTTCTAGCCTACCTCCAACTCTCACAAGTAACACTGCAATGAACAACCTTGTACAATAAGCAGATTCCCTGAGTACTTGTGTGAAAATATCTTAGGCATATATATCCAGGACGGAAATTGCAGAATCACAGGATACACAGATAACTAATCTGGCAAAACAGCATCAGGCTGCTCCCAATACACTGGCTGCGCGGGGCCTCTAGGTTTGCCCACCTGGACCACATCAACATTGTGGACTGAGTAGCACATGCTGTGGAGAGCTGCTCTGTGCACCACAGGACATGTAGTGGCAGCCATGGCCGCTATCTTCTGGACACCAGTAGCACCCCCTCTCCAAATTTAACAACCATAAATGTTGCAACACTACCAAATATCCCCTCTGGGGGCACAAAATCTCTCCAGATAAATATCACCGTTTAATCTCATTACCTAACTTGCAGTGATCCAGCTTATTTCCCCCCCATCCCCACCCCATCAGTTACCAATTATTTTTAGCACCTTTTCATACACTTGACAATTTAGAGGATTTTTTCTATTAATTTTTTATCCAGGTTGCTGGCCTCTTATTGTTAATTTAGAGACGTGCCCTGTATGCTCATGACACTTGTCCTCTATCATAAGTGACATGGCAAACGTCCTGCCCCACCCTTTCAGCTAATATTCTATCCATCCTTGCTGACAGAAATCCCATGTTTTTATGAAATCAGATTATTGTGCTTTTAAAGTTTTATTAAAGTTCTTCCTTACCCTAGGTCACTGGATATTTTCCTCAGCCATCTGTTTACTTGTTACCTTTTACAATGTGGTCCTTAACACACATCGAGTCCGCCTTCCACATAACGTTGGGTGGGAAGCATTTCCACTTCTCTATAGTGAGAATTTGTTCAGTAAAGAACTCTTCCTTTTCCCTGCAGTTTCTGATGCCCCCTTGATTGTAACCCAGGCCCCCATCTGCTTGTGCGTGGGTGTGTCCCTGAACTTTTCATCCTGTTTGGTTGATCTAATTGTGTGTCCTTTCACCAATACCTTTGAACTGTAATTCCATGGCCTTGAAATATACTTTCCTAACTGATAGACAAAGTCTCTACTCCTTTACTTTAGTGCAACTATTTCTCCATTAATCATTTATAGTAAATTTATTAAATTTCTTAAAATGTCCAACAGGAATCTTTACTGAGGTTGCACTAACTTTATAAAATGATGAGGGAAGAGTGAGCATTTCTGTATTCTTCAGGAGACCATCCAGGATTGTCCAGATCTTCTTCTAATGCTTCTAATTTTTATAGTTTTTTCTTTTTAGTCTTTGTATATTTGTTTATTTTCCAGATACTTTATACCTGATTGCCATTATGAGTGGCATTTGTTACTACTATAACTACTCATTTTAGGTTGAATTATTCTTCCCCTCACCCCCCAAATTTATATGCTGAAGCCCTAACCCCCAGTTCCTCAGAATGACACTGTATTTGGAGATCGGACCTTTAGAAAGGTAATAACCTTAATTAAGTTACAGCAGGTGGCTGGGGTGGGCCCTGGTCCAATATGACTAGTGACCCTATAAGAGGAGATTCGGGGCGGCGCCTGTGGCTCAAGGGGTAGAGCGCCGGTCCCATATGCCGGAGGTGACGGGTTCAAACCCAGCCCCGGCCAAAAACCAAAAAAAAAAAAAAGAGGAGATTCGGACACAGACGGACATGAGGAGCAGCCTTTGTGAGGACACAGCAAGGTCAGGAAGAAACCAAGCCAGCTGGACATGTTGATCGTGGACATCCAGCCTCCAGAACTGAGAAAATAAACTGCTTAATCCATGCAGACTGTGACACTTTTTTATAGCATCCCTAAGAAACAAATATGTTGCTCTATAATTTTTATCTTACATCCAGGTTGCTCTCCTGTTTTCTACCTGACTTTAGGTGGCCTTAGAACCCCTAATGTCTTCCTTGAGACCCTCTGGGTACCCTAGCACTTGTACAACTGGAACATTCATCAGACTGCCTACGAGCACAGGGTCAGAGCAAAGACACTTCTGGGAAAGCCTCTGAAGGTTCCCTGCTCCTGCCCCCAACAATGGTCAGCATTCCTGTCCCCAGACTGGGCATTTTCCCTCCGTGGCTGCAAGTGCTGAACATCCCCAGGTGGATTTTGTCCCTCTGTGGATGGCTCCTCGTTACAGAGAAACACCTTTTCTGGATATGTTAATAACACACATTGAGTTACCATCAGAGCTGCCAAATCTGAGACTTAGGAATTATAACAAGTAGACATCATAGTACACGTGACCCACAAGTGTCATCACAAACACCAGAGATCAATCCATCAGAACACGAGGCTTCAATAAGCACAGTGCTCACTCTCTTGGGTTAAGTTTGGTCCCTAATGTGGCAAGGTCCAGTGCCTGATGGTAAGTCAGAGTCCGTCTGCCCGAGTCACTGTTTTTCTCAGGGGTATTAGTTTTATAAGCTTATTTGATATGGAAAATTGACATTTCCTTAATCTATAATTAGTAATTTGCCACCTGTGCTTTAATGAATGGAATAGGATTGACTGGCCATGTTTAATTTTGTATTTTTCCCCCGGTCCTCTGGCCACCCTGTCCTGAATAACCAGAAAAGCTTTCAGGGAGACAGCTTTTCAGAGCCACAGGCGCTTAATATGATAAACTTGTCTCTGGAAAGTCTTATCATAGCTTCTATCTCACCTGAGGGTTATGCAGGAGTCCTCCAAGATAGAGCCTAGCCTTCCTGCTCAGAGTCATCACCTCCCACAAACCCTCAGAGAGGACGGTGCTGAGACTGCCTGGCATGAGCTCTCAGCAGCATGAAACCTCTGTCCCCTGTGCAGCTATAATCATCTTCCCAGGCTTCCAGCAGAAGCTCAAAATAGACACAAGTAGCATTTTAAAAATGGCTTTATTAAAGGGTATGAGTATAAAATATGACCAAGTTACAAGTTGTCAGTAAGAATCTATTATTTTTGAAAACATGTATCAAAGTAAGGAAGGATGCTCCTGACAGCCACACGGGAGGTAAGTCTCGGCTGGAGATGGACCCGTCCCCAGTGTAGACAGCACTCCCAAACTCAGAGGGCCAGGGAGGGGCCTCCAAGTAAGACAGAGACTGGCTTCTGATTTCTTGGGGGAACTTATGTAAAAAGACACCCAATCCTTATGGGGTGCTATAGGGATCCAGCATTACAAATAGGCTTCCCCTGAAAAGTGTTTGTTTTCTAAAAAATAAACATAAACTCCTGATTTTAGAAATTGCATCTTGATGCATGGGGAAGGGGTGGCAAATGCAGAATTTAATTTTCCCTCACACTGACACAGACTCCCTAGAGGTGACAGACCAGTGATTTTCAACCAGTGTGCCTCAGCATAGTGGTGTGCCATGAGAGGATCTTAGGTGAGCTGTGAAACCTTTTAAAGATCATTAATTAAATTATTTTCAAAAGAAGTTTAAAGCAAAGTATATTATTTTATTTTTTACTTTTTTTGTTTCTTTCTTTTTTTTTGATCAACACAATTTAAGTGTGCTGCAAAGTTTAACAATAGGTTCAAGTGTGCCACGAGATAAAAAGGTTGAAAGACACTGGCATAGATTTTGCCCAGGTGAGAAGGAAGATCCCATGGACCAGGCAGGATGGAGACCGATGCCCCCCCACCCCCCTTCCAGGCCCTCACTTCTTCCCAAGCAGAGCAAAGCAATGTGACTTTCAGATTGGAGGATTTCATTTTACATTTAATCTCAGGGGCTATATCATTAAGAAATGCTATTATGAGAGTTAACCAAACACTACTGGGTCCCAGATGGTACTAACTGAGACAGAAGTTTTCAATAATTCCTACACCTCTCAGCTCTGAGGAGAACTTAAAGGGAATATTGAGCTTTGTGAGAAAGTGGGAAAGAAATTAGAATTTCTCCCAAGAAAACACAGATCACCCTGACCCACTGTCCTACAACACAGACTGCTTTTCCCTGCTACACAAAATTTAGGGACTATAAAGTCATACACACACACTTGCTACTACAGGTTTAAAGCAGCCCCTCACCCTGAGGCAGCAGAGGCCGCACAGGCCGGTTCTGAGGCTCCCTGTAGGACCCTGCTGTCCCCCCCAGGGGAGCTGGCGCCCAGCTTGGGCTGTGCCAGCCGGGACCTGTGAGCTTTTTTCCCTCCCCACCATGCAGGAAACTGTTTTTCCCTTGCATGTATCACCTATGCTTACGAGGCATACAAGGAACCTATCTACATTTCCGAGCTGGAGGGAAGGTGCAGCCAAATGAGGTTCAGAAACATGAAGCAATTTATAAGAATCACAGCAAATGTTGGCTAAACCCCAGATTTTGGCAGAAATTTTCCTGGAGGACAAATGATGCTATGTGCCTTATTTGAAGCCAGATAAAATATTCTAGAAATCATTTCAGAAGATTCTATGAAACAGGACCTTTTTTTTTTCAAAAATGCACTTTGGCATTGAAACCAAGTGCTCACTGGCAGGGTGACAGGGATTAAGGCTTCAGGTGAGAATGCAGTGATGACTGTGTTGACATCACAAAGTACAGGGCTCTAGGCCCTGCTCGGACACCTCCTACTGCTCAGGCACCATGGGGCAGAGCAGCCTGTGAACGCACTGGCTTCCCTGGTGGGCCACCTGCTCCACCGGCTGCCTCCGAGTGTGCACCAGTTCTGAGGGATACTGTTGCTGTGATGCCACAGTGGTTTCTGAGGCTATCAGAAACTCTACTCTTCCACTTCCAATGGTGTCAAGGCTGGTGGAAGGTCCATTATGATGTGACCTGACCAGTCCTTGGGAGGGAGGATGTCCACTGCCCAACTCATCTCACACAGGAAGGCTCTGACAACCAAGGAGAAGATCCTTGTCCTCCATCCATGTCAGCATCTGCTCTGATGCCTGCAAGCCCCCAAGACAGGGAACAACTCACAGGACACATAAGTAACAAGAACAACCAAAAGGAAACTGCTACAAAACCAAGAAAGGTGGCAGTCCCACAGCTAAATCTAAATACAAAATAATGAAAAGTTAATACAAAATTTTTAAACATGCAACTCTTTTTGAACAATGGTAAGTATCAGGGCAGGTAAAAAATGATGTGTTTTGTCTGCCGTGTGCCAACAGTCTGCTCCCTTTGCATGACGTGCTGGTAAGAGCTGTGGCTTCAACAAGAGAAGCTTTAGGCAGCAGTGAGTGCTAGGTGTGAACTTCATTACAGACCCTTCCGTGGTGACAGCCAGCACGATAATGTCACAGCTGAGGACACCACTGCCAATCGCCCAGCAAAGGGAACCCCATATGTTATAAGGGGGTGTGTGAGGAGAAAGAACGGAGGAGATGGAAATCCACTTTGATGATTTGTGACAGTGTTGAAAAAAATGCCTCCTTAAGGAAGGAGAACCGGCCAGCATGGCGGGAGAGGGCAGGTTTTACTCACACAACCTACTGAATTCAGAGCACTCTTTAAAAGTCCAAATGCAAAATTTGTTATCAAATAATTGAAAATAGCATATATATTTGGTTATACCACAAAAGGGAAAATCTGGCAAAACTGACCAGTTTCCAAATGATTAAGAAAAGAGTATAGTGAAATCGGGAAAATACGTAGAGAAAGGTGGCCCTTTGGATCCTCATCCACCATGCCACTTTGGAGAATATTTGGGGGTTCTTACGTTTATTTTCCCGTCTAACACATTTTACCAATTGTCCAGAAAATCAAATCCCGTCTTCTTGATGACATTACATGGGCTGACCTGCAGAAGGGACAAAAGCACAGAAGGCGTGAGCTTTTCTATTGGTTAGGCACAACCTAAAAACAGCATCTCATTTAGAGCAACCCAAATGAAACAGCCTGCTTCTGTCTCAGAGGTCCCCTGACCTCAATTTACCTCGGCTCCTGGAATCAGAAAATTAAAGAAGACTCACAGTAAGCGGGGCTCTGCCAATGTCCAGCACTAACCCCCCTCCCATCCCAGGTTCGTGTGGCAGCTTATAGTCCTACTCACAGAGAAAAAGGGGACAATATTGCTAATTGTCTATAAATCTTTTCTGTTTCTGAATGCCAGCCATGTTTAAATTTATTCATCCTAAAATAAAAGAACAAATTACAAAGATATTCTTTCTAACATTAAAAAAATACATCGGATGACAGAGCCAAACTAAAAAGAATTTGCAGTCAAGGGAGTGAAAAAAGTGAAGAAAGAATCTAAAGTTTATGCTTTCAGACCCTGTGAACGGTTATGGAACGATTTTCCCAAACCCAGAACATTCTTGGTTTCAAGGGAAATGTGCCGAGCTGGAAGTGCCCCTCTGTGTGCACAAGTGTGGGTCTGACGCCTCCTGCCAGGCTTCCTCTCAGCAGCCACCTGTCCTCCAGTCCAACACAAGCTGCTGTGCACCACCCACCAACACCTTCCTGAGCAGAGAAACCTTGACACCCCACCCTCCATGTAGCTGGGGAGCAGAAAATGCTTCTGCGCAGACAATGGCAGGTGACGGATGGGCTCAGGGACTTGCCCTTGAAGCTCATCACAGGCCCCCATTTCACTGCACCTGTGACTGACGTGGCGTGAGTCAAAACAAGAAGCCTGGCCAAATCTCCCTCTTTTCAGGTTCCTTCCAGTTTCTTAAATGTGGTAGCAGTTCACCTAGGCTTTCCTGTCAGAGACTTTTTCTTTCCTTTTTATTATTATTATTTTTGGAGACAGAGTCTCACTCAGTTGGCCTGGGTAGAGTGCTGTGGGCTCATAGCTCACAGCAACCTCAAACTCCTGGGTTCAAGTGATCCTCTTGCCTAAGCGTCCTGAGTAGCTGGAACTACAGGTGCCCACCACAACCCCCAGCTAGTTTTTCTGCTCTTAGTTCAGAGTGGGTCTTGATATGTTGCTCAGGCTGGTCTCGAACTCCTGAGCTCAAGCAATCCACCTGCCTTGGCCTCCCAGTGTGCTAGGATTACAGGTGTGAGCCACGGCCCTGGCCTAGAAACCTGTTCTTTCAAAAATGTTATGCGCTCCTTCTGACTCCCCACTGTCCACACAGAAACCTTTCTGCTTCTCTTTACAAAGGAAACTTTCACATATTTTATGTAAATACCCCCTTCAGAAGCCACAAGTGCAGTCTCAGGGAAACAGCAGTAACTAGGGACAGGGCAGAACTGAGCCCATCTGTAAGAAGGAGCCGACAGGCAAGAGGATTAGACACAGAAAACAAAAAGAAGAACTGCAGCATGCATCGGAGGACGAGGAGAGCAGAGGGCTGGAAGCACCAGGTGCCTAGACATGGAGGAGGAAGACAGGGTGGACCGTGGACGTGGAGCTGGTAGAAGGCAGAAGGCGCTGGAATGGCCCAGCCGGCTCCCCTTCCTTGGGAGGACAACATACACAGTGACCTGCTGAGGGGGGTGTGGAAACACTCCAAACCCCTCCAGAAAACACCCAGGGTCATTAGAGATGATCACAACTCAACATCAAAATAATAAGCAGCCCAATTTAAAAATGGGTGAAACATAAGAAAAGATGGAGACTATACATCTCTTGTATTTACCTAGATGGCAAAGTTTACCTAGATGAGATACTTGGCAAAGTATCTCAAGAATGAAAAAAAAAAAACATCCACTGTACTCAGTACGAATATGAAACCAATGTATATGTATAAACAACTACACAGCCTCACGAAAGAAAAGCACAAGTATTGTCTGGGGGTGGGGAGGGGCAGGAGGAAGGAGGGTGTTTGGCAGGATCTCACCTGATGTGCACAATGTGAGGGTGCTCAGCACGCCCCTTGGGGGAAGGGCTCAACTACAACTTGACTTTACTTAAGAAACGAAAACAATGTAACCTAAACATTTGTACCCTCATATCAATCTGAAATAAATAAAGTAAATAAACAAAAAATATAGAAAATACTCTATGATTACACACAAAAATGAAATAAAAATGGGAGAGAGAATTGAATGGATGTTTCTCCAGAGAAGGCATACACACATCCAAAAAGCATGTGGAAAGATGACCAGGGAAAGGCAAATTCAAAGCACAGCAAATCCAAAGCACACCTCATCCCCAATCAGATGGCAACCAAAGAAAAAGAAAATGACAAGTGTTGGCAAGGAAGTGGAGAAACTAGAACTCTGTGCACCATTGGTGGGAATGACTGGGCAGGGGAAGGGAGGGACAGGGAGAGACGTGTTAAGGATGTAAGTGTAAACTACAGCTAGAAAGGAGGACTAAATTCTGGTGTTCCTTACCATTGTGGGATGAGTATAGTTAACAACAGTACATTATATAGTGTCAAATAACCAGGAAGGGGATATTGAATGTCCCCAACACAAAGAAATGATAAATGTTGGAGCTAACGATGTGCTAATTACCCTGATCTAATCACAGTACATTACATGTATTGAAATATCACTGTGTACCCCCAAAATATGTATTATTAGTGTTGATTTAAAAAATAAAATAATTTTAAAAAGAAACAAAGAAAGTAAAAAAGACGGTACAGCTGCTATGAAAATCAGTATGGAGGTTCCTCAAAAAAGTAAAAATAGAATCACCATATGATCCAGCAATCTTGGTCTGGGTATATATATACCCAAAAGAATAGAAAGCGGGATCTCAAGAGATATTTGTAAATCCCTGTTCACAGCAGCATTATTTACAATAGCCAAAAGGTGGAAGCAACCCAAGTGTCCATCAGGGGATGAAAAAATGTGCCACATCCACACCATAGGATCCCAGTCAGCTGTAAAAGGAAACTGACACCTGCTGTAACAGGGATGAGCCTTGGGGACTTCATGCGGAGTGAAGTAAGCCAGCCACAAAAAGATAAAGACTATAATTCTACTTACATGCAGTACCTAGGATAGTCAAATTCATAAAAACGGAAAGTAGAATGGTGGTTGCCAGGGTCCGGGAGAGGGAGAAAAAGGGAGTGAGTGTCTAATGGTTCCAGAGTTTCAGTTTTACAAAACGAAAAGAGTTCTGGAGATTGATAGTGGTGATGGCTGCACTACACTGAAAATGTACTTAAGTGCCACCGAATTTACACTGAAAAATGGTTAAAATGTAAATCTTATGTGTACTTTAACACAATAAAAACAGTTTAAATATAGTATGTTATCATAAAAAAAAGTGAACACAAAACAGCCAGTGAGTTTTGAGGGCCAGAGGAAGCCAGGCAATTCCAATGTGGAACTGTGTCCTCCTGAGCAATTTCTTAGCCGGGCAGCCAGAAGAAGCCCAGAGAGGCGCATACAGCAGGGAGATCTGAGCCGAGGGCACTGTCCAAAGGTTCCCAGGGGTCCCAGGGCAGCAGCTCCTCCACTCCCTCCAGCCGCAAATCTAGATCTAATCCTAAAGAACAGGCTATTGGCTACCTGGGCAGCTACCAAAGAAAAGACCTCTAATCCCAATGGGGGGCCCTGGCTGCAGTGCCCGGTTCCTCCTCTGACAGCATTGAGCTCACAGGCTGCTTGTGCACTGACACATTTGCGTAAGAATAACTCTCACCTCCCACCTGGTCCTCCCTCAGAACCAGGCCGCTGGAGAAGCTGTGGACCCTGTCTCCTCCCTGTGGCCATGCTCACCTGTGAGTGGTTTTGCCCCTTCTTTTCCCTTCTCCTCCCTCAGTCTTCTAGGAAAGCTCTGAATGGCCGGGGGACATCACTTTGTTGTCCTCGGTAGAGTGTCGTGGTGTCATAGCTCACAGCAACCTCCAGCTGTGAGTGTTTTTGCCCCTTCTTTTCCCTTCTCCTCCCTCAGTCTTCTAGGAAGGCTCTGAATGGCCGGGGGACATCACTGTCCCAGGCCACATGGTGCAGTGCAGTGGGCACAAGCAGTGTCATCCCCAGTGTATTGACATGGAGCCTTGTCAACGAGCCCAGCCTAACGCATGGGCAGACCATGATTTCTCCCTGAGAAATGGCTTTCAGACAAAGCTATATTCAAATGTATTGCTTTGTTCCTCATTAAAAAAAGCCTCCAAACCATGGCCTCCCTCTAAAATTCAGACTATCTTTTTTTCCCCTTGCTTTTGAGGGATCCTCCAGCACTAATGCCATTTTATTATTATTTTTTTTTTAGAGACAGAGTCTCACTTTGTCATCCTCGGTACAGTGCTGTGGCGTCACAGCTCACAGCAACCTCCAGCTCTTGGGCTTAAGCAATCCTCTTGCCTCAGCCTCCCAAGTAGCTGGGACTACAAGTGCCCGCCACAACGCCTGGCTATTTTTGGTTGCAGTTTGGCCAGGCCGGATTCGAACCTGCCACACCTGGTATATGCCACCGGCGCCCTACCCACTGAGCCACAGGCGCCACCCACTATGCCATTTAAAGTCATGAACAAATATGTGTCTTCTTTTTACCCTCTCACTTCCTAAGCACCCACAGCCAGCAAAGGGGAGAGGCCATTGCTCCTACCAAGAAAAAGGACGAGCATTCAGAAGCCGCCCCTGTCCCTTACACCATACAAGCCTGCTCTCTCCACCACCTGCCACCTCAGCAGGGAAGGTCAGCTTTACCTGCCAGTCCCTGGAGAGAACTCATTTCTCTGAAGCCCTCTGAGGACATGTAACTCCAACCTGCAGGCCAGTCCTTCCCTGGAGCAAGAGTTCCCTGCAGTTGCAGTCTTGGTGGAGGCTCTGGGGACCGTCCCCTTCTCTCACACCCCTGGGGACACCAGAAGGTATCCCCACTGCCCACACAGCTGCCTTCACCCAGGAGCTCTCCCGACCCCACACACTCGGAGGGGCTACCACACGCGGTGAAACAAGTTGGGGCACCCAGAGAGACTTGTGAACTCCCCTCACTGAGCGTTTTGTTGGTGCCAGAGCTATTAACAATCAGCTCCCTGGCTGCAAAAGTACACCAAGGAAGGGGAAGAGAAAAGGGGAGAGGTGGGGAGGAGAAAAGCACAGTGGCTGTGGCCTAGGTCCCAGGGTCCTTCTTCCTTGGCACAGGAAACCCGAGGCCACATCCACGCAGGCCACCCACCTGTGTGAGCTCGGGTTCCGAGAACAGGGCGTCCTCCCCGTCGTCCGGGCCCACATCCGGCTTGGCAGGGGCGGCCTCCAGTTTGGCAGGGGCGGCCTCCGGGACCCGGCCCGGGAGGGACGGGGCAGGCTGGGGCCTCTCACCCTCGGTGTGGCCGGGAAGGGCACGCTGCTCCGGGCGGGGGGCGGCCGGCCTCTCCCCCTTGGCCTCCCTGTCCTTCGAGGCAGGCTCCTGCCGGTAACAGGCAGGTAAGACCTTCTCCCCTTTCTCTATGGACTTGATCTGGCTGGGGGTCAGCGACTGGAACTCGGCCTCGGGCCCCTCCCCTCGTGAGCGTTCGGCGTTGATCTTCCAGAAGGATGCTTCCTCCTCCTTGCGGGCAGGCCCCAGGGCGTCCAGGCTGGAGGACCTGCTGCCCTGGGACGACTTGAGCGCCTGGGAGCCCTGAGGAGGTTTGGGCAGGGGCCTGGGCTCACCAGCCGCGCTGCCATTGGTCGGCTCCTGGATGGATAAGGAGGATACGCTGAACTCCATCTGACTCTACGGCCACGTGGAGGGAAGAGAGAAGAAGGCAGGTCCTTAGAGTCGGCTGGGGGCCCTGCCCGATAACACCGCCTCCCCAGGCCCCCCCAGGCCAGTCCTTAGAGTGGGCTTAGGGCCCTGCCCACTAACAACAACCCCTCCCCAGGGCAGTCCTTAGAGTAGGCTTAGGGCCCTGCCCACTAACAACACCCTCTCCCCAGGGCAGTCCTTAGAGTGGGCTCAGGGTCCTGCCCACTAACAACACCCCCTCCGCAGGGCAGTCCATAGAGTCTGCTCAGGCCCTGCCCGCGAACACTCCCTCCCCAGCGCACTTACGCCTGGAACCCGCGAGTCGCTGTGCCGCTGGGCACTTGCGGAATTTTCTGTCTGCTGAGTTTGGGCTATTTTCAGGACTGATGTTGCATACTTGAAATGCACCAGAAGCTTTGATCTTCCATTCCCATCACTCGCTGTGCTACCAGCAGCACGGAGACCCCTGAATTTCACTAATGGTTAAGGGTACCCACCTGTCCCCTCAGTGAGGTTCTGGCCTTCCCGAATAGGAACTGCCTGGAAGGGGCAGTCCCCACTAGGAGGGTGAAGAGGAAGGGTGCGGGCTAGAACATGCTGCCCCTCACCAGGTCAGGGCCCAGCCCAGCCCATCACCACCCAGAGCGCAGCACAGGGCAGCTGATGTGGCTTCTGCGAACCTACAAAATGCTCTCCTCCATCCAGACGCTGCTGACCACTGTGACCTCTAAACAGGATATTGCTGAGCTGTTCTGACCCACAAAATCATTACACGCAAACCTAAACATTCTCTTTGGAGTAGAACATCCCCTTCCAAGCTCTGCAGAACAAGCAATTTGCAACCTCAATAATTTCTAAAATCAATCCTGAACATTTCCTTACCATTTCTACTCCTTTATACTCCTCCACTTTTTGTGAAAATAAATCAATTGATTAATTAGTAACAAAACCATATTACAGAAAGTTTGAAAAATGGAATAAAGAAAAAAAAATCAGCATAACTCTTCGCTCTTCCCATAATCACTTTTTGTGTTTCTGTGTTAACTTTTTCTTTTTTTTTTTTTTTTTTTTTTCAGGTTTACATGAGAATTTATTTTTGTAGTAAGCTATGTATAATCCAAAAAGTAAAATAACATTTGTATGTATCATTATTAGTATCCTTATCTCCAGGTATGAATGCACTCCCAATACACATAGCCATAGGCGAGTCCCAGTCTTACTTCAAATGTTTAAGTAACGAGGCAAATCTATCTGTAATGTTCTCTTCTGATATAAATATTTTCACATCCATATTTTATGAAGCTGTGGTCCTGTTAAGGTATGAAATTTGGGGTGCTGCTTTTTCACTTCATAACAAGCATCACCTATACTGTTGCATTGTCTTTATAACCATTATTATTATTATTTTTTTTTTTGCAGTTTTTGGCCAGGGCTGGGTTTGAACCCACCACCTCCAGCATGTGGGGCTGGCGCCTTACTCCACTGAGCCACAGGTGCCGCCAAGATTACTTTTTTTTTTTTTCAGTTTTTGGCCAAGGCTGGGTTTGAACCTGCCACCTCTAGCATATAGGGCTGGCGCCCTACCCCTTTGAGCCACAGGCGCCGCCCTATAACCATTATTTTTAATGGTTGCAAAATACTTCATTCCGCAGCTGCTCACTACTACTTAACTATTTTTTCATTACCAGTCTGCTACTTCTAATCCTCACTGTTATAATTGAGGTTGCCATGAATATCTGCGTGCATGTAGTCTCTGCCCTATCTGAGGTTAATTTCTTTAGATAGATTTCTAGACGTGAAATATCAAAATACAGCACCAAAGGGTAAACCTTTTTTGTTTGTATGCTTTAGATGTATACTGTCAAATTTGCTTTTTAGGGGCTGTCCTGAATTTCTAATGCCACGAGCTATACATTAGAGTTTTTAAACTGAGTATAAAAATGTAAAACTGTACCAAATTAATATACAAAACATGGTTCTTTATTACTTTCATGCATAATACTTCACTTAATAAACAGTCCATTCAGTTCTATAAGTTTTTACAAATAACAGCACTCTCCCAGGACACTCACTGTTGGGCAGGGACATAGGGCAAGGATGAAATGATGCTTTTCCCGTATGCACCGCAGGCTCTGAACACAGAGAGTGGCACCTTTCTCTAGGTCTGGGGCTTCTCCTAAAGGCCTGGCTTCTGACAGCCACAGGTCTTCCCTCCACGTCCAGAAGGTGAAATGATGTGGCCATGAAGAACGCTAGTTCAAATCGCAAGACCAGGCTGCCCTGAAGCTCAATGTAACATGAACTAAACCCAAGGAACAGACATCTAAGCCCTGACTCTGTGTGGAGCTCTCCTTAAGAACAAATGTGGGGTGGCGCCTGTGGCTCAGTGAGTAGGGCGCCGGCCCCATATGCCGAGAGTAGCAGGTTCAAACCCAGCCCCGGGCAAACTGCAACAACAACAACAACAAAAAAAGAACAAATGTGGATGGCTCAGTGTGTCTGAAGCACCAAGGTACGCAAATTTTTACTGTTATTGTCATTCTACAAATGAGAGGTTTGGAGTGATGAAGTAAGTTGTCCTAGGTCACCAGTTCATTAAGAGATTGTGCAGCTGGGATTTCAGCATAGATGGACTGATTCCAAGGCCTAAAGCCTGAGCCATTGCACATACAAATAGCCAGCAGCCACCAGGTACAGCATCCATGGAAACCACAGAAAGCTTTACATGTACTGGGATTTCTGTAAGTATGGGCATGATCTAATTTTATTTTTAAAGAATTATTTCTTAGTGAAGCAGTCTGAATCTTCTAAGTATTTCCACATTCCACAACAGAATACAGGGACACCGTGGCCACAGAGATGATGGTTTTCCTTAAATAAACACATGACTAAAAATGGCTTGGAAGTGGGGTCCCAGACTCAGAGGACACAGCTGCCTTTGATCTGGAAATTGTAGTGTAAGGAAGGCATTTAAAATAAGCACTTTGTCAAACCCCAGGCTTTTTTGGGGACTGTAAATTTCTCCAGCAGAGTCTTTGCTCAGAAGCTTCTGCACTCTGCAGGGCGAGGCTGGACAACCAGTCTACGTGGAGGGCACCAATGGGCCACACCAAGGAAGTAGGGGCTCCTAGGCTGCCTCGGGGCCACTGCTGGAAGGGAACCCAGCAGGCCGTAGCTGGGTGTGACCACCTCAAGCAGAAAGAGGTTGCGCCCATCACTTTTTGGGTGACTGGAGACTTGGTGACAACTGTTCAGAGGAAGGTGTTATTTGGTTAGAGGACAAACCATAGAGGGCTATGCTGGGAGAAGGAGCTGCCTAGTTTGGGGGCTTTGGAGGTGAATGAGAGGAAAACAAGAACTTAGAGAAGAAAAAAGTTCTAATGAATTTGCTTCTAAGTCTTTTTCCCTACGTATATTTATGTTGTTCTGGATTTTGCAAGTTAAGTGTGACTACAAGCTCCTTTCAAAGAACAGCCCTGTGATCTCATGAAGGTAGACAGCAGAGGAGAGGGAGGGTGTAGGGGGAGGATAAAGAGAGGCTCACAGGTCCCTGACACTCGCTGTTCCCTCTCCCCCCCGTCCCACTCTTGATGTTTCCTCCCCACCACATGATAATCACCCAGGCCGGGCAATTCTCACGTGTTCCACTGGACTCACCTCTCTCATTTCCAGGACCCACCTGCCCCCTGCAGTCACCCCCCTCTAGTGCCCTTTCCAAAACCCTCCTACACACGCACATCTGCAGGGATGGATTTGCCCAGGGATGGCTGCCAAGCCCCTGCCACTTTGGCAGGGGCTTGTCATCCCTCCCCTTGATCTGGTGGCCTCAAAACATTCCTTGACCAAGAGATGAGGTCAAAGGGGTGCTGTGCCCATCCCCGTGCCAGGCCTGGCAGCTTCTGCCTCCTGATCGGAGACCAGCCAGGGAGGGACGCAGCCCTTCCACCTAGAGCACTGTGTGGTGTGCAAGTCCCTCAAGAGTACTGAGCAGTCATCCTGGCCAGCCCTCCCTCCCTGTCCTCCTGGCCAGCTCCCCCCAGGCCTACATACGAGCACCAGTGCCTTGGGCTCGCTACGGTGCTCATCATAGGGGTCCAGAAGCATCCCTGCCAGACTAAGAATTCCACAAGGCAGGACGGCCTTCCTCTTGCTCAGACACCTAGTCCAGCATCAGAAGGGCCCTTGAACTACTCAGTGGCTGCCTTGTACCTGTCTCTCAGAACATTCCAGAGCAATGTAGGTGAGGAGGGCAGTGTCCCGGGCAGTCCCAGAATCAGCAGGCTCTGCAGGGTCCACAGCACAAGGCAATGACTCTGCCATGAGGTTCCAGGAGGGAGGCTCCAGGGCAGTGTTCCTGCCAGCTGTTACTCTGGGCACAGACCTACCTGCAGGTCTCAGCCAGAGACAACAAACACCACACCCAATACCCCAGGGATCAGAGTAAGGCATGAGAGGGGCCAGAGCCTGGTGAGGAACCACCGGGAACACTGTAAATGCTCCAGAAGTAGTGACCAAGAGGTGGAGGCAAGCTGATCTCAGGCCACAACTCAGAAGAGCAGCGGAGCCCTCTGGTGCGTGGGACCCTCAGTACATGCCAGGCTCCTGCTGACACCTTTACACACATCCACTCACTTAATCTGCCCAACAGTCCAACGAGGTAGAGACGATTTTTATTCTCTTTTTATTTAAAAAGGAAAAGGCCTGGGATTGTAGCCCTGCACACACTATAACACCCCTACCTGAGGCTTCAAACAGGTGCCGGGCAGGGTGAGGGGAAAGGCTAGAAAGATGTAATTCTCCTAGTTCTAGAAAAAAAACCTGTTTCTTTTCAGGTGTGGAAAAAGAGCTGGGCTGTTTGGAAAGGACGTCATGTTAGCCCTCTCCCACCACCCTGAGCATGGGGCAAAGCCCAGCAGGAGGGTGCTGTGTTTGGGGGAGGGAAAGGACTGGTGGCTGACAGACACCAACACCTCAGCGCCGGCTACAGGCAGAAAGTCGGGCTTAGGGGTTCAATATAGCAAGATCCTTCCATATACTTGAGATAGGGCAGATGGGACAGTCCCTAAGGAAGCCATCCCTCCTTGCAGTCATGCTTACAGCCCCACCCTCAGTGTCCCAAGAGGCCAGGAGGATCTTCTGGGAGGACTTTATCCAGCCAAGCCAAGGCTGGGCGTCAGTCACCCGTGAGGGGAGCTGGGTCTCAGATAGTCACATCCATTCTAAAAACAGAAAGACCACAACTGAGCCCAGCCTCTATTTTTATGTCCCACTCACTGGAGAGGAATGTGCAATATTTCAGTAAAGAGGGAGTGTATGCCGCCAGAACTAACTGTTTGGCTTGGCAGCCTCTGACAGATCCAAATTGTTGAGACAAAGGCTACAGCAGTGTTGTCAGAAAATGCAATAGTTTATTGGATAAAATAATCACCAACCATTTCACATCTATTCTTTCTACCTCCACTCTGAAGAAGGAAGAGGAGGAAGAAGAATAGAAAATACTAAAATCTTCTAGACTCACAAAACTACTATCAATGGCAACCTGACAGGGACGTGACAGCATGATCTGGTGCCTGGAGACAAGCTGGGGTGTGACAGTGCCTGGTGGCCCACCCGCCCCAAGTCCCAAGGCTCCAGACATGGACTAAACTAATACAACCAGTATGTTCACCAGGCCAAGCCCAGCAGGGAGCCCCCAGGGCCTTAGGACACAGGGCTGGGGAAGTGAGCACACAAATACAATCTCAGGCTTACTGGGAATAGCCCTGCTGAGATCCAGCAGGCAGAGGATGGGAAGGGGCACTGGGCCTGGTCAAGGTTAAGGGACAGGTAAAGTCTCTGCCCTGCAGGGGCTTGTCATCTCACAGGAACACAGACACACTGATAGAGAATTCATAAACACTATCCCATTTTCATCTACCACAGAACTTCTAAACAGGAGCACAGAAGAGGGACGATTCCAAAAGCTGTGGCAGGGCTGAGAGAATGGCCTGGGCTAAGGACTGCTTGGCTCACGTCTGCCACTACATTATGCTGGGTGTCCCCACCTGTGATGTGGGAAGCTGTGAGGACTAACCAAGGCCACGCCCTGAAGGCACTCAGACCAGACCTGGGAATATGGCAAGGTTCATGACTGTGACAACCGTAAAAAGAGGGATTTTTGCTGGGGCTGGAGAGCAGGAGCCCTTCATAGGCAGCTGGGGGGACTGCGCAGAGACAGTGGGGTAACGAAAGACATGGCCCCAGAGGCTGGAGAGAACAGAGATGGGCAGGGCTGGGCAGCAGCACATCACCCCACATGCAGAGGGGAGCAGGACAGGTCTCAGCAGGAGACACAGCACAGCCCTGGACCTCAGCAGGAGTCAGGAACAGCAAGGTGGGGGGTGGGGGGGGAGGGTGCCGGGGGGGCGGAAGGGAGAGACAGAGGGTCTGGGATTAGAGGCAGAGACAGAGGGTCTGGGATTAGAGGATCCCCAAGCAGTGCAGGAGCTACGGTGTGGGGTGGGGGGTGCGGGGCAGCCAAGCAAATCCTCTATGCACAGAACACCCTGATGGAATAGTCCTTCTGTTCCTCATGGGCAGCAGACTCCTGCAGGCCACAGACAGACTCCAGCTTCAATCTCTGAGCACCCACACCACCTGCCAGGTATCTGACATCTAGGTCCTAACCTGCAGCAGGGGAGGGAACTGCAGCCTCTCAGAGGTGAAAGAAATCCAAGTATGTGTACAGCCCTGTCATTGCGCATAGCCCCATCCCCATGCACAGCATGGAGATGCTTGTGCTCGTAAATGCTTACTTCTCTTCCCCAGGAAGGGACCGGAAGGCTTTCTACCTTGAGGTTCATCAATATTGGCCCTTGGAGATCTTCTGATACCCCAGGAATCAAGGAGCTGATCTTTACCCTAGCCTACATCCCATCCTCAGACATCAGAACATCAAGTGAGGCAACAGGGAGGAATGGAATGGCAGAGAGGAGAGCCAGGGAGCCAGACAGCTTGGGGAAGGAAGGCCAGGCTAGGACTGGGAGCAGGAGTCCCAAGAGCCCAGCTAGCCAGGGCCACGGCCTGACCTCTTTGCCTCCAAATTCCCCAGCCCAGACTGCCTGGGGAATGCAAAGAATCCTCTCCCTACTCCCTGCTTCCTCCTCTGTATGGAGCAATCTAAATGCTGGGTTTTTTTCCTCTCCTACTATCAGTAGCATGAGAAAGGAATGCAGTGTTGGGTCCCCATGGGCACCGTCTCCCCTAGCACGCCTGCCAGGCCGATAGACGAGTGGAAAAGATGACAGCTATGAGCATCCCCACCCCAGGCCAGGCAGGCCTCTTATCCACGATCTAAGGGTTGGAGCAACAGAGGTGCTCCGGCCTATATTAGCCTCAGGAAGAGACACCAAGGCAGGGAAGCATGGGCTAGAAGACCGAGCAGGATTCCAAGAAGCAGGGTACGTGGCAGGCAAGCTGAGACAACCCCCTCTGCCGAGCTGGTCCTGGCTCTCCTGATCAAAGCTGCTGGGACTAGGGTAGTGACCACAGGGCCCAAGCACAGAACCAGCTCATTCTATGTTGGTGGAATTGTCAAGGGCTGGCCAAGGGAAAGGACAGGGACAATTGGGTGAGAAACCAACAACTCCTTAGATCCTTACCTCTGCCCCTGACAGCTATGACCTTGGATTGAGCTAACCATGCCTCAGCCGACCTACTGGACGCTCTGCTTGCATTCATTAAACATCTGTTAAACCAGACAGCTGAAGGGGAGCGTGAGGTTAGATCTGCCAGCATGTGAATGAATGTGTTAAATAAATGCGGAAAACAATGAAAGGAAAGATTCTGTGGCTATAGCTTTTGTCCTAAGTGAGATTTGCCTCCAAACAGGGCTCTTCATGCCCTAGGCTGGTTTCTGAGTGCGGAGTGGTGCACATCCCACAGGCATCTCTGCGTCTGGAGCACAAGGTCTGACACAGGTGGGCACACGGTTACTTCCACTGAGTAGAAACAAATCAATGGATGATTTCAGAGGTGAGAGGAGTCAGAGGTGCAGGCAGGGAAGGGGGAGGTAGTGTTTAATGGGAACAGAGTTTTAGTTTGGCAAGATGAATACAATTCTGGATGTGGTAATTAGCTTGATTTAATTATCCTATAATGTACACATATCAAAATACCTCTTCATACACCACAAATATATATGCAATTTCTCATTTGTCAATTAAAAAATAATAATAAAGGGGCGGTGCCTGTGGCTCAGTGAGCAGGGCGCCGGCCCCATATACCGAGGGTGGCGGGTTCAAGCCCAGCCCCGGCCAAACTGTAACAAAGAAATAGCCGGGCGTTGTGGTGGGCACCTGTGGTCCCAGCTGCTCGGGAGGCTGAGGCAGGAGAATCGCCTAAGCCTAGGAGTTGGAGGTTGCTGTGAGCTGTGTGACGCCATAGCACTCTACCGAGGGCAATAAAGTGAAACTCTGTCTCTACAAAAAAAAAAAAATAATAATAATAATAATAATAAAAGGGAGTTCTGGAGACGGAGGGTAGAGGTGGTTGTGCAACAATATGAATGTCCTTAAACACCAAACTGTACACCCAAAAATGATTAAGATGGAAAATTTAATGTTATGTTTATTTTATGATTAAAAATTAAACTTAAAAAAGTAACAAGCAAAGAATTAAAAATAGGAAGAAATGACCTGAGGTTGGACAATGGACTGAAATGAATGGCTGCAAGGGTAAAAATGGCTACAAGTCCTCTGCCACTCCTCATCAAGAGATGGGATCCCTTTCATCACACTTTGAATCCAGGCTGGCTTGTGCCTTGATTTGACCAGCAGAACAAAACAGAAGTGATACTGTGCAATCTCCCAGCCTAAGTCTTGAAATTCCTCCTAGATTCATGTATGTGAAGAGGTCCAGGCTGGCCTGCTGGAGACATGTGTCCCAGCTGACAGCCAGCACCAACTGGATGCCTGAGAGGGTTCTCCTGAAACCCAGCTCCCATCAGGCTGTCAGATGACACCACCATGATCCAGGCAAGGCCAACAGACGAACAGCTGAGCCCTGCTTACACCAGTGACCCACAGAACCACGAGCTCAAGCTATGAAATTGTGGAGTTGTTATGCAAAAACAGATGACTGACAGAGTGGGAGTGAGGGAGGCACCAACTGAGGGACAACAGGACACAGGGGCTGAGTCTCTAGTCCGGCACTGGGAGATCTGGGGCCCTGCATTGCCAAAGCCTCCTCCTGTTTTCAGCTCTTCAACGGGGCTTTTTAAAAAATCTTTAAGTTCTAGAAGAGTGTGAGGTCCTAGAAGGAGGGAGGCGGGGCTCTCAAAAGCCAAGGCTAAGGAGGAGTGAGTGGCAGGGCTTTCCAAAACTCAACACCGACTAGTGAAGGGAGAGGATGGGACAAGCTCCTTTGCTCTTTGAGTGGGAAGCCCTCCATTTCTGGAAGGCTTTCACAAGGTGAGACAGGAAGGGGAGGACAGTTTGTGAAGTAAACTGGTGCTCTGGCCTAACAGGAACATGAGATGGAGCTGAGAACTCTGAGCCACAGAAGGTCCAAGTTCCTACTTGTTAGCCAGCTCCCCGATTTAGCTGGTTTCTAAGACGGCAGATAAGTTGGGATCCTGGGGAATGAACATGAGCACATGTGTGTCCTAGCGGACTGCATTTCCACTGTTACCCAGGACACCTGTTTCCCATACTGGCCCCAGCAGCTGTGCCTGTGTCAGCGGCCACTCCAGGAGCTGTGCCACCTTGTCCCACAATGTCATTTATACCAAGTTAATAATAGATGAAATGTCCTGTCCCACAAATAGCTGACTTGGGAACATACAACAAGGTAAATTCTTCATAGAGCAGCTATTCTCCTGGGGCATGTGATAAGCTTAGGTCTTAAGACATTTTAACTAATTTGTCTTTCCTTTTCCTTCACCATTGCAGTATCATCAGAGAGACCAGTCCAGGGAAATCTGCACTGCTTTCTGGGTCACCATACCCACAAGCAGAGAACCTACGTGCCTATCACTGCCAGGTGTCACCTGCAGGGTTAGTACTTCTCTCAACCACCCATTTTGGGAGCCCAGTGAAGAGAAATATTGAGGGTCCTTGCTGGATACCAATATAATGACTCATTTTCTGCCCACCTACACTTCCTGTGTAACATTGGTAGACACACTCTCCTGTGCAGGCTTTAGGAGCTGTTGTAACTCCAGCTTCCCTGAACATGATCTTGGTTATGCTGCAGCCAGTGCCCAGATCCCTAGGGAAACGGAATTAATGTCACGCATTCCCCAAACCACCTCTTAACAGTAAATGTAAGAATTAGCTCAGCTGCCATAGGCTCCTGCATCCTAAGGCCAGCTCACTTTACTTAGGACCGTCAGCAATTGCTCACCAAATGTTGTCCATGTGCAAAGAATGGGACCAGCTGCCCTTGAATATTTGAACCCCAGAGCAATGTTTCATTTTATTTTTTTGCAATGTTTCATTTTAAGACACAGTTCCCCATGGGAGGGCCTCTCAGGGTCCCCCGTGGACTACCCTGACCCACTCTCCTCCCAGGCCCCCAGTGCCTGTGTCTATTGGGATGAGGAGTTCTGTCCAGCACTGTGTGACAGGTGAAAAACCAGTAAACAAGCCCTAAAAGTGTCAGCACTCAAAAGCCCTGGTCTGATGGCACAGTCTGAACCTTGTCCCAGCACACCGAGTCCCTGTTTGTTGAAGGGACCCTCCAGCGCACAGTATTGGATGCTCTGCATTCGGAAAACCCTGCTCCTTTACTTCTTTCTCTCTGGGTTAGAGACCTTTGCCTTTTAGTCTTTTTGCTGCTTAGGAACGCACCTGCCCTGGGGCAGCTGAGGAGGTGGCAAATGAATGAAGATCAGTTAAGCTTGATGCTCTTAAGCAGCTCTGGCAATGATGATGATGATGATGAGTGACTAGAGACCAAAGCAAGTCACCCAGGGAGGGCTGTGTGAGCTGAATACCTGTTTCTGTATGTCAACTGGCCAAAGCTGCCTCTAAGTTCTCAGAGCTGTGTCTGCAGAGGCCTCTCGCCAGGTGCTGAGTGCTGCAAGGTGGAGGTGTGAGCAGAGAAAAGGCTCCGACAGGACTGCACCCCTTACCCAGGCTGGCTGGGAGCCCCAGTGGACATCATGGTTGTCATGGGGCCTGGCTGTCAGTACTGACCAGTACTTTGAATTCTATCACTAGACCACACACTATAGCTCCATTCCTCCTCACAGTGCCCCCAGCCTTTCCTTTCCACAATAACAGGCACATCACCTACAGGCTGGTAGCAGGGGGCTACTGCCGTCTGAGTCCATCAAATGCTGAAAGGAAAACATGTAACAACTCAGCTCTTTTTAAAAGGACAAGTAAATCTAAATTTAATCCAACTTACCCTTGTTTCCCAAGAGAAAGGGGCAGAGTGCTCATCTTGCCAAGTTAAGTCCTGAAATAAAAATTCAAGAATAAATCTGAAACCCAAACCCAAACATACCCCATGCAAACATCTACCCAGGGACTTGGAGGAACCAAAACTGAGGCGTCATCTGATGTTTTGCTGCTCTGCACAGAATGTGCTGACCATCTCCATCGAACTTCTCCCTCAATTTTCCTGCTGAGGCTGCCAGACGCTCTTGTCCCCAGCCAAACAGACACTTCATAAATGCTGGTGAGGACCCTGATGGCCTCAACCAGAAAAAGAAACTGAGCAGAAATGGAATAAGGCTTGATGGTCTCAGCAGAAGCTGCTCAGTCTCGGCCCTGACCAGTGATCGCCTTGTGGCCACAGGAGGTGACTTAGCCCTTTTGAGCCTCAGTTTCCTTATCTATCAAAGGAGGATCACATGCTCCAGCAGAGCTGCTGTAACGAGCAGGGGGGGCGGGAGTAACCTAGGGAAGGAGAACCAGGCCACACATCTGCACTCCCTTCTCGTCCACAGAGGGCTAAAAGGAATGATGAAGAAACTCCAATAAGTGATAAGGAGAATTCTGAAACCACTCTCTACCCTCACAAAACAGAACAGGATACAAAGACCCTTTAGAACAATCACTGTGGATTTCACCTTAGATCCAGTATGTTTCATCGGCCTAATTGGTTTCACTTGGAGAAATCAATTGCCTTTCCTTGGCTCCCCCCACCCCACTCCTCATGCCCCTCTAGTTACTTATGTGATAGCAAATATTTCATCTACATCCATCTTTTATTGGGCAACATTTTTGCTTTTAGAGACAAAGTCTCACTGTATTGCCCAGCCTAGACAAATCCCTGGGCTCAAATGATCCTCCTGCTTTGGCTTCCCGAGTAGCTAGGACTACAGGTGTACACACCCACACCCTCTTGTTTCTACTGGGGATGGATTTTTTTAAAAATAAATCATTGACAAACATTGGGTAATGCAGACTACAATGGTGTAAAATATTTTAAATTGAGACGGATACTAAGTTGATCACATTCATATCCCTCTCAAATCCCAGGTAATTTACATCCTCCCGTGAAGTGCCCCAGATAACCTCTGCTTTCTCCAGCAGGTACTCCCAGCCCCAAGAGGCAGGTGGTTTGACCCTCTCTGCCCAACAGGACAAAGTTTTCCCAGGCTGGCTGGGAGCCCCAGTGGACATCGCTTTTGTCACAGGACCTGGTTGGACCCTCGCTGCCTATTTGCCCACAGACCCTCTTCTTACAGCCCCAGCCTGGCCTCTGAGTGGAGGCAATACCAGGGTAAGTGGAGGGGGTGCCTCACGGCCTGGCAGGTGACAGCACCCTAGGTGTGCGTCTAGAGCTCTAGTCCCCCAGCGGTGTTCTCTGGGCAGACCCCTCCCCCCATGGACAGCAGTGGAGGGCCAGTCTCCGAGCCTGAACAGGAAGCATTCTGGGGTGTGGGCAGCTGAAGGCTGCTCCAGAGGAGGCTCCAGTAAGGAACTGTGTGCAGCCAGGGTGGAAACTCAGCTCCCTGCTCTGTCGCCAGCACCCACGGTCCACACACAGCAGCGACATCTGGCTGCTTCCACAGACTGACTCTCCTTCCCCTTCTCCCACACTCCCCCTCTGACTTCCCATGTTGGGGCCCAGTGCCCAGGCTGCTCATGGCCTCCAGGCCCAGGGAGTGGGGCTGAGATGCGGCTCTGCGACGGCCTCATGGGTGACTAACGCCTACGGCTGTGCAGCAAGGACTGGGCTCTCTGTGGCCTGCAGTTGTGCTGTAAGGACTGGGCCCTCCGTGGTCTGCGGCTGCGCGGTAAGGACTGGGCCTTACGTGGCCTGCGGCCGTGCGGTAAGGACTGGGCCTCTGTGGCCTGCGGCTGTGCGGTAAGGACTGGGCCTCTGTGGCTGGAACGCTCCACACTCACTGGGGACTAAGAGCTGCTGGGAGCCCAGAACGCAGGCCTTTATTTTCCCAAGAATGTGTACAAAAGGACTAAGCATATTCATACCAGGGGAAAAAAATGCTATTAACAAAAGCACTAGATATAAACATTGAGAATTACAAAGGCTGAGGATGAAATTTACAAACTGGGTTAAGCCGCACTAAGCATATAAACAGTTCTAAGAACTGCGTGCGCCGCCTGCCACCATCCCTATAGCACAGGAGGCGTCAATACCTGGGAAACATGTTTGGTGGCGATCCTGACTTCTGAACTGGGCAGCAGCTTCTCTGTCACTCACAGCTGTCAGGCAACCACGAGAGGGAACAGAGGCCCGCTGCCTTTTCATTTGAATTTTTGGTTAAATCCAAGTTACTTCCCAATACACAAATTTGTTCCTCTAAGAATGGAAATGGCTGCAGGGAGGAATGGGAGAGATGGAGGCTTTGTGACCAGAAGCTCCTGGAGGCTGAGGGCAGCCTCCAGCTGCGGGGCTTCTGTGTGCATGGGGGGTGACACTTGAACTAAGTGACCCCAAACTCCCTGAACTCCTATGATCTCAGCACCCTTTGGGTTCCTTCAGAAGTACAAAACAAGCAAGGCTTTGTTTTCAGTTGGGGGGGGGAATGGAGGCTGATGAAACACAAACATCATTTATTCTGGGTTTGGACCTGTAGGAAAAGGCAAATGGAAATCAAGTAGCAAAGGTTCTTCTTCCATCCAGAATCAGACGGCTCTCCTGCACACCGAGTAGACAGGGGAGGTGTGCAGGGACTCCAGGGCAGGACCTCTGGCCAGAGAAAGGGCACAACAGTGCTGCGCTCCCCTGTTACATGTTATAATCCCTCTGCTAAATACTAATTGTGTAACTTGACTCCCTTTGAAATCTGCAAAGGTTAAAATAATAAGGCTGTTGGCTTTGGAAGGTGACTTAGTACTAGACTCTGAGGAACAAAGATTTAGCTGAGCACAGCAAGAGCCCATTTTAGCTGAAATTCCAGGGGTTACAGATGGAGAGAGGGGCCCACTTGGAACACTCCCCAACTTGGTGTCCAGTCAATAGCCTTTTGTTTGCTCCAGCAAGAAACTATGTCAAGGGGCAGATTCCTTGGATTTCTGCAATTCTAAACTCATAAAAAACTAATGAAGTACTTAACAAGAGTAAACATGCCAAATAAAAATGTGATGGAAGGGCTGATGTCAGCCATCAGCTACATACACCAGCCACAAAGAGCACTGGTGGAGAGAACAGGCACCCCGCCTGTCAGAAGCAAATGGTATCAGGCTTGCCAAGTGGCACCCCACTCACACACACAGTGTTATCCTTCTTTCTGCCATGACGACCAGCAGGCAACCAAAATGTGGCCAGACATGTCTGTGGGCCAATCACATATGCTTCCTCCAGGCCTCCTTGGAAGCTCCCTCCATCCCCCCATCCCCAACCTCTCAGGATGTCAAACTGTCTATGCACAAAAACACACGTTACTTAGATCATAGGACAACGCCAAGTAGCATCCATAGCATGGGCAACACTGAGTCTCTCTAAAAACAATTTCTTCTCTGGAATGCATAAGGTGTCTCAGGCACCAAATCCCAAAGAGAGAGCCAGAAGCAGAAGGAAAGCAATGGGAAGCAGAGCACTGGGTAACTGTCAAAGGTCAGTGTTACATGGGAGAGGCTCTGCCGGTCCCCACAGCAGCTCCAGGAGCTCTGGGACAGACACAAAAAAACTATTTTCCTCCAACGTCCCAGAAGGCTTAAACACTTGGTTATTTGAAGTGTTCATCCAATTCAGTGTGTACCTCCTAAAGGAAACAATATTAAAAAAAAAAAATAAGAACACGTATTCTCCGCCCATAGTACTGGAATACATATGTGCACGACGGCTCCAGCATTTACTGCTTTGCTGGCTGGCAAAAAACGATGCCAAAAAGAACTCCAGAGGATGCCACAGCACACTCTAACTTTTGGAGGCTGCGACCAGAGGTGCATTGAGTAGGCTCACACCAACTCATGATAGGTAGCTGTGAAATTTTTAGAGATTTTCTGAATCTGCTCTTAAAAATAGCCTTTACTAAAAAGTTAAATCATATAAACTTACAATTAGACACACTGTATTAAAAACAAAGGTAATCCTTCTCACACCCATAAGGACAGCTATCATCAAAAAACTAAAAGTAGCAAGCGTTGGTGAGGATGTGGAGAAATGGGAACCGTTATGCACTGTTGCTGGAACATAAGATGCAGACACTATGGAAACGAATCTGGTGGCTCCTTAACAAATTAAAGAAGCTGGATGTAGTGGCTCACACTTATAGTCTCAGCTACTTGGGAGGGAGGCTCCTGCTTGAGCCCAGGAGTTTGAGACTGGCCTGGATGATCTAGCAAAAAAGGAAAAAAGAAAATTAAACAAAAAATTAACATTTGATATAGCAATTTCATCCCTAGGTTTATAGCCAAAGGAACTAAAAGCAAGAACTCAAAGGGATATTTACATGCCAGTGTTCATAGATAGCTGCACTATTCGAAATAGCCAAAAAGTAGAAGCAATCCATCCACTAACAGATGAATGGATAAAGAAAATGTGGAATATACATACAATGGAATTCGGTAGGTCGCCGGCCCCATATGCCGAGGGTGGCGGGTTCAAACCCGGCCCCGGCCAAACTGCAGCCAAAAAATAGCCGGGCGTTGTGGCAGGCGCCTGTGGTCCCAGCTAGTCGGGAGGCTGAGGCAAGAGAATCGCTTAAGCCCAGGAGTTGGAGGTTGCTGTGAGCTGTGTGAGGCCACGGCACTCTACAGAGGGCCATAAAGTGAGACTCTGTCTTTACAAAAAAAAAAAAAAAAGGAAGGAAATTCTGAAACACACTACCATGTAGATGAAGTGTGGAGACACTGCACTTAGTGAAATAAGCTCTCTCCTGGTGCTCAGGGATCCACACCTGTCTGCCCACCTCCACGCAGGCCACACTATGTGCAAAAGCACCCTTGATGAAGACTGCAGGTGCTCTCCTAGTAAACCAGCACCAGGTCAGGTTGTTCTCACAAGAGCCCAAGGCCAACTTTGGTACAGGTAAAACCATGATTCTGCACAGCAACTTAACTAACCAGTGCAAATTAGCAGCCTCCTAACAGGCTGCAAGTTTCCAACATAACAAGACACCACTGAGGGCAGCGTCTGTGGCTCAATGGATAGGCCGCCAGCCCCATATACCGAAGGTAGCGGGTACCTGGCCCTGGCCAGCTAAAACAGCAGTGGCAACTGCAACAAAAGTAGCTGGGCATTGTGGCGGGCACCTGTGGTCCCAGCTACTTGGGAGGCTGAGGCAAGAGAATCGCTTAAGCCCAAGAGTTGGAGGTTGCTGTGAGCTGTGATGCCATTGCACTCTACTGAAGGTGATGGAGTGAGACTCTGTCTCAAAAAAAAAAAAAAAAAGATACCACTGAAAGGCTTCTTTTGTTCTTCTTGGAATTCAAAAATTATATATAAAACTGCTGCAACTGCACTTCTAATTACAATGCTTCATAACTACAATAATGATGCTACTAAAAACAGCAAACACTTTCATTGGGTAGAGTCATATGGGTGTGGGGTCTGTTAAATGCCACCTCCTATCTGGAGTACTGAGTTTCTAAAGATAAGGATCCTAACAACTAAGCTCCCCAGAAATAGGTTCAGTTTTTTCTGGGCTGATTCTGAAGCTACATCAGGATCCTAGAACTCTTCAACATGCACACTAGAGCCACAAACTGTCACCGTACTCCTGAAGTCCCTAAATTAGGGGAGTTTCTGGTAGACAGCCAGTAGGATCCTGGCTCACAGGTAAGAAATACTAAGAAATGCTATAACTTAAAGAAAGAAGACTCAAACAGCAGAGCATGTGAGAGGGGGATAAAGAGTCCCTCAGATTGATGACAGTGTCATCCCTGGGAGGTGGCCTGGGCCTCTTGGCCAGGAAGCACACTGTTCCTGGTGAGATGTTTAGTGTCAGTCTGCAGCTCATCCAGGCTATATTCACAAATCCAGCTATGTTTCTGCTGTACTCACGTCTCCATAAACGAATGTGTTACGGGTGACTGTACTCCTTGGTACTCACCCAGATGAACTGAAAACACGGGTCTACACAAAAAAATTCACACACAGCTGTTTTTAGCAGCTTTAATCATAACTGCCCAAACTTGGAAGCAACCGAGCTATCTTTCAGTATGTAAATGGATAAACCATGGTATGTCCAGGCAAGGGACTGTTATTCAGCAATGAAAAGACATCAGCCACGTAAAGACATGGTGGAACCTTAAATGTTATTACTAAGTGAAAGCACCCATTCTGAAAAGGCTACATACTATATGGGTCCAACTATATGACATTCTAGAAAAGGCAAAACTATAGAGACAGTAAACAGATCAGTGGTTGCAGAAGGTGGAGGGAGGAATAAATGGGACACAGAGGACTTTTAGGGCAATGAAACGATTCTCACCCAATGTACTCAGCCCTTCTATGAAACTAATGTATGGCTTTCACATGAAAGCTGTAACCCAGTTATAACCTAAGAATATGGAAAGGGGGAGAGGGAGGGGAGGGAGGGGGAGGACAGGCGGAGGGAGGGTGATAGGTGGGATTACACCTGTGGTGCATTTTACAAGGGTACATGTGAAACTTAGTAAATGTAGAATATAAATGTCTTAACACAATAACTAAGAAAATGCCAGGAAGGCTATGTTAACCAGTGTGATGAAAATGTATCAAACTGTTTATAAAACCAGTGTTTGGCGCCCCATGATTGCATTAATGTACACAGCTATGATTTAATAATAATAAAAAAAAAAAAAGAAAAGAAAAGACAGATGGTTTTACAGGCAAGTTCTAATAAACATTCAAAGAATGAAAAAAAAAAAAAGAAACGATTCTGAGACTACATTGGTGGACATATGTCATTACACATTTGTCAAGATCCATGGAATGCACCACACGGAGAGTGAACCCTACTGTAACCTGTTGGTAGGCTCCGGGTGGTGATGATGTGTCAATGTAGGTCCATCACTTGTAACAAATGGACCACTCTGGCCTGCAGGCCGGCAGAGGAGATGTTGCAGGGAGGGCAACTCTGTACTTGGGTTCAGTTTTGTTGTGAACCTAAAACTATTCTTTAAAATTTAAGTCTATTTTAAAAAGGGGGGGGGGTAAGGAAGAAGAATGATTAAAACATGTTCTTTTTTTACCAACTGCATATTCTTAGGAACTATTATTTACACATTTTCAGAATCAATGACTTGTAATATTTTTAACTCTGCTGAGATAAGGGGGTTTCCATAACTGGAAAAACAGAACTGCAGTTCCAAAGACAGAAAAACAGTTATGATTTAACTGCAGGGCGCATTCCACCATGAATACAAATTCAGAAACTCAGGCGTCCATGGATCACAGCAGAAACAAAACCTCAGTGTCAGTGTGGTCACTGAAACAGCATACAGAGTAGGAGGACTGAGTTCTAAGGAAATGAACAGAAAATAGGCCAGCAGTCCAAACAGGTATGGCCTGCAGGGAATCATTTAGGAGAAATGAATATTTTTTTCAATCGCATGGGAATCTCTTGCGTAGAGTGTAAAAGTAACTCTTGCCAATTAAAAGATGACTCCAAACCTGTCATCCATCCAGCTTTCCATCCTCCCTCCCTACATCGAGGTGAGCGAATCATTTTTTTGGATTGCTAAACCTGTTCTCTGGCTGCTGCTGGGCCACCCTCCCATAGGAGTGAGGTGACAGGGGTGCCTGGGGAGGAGAGGCCAGTACTGCTACCTTATGTCCCAGAGCAGCAGGCAGAGAGCCATCAATGGGAAAGGCGAAGCTTGCCGGACAGGCCCAGCAGCCTCCACTTCTCAGCCTGAAGAACTAGAGCTAGAGAAAGGCCACTCCCCACCTTCTGCCCAGCGACAACGTGCAGAGCCAGAGTAGAGAGGCATGGAAAGCAAACACTCACGGATGTGCCTGGCAGAAGGCAGGAGCCATGAGCATACGTTCTGCCTTCCTTAACAAGTCCAAAATACTAAGACAGCAATTCCCAAATTCCTTCTTTTTTTTTTTTTTTTTTTTTAACAAAGACTAGGGCGGCACCTGTGGCTCAGTGAGTAGGGCGCCGGCCCCATATGCCGAGGGTGGCGGGTTCAAATCCAGCCCCGGCCAAACTGCAACCAAAAAATAGCCGGGCGTTGTGGCGGGTGCCTGTAGTCCCAGCTACTTGGGAGGCTGAGGCAAGAGAATCACCTTAAGCCCAGGAGTTGGAGGTTGCTGTGAGCCGTGTGACGCCACGGCACTCTACCCAAAGGCGGTACAGTGAGACTCTGTCTCTACAAAAAAAAAAAAAAAAACAAAGACTAGAAAAAGGCCAAGCTGCCAAAGTGGAAGGGACAAGGAGCCCTCACATATCACAGGTCAAGAAGCCGCACAGCTAGGCAAACTCAAACCTGACAAAGGCTTAATGCTTGGGGAAGTTCTGAGGCCATTCTACCAACTGTTTTATAATGCCCATTTCTGTATGGTTTATAACTTTTAACAATGATGTACAGGCAAAACTTTTATCATGATTAGTTTATTTTTAAGAGAAAGTATTTAGCATTGAGTGGGGCGCCGGCCCCATATACCGAGGGTAGCGGGTTCAAACCCGACCCCGGCCAAACTGCAACAACAACAAAAAATAGCCAGACGTTGTGGTGGGCGCCTGTAGTCCCAGCCACTGGGGAGGTTGAGGCAAGAGAATCGCCTAAGCCCAGGAGTTGGAGGTTGCTGTGAGCTATGTGACGCCACAGCACTCTACCAAGGGTGATAAAGTGAGACTCTGTCTCTAAAAAAAAAAAAAAAATGTATTTAGGCTGGCCAGCATACAGGACATCAGGTTGGCAGGTGGACCCCTAAGAAGGGAGGGGTAAGGCAGGCCCTTTCTAGATGACCCTGGAGGCACCGAAGTGCAGCGGCTCTGCCCTCTACTAAGTGCAGGTACTCCACACCTAAGCACCTAGGGAGGCCTTCAGCACCCTGGTGGG
Organism: Nycticebus coucang; assembly: GCF_027406575.1. Taxonomy (NCBI): domain Eukaryota; kingdom Metazoa; phylum Chordata; class Mammalia; order Primates; family Lorisidae; genus Nycticebus; species Nycticebus coucang. The sequence goes on along the minus strand of NC_069789.1, from coordinate 16,421,369 downwards.
AACGCCACCTGCCCTAGGACGCACCAGGCAATAGAGCAGGTGTCTGGGAGTCAGGGAGGCCATGGCTTGGCCTTAGAAAAGGAGGTGAAGGTCAAGAAGAGTAAGAGGGCAGCTGGCAAGTCTCCCGGTACCTGTAGGAGGGGAGGAGTGCAGGCACTGGAGGGACACTTTTCACAGCAGCTGGTCACTCTAAGCTGCTAAAGAAGGGGCAGAGCTGTCTGAATCCAGGGTCTTAGAACAACACATTCTGCCACATAGAAAACCCAGGTCCGGGTCCTGAGGACTGGCATATGTAAAGGAACTCCTGCCTAGCTCTACTCATGTTATGGAGAGGAGGAAGTGGCAAGCGTGTCTGCGAGGATGGGAAGCACCGACACCACTGCCCTCCGGCCCTCTAGACACAAGATTGCAGCTCTGCAGCTCCCACCAGTGTACTCAGATCCTGCTACAAGGGAAGGAGGTTGAGGGTTTGGGGCAACACATTCCTAACAATTCTGAGCTGAGTCCCCACCCCCAACTGATACCAGGAAGCAGTACAGGCAGACAGGGTGATCCCTGAGCTCTTTTAAAAATCAAACCTTTTCCCTTCCAAAGTAAGCCATTCCCAAAACCTCACTACTGGAGGAAGAGCAGGGCAGTGAGGAAGCCCGGTATCCATTTGCAAACACACCTTAATGTTCTTACCAAAATATCTGAGTCAAAGAGCACATCCCCAATGTTTGTGCCTGCTCCAAGGAAGGCCAGCAAGCTTGAAAGAAACCCTGTCAGCCACTGGCTCTGCCCCTGACTTTGAAGAGAGTAAAATACCCCTGAAGGGGGGCAATCCCCTGCTTTTGGCACAGCCAGGACTGGAGTCCAGGTCTTGGGCAGGAGTGGCTCCTCTCCCTTTGCTGCCTGATAGGCTATTCCTCCAGACCAGTGGTTCTCAACCCTCCTAATGCCACGACCCTTTAATACAGTTCCTCATGTTGTGGTGACCCCCAAACATAAAATTATTTTCGTTGCTACTTCATAACTGTAATTTTGCTACTGTTATGAATTGTGTAAATATCTGATATGCAGGGTGTATTTTCATTGTTACAAAGGGGTCGCGACCCACAGGTTGAGAACCGCTGCTCCAGATTCTCCACAAAAGGGGAGTGAGGAAGTCATGGTGTGGCCGTGGGAAGGGGCTGGTGGCTCTAGCTGCAGCTGTACTTCTGTACTTTTCTGCTGAGATCAGACTTATGCAGGGGGATTGTCATCAGTACCCTGCACAGGGGGACTTTTAAAGGAACCAGGGAAGACTACAGGCCTCAACACCTTTGGCTAGAACACCTCTCCTTTCTAATGTAATAGGCTTTGAGAAATATTTGCTCGTTTGATCCCCAGGGAGGTAAGAACTGAAAAAACTGATTATGTCCCTTCACAGCTTCATAACTCAAAGGCAGGGACCTCTTCTGTACAAAGGACCTGGTTAAGTTACCAAGGCAAAGGGCAACTAGGACCTGGGCCCAGAGGACCAAGATAAAAACAAACAGATGGCATGTCACTGTACCTGTCCAATGCACAGGCAACTCTGGTGTGGTCATCTGCAATCACCATCATATAATCAACTATTCATTCCTACAATACATAAAAAGGTCTAGAAGATATTCACCACATTTGGAGGCTATCTTTGCAAGCTCTGGTTCAACTTCTTGCTGTGTGGGATACAAAAGCACTACTGGAAATAGGGGAGATGTAGAAGCCTCAGGGCACCGAAAGGGCTGTGGAGGTCCCTAGGACCACATCAGAGGACAGATCAAATGGGAAGGGACAGAAGGCCCCACTCAACCTAGTTATAATCCTTTAGGACAAAGGATTGGAAGGGGTCTATTCTGCAGCCTGTTTGGGGATCATCCCCTACCCTGTCCTTATCCAGTGTTCCTTGTGCCCAGAAGCTGACCCTCCTTCGTGATTGATCTCCTGGGGGCAACAATAGGACTCCACTTTGGTGCCAACCTCTCACCCTCTCCAAGGGAATTTCACCTCCTTAGTGCCATTGACCCATACCCTCAATGCAGGCACAAATGCACCTGTGCCACATTCCTATTACCTCTCTTAAAATTCAGGGTCTCTCTGCCCCTCTGCCATCCACGCTGAGGTGAGTCATGCTCTCAACCTATTCTGCAAATTGAGGTTCAATTCTGAAAAACAGGGCTAGTTTGCTCCTGGAAGGATGTACAGGTACCCGAGCATGGTAGTTCCCCTGGCTTTTAAATCACACTGGATTTACAGATTCGGAAACTGCTCAGTCTGGCACCAGCTATGAAGTTAAGAGTATAAATTTTTTAACTTGGCCACATCTTTCCTTGTCAGTGGCGCTGGGCTGGTACAGGGCCTGGGCTTCTGATGATGAGCAGGTGTGTAGATATGCTCCGTGGGACACCAAACTAAGGAAGAATGACACTCACTCTCCAGCATGTGTAAGTCCTCAGGGACTTACTGCCCCTGTTTACTTATTCATAACTCTCCTAAAAGGCTAATGCCTGCTTTTTCATCACCCAAAGCTGAGCACAAACACTGCACACACCTTTATAGAGATGCATATTTTCTGATGGAAACTCAGCTCTAGAAATACATTTTAAAACCTATATTTTCCTTTCTGTTGGTTACCACTCCCTTGTTTTTCCTGGCAAACCCCACAAAGTTTGAAGTCCAATGCAGAATTTCCTTTTAATTCCATCAGAATACAGCAATGTCATGTTAGTCTTTTCAGACTTTCCTAACATTAAAGTGAGTTTATGACCACAAATATTTTGAATTAATAAATGTCTCCACACAGCTCAGCTTGAAAATCTCATTTAACCTTCCTTCTTTTAACTTGAATTCCTTCCACAATCCACAACTTTCTTGGAAAAACTCTCCCAGCTCCTCCTCCCTCTGGTCCAACAATAGCCTTAATAGCCAGCAGGCTTCTTTTTTGTACTTTTAGCTCCTTTTGACTTTGCCCCTAGTGGCAAAAGTTGGGTTTGAAAGGTCAAAGAGCAAATTCTCAAGGCACCAAACAGGTTTCAGTTAAACACATGTCCAAGAAAAAGAAGCCGGAGTTTCTGTCCCTTTGTGACTGAGTTGGGTCATGTGGCGTTTCCTGCCTTCACAACGCTAACCCTTGAGAGTCCAGGAGCTGTCTCAAGACCTGAGACCCAGATAATGCCCTTATATGTAGCCTAGAACTCATCTAAACTTAGTTTAGTTTAGTTTAGTTTTGGTAGAAAACAGGGTCATCATGCTCACCACCACCAAGTCATACACATACGTTTCGCCCACTGGGGAAACACCTCGGGCGTGACTGACCGGCTGCGCTTCCTAATCGTGGAGGGTGCCTTCCTTCTTCTTACCTGGCTTGGCAGTTAGGGCTTCGCTATACAGCTTATTACAAATATTGGGGTGCGTGGTGTGCCAAGCGCCTTCGCGGGCAGGCATGCGGTGAGAACTGCTGCCTCGTTTCCACACGGTGGAAACTGAGGCGCTAATATGTCAGTCACCCAGGGCCACACAGTTCCTAAGTGGCAGAGCAGAACTAAAAAACTCAGGTTGGTCTGGCTTAAAATTGAATTGCTTCTGTTTCCACTTCGGTCGGCCTCGCTTAAGACAAGCTGCCTTCAGCTCTTGCCAAAGAATCTGGATCCCGGCGGGGCAGGTTGTAAACAGAGGTTTTTAAGACCCCACCTCTTGGTGATTCTTAACAAACTCCCCGGAAGGAGCCTCCGGTCCCCCGACCTTCGACTCTGGGACGCCCCTCGCACCCACCCACTCCCGTCCCTGCCTTTTTTTTTCCAGCTCCTAACAAACCATGGTCGCCTGGGGCGGCCACTCGCGGACAGTTGCCCACCCGGCCTCGCACAGCACGGGCGCCAGGGAAGGTAGGAGGATCCCCGGCTCGACCCGCACCTACCTCGTCCCCGAAGCGCACCACCTTCTGGCCGGTGGGCCCGCGCAGGCCGGGGAAGCGCGCCAGCTCCTCGGGGTCCCCGGGGTCTTGGGACGCCGGCGCGCCGGGCCCCAGCAGGCACCGGTCGATGATCTCGTCCTGCTGCGCGGGCGGCAGCCGCGCCCACTCGGGCCCGTACTTCTCGCGGATCTTCTCCTTGTCCTGCATGATCTTCCTGGCCATGGGACTCAGCGACGAGAAGTAGGTGAAGCGCTTCCGCTCCCTGTCGTCCAGAGGCCGGTTCCCGCTCATGACCGCCGAGCGCGAGGCCGCGATCGCCGCCGCCATGGACGCCATGCCCGGCCTGCCCGCCGCCTCCCGCCCCGCCCCGCCTCCGCCCCGCCCCCTGCCCGCCCGCGCCCCGCCCCGCGCTGCGCCCGCCCGCGCCCCGCCCCCTGCCCGCCCGCGCGTCCACCTCCCAAGAGCACTGCCCCTGCCCCACCTAACTCCGGGAGCCCCGCCCCTGGCGGCCCCCGCAGGGGAACCTAGCCCGGAGGAACCTCGCCAGGGTTCCGCTGAATCCTGGAACTGGTCCTCCGCGCCCCAGCCCCAGGACCCCCTCCCCTCGCCTCCTCCTCAGCTCTCCTGGGGGTTCCCGCGGTGCTCGCACTTTTCGGTGGCCCGCCTTTCTCCTAGTGTGCGCCCGGCGGTCTGGGAAGGCTGCTGCGGTTCAGTCCCAGTGGCGACCGCCATAGCGCCATGTGGTCACTGCTTGACAAAGGGAACTTTTTCCCCCTCCAAGGTGCTGAGGTGAGCCCCGGATGCCTCACTTCTCTCCTGCCCTTTTCCCTGGTGAGGCACCTTGGCTTCCTTGGAGCTGTCAGGATGCCGGGTCCTGGCGCAGGGAGCTGGTGGACAACTGGTGGGTGCAGGGCAGCGAGGGGACCGCGGGCGACCTGGACAGACCAGACTAGGGCTGGGCGTGACGTGCTCGAAGAAAATTAATTCACCACCGTTCCTAAAGGGACGGGGAGAGTGAACGCAGTAGCAAGTAGCACATACCCCCTTCTCTAATAGAAGGAGTTCGCAGCAGCAGGACAGGCTTAGGGACCGGCCTACCGCGCGCACCTGTATCCTGTTTGCTGCTGCACATGAAGAGGTTTTCCCCAAACCAGAGCGGCCTTTGCATTCTCTGAGGCTTCAAAATTGAGTGAGAGATCAAAGACCGAAAATAAAAGATTATTCCGAAATGTGAAATGAAAGGAACCGGAGTCCAGGTTGTGTGCGGGTAACGTTGGCCTTTATTTCCTCCCCAGGGCGGGCAAGCTGAGCTCTGGAAGGAAATCAGCGCGCGGGTGAAGGGGGATGGAGCGCGAGCTGAGCTCTGGAAGGAAGTCAGCCCTCGGGTTAAGGGGTATGGAGGGCGAGCTAAGCTCTGGAAGGAAGTCAGCCCGCGGGTTAAGGGGTATGGAAATTTAAAGGGTCCAGAGGGTAGGGGTTGACACACTGCCACTTTCCTGGGTGGGACATTCTATTTGGGCGGGTCCCTCCATTTGACTCTTAACAAAAAGAAAGGTAAAGACTTTTACTGGAATCTCAGAAATCACAAGAACTCTTGGCAGCTCTATGTTTGCGAGCGAACTGAAGGGGAGCAGAAAAGTTTTCATACTCAGGCAGAAAAGAGACATCGCGACAGTCGGGGGTTTGTAATTTTGAAGTGTGTTCCAGACCCCTGCTATTCCCCCACCCCGGTGTTCCCTTAGTGGTTTTGCCTGGACTATTCTGAACACAAACAGAAATAACTTGAGAAGTTGTATTTGAAATGCGAGATGACCTTATCATCTTCCAGCCCTGAAATCCTAAGAATAATTTTGGAATGTTATGAATGTGGTAAGCTCTACAGTAAAAGATATTATTATCAACAGTGTTATCAGCATAATATGTTGAAGCAGGAAAAAGCAGGAACCACCAGATAATAACTGGGGTGCACAGTAAGTGAAGGATTATTTATAAAGCCACAAAAGCCTGAGAGGAGTTTTTTGGGTGTTGTTCTCTGTTTAGACTGATGCTGTACAGGCTCTATACACTAACCCGAATCCCTCTCAGTTCTCCCCTCTAATCCTCATTTAATAATATGGGTGATTTTAAAGATGTAGTATTGAAATTTAATTAACATCACCAAGTTTGCTTTGAAATTCACAGGAAGGATTCTGTGTCATTAGAAAGTTGGTTCCACGCTTGTTTTCAAAGCAGTGCAAATATAATTGTTTTTTTATTTTTTATTTTTTTATTAAATCATAGCTGTGTACATTGATATGATCATGGGGCATCATACACTCGCTTCATAGACCATTTGACACATTTCATCACAATGGTTAACATAGCCTTCCTGGCATTATCTCAGTTACTGTGCCAAGACATTTACATTCTACATTTACCAAGTTTCGCAAATACCCCTGTAAGATGCACCGCAGGTATAATCCCACCAATCCCCCTCCCTTTACCCACCACCCCCCTCCCTCCCCTCCCTTTCCCACTTCCCCCTATTGTTAGGTTGTAACTGGGTTATAGCTTTCATGTGAAAGCCCCAAGGAATATTATGCAGCCTTAAAGAAAGATGGAGAATTTACCTCTTTCATGTTTACATGGATGAAGCTGGAACATCTTCTTAGTAAAGTATCTCAAGAATGGAACAAATATAATTGTTGTTTTCGAAAAAGCACAACCCCATTAAGTGTTTTGGGTTAAGTATAATTCATTGCCAGAGAAGTTTCCAAAATAGCATGTGTGTGATAATTCAGGAATACTGGCTGAAGTATGAAAAGTTCATGATCTGGATGATAAAAGAAAAATTCTTGCAGATTATAAAAAGAACTGGGAGGAATTAAACAGCTCTGACAGATGATTTGGCTGAAATTAGAAACATTTTATCTATTATCCATGTCTGTATCTACTCTAGGAGGAAATAAAAATAGCCAAACTCCAACTATAGAATTAGTTGAATATTTATGTCCCCCCAAAATTTATGTTGAAAATCCTAACTGGTAAGCTAATGGTATTAGGAGTTGAGGCCTTTTAGGAGATATTTAGGTCGGGAGGGCAGATCCCCCACGCATAGGATAACGCCCTCAGAAGAGACCCAAGGGTGCTCATTCACCCCTCCCACTAGGTGGAGATGCTGCAGGGAGGGGCCATCAGAGGCCCCTGTCTATGAATCAGAAAGCAGGCCCTCACTAGACACTGAATCTGCTGGGGCCTTGACCTCAAACTTCTCAGCTTCTAGATCTGTGAGAAATAAAGTCCTGTTCGCAAGCCACCCAGTTTACAGTATGTCACTGCAGGGGTCTGCGTAGACTAAGGCATAAAGTAGAATAGTGAGGGATGGCTCTCATGCTAGGCACCTGTCTCAGGCTGTTTGGGCTATTCTAAAAAGTACTGTAAGCTGAGTGGCTTAACAAAAACATTTATTTTCCATAACTCTGGAGTCTGAGATCAGGTTCTGGTGAGAGCCCTCTTTTGGGTTGCAAACTGCCAACTTTTAGGTCCTCACGCTCTCTTGGCTCTGGGGAGGGCTCTAATCCCGTTTATGAGGGCTCTACCCTGATGACCTCATCTACTCCTAACCACCTCCCTCAGGCCTTATCTGCTAATACCATTGCATGGGGGTGGGTGGGGGGTGGGTAGGGTTCCCACAAATTCATTCGATTCATTCAACACAAACATTCAATTCATAATAGCATCGTAAGCAAGAATGTAGATGAAGGTGGTGTGCCTTTCTTTGTGAATTAGGTTTAGCCAGTAGACTGTTCACAAAATAAAGTGTTTCTCACTGAAATGCTGTAAAACCTTGCAGAGGTCCAAAGAACAGTCATTTATTCATCTACATTTCATTGAGGCATTTGCTGCTTTATGTTAAGTGTTGTGGGGAGAGATGAAAAGGGTGTGAGAACAGAGTTATTTCACTAGGCCTGCTGGCAATGGAAGATCCACATCCCATACAAGAGCGGCTCTCCAGGGCCTTGGGCGTGCTCCACCTCGTGTATGTAAGCAATCTCGAGCTTTTCACATGTGGTATGGTTTGACTATTTGTCCTCCAAAACATTTGTACTGAAATTAAATCCCCATTGTGGCAATATTGAGAGGTGGGTCCTTTAAGAGATGATTGGCTCATGAGTGCTCTGCCCTCATAAATGGATTAATTCATTCATGGATTAATGAATTAATGAGTTATCATGGGAATGGGGCTGGCAGCTGTTTAAGAAAAGGAAGAGATACCTGAGCTAGCACGCTCAGTACCCTCCCCACATGATGCTCTCAGCACTCTGGGGAAGCTTTCCCTCCAGGGAGACAGCGCCACACAGGCCACCCTGGGACTCAGCAGAGAGTCCTATGAAGGCCCTTACCACATGCTGTCCCTCAGCCTTGGACTGCTTAGCCTCCGTAACTGTAATACATGAGTTCCTTTTCTTTATAAATTACCCAGTTTCTGGTATTCTGCTTTAAGCAGCAGAAAATGGACTAAGACAACATGGTATTAGTTCCTGGAACATTTTTCTTAGAAAGCAGGGAGACACTGCAACAAGTGCCTCTGGTGTCCTGAGCTGTGGAGCTCTTCCTTCGCAAACACCATTTCAGTTATTTTCCTGGGCCATGTTCTTGGGCCCCCTCTGGAAAGTAAACTCCGCAATAGGGAAAACCTTATCTGTCTTGTTTACTGTTGTAAACAATAATGCCTGATTTCGAGGGAGGGATTGTCCTTACTCAGTGACAGTTGAGTAAGTTATGAATGAATGAAGTTTCCATAGTTGCATTATAAATTCCCTCTTTACAGAGAAGGAAACTGAGACATCAGAGGGAAACACCTGAGATTGTCCCCTGTCGTCCCTCCTAGTTTGTGATGCACTGAGGTTACAGAGGAGGGGTTCCTTGGTCTTTTGTTAAATTTGTAATATTGGATTAATGCGTCTAATCACAAGGTTAATCACTGAATGTATTAATAATAATGATAATAATAAATTGAGTTTCTGGGTACAATTTATTAACGCCTCCAAACACAGCGCTAATTTTTCAGTGTAACAGTTGAACACAGGAAGTGATAACCAGCATCCTCATCACACGTCTGAATCTTGACTAATGGGCATGTCCTGCAGCTCCTCCTCCTGGGTCAGCTCCATTCAAAACATCTGAGAGAGACACACAGCAAGGCCAGCGGGTCTTGGGGAAGATGAGTAAACCTCTACCTGAAATCTGCCATATCCTGCTTGAGCTGAACTTGTTAATTCTGGAGGTCAGAGTAAGTATCTTGCCCTCCTGTCTGTGCCCAGACTGTTCACAGAGTATCAGCAGGGAAAATGCTACTGTTCGTGTCTCTTTCAATGTCTGTCATACAGCAGAATTAACTTTATCATTTGAAGTGATGAAGTATGTATTTGATATTGTTTCTTTGGCATTTGTGCTTACCTATTCTCAGGTTGTTGGTATCATGTCACTTTGTGACTCGAGTTGTGGGAGACTTGAGTAAGAGGAACAGCCATTCTTTCATCTGTCGCCTCCACCCGTCCTCTCTGTGCAGCCAAGGTCCAAGGAACCTGCCTCTTGCTATCCTTTTCAAAGCTTTCTGGACCTCCCCTCTGTGCCTTTAATCAAGACTTTCATGCTGCCCAGAGCACTTTCTTCCCCGCCAGGCCAGTGAAGCCCATCACTTCCTTTAAGGTTTGACCCAAAACTCAGCACTTTGGGGAAGCTTTCCCTCCAGGGAGACAGGGCCACACAGGGCACAGAGGGCTCTTGTGGGAGGCAGAAACTGCAGGGCTGTTGAAGTCCTGGATCAGCCACTTCCAGCTATATATTTGAGGTCAGACAATTAAGTTTGTGAACTCACGCTAGAAAAAATGCCATGTCTGTCATTGCTGAATACCACTACAGTCGTCACTTTTGAATTATTCCCCTTGGGAAACTATTCACCAGTGCCTGCACCTAGTCTACCCTTGAAAGCTCTTTTTCTAGGACAAGTTCGAAAACTTAATTGTCAGAACTTTCTCTGACATTAAATGAGTTCCTTAGCCAGTTGTCTTCTTTTGGGCTCCCCTAAAAGCAGAGCCTGTGACAAGGACTAAGATGTATGTCATGTATTTGAGAAGTAATCTGGGGAAGCTGGAATGAGAGAATGGGAAGTAGAAAAAAACAGTCAATCATGTGTCATCAAATTGGTCACCTTTGGCGGGCACCTGGGGCTCAGTCACACCAGGCCCTCAGTAAACTGTGTTAAAAGCATCTCATAATTGTCCCCTGCAAAGAATGGAAGGCTGAGATCTTTGCTGACTCAACTGCTATCTCCCATGGAGGAAGGTCACCCTCGGGTCACCTCTGGGAGGACTGAGGGCTGAGAGTCAAGGCCTGAGAAAAGCCTTGAGTGAAGTGTGTATCCTGAAGTGGGGCGCTGTCCTCAGGCAGCTGCAGGGCACACAAGTAGGCCAAAGGGATGAAGTGCCAAGTGCCCACTTGAGCCTCAGTTTCTTCATTTTTGAGATGGGAGTAACTATACGCATGTTCTAAGGCAGTATGTCAAGTGAGAATGAGGGAGACTGTGGAAGCCCTTCTCCAGCACATGCTGGTGATTCCACCTTCTCCAACCTCCATCCTCTTGACACGTGTCATACTCGTGTTTACCTACGCATGAGTCCCTTGCTATTTCGCCTTCAATGAAGATAAAGCCAAAGTTCCTTTCTTCTTTCCCTGTCACCCACCAAAGTGCCTACTCACAGCTGAATGACAAGTAGGATCTTGGTACAAATGTCTGTTGACTGAATTGGCTGTCCCAAACAAATAATTTGTGAGCCCATTATCCTCCCGGCAGACACCTTGCAGGACAGTAGAAAAACCACAGGGGCCAGTGTCCTAGCCTGCTTAGTACAGCTGCAGGACCAGCTGTGATACTGTGTGAGGCCATTGCTAAATGTGCTGGTGAAATCCCAGGCACTGTGGTAAATGGATGGCAGTCTGGGGAGGGAAGTCTCTTGGCAACCAGTGTTTTTCAGCACATGTGTCAGCCAGGCTCCCTGAGGATGGTGATTCGTGCCCACGGCTGTTCCCAGGTATTCCAGATGCTGTCCTGCAACTGGACTGTTCTCTGCTGTATCTCCCACACCCCCGAGAGTGGGTGGTGGATGAGAGCTGCCCAGTTTCCTTGGGGGAGTCACTGCGAGCCTGGAAGGTGGTGCTCATGACCAGCTCAGAGAAGGGATGAGGCAGAAAGGGAAGACGAGAAGATGCTTTTACACATCTCTCATCAGAAAGTGTGCGTCAAACATTTGGGGCTGTTTTTCCAGTCACAGGGAGTTTCCCAGAGACATCATGGGCTGTCCCCAAAGTCAGGTAACACTGGGTTTGAGGCACTCTCTGTGTGCACAACCTGGAACAGAATCGACTTCTCTGGGCAAAGTAACGTGACCACATGAGGCATAACACTGGGCCCTTCTCCCTGCCTACATCATTCTTACCAAAGACAACCTGCTTAACTGCTCTATGGAAAATGCTAAAATCCATCTTCTGCCCACCTGAATTTTTACATTTAGAAAAGCCTTTGAGATTATTAGCTCTCCATAAAAATGTACAGGCATACCACAGAGATATTTCAGATTCAGTTCCAGACCATCATAATAAACAAATATCAAAATAAAGCAACTCACATAAATTTAGTGGCTTCTCAGTGCATGTAAAAGTGGTGGTTATGCTACACCGTAGTTTAGCACAATAACAGCATGTCTGAAAAAGCAATGTACATACATGATTTTAAAAATACTTTATTGCCAGAATAAAGTGGCAAGCAGTGTGGACGCCTGGGCAGGAAAATGGCACAGATAGAGCTCTTAATGTGGGGCTGCCCCAAACCTTCATTTGTAAAAAAGGCAGTAGCATCTGCAAAGCATGATGAAGAGAAGCACAATAAAAGGAGGTATGCCTGTAAATAATTCTAGAAGAAGCTGTGCGCTCCTTCTTCCCTTCACCTGGAATTCCTACCCCATCTTGAAGACCCAGCTTCAAAGCCTCCTGCCCCCAGAGGATCCGTCTACCCAAAAGATCTCTTCCCTGGAGGCAGAGGAAATCCAGGCACAAAAGAGACATTTCCTCTTTGTAGTGCGATCCCTGATAGACTTTGGTGTCATGGGAAGAATAATTATACATATAAGTCTTTGGTTTAATAAGAGTGTATAAATGTAGTTAGAGAGTGGGGCAGGAAGAAGGAGATAAAAATGACCAAAGGAGAGGAAGAATGTGGTAACGATTTATTGACTGAGAAGTAAAGGGAATTCCCCTCTCTCCACCCCTGAGTGATCTGTTCCCAGCTTGTCAACACTTCCAGATGTGGAACTCACTTGTCTTCCTTCTGTTCTTCCCTTCTGGCTGGTCTGACATTTGTTAAATGAGCTCCAGGGCCCTGGCTTGCAAATGTCACCACTTTGAGATCCATATTCCTGGCTCCCTCCAGGAGTGCCCTGGAATCCTCCAGATCCATCTACTGCCAGGAGACAAGTCTGTTTGTTTCATTGCTTCTTTCATCAGAGCCAGAACTCAGGGACTTAGTTAAAACTTTGAGCAAGTTAAAAGATTGGCTTGTGGGGATCATACTGTTTTCACTACACTGTCCGTGCTTGGATTCGATTTATGTCCCTTTAAATGAATCCCCTTAATTTGAAATATTATCAAAATACCAAGATCTGTGAAATGTGGAGACAAATATGGAAAAATGAAAACAACTGCCTGCTGAGATTCTGCCAGAAGAGAAGTAAGGGTGCAGCCCTCCCTCTTCCATGGCTCTCTCTACCTGTGCATAAATGAAGGTCACAGGCCAGAGCTGGGGGGGAACCCTCAGGGAGGGGGTGGAGGAGGGGATCTCACCAATGACTTGGCCCCTAAATGTCCTGCTGAGCTCTGGCCTCATAACTTCATCCAGTAGATCTATGCAAGGGAAAAGTCATGTCATGTCTGCAATGGTCTTCAAGAGGCCACTGTCCTTTTCTCTCCTTTTCCACTGCCACAAGCTCCAGGCCTTAGGGTGGGTCCTAAAGAGCTCAGCTCCCAACTCCAGGCTATGTCTCAAATCACCCTGCACTCTCAGCCAGCTTCTGCCTCCTTCTCAGACCCTCTGGTTTGGTGTCTCCTTTTTGTTACCATTTTAGGCCAAAGCTCTCTCTGGACGTCACCAGTGGCGTCACTCACCGCAGCCTTCGGTAGCATGTCCAGACTCATTACTGCCTCTGTGCCATGTTCCCTCAACCACCTGTTCACCACAGAGCCAAAGAGCATCCACCCTACTCCCAGCCCCACCCCCAACCCCCCCAGAGGCTGGCAAGTCCCAGGCTGTGCCCCAACTTCCTTTTCCTTCGTTTATGATAAGCCACTGCTTCCCTGTTCATCCAGGAAGACATGCTGGGGGGTGGCACAGCCTGAGGAGGGGATGGTCTCTGTCTTCATGGTTTAGGAGCTTGCTGCCTCATAGAGGCTGTAAGACATTCTCCAAATTTCTGCTCCAAAGAACTGGTCCAGTCTGAGCAGGATACGCACAGCACAGGTGAGAAGCCTTAAAGGTCCTTTGACTGGAGGCCACGAGGAGTCAGGGGCTGCAAGGATGGAAAGACATTCTCTCTGCCCTGGGATTATGCGACAGTGCTAACCTAACAAGACACAACTGCTACAGTAGAAGTGAGCAGAAGGGACTGGATGCCTATAATCCCAGCAATTTGGGAGGCCAAGGTAGGAAGATCATTTAAGGTCAGGAGTTCCTGACCAGCCTTTTAGGCAACAGAGAGACCTACATGTCTACAGATAAATTTTTAAAAATTAACTAGGTGTGTTGGTGCACACCTGTAGTCTGAGCTACTTGCTCTTGCAGAGGCAGGAGAATTGCTTAAGCCCAGATGTCATGGCTGTAGTGAGCTATGATACCCTGTACTCCAGCCTGGGTGACAGAGCAGACCCTGTCTCAAATATGTATACCATGGAATACTTACTATTCAGCTGTAAGAAAAGATGGAGACTTTATATCTTTTATGTTTACCTGGATGGAGCTGAAACATATTCTTCTTAGTAAAATATCTCAAAAATAGGAAAAAAGTATCCAATGGAGAGAAAGAAAAGAGAAAGAAGGGAGGGGAGGAGAAGCACTTGGAGGGCCTCGCTCCCTTCTCACCTTCCTGTGTGCAGTAGAGACAGGCCCAGAGCCAGATGCTGTCCGTGCTCCTGCCCAAGGGCCAGCGCCTAAGGTGCTGAGGCCACCAGAGCCCTGGGGCAGGGAAAGCCCGGTCATTTCCTGCCCAAAAGTCTCAGCGTCTTTTCCCTCGCCTTCCACACTGCCCTCCATTCCCTCCATTGCTTGGGCTGCCCCAGCTTTCACACGCCCAACCTCAGCCTCCCTTCCAGCTATTTCCTGGACCGTGTGCTCCTTCACCCCACATAGCCAGCCTCAAATCTTGTCTGAAAACCAGCCCTCTCAGGCTTCATCTGTGGTCCCTGAGAGTGGGAGTTGCTGCATGCGTCCCCAGCCCCATGGGCGTCACTCGCCACAGCAGCCTGCCTTGAAATCACACCCAGGTCCTGCTTGTGCTCATGGTGGAATTTACTTTTGAGGTTCTAACAGCTTTGAGCCCTTACTATGTGCGAGGTGCTCTTTTAAGTACTTGGTATAATATATATATGGTTTGTCTCTTTAGCCCAAATAAAATTAGGAATTGCTGCTCCCATGTCACATGTGTAGAAACGGAGGCACAGGGTGACCTGCCAACATCACACCCCATGGCCAGTGGCACTAGGATTTGAATGTGAAGGGGGCGTCCGTGGAAACTGACAGGAAAATAACTAACCTGCAACATCATAGGGACACACCCAGCTCTATTTTGCACAACAGGTCTGAAAAGAGCTCAACAGACTAAAGAGAGATATAAATCTTCCTCTGTAAAATTGCACTTAAGACTCTGCTTTGACAGAGTTCCTGGGTGAGCAGCAGGGGTGGAGCTTCAGTCTCCAGGGCAGGGTCTCAACTCCTACCATCTGTCTCCAAGGACAGCCAGAGAAGCTGACTCTCAACTCCGACACCTGCCACACTCTGTTACCTGCCATTGGAAGCAGTTTGTGGCACCCTGTTGATTTGGGGACAGCCAGAACCTTCCTCATCCCATCTAAAAAGCTGGAGTACCTATTTTTCTCTGCCAACACTATCTCCTTCTCTTTCACTGTGTTGGCCCTTTTTCTACACAGGAAGAAGAAAATAAAGTTCTTTCTACTCTAATCTTATGTTGAGAAATCTTTTCTTAACTTGCCTTTACCTGCTCTCACCCTGGCAGTTAGTTGCCCAGCATCCCTCCTGCCCTCTCCTGGCCCAGGACCCTCCTTTCATGGAGGCACTTAGCTCTGAGCAGGGGAAGGTACAAAGTACCCAGGAGAGGCCAACTGTCTTCCTCGCCTTCTTTTTAAGCTCAGAAGAAGCAGTGAAATGGACAGCAAAGACATGTCTGACTCACCTGCACCAGGCTGTGTGAGTCTGCAGTAAGGGGGTGGGGTGGGTTATTGGTGCTGGTTTTCTGGTGGGAAGATGGCTTAGGGTTATAAGGCCAGTTCTCCACCCCAAAAGGAGTGAAAAGAAGATGTGAAAAAAAGAGCCATGGAGGTAGATCCTGATGCAATGTGGGGACCCTTTGGGTACCCTGCAAGGGTCTTCCCACTCCGTCTTCCCCACCCCTACTCCTTCCCCTAAGAGCGCCCTGTGGATGGCTGGAGTAGCCTCCAGCCCCCACTCTCTCTCTTCCTAATCACACTTCCTCACTGTGAGGAACCCACCCCATCCCTCACTGCTTTTTTTCTCCTAAGGCAGTTACGTGCTTCCTCTGCACAGCCTTGCCTTGCCTTCCCTCCCTCCGCCTCACACGCTGAGGGTGGGTGTGTGAGAGCTGGGGCAGCCCAAGCAATGAAGGGAAGTAATGGAGGGCAGTGTGGAAGGTGAGGGGAAAGCGATGCTGAGACGATCAGGCAGGAAGTGACCGGGCTTCCCTGCTCCAGGGCTCTAGTGGCCTCAGTACCTTAGGCAAGGGAGCTGGCACCCAGAGGGGCCCTCAGGCAGGAGCACACCCAAGATCTGGCTCTGGGCCTGTCTTTACTGCACACAGGAAGGTGAGAAGGGAGCCAGGTCCTCCAAGTGCTTCCCGCCTCTCAGCTGGGGCACTTCTGTAGGCTCAGGGAGATGGCCCAGAGGCTGGTCCTGCTGTGGCTAGGGCAGCCTGATTCAAGGGGCCTGATGTGGGGTGGCAGGGGCTATTCTTGGAGGGGCAGAACATTATGCCTTGGGAGAGACCAGAGCTACCCCTCTGCCCATGCTCCTCCTTTGTATCCCCCCAAATCAATGGGGACACTGGGCTGAAAAAAAAAAAACCACTGTGGTCTCTTTGTTGTTCAAATGCGTGCAGAGTGGACGCTTTCTTTCTTTTTCTCCAGAGTGGACTGACTGCTCTCTTTTCCATTTCTCACCACCTCCAGACCCTTATCTCTCCTTTTCTCTGGCCCTAATAAGCCGCAGCCCTTCCCTCAACCACCCAGAGTTAGCACTCTGTCTCCGAATCCCCAAGCCTGTGCAGAGCCTTCCTCTGGATTTGCCCTCCCAAGCTCCTGTGCTGAAGGAGACAGCAGAGGGGCTGCCAGGTCCCTGCAGAAACCCTTTTTTCAGACTTGGTTGCCACCCCACATTTGTACCCCCCTCCCTCCATTGGTCTCTGGTTTTCTCAGTATTTCTTCTCTGTTTTCTTAAAAGCCCAGCCTTTTCTTCTCTTTTCATCTTCCCTGCCTCAGGGTCCTCCAGTGTTCACTGCCTTTTGTCCAGCATTTCCCAGCTGTGCTCTTGAAGGCACCAAGTAACAGTGACTGCTGTTCCTTGGCAGCTGAGAGTCTGCATTTCCACCAGGCCTACAGATCATGCTGATGTTACAGTCCTGTGCACACTTTGAGTAGCAAGGTCTGGAAAATAGAGTGCCATGCAGACACCTAAATCCTCTGCCTCAAAAGGAAAGGAACAGTGGGATTTGCAGCATGGGACCATCTGGATGAGGGAGACAACAAGAGCCCCTGGGATGTGGAGCGAGAGAGTAGGAATGGTTGCAGGCTTCAAAGACATCCGCATTGTGTGGTGTGGGTGGAGGTGGAGCCCCAGTGCGTTTCTCCCAAACTCCGGAAAGTATGCTACATACACAGCTGGCCACAGAGTAGAACTACAGGGTCATATATATATATATACACACACACACTATGTCTAAATATCTCAGTTATAATCCAAGGTAACAAACTGGTAATATATTATATCCACTTTTTTTTTGTTTTTGCTTTGTTTTATTTTGTTTTTATTGTTGGGGATTCATTGAGGATTCAAGAAACCAGGTTACACTGATTGCATTTGTTAGGTAAAGTCCCTCTTACAATCGTGTCTTGCCCCCAAAAGGTGTGTCACACACCAAGACCTCACCCCTCTCCCTCCTTCCCTCTCTCTGCTCTTCTTTTCCCCACCCCTCCCTCCTTCTTTCTCTCTCTGCTCTCCCCTTTCCCCACCCCCACCGTGTCCTTAATTGTCATTAATTTTCCTCATATCAAAATTGAGTACATAGGATTCATGCTTCTCCATTCTTGTGATGCTTTCTAAGAATAATGTGTTCCACTTCCATCCAGGTTAATACAAAGGCTACAAAGTCTCCATTTTTTTTAATAGCTGAATAGTATTCCATGGTATATATGCACCACAGCTTGTTAATCCATTCCTGGATTGGTGGGCATTTAGGCTGTTTCCACATTTTGGCGATTGTAAATTGAGCTGCGATAAACAGTCTAGTGCAAGTGTCCTTATGATAAAAGGAATTTTTTTCCTTCTGGTAGATGTCCAGTAATGGGATTGCAGGATCAAATGGGAGGTCTAGCCTGAGTTCTTTGAGATTTCTCCATATTTCCTTCCAAAAAGGTTGTATTAGTTTGCAGTCCCACTAGCAGTGTAAAAATGTTCCCCTCTCTCCAGATCGACTCCGGCATCTGCAGTTTTGAGATTTTGTGATGTGGTCCATTCTCACTGGGGTTAGATGGTATCTCAAGGTGGTTTTGATTTGCATTTCTCTAATAAATAGGGATGATGAGCATTTTTTCATGTTTGTTGGCCATTCTTCTGTCTTCTTTGGAGGAGGTTCTATTCATGTCTCTTGCCCATTGATATATGGGATTGTTGGCTTTTTTCATGTGAATTAATTTGAGTTCTCTATAGATCCTAGTTATCAAGTTTTTGTCTGATTCAAAATATGCAAATATCCTTTCCCATTGTGCAGGATGTCTATTTGCTTTGGTTGTTGTCTCCTTAGCTGTACAAGCTTTTCAGTTTAATGAAGTTCCATTTGTTTATTTTTGTTGTTGTTGCAATTGCCATGGCAGTCTTCTTCATGAAGTCTTTCCCCAGGTCAATATCTTCCAGTGTTTTTCCTATGCTTTCTTTGAGGATTTTTATTGTGTCATACCTTAAATTTAAGTCCTTTATCCATCTTGAATCAATTTTTGTGAGCAGAGAAAGGTGTGGGTCCAGTTTCAGTCTTTTACATGTGCATATCCAGTTCTCCCAGAACCATTTATTGAATAGAGAGTCTTTCCCCCAAGGTATATTCTTGTTTGGTTTATTGAAGATTAGGTTGTTAGTTTCATTTCCTGGTTTTCTACTTGATTCCAAGTGTCTATGTCTCTATTTTTGTGCTAGTACCATCTGTCTTGACCACTATGGCTTTGTAGTGTAGCCTAAAATCTGGTATGCTGATGCCCCCCGGCTTTGTTTTTATTACTAAGAACTGCCTTAGCTATACAGGGTTTTTTCTGGTTCCATACAAAACTCAGAATCATTTTTTCCAAGTCTTGAAAGTACGATGTTGGTATTTTAATAGGAATGGCATTGAATAGGTAAATTGCTTTGGGAAATATAGACATTTTAACAATGTTGATTATTCCCAGCCATGAGCATGATATGTTCTTCCATTTGTTAATATCCTCTGCTATTTCCTTTTTTAGGATTTCATAATTTTCTTTATAGACGTCCTTCACCTCCTTCGTTAGGTATATTCCTAGGTATTTCATTTTCTTTAGAGCTATGGTGAAGGGAGTTGTGTCCTTAATTAGCCTCTTATCTTGACTGTTATTGGCATATACAAAGGCTACTACTGACTTGTGGACATTGACTTTATATCCTGAAACATTACTGTATTTTTTGATGACTTCCAGGAGTCTTTAGTTGAGTCTTTGGTGTTCTCTAAGTATAAAATCATGTCGTCAGCAAAGAGGGAGAGTTTGACCTCCTCTGTTCCCATTTGGATGCCCTTTATTTCTTTGTCTTGCCTAATTGTATTGGCTAGAACTTCCAGCACTATGTTGAATAGAAATGGTGACAGACGATAACCTTGTCTGGTTCCACTTATAAGAGGAAAAGCTTTCAGTTTTACTCCTTTCAGTAAAATATTAGCTCTGGGTTTGTCATAGATAGCTTCAATCATTTTCAGAAATGTACCATGTATGCCTATACTCTTCAGTGTTCTAATTAGAAAAGAATGCTGGATTTTATCGAATGCTTTTTCTACATCTATTGAGAGGATCCATATGGTCTTTATTTTTGCTTCTGTTAATATGGTGGATAATGTTTATCGACTTGTGTATGTTAAACCAGCCTAGCATCCCTGGAATGAAGCCTACTTGATCATGATGAATGACTTTTTTGATGATAAGCTGTAATTTATTGGCTAGGATTTTGTTGACAATTTTTGCATCTATATTCATTAGTGAAATTGGTCTGAAATTCTCCTTTTTCGTTGGGTCTTTTCCTGGTTTTGGTATCAGGGTGATGTTTGCTTCGTAGAACGTGTTGGAGAAGATTCTTTCCTCCTCAATTTTTTGGAATAATTTCTGCAGTATGGGAATAAGCTCTTCCTTGAAGATTTGATAGAATTCTGGTGTGAAGTCATCCAGACCAGGACATTTTTTTGTTGGAAGCTTTTTTATTGTTTCTTTAATCTTAGTGTTTGAAATTGGTCTGTTCAGGAACTCTTATTTTTTCCTGGCTAAGTCTAGGGAGAGGGTGTGAATCCAAGTATTAATCCATTTCCTTCACATTGTCAAATTTCTGGGCATAGAGTTTCTGGTAATATTCAGAGATGATCTCTTGTATCTCTGTGGCATCAGTTGTTATTTCCCCTTTATCATTTCTGATTGAGGTTACTAGACATTTTACTTTTCTATTTCTAGTTAGTCTGGCCAAAGGTTTATCTATTTTATTTATTTTTTCAAAAAACCAACTCCTTGTTTCATTAATTTTCTGAATGATTCTTTTGTTTTCAGTTTCATTAATCTCTGATTTAATTTTGGATATTTCTTTTCTTCTACTGGGTGTAGGCTTAGACTGTTCTTCTTTTTCCAGTTCTATAAGATGGCCTGTGAGATTGTTGATGTGCTCTCTTTCTGTTTTTGGAATGTAGGCATCTAAAGTGATAAATTTTCCTCTCAAAACTGCTTTTGCAGTATCCCACAGGTTTGGGTAGCTTGTGTCTTCATTGTTGTTATACTCAAGAAAGTTAATGATTTCCTGTTTTATTTCTTCCTGCACCCACCTGTCATTCAATAGAAGGTTGTTTCATTTCCATGCCTTTGTGTGGGGTTGTGTTCCACCTTTAGTGCCTTGTGGACTGAGAAGATACAAGGTAAAATTTCAATTCTTTTGATTCTGTTGAGGTTTGTTTTGTGTCCTAGGATATGATCAATTTTGGAGAATGTTCCATGGGGCGATGAGAAGAATATATATTCTTTATCTTTGGGATGGAGTGTTCTATATGCATCTATCAAGCACAATTGTTCTAGGGTCTCATTTATGTCCTGTATATCTTCGTTTAACTTCCGTTTAGAGGATCTGTTGAGCTCTGTAAGAGGAGTGTTAAAGTCCCCTGTTATCATGGTATTATAGGATATCATTTTGCTCAGATTGAGTAAGGTCTGTTTCAAGAATCTGGGAGCATTTAAATTGGGTGCATAAATATTTAGAATTGAAACGTCTTCTTGTTGTATTTTTCCCTTGATGAATATAAAGTGACCATCTTTGTCTTTTTTGACTTTAGTTGCTTTAAATCCACATGTATCTGAAAATAAGATTGCAACTCCTCTTTTCTTCTGAATTCTGTTTGCCTGAAAAATTGCCCTCTAACCCTTAACTTAGAGTTCTAATTTGTCTTTTGAAGCTATATGTGTTTCCTGAAGACAGCAAATGGATGGCTTGTGTTCTTTAATCCAGTCAGCCAATCCATGCCTCTTCAGTGGGGAATTCAAGCCATTAATATTTATTGAGATAATTGGTAAGTGTGGTAGTGTTCTATTCATCTTATTTTGTGAGATTTCATTACTTAGTTTTATCTTTTGCATCAGTGTGGAAGTTAGGTTCTGTCCTTGGATTGCTGAGTTCTTACTTTGCTGCTGATCCATTGTGATGGTCAGTGCGTAGAACAGGTTGAAGTATTTGCTGTAGAGCTTGTCTTGTTGTGGTGAATTTCCTCAATTCCTCAATGTTTGTATATCAGTAAATGATTTGATTTCTCTGTCAATTTTAAAGTTTAGCTTAGCAGGATATGGAATTCTGGGCTGGAAATTGTTCTGGTTAAGTAGATTAAAGATAGATAACCATTGTCTTCTTGCTTGGAAAGTTTCATTAGAGAAGTCTGCAGTCACCCTGATGGATTTGCCCCTGTAGAAAGAATAGGAGCTTACTCCTGGCAGCTTGAAGAATATTTTCTTTTGTCTTGACTTTGGATAGGTGTTCGTCACAATTTGTATTGGAGAAGCTCGGTTAGAGTTGAGGTGACCTGGGGTCCGATATCCCTCTGAAAGGAGTGTGTCAGAATCTTTGTTGATATTTGGGAAATTTTCATTTACAGTATTCTCAGTATGGCTTCCATCCCCCTGAGACATTCTTCTTCTTCTTCTGGGATACCTATAACTCATATGTTTGAATGCTTCATAAAGTCCCATAATCCTGTCAGTGAACATTCTGCTTTCTTTCTCTTCTTTTCTGCCTCTTTAACTATCTGAATTATCTGAAGAGCTTTTTCCTCTACCTCTGAGATTCTTTCTTCTGCATGGTCTAATCTGTTTTTGACACTTTCTATTGCATCTTTAAGTTCCCTAATTGACTGCTTCAGTTTCTTCAGCTCTGCTACATCTTTTCTATATTCTTCATATTGTTCATCTCTTATGTGATTCTGTTTTAGGATTTCCTTTCTGTTATTTTCCACTTTATCTGCAGTTTTCTTCATTGTTTCATCATCTGTATTCTAAATTCCCTTTGTGTAATTTCTAACATTTCTTTATAGGTGGACTATTCTGCAGTAGGTACCTCATGGTCCCTTGGGGGGTTGCTCTGGACTTGTTTTTCATGTTGCCAGGAGTTTTCTTTTTTTTCTTTTTTTTTTTTTTTTTGTAGAGACAGAGTTTCACTTTATTGCCCTCGGTAGAGTGCCGTGGCGTCACACAGCTCACAGCAACCTCCAACTCCTGGGCTTAGGCGATTCTCCTGCCTCAGCCTCCCGAGTAGCTGGGACTACAGGCGCCCGCCACAACGCCCGGCTATTTTTTTTTTTTTGGTTGCAGTTTGGCCGGGGCTGGGTTTGAACCCGCCACCCTCGGTATATGGGGCCGGCGCCCTGCTCACTGAGCCACAGGCACCGCCCTGCCAGGAGTTTTCTACTGATTCTTCCTCATGAGTGATTTCTTTTATCTGTTTCCTTGCCCAATTTTCCTTTCGCTTCCTAAGTTGCTGTGCCTCTGGACTAGAGTTTCGATGAGTCCTTTTGGTACAGGACCAGAAGGATGAGAAGGTTGAAGAGCAAGAAGGTAAAAAGGAAAGAAAAAAAAAAAAGAAAGAAAGGAAAGAAAAATCAGAAAGGAGAAGGGATGGATAAAATGGAATATTGACAAAAAGAAGAGAGGCACAGAAAGAGGGAGACAGAGCAATATAGGTGTTCAGTAGGGTACTTTGATCTAACCTTAAAAAAACCCCAATCTCTGGGGGTGCCAGGTTGGGTGGTTTCCTTAAGGTCAGCAGCTCTTTGCTAGCCTGTTTGGACACTGTACCCCACCTCCACCAAGTATAGAGGAAAGACAAAAATGCTATAAATCAAACCAAAACAAGCAAACAGAAAACTTTATGGGACAAAATTGGGGGAGAAACCAAATAATAGGGGTAGATACACTAGTAAAAAGGAAGTTCTAATTGTTGAAAAAGGCAACAATGGAAATTATATTTAAACTAGAGAAATGAAGAAAGAAAAGAAAGGAAAAGAAAAGAAAAATCTATAGGGAAGATGTTGAAATTAAAAAACAAAACAACAACAACAAAAAACAAACAAACAAAAAAAAACCGAAATAAAGCAGTATATACCTTGCTGAATATTGTCTGGGCAACAGGTGATCTTCTAGGGTATGAGATGTTAATCACAATGCTGATATGACTGGAGGCTTCTGCTGATTTCTCCAACCCTGCAGGATGGAGAGCCTAAATCTCTCCTCAGCCCTCTTAAAAGGAACTTTAAACTGCTAAACTTGGCTAAGCAGCTTTCCCAGGAAAGCACTTAGTGCTGTGATCACTCCTAAAGTGGCTATCCACTTACCCAGTGTGCCAAAACCATCTCACTCTATGCCCCTGAGGACTAAGGGTGTAAGGGGTCTCAGTCCCCACCTTTAGGCTTCTCAGTCACTTGATTACTTGCTCCCACCCAATCCTTGCTCTGCAACCCTGAGGGCAGATCTTACCGGGGCACTTCTCCCACAATGGCTCCATGCAGTCCACAGCCAAACACTATTAGCTCCTTCCAGCTCAGCAGCTCAGTCTGGGGCCCTAGACAACTCCTAAAGTCCTCCGCACTCCTGCCCAAGCTCTCCCAAGGCAGTTCAACTGAGCGCCAAGTTCTAAAAAAACCAAAACAGCTCACAGGTAAGGCCTTTCCAGTTTGCAATCTCACTGCTGCTGTACTTACAGATGCCGCCAGGATTAGACCGAATGAACATATGTAACCACTTGCCAGTTCTCCACTGCTGTGTCCTCCTCTTGGGGTCCAGAAGTCTCTTGCTGACTCCCTATGTCCTCAAAGGGATGTTTATGGGCAGATCCCACCAGCCAGAGAAGCCTGGAGTTTTGTCTCCACAGACTCATCATGCCCAGCTGCAAGGAAGCTGTTATTCGGCTGCCATCTTGCTCTGGACCTCCATATTATGTCCTCTTAACTATAAAATATACCTTGCTGAAGACCTGGATGGCCAGAATTGAATTTAGAAGTGTCGAAATCTGTGGAGTTGCATCTGAATTGGGGGCCTTGCATAGAGACCCCAGGTTTCCTCTCTTGCCACCCAGCTCTGATGGGCACAGTGAGAACACCTCGTATGAAGACCCTGGCCTGTCCAGAGGGCACATCCAGGAAAATGACGTCACTGCTGCACTTAATTTCCACCCACTGAATTATATATGCTTAGTAGAAACAAAAGTGATGCAGAAACAAAAGTAAATAGTGATGATTGTTTTTTAAAGGAGACTGTTTTCTAACAAGCTGTGGAATACAGCATGGAATACTATTACAAAGAAGTTTAATGTTTTCAACTTCTTGGCAAGAGTGGATGGAATACTATTCCAAGGAATACTATTCAGCCACTAAAAAAGATGGAGACTTTTCGTCCTTTGTATTAACCTGGATGGACGTGGAACACATTATTCTTAGTAAAGCATCACAAGAATGGAGAAATAAGAATCTTATGTACTCAATTCTAATATGAAGACGATTAAGGTCCTAGGACACAGTGGGGGGTGGGGGACAGGGAGAGCTGAGAAAGGAAAGGAGGGAGGGGGTTCTAATATGAAGACAATTAAGGTCCCTAGTACACAGTGGGGGGTGGGTGTCAAGGGGTGTGGTACACCTTTTGGGGATGGGACACAAATATAAGAAGGTCCTTATCTAACCAAAGCAATCAATGTAACTTTGTTCTGTACCCTCAATGAATCACCAACAATACAAAAAAAATAAAAAAAAGGAGACCATTTTCAAATTGTGCATCAAAAGGGGGCAACTTTACGAGCCATCTTTCCCATAAGCTCTCACAAAGTGAATGGGACAGGAAGTACACTCTGCTGTCAATCTCTCTGCTACTCTCAATTCTTGTTCACTTTGCATAGAGGGAGAGTTTGAAAACACAACTTTTCCCAATAAACAGCTTCTCAATGCAAGCCAATGACATTATCTGGGACTCAGCAGAAGAAAGCACAGTAAAAAATGTACTCCCCTGCTGGAGAAAAGAAATGTGGTTGTTTTCTTTTAATGTTTTCTTTGGAGTTGGGGTCTCAAGTTGCCAAGGCTGGAGTGCAGAGTGGTTATTTACAGCTGCGGTCATAGCTCACTGCAAGCTCCCAGCTCCCAAGTTGCTGCGACTACAGGGGTTACTGTGCACAGCTGAGAGATGTGTTTTTTGTTGTTGAATTTTGGAGATGGTCTGTCAGACTTTGATATATGAAGTCTGACAATTAAGTTTGTAAACTTGGCACCATGTGCTTACATTGGCAGCATTGTACAAACAGCTCGGTAAGATTTTGTAACCTTGGTATATCAGTGCCTCACAGCCATGCTTGTGTTGACATATGGTGGGGTCTTGCTGAGTGGTATTCATTACTGTTGTTGCATGTTTTCATGTGCTGTTATGAGAAAGTCGGAGCTTGAATTAGAGCAATGAAAAAACATTAAACTTCTTCTTAAACTTGGCAAGAGTGGAAGCGAAATCAGGGACATGTTACAGTGTACAAATGGAGTAAACATTTGGCTGAGGGGAGAGAAAGCTTCACTGATGAAGAGAGGTCAGGGCAAGAAGTAACAAGCAGAACTGATGAAAACATTGCAAAATTTTGTCAAATTGTGCATCAAAATCACCAGCTGACTTGAGAAGCATAGCAGACTAAGGAAACATCAATAGAGAAACAGGAAAATCTTTTTTTTTTTTTTTTGGTAGAGACAGAGTCTCACTGTACCGCCCTCGGGTAGAGTGCCGTGGCGTCACACGGCTCACAGCAACCTCTTAAATCTTGGGCTTACGCGATTCTCTTGCCTCAGCCTCCCGAGCAGCTGGGACTACAGGAGCCCGCCACAACGCCCGGCTATTTATTGGTTGCAGTTTGGCCGGGGCTGGGTTTGAACCCGCCACCCTCGGCATATGGGACTGGCGCCCTACTCACTGAGCCACAGGCGCCGCCCGAGAAACAGGAAAATCTTAACTGAAAATCTTGGCACAAGAAAGTTGTGGCTCTTGCATCACGACAGTGCACCAGCTCACACAGCACTGTCCATGATGAAGTTCTTAGCCAGTAAACAAATAACTGTATTGGAAAACCCTCCCTACTTACCTCATCTTGATCTGGCCTCCAATGACTTTTTTCTTTACCCAAAGATAAAGGAAATACTTAAAGGAAGACATTTTGATGACATTCAGAACATCATGGGTAATATGCCAACACTTCTGATAGCCATTCCAGAAAAAGAGTTCTAAAATTTCTTTGAACGGTAGACTGGGCATTGGCATCCGTGCATAGTTTCCCAAGGGGAGTACTTTGAACATGACTATAGTGATATTCAGCAATGAGGTATGTAGCACTTTTTCTAGGATGGGTTTGTGAACTTAATTATCAGCATCTTTGTAAAGGACTTTTAAGGGGAATTTTGGTATGCATAATATTTACCTTATATATGGCCCTTCATAATCAGAATATTTTTAAAGAAACTAGTCAGAATGAGATGATCCACAAGAGCTGCAAGAGGCTTGACAGAGCCAGTTGGGAGGCTGTTGTTTCCATATAAGAGAGGGCAGGTTTCCAGTAAGTGGGGAGCCATTAGACTAGAAGGTACAGAGGTCCCATATCACATAGAAATACCATATAGAACTTGGACATGGGTTAAAGAGGAGGGTCAAAGAAAAGGAAGCAGTCACAGTTGGCTAATTCATTTTTTTTATGCTTAAAAGCTTTTTTATTGATCATCTTGTAACAACAATAACACACACACAAACACACACTGAGTTTATGTTTTTTGAATGTCAGATTAATAGGAGGGTACCAATATTTAGGTTACATTGTTTTCTTTTCCTTTTTTTTTTTTTTAGACAGAGCCTCACTATGTCACCCTCTGTAGAGTGCGATGATATCACAGCTCACAGCAACCTCAAACTCTTGGGCTTAAATGATTCTCTTGCCTCAGCCTCCCAAGTAGCTGGGACTACAGGCACCTTCTGGAACGCCCAGCTATTTTTTATTACAGTTGTCATTGTTGTTTACCTGGCCTGGGCTGGGTTTGAACCTGCCAGACTTGGTGTATGTGGCTGGTGCCATAACCACTGTGCTACAGGCACCGAGCCTACATTGTTTTCATTTCTAAGGTAAAGTTCGAGTTGTAGGTGAGTCCAGAGGGTGTGCTGAACATTGTGAACATTAACTTGACATTAGTTCTATTTCTTGCCACCCAAAGAGTTTTGCATAACAATAAGAGAACATTTTTAAGGATTTTGATACATATTGCAAAGTTTCCTTCCAGAAAAGTCATAACTATATTTTAAGTTTCTTGAATTTTGCTGTACAGGATATTTCACGGGATATAGTTCTTGCTTGGAAGAGAGTCCACTGTTTGGTATCAAGTGTTACCAAAGGTAAAGAAGCAAGTCTAACCATTCGCAAAGTATCAGCAGAGCCTTCACATGCATTTGCAGGGATGGGCCCATGCTGTAATCATAGCTTACATGTGTAGGCACGGAAATAGAGCAGAAATGGAATTTTCCTTTGGAGAGTCTGAGGCAAGGGTAATTTTCCTGACTAATTTGACACAGAGAACTGTTCCTGTAAATTGCAGTAATCTAAGCCCATTTGCAAGGAGACAGTAGGCTTAAAGGTCTGTTGCACCATCTAAACTCATTTTAGCAACTGAATGTTAAATCCTTACTTCCTGGTAACTGGTCTCTCCAAAAAAGATCTTGAAACTCTAAAAAGCTGCAGCAGATTCTGTAGGGACTATTTGCATGCTCCTTGGGAGGATTTCACAGCCACAGCCCTCCAGTATGGACGACAGATGTTATTTCCTCATTGTTCATGAGTCTTCACATTCAAACTTTCCATGACTTGCTCTTTTGTTAATTTGCCATCTTTTGCTTCTCATGATTTCTAACCAGCTGTTTATTAGAACAAGACAAAAGTAAACGAAGTCTGGCTGTGCTACAGAACTCACGCTGCCATCCTTATATTGTGGATTTGTTTATTTGTTTGTTTGAGACAGAGTCTCTCTGTGCCCTGGGTTGAGTGCTATGGTGTCATAGCTCACAGCAACCTCAAATGCTTAAGGGATCCTCTTGCCTCGGCCTCCAGAGTAGCTGGGACTACAGGTGCCTGCCACAACACTCAGCTATTTTTAGAGAGGGGATATTGCTCTTGCTCAGGTTGGTCTCAGACTCCTGAGCTCAAGCAATCCACCCACCTCTTCTCGGCTTCCCAGGGCACTCTTTATGTAGTTTTTAAAAGGAGAAATTCCTCTGCAGCTCTTCAGCCCCTCGACACCTGGTAGGAACCACCTCATTTTACAAATGCGCAATCTGTTGTCCAAAGTTAGGAAGTTGGTGGATGTCTTTTCCCCAGGCCTCTGGACAAGCTTATTTTTAATACTCTAACACTAAACTAACAGGAGTATATTGAGAGTGGAAATGTCCTGAAGGGCACGCACAAAGTCAGGTGTCTGCTCAGAGGGAAGAGCTCTCCTTCACTTGGCAGAGTCTCACTGAGCATGACCACCAGCTCCCAGGATTTCGGATGTCAGTATTCCTTCTGCCATAGCTCTGATCTCGCTTGATTATCGTAATTCATTTCCTCTGCAATAGTTGACGTTGGTAAAGAGCCAGGCTCTGTAGTCAGACTGCCTAAGTTCAAATCCTCGCTCCACCATTTGACCTTTGGTGTATTTCTTACGTTTTCTTTTCTTCCATTTCCCACAGGTTTTATTCCCAGTTCTGTGTCTCACGTGAGGATTAGATGAGATATCATAAGTGGGTGCTCAGCACCCAGTGCCTGGCACATAGTAAATGCTCCACAACCAAGAGCTATCATTATTGTTGTTATAATTATTGTTTATTTGTGTATTTTCTTAATTCAGCTACAAGTGGGCAGAGACCATATCTCTGTCATTTTTGTTCCCCAGTATCTTAGCTCGGTGTTTGGGACTCATTGTGGGTTCTCCATAAACATTCACTGGTTGGATGAACAGGATGAATGAATAAGCCAGAAATGAAAAGGTTTGTGTGGCCAGGGCTCTATGTCCTATCATGGTCCTTCTTCTGGTGTTGAAAAGACACTCATAACATCAAGAA
Source organism: Nycticebus coucang (assembly GCF_027406575.1). Lineage (NCBI taxonomy): Eukaryota > Metazoa > Chordata > Mammalia > Primates > Lorisidae > Nycticebus > Nycticebus coucang. The sequence goes on along the minus strand of NC_069789.1, from coordinate 16,392,019 downwards.
AAGAGTGTAGAGAAAGGTTTCCATAGCATAAGCTTTTCTTCATGTATTATGTAGACATTGTGACCCTTGTCTACTGTGTGATTGTCCGAAAACCATCTTTTTGCCGGTCACCAACATGTTTTTCCCTAGACCAAAAAATGAACTGTTTACATCTACAAATGACCAGCGAGCTACAGGATTCATGCAACTTCACTATAAGCATGGCTCTAAAGCATCTGTTTTGTAATGATGCAAATTGCTATAGGTACAGCCAGCAGCACAAGGAAAAAGCAGAAAAACATACCCGTATAGTAAAAATAGAAAGAGAGATGCATGAGCCTTCTGATCTCAGAACTTAGGGTCATGGTTACCCTAAGTTCATGGGGATGTCAAGGAATTGAGGAAGAGCAGATGGAGTGTTTCAGCTGCATTGCTGAAGTTTTCTTTCTTCACCTAGGTTTTGGTGTATCATTATTTATACCCTTTGTGTATTTTAAATATTTATTTTATCTTTTTCTCATGCCAGATAGTAATGTGCAGACGTTGTAACAAGGTTGGAGGGAAGTGTATCTTATACATGAACATGAAAACCCAACCATCACATTTATAAGCCACAAAACAATTTGTTTCAAATCTTAATAAACTGAAAGCAGTAGCTGAAGATCATGAAGACAGTTAAAAAATACAAATGGCCAATAAACATATGAAGAGATATTTAAGTAGGGAGGAAAAGGGGGTGGAGGGAGTGAAAGAAAGGCCTATCTAGGTTAATACGAAGGATGTAAAGTCTCCATTTTTTTTAATGGCTGAATAGTATTCCATGGTATACATATACCACAGTTTGTTAATCCATTCCTGGGTTGGTGGGCATTTAGGCTGTTTCCACATTTTGGCGATTGTAAATTGAGCTGCAATAAACAGTCTAGTACAAGTGTCCTTATGATAAAAGGATTTGGAAGACATTATTCTTAGTAAAGCATCACAAGAATGGAGAAGCATGAATCCTATGTACTCAATTTTGATATGAGGACAATTAATGACAATTAAGGTTATGGGGGGGAGTAGAAAGAGGGATGGAGGGAGGGGGTGGGGCCTTGGTGTGTGTCACACTTTATGGGGGCAAGACATGATTGCAAGAGGGACTTTACCTAACAATTGCAATCAGTGTAACCTGGCTTATTGTACCCTCAATGAATCCCCAACAATAAAAAAAAAAGGCCTATCTAGCAGAAAGAAACCTTAGACAAAGCAGACAATGGTTCTACCAACAAACAAGAGAAAGCAGAGGGGTCAAGGAGCACAAGGCAGTGAGTCAGGTGCACACTTGGCCTCCAGCTTCTTTTTTTCATGATGATGGGTACATACAGTTGCATATCTTTACAGGGTGTGGGTGATGCTTTGATACAGGCATACAAAGTGAATCAATTAAATCAGGGTAATTGGGGTATCCATCACTTCAGGCATTTATCATTTCTTTGTGTTAGTCTTTCCAATTCCATTCTTATTTTATTTTATTATGTTTTATCAACTGTTTAAAAAATAAAGTTTTAATAGATTTCTAAAATATTTTAAAATTTCAGATTAATATAAGAGTACAAGCAATTAGGTTACATTGTTTGCATTTTTTAGGTAAAGTCCAAGTTGCTGTTAAGCCCTTCACCCAGGAGGTGTGCCATATACCTCTATATTGTCACTTGTCGTTATTTTAAAGTATACCCTAACTTGTTGATTATAGTCACTTTGTTGTGCTATCAAATATTGTTCATTCTAAGTATATTTTTGCACCTGTTAACCCTACTCAATTTATTCCCCTGATGTCCTTCCTAACTTTTGGGAACCATCACTCTACTCTGTCTCCATGAGATCACTTGTTTTTAATATTTAGCTCCCACACATGGGTGAGAACATGGGAGATTTGTCTGTGTTTAGCTTATTTCACTTAATGTTCTCCAGTTCCATGCATGTTATTGCAAATGGCAGGATTTCCTTCTTTTTTGTGGTTATAGAATATTCTTTTATATATATATGCAATAGAGTTGAATAGAACTCTATTCAGAATAGAATAGAATAGAATATTCTTTTATATATGTTTCAGAGTTGACCACCTCCTTAAATTGACCTAATTTTCATAGACTGGACATGCACCACATGTATGTACAGTACAGTAGGCCTGGTTTCTTATGTTGACCACCTCTGTGGTCCCTTGGGTGCTCAAGTTATAGAGCTTCTACTCTATATACCACAACTTCTTTATCCATTCATCCATTGATGAACACTTAGGTTGGCTATTGTGAATAGTGCTGCAATAAACATGGAGTACAGATATCTTTTCAGAGTACTGAATTCCTCTCCTTCAAATATATACCCAGCAGTGGGATTGCTGTGTCATATGGCAGTTCTATTTGTCATTATTTTGAGGAATTTCCGTACAGTTCTCCATAGTGGTTGCATTAATTTTCATGCCCATTAACAGTGTATGAGGGTTCCCCTTTCTCTGCTTCCTCACCAGCATTTAATATTGCCTGTCTTTTTGATAAAAGGCATTTTAACTGGGGTGAGATGATATCTCATTGTAGTTTTGATTTGCATTTCTCTGATGAATAATGACATTCAGCATTTTTTCATATACTTCTTGGCCACTTTTATGCCTTGTATGTCTTGATCCTTTGCCCATTGATTATTTGATTTTTTTTCTCTTGGGTGGTTGGCGCACCTTATATATTCTAGTATTAGTCTTTTGTCAGATGAGCAGTTTCCAAGTGTTTTCTCCCATTCCGTGGGCTATCTCTTCCCTTTGTTGATTGTTTCCTTTGCTGTACAGAAGCTTTATAGCTTGATTGATACCATTTGTTCAATTTGATTTGGTTGCCTGTGCTTTGGGGTATTGTTCAAGTAATCATTGCCCAGATCAACCTCCTGCTGCATTTTCCCAAATGTTTTCATTTAGTAGTTTCACACTTTCAGGCCTTAGCCTTAAGTCTTTGATCCATTCTTATTTGATTTTTGTATACGATGAGAGATAGGGGGTTTAGTTTCCTTCTTCTGCTATGAAGATCCAGTTTCCCCCGCACCATTTATTGAAGAGACTGTCCTTTCCTCACTTTATGTTTATGGTTCCTTGTTGAAGATGAGTTCACTATGGATGTATATATAGATGTATTTCTGGGTTCTCTATTCTGTTCCATTGGTCTATGTGTCTGTTTTTACGCCAGTACCATGCTGTTTTCATTATTACAGCTTTGTAGCATATAAAGTCAGGTAATGTAATTCCTGCAGTTTTTTTGTTTTGTTTTGTTTTCCACTCAGGATGGCTTTGGCTATTCTGGGTCTTTCGTGGTTCATAAAAATTTGAGGATTATTTTTTCAATTTCTGTGAAGAATGTCATTAGTATTTTTATGGGGATTGCATTGAATCTGCTTTGGGTAGTATGGACATTTTAATAATGCTAATTCTTCTAATCCAGGAGCATGGAAAATCTTCCCAAGTTTTGTGTCCTCTTTAATTTCTTTCACCAAGGTTTTCTTTCTTTCTCCCTCCTCCCATTTGCTAGTCAAGTTAACAAGTGGGAGTAGGGAAGGGACAAAGGAATCTGTGACTGGTTGTGATCCATTAGCTGTAAACATCACTGCACTTGGAACAGCATTTTCTTTCTTTTTTTTTTTTTTGAGACAGCGCCTCAAGCTGTCACCTTGTGTAGAGTGCTGTGACGTCACAACTCACAGCAACCTACAACTCCTGGGCTTAAGTGATTCTCTTGCCTCAGCCTCCCAAGTAGCTGGGACAACAGGCACCCACCACAATGCCCGGCTATTTTTTGGTTGTAGTTGTCGTTGTTTGGCAGGCCCGGGCTGGATTTGAACTCTCCCGCTCTGATGTATGTGGCTGGAGCCTTAGCTGCTTGAGCTACAGGTGCTGAGCTGGAATAGCATTTTCATCAGTGTTTTGTATATTCATTGTGGAGATCATTCACTTCTTTGAATAAGTTTATCCCAGATGTTTTATTTTTTATTTGTAGCTATTGTTAGTGGGAATACTTTCTTGGTTTCTTTTTCAGATTGTTTACTATTGACATATAGAAATGCTACTGATTTTTACATGTTGATTTTGTATCCTGCAACTTTATAGAATTTGCTTAGCAGTTCTAATACTTTTTTTTCTTGTGGAGTCCTTAGGTTTCTCTAGACATAAGATCGTATCATCTGCGAACAAGGACAATTTGACTTCTTCCTTTCTAATTTGAATATTTTAAATTTTGTTCTCTTATCTGATTGCTTTAGAACTTTCAGTACTATGTCAAATAACAGTGGTGAAAATGGTCATCCTTGTCTTGTTCCAGATATCAGAGGAAAGGCTTTCGATTTTTCCCCATTCAGAATACACCAGCTGTGAGTCTGTCATACATGGCTTTTAATGTTTTGAGGTAAGTTTCTTCTATACTCATTTTTTGAGAATCTATCATGAAGGAATGTTTAATTTTATTGAATTTTTTTCAGTGTCAGTTCAAATGAGCATATGGTTTTTTTTGTTCATTCTGTTGACTTGATATATCACATTGATTGCATATGTTAGACCAACCTTGCATCCCAGGGATGAATCAAACTTGATCATGATGAATAATCTTTTTAGTGTGTTGTTGGATTTAGTTTGCTGGTATTTCTTTTCTTTTCTTTTATTATTATTAATATTATTATTTGAGACAGTCTCACTTTGTCACCCCATGGTACCATAGCTCACAGCAACCTCAGACTCTTGGGCTCAAGTGATTCTCTTGTCTCAGCCTCCAAAGTAGCTAGGACTACAGGCACCCACCCACCACAATGCCTGGCTATTTTTAGAGACAGGGTCTCATTCTAGCCCAGGCTGGTCACCAACTCATGAGCTCAGGCAAACCACCCACCTTAGCCTCCCAAAGTGCTGATATTAAAGGCATAAGCCGCTGCACCTGGCCTGGTTTGTGGGATTACATTGAGGATTTTTGCATCTATGTTCATCAGAGATATTTGTCTAGGGTTACCTTTTGTTGCTATGTCTTTGGTTTTGGTATCAAGATGATACAAGCCTCATGGAATGAGTTTGGAAGTAGTCCCTCCTGCTCTATTTTTTTTGGGTGCTTTGAGAAGAATTGTTAGGAGTTCTTTGAATGCTTGGTAGGATTCAGCAGTGAAGCCACTAGGTCCTGGGCTATCTGGTAGGAGACATTTTATTATTGCTTCTATCTCATTACTTGTTATTGTTTTATTCAGGTTTTGTGTTTCTTCTTGGTTCAATGTTGATAGGATGTATGTATCTAGGAATTTTTTTTAATTTAATTTAATTTTTTCACCATACGCTGGTTATATATACCATTTGACAAATTTTCATCACACTGGTTAACATAGTCTTCCTGATTTTTTCTTAGTTATTGTGTTAAGACATTTATATTCTACATTTAGTAAGTTTCACATGTACCCTTGTAAGATGCAGCCCCTCCCTTTCCCCTTTCCCCATATTCTTAGGTTATAGTTGGGTTATAGCTTTCATATGAAATCACATTATAACAAAGATATTAGTACCAGAATGTTTATTGTAGCCCAATTCATAATTGCTAAGTCATGGAAAAAGCCTATGTGTCTAGGAATTATCCATTTCTTCTAGCTTTTATGGCTTCTTGGTGTATAGTTGCTCATAATAGTCTCTAACGATCCTTTGGATTTCTGCAGTATCAGTTCTAATGTCTTCTTTTTCCTCTCTAATTATTCATTTGGGTAGTCTCTCTCTCTCTCTTTTTTTTTTCTTAGTCTGGTTAAAGTTGGGTCAATTTTTTATGTCTTTTTTAATAAAAATAACTTTTTGTTTTGTTTATCTTTTGTTTTTGTTTCAATTTCATTTATTTGTGCTCTGATCTTTAATTATTTTTTTCTATTAATTTTTGTTTTCTCTTGTTTTCAAGTTCTTTGAGATTAATTGTTGGGTTGTTTATTTGAAGCTTTTCTACTTTTTTGGTACCTATTGCTATAAGCTTTCCTCTTATTACTGCTTTGGGTGTATCTCATAGATTTTGATATATTGTGTTTTCATTTTCATTTGTTTTCAGAATTTTTTTTTTTTTAGAGACTAAGTCTCACTTTATTGCCCTCAGTAGAGTGCTGTGGCATCACAGCTCACAGCAACCTCCAACTCCTGGGCTTAGGTGATTCTCCTGCCTTAGCCCCCAGAGTAGGTGGGACTACAGGCACCCGACACAACACCCAGCTATTTTTTGTTGCAGTTTGGCTGGGGCCGGCTCTCTACCCACTGAGCCACAGGCACTGCCCTGTTTTGAGAAATTTTAAAATTCATTCTTAATCTCTTCCTTAATCCACTCATCATTCAGGAGCATATTCTTTAATTTCACATGTTTATAGTTTTCAATGTTTCTCTTGTTATTGACTTCTAGTTTTATTCTATTGTGATGAGAAAAAATAATTGGCATGGGTGGGTCGGGCCCTGTGTCAGCAGCCGAAGGGGTGCTAGGGCAGGACATGGCGAGCCCTGGCCGTAGGCAGCTGCTGGTGGTCCCGGTCATTGACCCGGGTCCGGGGAATGAGGCCGTTCTGTGCAGCAGGTGGAACCGGGGCCCTGACGCCAGCGGTGACCACAATGACGTGGAAATTAAAAAAAAAAATTGGCATGACTTCAAGTTTTCTTGAATTTTTAAAGACTTATTTTGTGGTTTAACATATGGTCTATCCTTGAGAATGATCCATGAACTGAGAAGAAGAATGTGTGTTCTCAGCTATTGGATGAGACCTTCTGTAAAAATCTATTCGGACCATTAGATTTATAATGCAGATTAAATCCAAGGTTTCTTTGCTGATTTTCTGTTTTAATGATCTGTCCACTGTTGAAAGTGGAGTGCTGCGGTCTCCAGCGATTCTTGTATTGGGGTCTCTTTCTCTCTTTAGCTCTGATGACATTTGCTTTATACATCTGGGTGAGGAAGTGTTAGGTGTATTTATGTGTATAATTATTATATCCTCTTGTGTTATTGGCTCCTTGGTCATTATATAATGACCTTCTTTGTCTCTTTTTACAGATTTTATCTTGCTGTCTAATTTATCCAAAAGAAGTACAGTGACTTCTGCTCTTTTAGGGGTTTCCATTTGCAGGGAATATTTTTGCCAACCCTTTATTTTCAGTCTATATGTCTTTATAGGTAAAATGGGTTTCTTGCAGACAACATATAGTTGGTTCTTGTTTTTGTTTTATTTTGTTTTTTAATCTATTTATCCACTTTATGTCTTTTGATCAGAGAGTTTAGTCCATTCATGTTCAATGTTACTGTTGATAGGTAAGGACTTACTGCTGCCATGGTGTTATTTGATTCTTGGTTGTTGTATGGTCCTTTCTTTCTTAATGACTGTCTTCTTTTGGTTAAACTGATATTCTGGTTATATGTTTTAATTTATTTTATCAATATCTCTTGTAAGTTGTTTTATTTAAGGTTACTATGAGGCTTACAAAAATATTTTATAGCCAGTTATTTTTAACATATGACAACTCTGTTACAAACAAGCAAAGAGAAATCTAACAGAAATTCTACCCTTTAACTCCATCTCTTCCTCTGCTTTTTAACTTTTTGTTGTTTCCACCCATAACTTTTTATACTACCTTTCAAAAAGTTGTAGCTATTTTTGATAGATGTGTTTTTAGTCTCACTATTCAAGATATAGTTTGTGCACTATCATTACAGTAACAGAGTATTTTGTATTTGTGTACTTACTGTTACCTATTGGTTGCATACCTTCAGATGATTTCTTATCATTCATTAGCGTTCTTTTCTTTCAGATTGAAGAACTCCTTTTAGCATTTCTCATAGGACAGATCTAGTGTTGATGAAATTTCTCAGCTTTTGTCTGGAAAGTCTTTATTTCTCTTTCATATTTGAGGGATATTTTTTCAGGATACAATATTCTAGGGTTAAGGTTTTTTCTTTCAGCACTTTGAATATATCATGCTATCATGCCACTCTCTCCTGGCCTGAAAGTTTTCCACTGAGAACTCTGCTGCCAGACACATTGGAGCTCCTTTATATGTTCTTTTTTTCTTTTCTTTAGTTTCCTTTTTTTTTTGTCTTCACTTAGAGCCTTTTCTTTATCTGTGACTTTTGGGAGCTTGATTTTCAAATCCCTCAAGGTAGTCTTGTTTGGGTTAAATCTCTGGTGTCCTATAACACTTTTGTACCTGAACACTGATATCATTATCTACAGATTTGGAAAGTCCTCTGTTACTATTTCTTTGAATAAACTTTCCTTTCTAATCTCTTCCTCTACCTCCTCTTTAAGGCCAATAACTCTTAGATTTGCCCTTTTGTGGATATTTTCTAGATCTAATAGTCATACTTCATTCTTTTGTATTTTTTTCTCTTCTGACTGTGTATTTTCAAATAGCCTGCCTTCAAGCTCACTAATTCGTTCTTCTTCTTGGTAAATTCTACTGTTGAGAGACTCTGATACATTTCTCGGTTTGTCCACTAAATTATTAAGTTCCAGAATTTCTGCTTGACTATTATATTTCAATTTAATTAAATTTCTCTTAATAGACTTCTGAATTCCTTCTCTGTGGCATCTTGAAGTTTACTAAGTTTCTTTAGGACAATTATTTTTAATTCTTTGCCTGAAAGATCACATATCTCCATTGCTCTAGGATTGGTCACTTGTAGCTTAGTTTGTTGAGGTCATGTTTTCCTGGGGGTATTCTTGATATCTGAGCATTGAAGAGTTAAGGATTTATTTTAATCTTTGCAGTCTGGGTTTGTTTAAACCCATCCTTCTTGAGGAAGGCTTTCAAGGTACTCAATGGAAATTGAGTGCTGTGATCTAGATCTTTGGTCAGTGCAGCCATAACAGCATTGGGGATGCTCCAAGCCTAGTAAGGCTGTGACTCTTATAGACACCTGGTAGTGGAACTGCCTTGGTGGATTTGAGTAAGATGGGGGAGAATTCCACGGGTTACCAGGCAAAGCCTCTCACTCTCTTCCCTCACTGTCTGTTCTGGGGTGCTGTAGTTGGGAGAGGAGTGATGTGGGCATTCCCTCATGGCACCGGTGCCAAGTCACACCTGAGGCCAGCTCGGTCTCACCCAAAGCCAGTGGTAATTGTTGCCTCTGATGTAAACCTCTGATGTTTACTAAAGCTTAAGTGCTCTTTAGTTAGCAGGTGTTAAATCCTGCTAGGACTGGGTCCTTCCCTTCACAGCAGCATGTTCCCTTCAGGCCCTGAATGGGTCCAGAAATGCCTTCCAAGAACTAAAGCCTGAACTCGGGATCTTTAGGAGTCTGTTTGGTACTTTATTTTACTGTGGCTGAGCTGGTACCCAAGCTGCAAAATAATGTCCTCTGAACTTTTTCTCATCCTTTTCCCAAGTGGAAGAAGACTCTCCCTGAGCCACATCACCTGTAGTTGGGAATAGAGGGTTACACAGGCACTGGCTTGGCCTCAGCTTCTGGTGTCTCACTGGGTCACATGCATCCCAAGTTCACTGGCTCTGAGCCAGTAGAGGCACAGGAATTACCCAAGGATTGCAGCCTTTGTAGCCTGCCTTAATGAGTTCCAGCTAGTCCCACGACCAGCTGAATAAAAACCAGGCCCCAGGGCAGCACCTGAGGCTCAAAGGAGTAGGGCGCTGGCCCCATATGCCAGAGATGGCGGGTTCAAACCCAGCCCCGGCCAAAAAACTGCAAAAAGAAAATCAGGCCCCAGTTCAGCTGGTCGTGGGGCTAGCTGGAACTAGGGTTTCAGGTCAGAGGATTTTTCTCTGGCTGGGCTGGTCAAAATGCTTCCTCCATGGGTACCAGCAGAATTCTTCCAAGTGCTGTGTTTCCTTGAGCCAGGCAGACTGAGTTTTAATGCAAAGCTCATAGTCACTATACTCTACACAGATTGTCTCTCCACTTACTGCTGGTGGGTGAGAGGTGAGGGATAGGCAATACTTTCCTTGATATAATGTTATAAACAGGTAGTACGATCACTTACCTGATCTTTGGTTCTTATGAAGATGCTTGTTTGTGTGCACAGTTGATGAATTTGGTGTTGGTGGGGAGAAAGGATAGCTGGAGGTTTCTATTCAGCCATCTGGCTCCACCCACCAGGACTGCCTCCAAATTTTGACATTAAAAACAAAATAAGTATTTGTCAGTGGGAGCCAAAGAACAAAAAGGGATTTGAAAGGCTTTCCTGAAAGTGCTTCTCAGTTTTGCTCTTCTACTCTGAGGAGGCAGAAAAAAGCCAAAGTTTAGATTGAGAAATTATTTCAGCCCTTATGCCCACCACAGACTTGTCTGAGGAAAACAAGAAGCAGGCCTGTGTCATTGTACTGGCCAGTTTTTCTTGGCTGGTTTCTCTCTTTCTAACCAACTCTATATCTGCCAAATGGTTTTCAAAACTCAAAGGTCTTTTGACAAAGGTCTTTGTCAGTATCACCCTTTGTGGTTATAGCAAATGAATGAAAAAAGGAGAAACTACTTTAAGTGGCTCTGACTTTTACTCAATCTTCTCAAATTAGCTCATCAGTTAAAGAAAACTTGATTTAATGGATGGCGCCTGTAGCTCAGTGGGTAGAGCACCAGCCCCATATACTGAGGGTGGTGGGTTCGAACCTGGCCCTGGCCAAACTGCAACAACAACAAAAAATAAACAAAAAACAAGAAAACTTGATTTAAGAATTTGTAATTGGCTCACAATGCAACAAATCAAAAAATTAACGCTGGAAATGACACCATAAATAATTTAGTTTCACACTTTCATTTTCCAGAAAAATTAAGTCTAGAGAGATTAAAGGACTTGCTGGATGGTAGACAGCAGGGTTAGTTTGGGAACCCAGGTATCCTGACTGAACACTCTGCAGCTGGTCATATCTTTTCCCCCTAGAGTTTCAGAGGAATTCCTGATTCTGCCAGGGACTTGAAATGTTCTGGTTTTGGCATGTGGCACAAGCACTTCCCACTCTGTTCTCCTGTCAACCTGCACCCACCCCTGAGAGCCTGGTCCAAGACTGGCATGGGATAAAGGGCTTGACTCCACTATCGGAAAGGCATCCCTGAGGTGATTCTCCTAAGTCAGCATTACTTGCCAGCCTTATGAATGGTAAACATCTTAGCCTTGAATTATCTAATACAAATAAGAGTTATATTCTAGGCGGCACCCATAGCTCAGTGGATAAGGAGCTGGCCACGTACACCAAGGCTGGCAGGTTTGAACCTGGCTTGGGCCAGCTACAACAATAATTACAACTGCGACAACAACAAAACAATAGCCAGGCGTGGTGGTGGGCACCTGTAGTCCCCAGGGCAACAGCTTGAGACTCTGTCTCAAAAAAAAAAAAAAAAAAAAAGAGTTATATTCCAATATGCCAAAGTCAGCAATTTGGAGGCTCATGTCACCTGGTCCATGGCTACATCCTCTATGGATCTTTCCCAGTTTCCTCAGGCAGAACCGCTTCCTGCTCCTCTGTCCCCACCCAGATTTCTTAGGCTGCATTATGGCCTATCAGGACTGCGAGTTCCTTCTGAAAAGGGTTACCATTTTACTAAATCATGAAGTCTGATAATTTAAGTTCCTGAACTCATCCTAGAAAAAGTGCTACATACCTCTTTATTGAATATCACTACAGTCACCTTCAAAGTACTCCCCTTGGGAAGCTATGCACTATTGCCAGATCCTAGTCCACCTTTGCAGAGCAGTTTTGGAATTTGTTTTTCTGGAATGGCCATCAGAGCTGTTGGTGTAGAAAGCCTGACAATTAAGTTCATGAACTCATCCTAGAAAAAGTACTTTGCAGGGTGGACTAGGCACTGGAATCAGTGCACAGCTTCCCAAGGGGAGTACTTTGAAGGGGACCATAGTGATATTCAGCAATGAGATATGTAGCACTTTTTCTAAGATGAGTTTGTGAACTTAATGGTCTGAACTCACATATTTCCAACATCTTAAACACAGATAGCTCATCCTCTAGCTGGGTCCAAATGATGACTGGCTGGATCTGGGAGGAAGGTGCTGTGTGGTCCAAACAGAAATATAAATGAACTTTCACATTCACCAAACCAAAGGTCAGGGATACTATATGAATTATCAGCCAAACTCGGGTACTTTTGAATGAAAAGTGATACTATTAGTAATCCCTGTGGGACAGCAGGCATAAATCTGGATTGTTGTGAGTACACTAGGACATATGGCTGTACTCCTTGTAATCTAGGTTTGAAATCTTACCTCTGGAAATAATGTGCAATAAGAAAGGAAACGTTAATCTAAGTAAATGCATGATTTGAAAACACTGAAAGAAGAGAGGTCTATTAAACAAAATGACTGCACTCCATAAAAGTACATGGGAAAAATAGGGGAATGTTAGCCCAGAAATCACCAATCTCTTTTTATGGTTTAGACAAGGTTATAAGATGATTTCACTCTATACCACTACAGCTGGTCTCAATCTTCCATTCCCAATCCCTGGTTTGTGGACCAGTACCCATCAATAACCTGTTAGGAACTGGGATGCACAGCAGAAGGTGAGCAGAGGGAGGGGACCAAGCAAGTGATGCTTCATCTACATTTACAGCAGCTCCCCATTACTCACATCACTGCCTAAACCCTGCCTCCTGTCAGATCAGCAGCAGCATTAGACTCACAGGAGCATGAGCCGTACTGTAAACTGCACACGCGAGGGAGCTGGGTTGTGTGCTCCTTATGAGACTCTAATGCCTGGTGATCTGAGGTGCAGATGTAATGCTCTTGAATCATCTTGAAACCATCCCCAGTGATCCATGGTTGTCTTCCATGAAATCAAGCCCTGGTGCCAAAAAAGTTGGCCCAAGTGGTCACCTGACCTAAGTTGGCCCAATCAGAGTCCTTTCCCTGAAACTCTGAGACCAGAACTGAGAAGGATGAGCTGGCTGTCTTGGGGTTTCAGATGCAAAGCTCAGCACATATACTAGCCCTGCACCCACCATGTATAGAGAACAGGTTTGCAGAGAGGGGCAGAAAGGAGACACAGAGATAGGCCCCTTTCAGCATAGCTCAAATATTTTGAGGGCCAGAGGAATAGTTTATAAAAGGACCCACACTTATCATGTGTCTAAACATTTCAGTTATAACTCCATTGTCAAATAAGGTATGCTCTGTCTTCCTACCTGAATAATTTTTATAGCCCTCCACCACCAATGGATATGGAACATGTGTAAGGCTACAGGTCTTATACATCTGACAGTTTGTAAAATGCCAGAGACAACCAAATTTAATCATTATTATATGTCTACTGTTCTCAATAGGCTGTGAATTCTGCCTGAATAATAAAGATGTCTGTGATTCATAAATTATACTGATTTTGTAAAACATATATTCTTGCCTTCGTTTCAGTAAAATAGCTAACGTGGTTGTATTTAAGAGTTTCATTTAATTTGTGCTCTATCATCAGTGACAAACAGGATTAAATATAAGGTGAAATCATTCTCAAAGAATAAAAAAACTTGAATATATTTTTAAAAAATTTTAGATTTAAAATTTTTTTTGAATTATTATAATTTTTATTGTTTAGGATTCATTGAGGATATGAAGGATTAGGGTACAATGATTGCATTTGTTAGATAAAGTCCCTCTTATATTGTGTCCCACCCCCAAGATGTGTGCAATACATCTGAACAATGTCCTCCTTCCTCCTCCCCTCTTCTCACATACTCATATCCTTAACTGCTGCCCTTTGTATTAGCTCATCTACTGCCTTCATATTAGAATTGAGTACGTTGGATTCTTGTTTGTCCATTCTTTTATTATTATTAAATCATAGCTGTGTATGTTAATGCGATCATGGAACACCATACACTGGTTTTATAGACCATTTGACATATTTTCATCACACTGGTTAACATAGACTTCCTGGCACTTTCTTAGTTATTGTGTTAAGACATTTATATTCTACATTTACTAAGTTTCACATGTACCATTGTAAGATGCGCTGTAGAAATCACCCTCCCTCTGCCCATCATCCCTCCTCCCTCCCCTCCCCCTCTCTCTTCCCCATATTCATAGGTTATAACTGGGTTATAGCTTTCATATGAAAGTGATAAATTAGTTTCATACTAGGGCTGAGTACATTGGACACTTTTTCTTCCATTCTTGAAATACTTTACTGAGAAGAATATGTTTCAGCTCCATCCATGTAAACATGAAAGCGGTAAAGTCTCCATCTTTCTTTAAGGCTGCATAATATTCCATGGTGTACATATACTACAATTTATTAATCCATTCAGGGATTGATGGGCACTTGGGCTTTTTCCATGACTTAGCAATTATGAATTAAGCCGCAATAAACATTCTGTTACAAATATCTTTGTCGTGGTGTGATTTTTGGTCTTCTGGGTATGTGCCTAGTAGAGGAATGATAGGATTGAATGGCAGATCTATTTTTAGATCTCTAAGTGTTTTCCAAACATCTTTCTAAAAGGAATGTATTAATTTGCATTCCCACCAGCAGTGTAGAAGTGTTCCCTTTTCTCCACATCCACGCCAACATCTCTGGTCTTGGGATTTTGTGATATAGGCTAATCTTACTGGAGTTAGATGATATCTCCAAGTAGTTTTGATTTGCTTTTCTCTGATGATTAAGGATGATGAACATTTTTTCATATGTATGCAGGCCGTGCGCCTGTCTTCTTCAGAGAAGTTTCTCTTCAAATCCCTTGTCCAGCCTGCGATGGGATCACTTTTCTTGCTTCTACGTTTGAGTTCTCTGTGGATTCTGGTTATTAAACCTTTGTTGGAGACATAACCTGCAAATATCTTCTCCCATTCTGAGGGCTGTTTGCTTGCTTTACTTACTGTGTTCTTGGCTGTGCAGAAGCTTTTTAGTTTGATCAGGTCCCAGTAGTGTATTTTTGAAGCTGGTTCAATTGTCCAGGGGGTCCTTCTCATAAAATATTCACCCAGACCGATTTTTTCAAGAGTTTTCCCTGCACTCTCTTCCAGTATTTTTATAGTTTTATGTCTTAAGTTTAAATCTTCAATCCAGTGAGAGTCTATCTTAGTTAATGGTGAAAGGTGTGGGTCCACTTTCAGTCTTCTACAGGTTGCCAGCCAGTTCGCCCAGCACCATTTGTTAAATAGGGAATCTTTTCCCCACTGAATGTTTTTAATTGGCTTGTCAAAGATCAAATAATGATAAGTAGCTGGGTTCATCTCTTGGTTCTCTGTTCTGTTCCAGACATCTATCTCTCAGTTTTTGTGCCAGTACCGTACTGTTTTGATCACTATCGATTTATAGTATAGTCTGAGGTCCAGTAGCGTGATTCCTCCTGCTTTGTTTTTATTTCTGAGTAATGTTTTGGCTATTTGAGTTTTTTTCTGATTCCACATAAAAGGAAGTGTTATTTTTTCAAGCTCTTTAAAGTATGACAGCGGAGCTTTAATAGGGATTGCATTAAAATTGTATATTGCTTTGGGTAATACGGACAGTTTAACAATGTTGATTCTTCCCAGCCATGAGCATGGCATGTTTTTCCATTTGTTAACATTTGCAGCTATTTCTTTTCTTAGAGTTTCATAGTTCTCTTTATAGAGATCTTTCACGTCCTTTGTTAGATAAACTCCCAAATATTTCATCTTTGGCACTACTGTGAACGGAATAGAGTCCTTAACCGTATTTTCAGCTTGACTATTGTTGGTGTATATAAAGTCAACTGATATATGAATGTTGATTTTGTAACCTGAGATGCTGCTGTATTCCTTAATCACTTCTAAGTTTTGTAGTAGAATCCCTGGTGTTTTCCAGATATACAATCATATCATCTGTGAAGAGTGAAAGTTTGATCTCTTCTGACCCTATGTGCACACCCTTGATCGCCTTTTCTTCCCTAATTGCGATGGCTAAAACTTCCATTACAATGTTAAAAAGCAGTGGAGACAATGGGCAGCCTTGTCTGGTTCCTGGTCTGAGTGGAAATGATTTCAATTTAACTCCGTTCAATACAATATTGGCTGTGGGTTTGCTGTAGATAGCCTCTATTAGTTTAAGAAATGTCCCTTCTATACCAATTTTCTTAAGCGTTCTGATCATGAAGGGATGCTGGATATTATCAAAAGCTTTTTCTGCATGAATTAAGAGAATCATATGGTCTTTGTTTTTTAATTTGTTTATATGTTGAATTATATTTATAGATTTATGTATATTCAATCAGCCCTGAGACCCTGGGATAAAACTGACTTGGTCATGATGTATAATTTGTTTGATGTGTTGCTAGATTCTGTTTGCTAGGATCTTGTTGAATATTTTTGCATCTGTATTCATTAGTGATATTGGTCTATAATTTTCTTTTCTTGTTGGGTCTTTTTCTGGTTTGGGGATCAGGGTGATGTTTGCTTCATAGAACGTGATGGACAGTCTTCCTTCTTTTTCTATATTTTGGAACAGGTAGACTAATATGGGTACTAGTTTTCCTTTAAAGGTTTGGTAGAATTCTGACGTGAAGCCATCTGGTCCCGGGCTTTTCTTTTTAGGGAGATTTTGTACGGTTGAGGCTATTTCAGAACTTGATATAGGCCTGTTCAACATTTCCACTTGATTCTGGCTAAGTCTTGGAAGGTGATGTGCTTTTCCTTCAGATTTTCATATTTCTGAGAATCAAGTTTCTTGTAATGTTCATTAAGGATTTTTTGAATTTCTGAGGAGTCTGTTATTTCATCGTTACCATTTCTGATTGATGAAATTAGAGATTTTACTCATTTTTTCCTGGTTAGGTTGGCCAAAGGTTTATCTATTTTATTGACCTTTTCAAAAAACCAACTTTTTGATTTATTGATCTGTTGTATAATTCTTTCGTTTTCAATTTCATTTAATTCTGCTCTAATTTTGGTTATTTCTTTTCGTCTACTGGGTTTTGGGTTGGAATGTTCTCCCTTTTCCGGTTGCTTGAGATGTCCTGTTAAGTTGTTAACGTCCTCTCTTTCTGTTCTCTTGAGGAAGGCTTGCAGTGCTATAAATTTCCCTCTTAGGACTGCCTTTGTGGTATCCCAGAGGTTCTGATAATTCATGTCTTCATTGTCGTTTTGTTCCAAAAATTTGGCAATTTCTTTCTTTTTTTTTTTTATTAAATCATAACTGTATACATTGATATGATCATGGGGCATCATACACTCGCTTCATAAACCATTTGACACATTTTTATCACAGTGGTTAACATAGCCTTTCTGGCGTTATCTCAGTTACTGTGCCAAAACATTTACATTCTACATTTACCAAGTTTCGCAAATACCCCTGTAAGATGCACCACAGGTGTGATCCCACCAAACCCCCTCCCTCTACCCACCCCCCCTTCCCACTTCCCCCTATTGTTAAGTTGTAGCTGGGTTATAGCTTTCATGTGAGAGTCCCAAATTAGTTTCATAGTAGGGCTGTGTACAGGAGCTGGAACATATTCTTCTTAGTAAAGTATCCCAAGAATGGCAATTTCTTTCTTAATCTCATCTCTCATCATTCAGCATAAGGTTATCTAATTTCTACGTTTTTGTATGAGTATGCAGATTCCTGTTGTTACTGAGTTCAACTTTTATTCCATGGTGGTCCGAGAAGATGTGAGGAATAATTTCTATTCCTTTAAATTTACTGAGATAAGACTTGTGACCTAAGATGTGTAAAGCAAGCAAACAGCCCTAAGAATGGGAGAAGATATTTGCAGGTTATGTCTCCAACAAAGGTTTAATAACCAGAATCCACAGAGAACTCAAACGTAGAAGCAAGAAAAGAACAAGTGATCCCATCGCAGGCTGGACAAGGGATTTGAAGAGAAACTTCTCTGAAGAAGACAGGTGCACAGCCTGCATACATATGAAAAAATGTTCATCATCCTTAATCATCAGAGAAAAGCAAATCAAAACTACTTGGAGATATCATCTAACTCCAGTAAGATTAGCCTATATCACAAAATCCCAAGACCAGAGATGTTGGCGTGGATGTGGAGAAAAGGGAACACTTCTACACTGCTGGTGGGAATGCAAATTAATACATTCCTTTTGGAAAGATGTTTGGAGAACACTTAGAGATCTAAAAATAGATCTGCTATTTAATCCTATAATTCCTCTACTTGGCATATACCCAGAAGACCAAAAATCACACCACAACAAAGATATTTGTAACAGAATATTTATTGTGGCTTAATTCATAATTGCTAAGTCATGGAAAAAGCTCAAGTGCCCATCGATCCACAAATGAATTAGTAAATTATATTATACTTACACCATGGAATATTATGCAGCCTTAAAGAAAGATGGAGACTTTACCTCTTTCATGTTTACATGGATGGAGCTGGAATGTATTCTTCTTAGTAAAGTATTTCAAGAATGGAAGAAAAAGTGTCCAATGTACTCAGCCCTACTATGAAACTAATTTACAGCTTTCATATGAAAGCTATAACCCAGTTATAACTAAGAATATGGGGAAGTGGGGAGGATGTGTGGAGGGCGGGTGATTGGTGGGATTATACCTATGGTGCATCTTACAAGGGTATATGTGAAACTTAGTAAATGTAGAATATAAATGTCTAAACACAATAACTAAGAAAATTCCAGGAGGGCTATGTTAACCAGTGTGATGAAAATGTGTCAAATAGTCTATAAAACCAGTGTATGGTGTTCCATGATCGCATTAATGTACACAGCTATGATTTAATAAAAAAAAAAAATAGAACCATTTGCTTAGAGCGTCCCCACTGCAGATGGTCTGGGACCAGATCAACCACTGCACACTGAAGCTGTGCCAGGCCACTGGGCTGATGGAGTACTGCCTGGAGGGGATCAAGGAGGATGACCCAACTGGCTTCCTGTAGGTGAGCCTGCCCCTGGTGGCCGGGCTTCCTCCCACTCCACTGCCACTCCCCAAAGCAGCCCGAGTTTTAGGCAAGATCCTTCCATGGCGTGTTGTTAAGTGGAATCTCCTTTGTTCCTTTGACCTAGGGCTCTGTCCTGGGCTTTGACTTGCATGACCTGTGACCCTTACTTTGCATCCTCTGTTAACCAAGGAGATAAAGTGGCATAATCTCCAGCCCCAAAATGCCATCTGCAATACTTTTCCCACAAGTGGAAAAGGACCATCTTTCCCAAACAAGCCAGATAAATTGCTCAAGGAGAAGCTGGTTAGCACAATGCACACGGTCCACGTGCAGAGTCCTGCAGGCCGGCTACCTGCAGACAGTGCAGTCTCCTTGGGCCCGTCTCTCCAGCATCTGGGCTAACTCAGTGTCATGAGAGTCTCTCAGGAACATGGCAGTGATTCAGCCTCGTCTGTGGAGAAAATGATGTGTCTTTCCCCTTGATAGTTCCCCAGGAAGAGTACATGGGATCATGGCTCTTCAGACAAGCAGGACTTGCCAGCAAAGGAGAGCAGAGCCGTGGGTGCCGGGAGAACTGGGCTGTGGAACTCCAGGGGCATGGGGTGTGCTTTCTTCAGACACTGGGGTGGGGCAAACAACTAATATGTTTCACTTTGCACAGTACTTGATCTAGCAAAACCAATAGAATGAAGGATGCTTTTGTATATTAAAAGAAGTATCATGTATTTCAGGTTTTGGCTGAATGTCTTTAAACAGCAAGTGTGTCTGTTCATTTTACATAATTGCCCTTTTAAACTATCATCGAAACAAAGCAATGCATTTTTATATGGCCATTGACACATGAGCAGTGTCAGTTAATGTCTGCCATGCCTTCCAAGCACACGCTTGGCACAGCCCCTTCCACCCCTGAGCTCCACAGAGACAAAGCCCCCACCTTTATCCACTGTGGGCTGCACACTGACTCCTTTGTACACTGAAACCCTAAACTCTCTGTTCCCCTTCAAGATCTCAGATGCTTTGATCAAGCGTGTCCAGGTGTCCCAGGAGCAGTGGGTCAAAGGCGCCCTGGAGCTGAAAGTGTCTGGGGAGTTTGACCTGACCTTGGACAGTGAGCCGCTGCTGCAGGCCATCCACCAGCTGGACTTCCTCCAGATGAAACATGGTCAGCCCCAGCTCAGTCAGTCCTTTTCTTCTAAGATTTTTGGTCAGTCACCCAAGGTACAGTGCAAACTCCTCAAACTCCTGAATCAAGTGATCCTCCTGCCTCAGCCTCCTGAACAACTGGGACTACGTATGTACACTACACCTGGCTAATTAAAAAAATTGTTTTAGAAATGGGGTCTCACTATGTTGCTCAGGCTGGTTTCTAATTCCTGGCATCAAGCAATCCTCCTGCTGCAGCCTCCCGAAGTGCTGGGATCACAGGTGTGAGCCATGGGCTTCCAGCCCAGTCAGTGCTTCTGAAAGCAGCATTTAGTCTGAGGGGGCAGCTTGGAGCCATTGGGAGACTTGTAGGGAGGGAAGGGAATCCAAGCCATAGGCCTGAGTTCAAGCTCCTACTAGCTGTGTTAGCTGGGGCAGAAAACAGCCAGTCTGAGCCTGAGCCTTCCCATTTGTAAAATGAGAGTCACTGTTCACGCAGCAATGCTTGTGGGAAACCCACTGCATGCCAGATGCACAGGATGAAGCAGTGAACAAATTGACAAACTTGGGGCAGGGTGGAGGGGTGCAAAGGCAAAAGTGCTGAGGCAGTAATGTGTTTCTGTGTTCCAAGAAGAGCAAAGAGGTGAGAGGCAAGAGCAGAGGGAGCCAGATGGAGGTTCAGGGAGAGGGTTCAGGGAGTCAGGACTAAGGGTTAAGTAAAGTTTGTGTAATCTGCCCTGTTACCAACCTAAGTGAAAGTCAGAACCAGAGTCCTGTTCTACACTTTGCCTCTCCAGAGGTGCCAAGGGGACATTTGGGAAGGGAAATAAAAGGTGTTTGGCCTTTTGAGGACTAGGGGCCACATCTGCAGGATCTGTGACTCAGGACGTCCTCACCTGCAGAACATGTGCCCATTTTTAAACTGAGGAGAAAACAAGTCTCTTGCACGTTCCCATGTTCACCTCACATGGCTCGCACCTCGGGTGAGGTTTAGAAACACTGTCTGGCCTAGGTGTGAATAAGACTCAGTGTCCAGGAGCAGGAGGGCTGGTGGAGAAGGGTAGCTGCAGTGGAAGGGAGAGGTCACCCCAGAAATTGAGGGTGCAGAGGGAGGAGGCTCCACACTCCAGATGCTGCTTCTTACTGGACAGGGTTGCAGGGTTCAGAAAGGCGATGAGAGAGTGGGACAGCAGAGCCCAGGGGACAGAGAGGACTCCCACAATCTGGTCACCAAGGGCCAGGGGTAAGGCTGCTCTCAGCCAGCTCTGGGCATGAAATCTCTGCCCATGTCTGTGATCAAGGCAGAGATTTCACCTAACTAAACTGTCCATTAAAACCCAGAAGATAGTGCCAGGCAGGGCACTACATAAAACTACATGTAAAAGTAGTTTTTAGAAACCAATCCTGCAATTTTCCCTTTAAAAAAAGTTCAGAGTAATCTATTTCTAAAATGTCTTGAGCCTAAATAGAAATAGGTTTTGAATATTCTTGCGCTCTCATCTTAAGAGAAACGTATGATGCCACTTATTCAGATTCTTAATTCTTCGGGTTGACTGTCTAGTACTCTAGGACAATCTTCTTCCCCTTCAGGAATACCTATTATTTGTATGTTTGAATGCTCATGGAGTCTCATAATTCTCTAAGCACCTGTTGTGCTCTCTCTCTTCTTTCCTGCCTCTTTAACTACCTGAGTTAACTTGATAATTTTGTCCTCTAGCTCTGAGGTTCTTTCTTCTCCACAGTCTAACTTATTTTTCATATTTTCTACTCCATATTTACATTCTCTAATTGTCTCCATTTCCTTAAGCTCTGCCATATTATTTCTAGATGCTAAATATCTTTCGCCTGACTTTTGGTTCTATCTTTCTATTTTCTTGTCCACCCCTCTCACTGTCTTTATCATCCATATTTTGAATTTCCTTTCTGTCAAATCCCTTAATTCTTTATAGGAGGAGTCTTCTGCAGTAGCTGTCTCATGGTCCCTTGGGGGAGTTCCTCTGTTTTGGTTTTTCATGATGCCTCAATTTTTCTGTTGATTCCTCCTCATGTGTTCTTTCTTCTTGTTCATCTCCTTGTCCTCCTTTTTCCTTCTCACTGCCTCCTTTGCTTCAAATTGTCTGGTCTCAGAGCTTAGGTCTTGAAGTGGCCTCAGCCTGAGCAAAGCCAAACTCTTCCTTGTGGTGAAATAAACACAAGTCCTTGCTTGTGATGACAATATATGACAATATGTTGCCAGGACACCAGGTGGTACTGTGGTTTTTTTTTTAGCAGACAGAGAACACAGCCAGCAACCTCTATGGTCCTTATTCTAAACTTAGTTGCCTTCAGTGATTGTTTCCTCAGAATTTAGACTCTGCTGGGTTGGGATCTTAAAGCTCACAAGAATCCTTCAGGAGCAGGTCTCATAGTGCCCACAACTCCAGTTCCTGTGGGGTGCCGGAGTCCCTCAGCCTATCCCAAAAGTGGAGTTCTGATCCTGGCAGGCAAGATTAAGATGGCCATGCTTTAGAGCCCTAATACGACCTTCTCTTGGCCTTCCCACAATGGCAGCCTCCTCCCCTCACCAGCCACCAAACTGGCAAATCCACTCCAATTGTCATTCAAATATCATTGCTGTATACTGTTTGAGTCTGCCCACTCTTCCAAGCTTTCCACTCCATGCACAGCTTCCCCCAGAAATGATAATCCTGGAAAGGTTTCCTCCCCTCATGGACCTCCGTGGTGGGCCAGCTCATCCAGCCAGTTGCAATCATTTGCCTAATTCACCAGATTTCCACCACTCTGGATCATATGCTATATCCAGCTCACCACCTTCTCACTGTGCTCCTGGGGTCTGACTGTGCCCCCGGTCCCCGTGCCCCCAGTCATTTTAGGAGAGCTCAGCTAAACAATCTTGGTGCTCTGCCATTTTGCTCAGCCCTTCCTGAAGTACCAAAAGTAAAAATTTTTAACTTGTTTTTAGAAGTTTTTCTTTTAAAATCTTTGATACTATTATCTAACAAAGGCAATATACAAATTATAATTTATAAATATTAAGTTGAAAATCAAAACTCTAAACCTGAATTTTCATTTAATTTTAAAATATAATTTTAATTATGAAAATTTACAATTTTAGCATTTGGCGTCCACCCAGTTGCAGTGTAAATAAAGCATGATTACTATCATGGTTGGTATTTATGCATGTCTTAAAAGTTACCATATACAACTATCACATAAGCTGTACTAATTCATGAGATTTCTTTTTTCTTCTTTTTTTTTTGAGATAGAGTCTCACTCTGTTGTCCTTGATAGAGTGCTGTAGTGTCATAGCTCACAGCAACCTCAAACTCTTAGGCTCCAGTGATCCTCCTGCTTCAGGCTCCTAAATAGCTGGGACTACAGGCACCCACCACAATGCCCGGCTACTTTTTCTATTTTTAGTCAAGATAGCATCTCTCTCTTTTCAGGCTGGTCTCAAACTCCTGAGCTCAAGCAATCCACCCACGTCAGCCTACTAGAGTGCTAGGATTACAGGCATGAGCCACCATGCCTGGTCATGAGACTTCTTGAATTGGGACACCAAACAAGGAAAAAACAATCTGAACCACTAGGAAAATACACATCACTGTGTTAGAATTCATTCCATTCACACTATCTGAAGGCAAAAATTTGAGAAGATAGTTTTTTGGTCCCTTCTTGTTTAAGGTATTCAAATTGGTGAAATAAATTTTGTAAGGAATGTGTCAACATGTAATCCTAGTACTCCCCGGTTTCCTCATGCTCCATAAGAATGTGGAGCATGGGATTGAGACTGTTCAGGAGGCCCTGGCCAGAGTCTAATTAGGTGATCCAGAGCTGTGCTCCTGAGCAAGCACATTAGAGTATGGTTACTCTGACCCAAAGGTGGAGCAGAGATAGAGAAAGGGAAATGAAGTGGGTGTGGTGTCTCACACCTATAACCCTTGCACTTTGGGAGGTCAAGGGTTCACTTGAGCACAGGAGTTGAACTAGGATGAGCAACATAGTGAGACTCCATCATTACAAAAAAATAATTAAAAATTAAGCAGGCATCTGTAGTCCCAGGTACTTGCGAGGCTGAGGCAGGAGGATCACTTGAACTACTGCACCAATGCACTCTGGCAAGAGAGATTTTTGTCTCAAAAAAAGGGGGAGGGGAGGAAATTAGAGGGTCAAGTAGTATAGTAATAAATGAATACTGAGTATTTTAATGAAAAATTTGCTTGATAATGAATTGCAAAAGTCAAGGTTTTACTAGTAAGTAAAGGCACTTAAGTTACAAGTGTTCATAGATTATAACAGTTTTTGGTTACATACAAGAACATAACATCTATTGTGTTATAACAACAGTATTTTTGAGAAAAAATTGGAGGCATAAAGCCTGAAATAAGGCTAAAATAACATAACATTATTTTACTTATTAGATTCATCCTAATAGAAATTTATGGCTGATACAAAACTAAAAGGGGTGAAAATATATTGGATAACAATCAGATATTGTAATATAGTAAAAAAGCAGGTGTAAGAATAGAGCAATATTAATAAAATGACACTTGATGAGAAAATATTAAGTGATAAAGCTTTATTAAACAGACAGACGCAGCTAGGGCAGACTTCAGTTAGAGACCTTCAGTTGACTCGAGTCAGTAGTGTAATCAGCTGCCTTAAAGAGCTACCATGAGCCTTTTGCTGTATTTAAATAAAATTTCTAATACGTAATTATGTATCCATATAAGTCTATGTGGATATAAATTTCCAGGGTTCTGAAATGTCCCATTTCTTGATTGTGAAGCTGCGTAGAAAGGCATGTCGGGTTTGTGAAGAGTCATCAATGTGTACACCTCCATGTGTACGTTTCATTTGTGTGCTGTACTTCAATAAAAAGCTTTTTTGAAAAGAAGATAGCTCGTTTACCCTCCACACCAGCCGGACCACATGGGAACTGTTCTTTTTAAGCTTGAATGTTTCATTTTACGGAGCATGAAGAGGAGGTGGGTGGAGAAGAACACCCGATGGAGCTGTGTCAGTAGATCAGGGAAGGCTTGTGGAGAAGGCTTGAGCTTTTCATACATCTGGCTCCGTGACGGCGCTGCTCACCTAGGTTGCCTGCCAGCTTGTGTGACCCTCAGGAAGCTACTCAACCGCTTTAGGTTCCAGGTTCTTCATCTACAAATTGCAGGAGCTCGACTGGACGTCCTGGGAACTCAGTAACCTCGACAGCTGTCAGCACTGAAAGGTGTGTATATAAAATGTGACTAGGCACACAAGTGTCAGAGCTAATTTGTTCTCCGACTCGTGTGCGTCTTCTATACTGCAGGTATTTTCTATCCAGCTGTGAAACTGGATGCACAGTTAACATTTATACCTGAGGCATAAAGTGCTGTTTTCACTTCACAAATTACTTCTACATCAAACCGGTAATTTAAAGAGTTAATTTGCACATAAAATTATTCTAGCTAGCCAGCTCTTTGTGTTAGAAGCCTACTAACTGAAAGATTCATTGATTCAGAATCTAGTTTTGGACAGAGCTGTATTAGTTTAAATTCTGATTCTAGTAAGTTACAGTTCTCAGTTTTTGTCGAGATTATAAATAAACCTCGACAAATTTATTCATTTTGATGTGATCTTTAGAGTTGCATTAAATAAAAAGCCAACCTGTATGGTCCCCTGACAGGTGACCACTGGAAGATCTTCTAGAAGACAATGGTATCTCTACCTGGCAGATGGCTGGAGCCCTCAGTCAGCCTGGTAGCAGTTCTGTTTGACCCAGTAAGTGGACGTACACCTAAGGCTGAAAAAGCCCCATGGGTCTGCCAGCGCGCCCTTCACTGAGTACTCACTATCGAGCAAGCACTGTCACGAGCAAGTCACTTCTCACATCTGAGCCTATTTCTGTGTCACCAAGTGGTGACAACACTAGCACTTTCTACATAGCCCTTCAGAACATTATAAGAGCTGATCAATGTCCAGCTTTAGAAAAATGCTGACATCAGCTCCACAAGGGCCCCAGTTCCTAGGAGGGCAGCATCAGGCTGAAGCTGCCCCCTGCCCCACCCTGCTGTACCCAGGAAAGATGGCAGCAGGACTTATACTCAGCACTCAAACCTGGCTGGCACCTGGGAATAGAGCAGCAGGTGCCCAGGGCTCTGGAGGTTGAAATCTGAGCCAACTGGACAAGGGAGGCAGAAGCAGCCATGTCTGTGCTCTGTCCGCCAGTGGTCCTGGGCAGGCAGTGGTCACAGACAACACACCATGGGGGGCAGGGCATCAGGACCAAGGCCTGCGGACAGTCAAGACACCTGGCTCAGGACATCAGACTGTCCCCTGGAAGGCAAAGACAACTTAGCTGGGAGCTTAAAGGCAGATGAAAACTAGACACATCTGTCACCTTGAGTGGGCACAGGTCAAATTCTCTGCTACAGTAAAACTGGAGCTTGTGGACCAAGCTGTGTACGGTTACAGATTTATTTGCACATGTTTGTACATTCAACTTTTTGTAAACTGTTATAATTGATAAAAAATTTACTTACATGTAGAAATACAGGGATTTTAGATTTATGGGAAAATAGTTTTTTAAAAAAGGTTACCATAATTCTAATCATAACTGTAAGATTACTGAAAGACAGCTGACCACCTCCCTCTACTTACCACCTCAAGCTGATCTAATTTTCATAGACTGAACGTGCACCCCATGTCAGTAGGCCTAGTTCCTTGTTTTGACCAGCTCCATGTTGACCAGCCTGTTGCAGTCAACTTAGGTTCTCCTGGATGTGAGCTGAGGGGCAGCCCCCAGTGCAGCAAGATGGACGTGCATGGTATTCTAGTTTGATGTTTCTCAGGGATGGCTCCTGGACCCCCTGCATGTGAGTCACCCAAGGAATTGGTGACTATGCAGATCCCTTGGATCAGGGACAGAAGGAAACTTTTTAAGCCAGTGCTAGAGTCTTTTTCCTTTCTTTATTTCTACCACTTGTCTTCCTGTGCTGCCACTGAACCCTGGTTTTTACCCTAAACCCCTCAAAACCCCTGCTTAAGACCACAGGGACCAGGAGGGGCTGTCCGGCGGAATGTGCGGATGCTGGGGCTGTTGTACACCTGCTCTGTCCAGGAGGGCCGCTGCTTGCTGCATGCGGCTGCCAAACGCTTGGGAGGAGGCTAGGAGACGGAGGAGACGCACTTAATTTTACTGTGTAAACTTAAATAGCTTGGGGCTGAGTGGAGATGGTGGATATGAACAGATCTAGGATGTTCTTAGAGGTGAACTGAGTGGTGATCATTTGGAAACAGAACAAGGGCTGATGTAGACTCAGGGAGGACACTGGGTTTCAGGCTGAAGACGCTGTCCAGCGGCCAAGGGAAGGCTGGGCAAGGGAGTCGAGCTCCACTGCCAACATTCTCAGATGTGACCATGTTTGCTGGACTGGGACACACTGGGTGTACTCAGGAGATGTTGCTCATCTCTCCTCTGAAGCTTATACATTTTACTCTCTTGTTTCCAAATTATCAGGGGGTAATGACCGCAGAGTTGGAGGTCAGTTTCTTATCCCTTACATACTTTCTACACCAAAGAAATTCCACATTAAAATTCCTGGCTACTAACAAATTTTGATGTAGAAGTTTAAGTCAGTTTTTTGAAAGTTTGAACATCTTGACTCACAGGAGTAATGCTATCAACAGAATTTTGATATGTGGGATAATAAGAAATACAGATTTCCTAAAACCCTTGGAATTTCCTGAGTGATTGGATTAAGAGGAGTGTCTTTTGTTCCACTGCAGTTAAGTTTGTGCTCATGTAGTGACTCTGGGAGGATGTGGCTGGTGGCTAGAGGAACCAGTGGCACGGTTAGAAGGTTGGAACCCCTCGCCTCTATCCAGCCTCTGAGGAAGAAAGAGGGGCTGGGGATGGAGCTGATTACCAATGGCCAGTGACTTGAGTCAACTACGTGCATGTAAGGGGCCCTCCATAAAAACCCCAAGGAAGAGGTCTGGAGAGCTTTGGGGGTGATAATCAGGTCAAAGTGCTGTGTGGGCAGTCATGTGGAGGGCATGGGAGCTCCATGCTGCCCCACACCTTGCCCTGTGTGCCTCCTCTGCCTGGCTGCTCACATATATCCTTTATGGTATACTGTGATAGGAAAGAAAGTGTTTCCCTGAGTTCTGAGGCCATTCTTGCAAATTGTTAAACATGAAGAGTGGGTTGTGGAGCTCCTGAATTTATAGGCAGTCAGTCAGAAGGACAGGAGGTATGGACTTGTGATTGGCATCTGAAAGGGGGGCAGTCTGGAGGGGCTGGGCCCTCACCCTGTGGGTTCAGCGCTAACTCCAAGAAGTGAGTATCAGAATGGGAATGAAGGAGTCTGGAGAGTTGGATCTTGGTGGGGAAAACTCCACACATTTGAATATGAATAATACAGTGAATAACAACAGAGCACAGTAGAGCCTACCTGCTAAGGATCTTCTATAATGTCAAATCTACAGTGATGTTAAATCACCACACAACATCATGTAGGATTATTTCTGTGGAAAAAACTTAATTGAAAGTCTAAATAAAAACTCAGTAAGCTGCATGGTCCACAATAACAATCACCAGCTACGTGTAGCTACTGTAATTAAAATTAATTAAAACTAAATTAAAACTAATTAAAACTCCACTCCTCAGTGGCACTGGCCCCGCTTCAAGTGCTCAGCAGCCACAATACGGCCACCACATGTGACAGTGAAGGTGTGGAACATCCAAAGACCAACAAAGAACATTCTATTGGACAGTGCCACACTAACTGTAAGCTTCTCGAGGAAGGACAAGGCCTGGCGAGCTGATAGCATAAACTGCTGGCGAGACCAGAGAAACCGACTGGGCGTGTCAACCAGGCTGCAGGACACACTGATTTTCACTTTGGGGCAGTGAGAAGTGACGGGGTTTAAATGAAGCAGCAGCAGCAGGAAGAGGAGCCAGAAGACTGTGGAAGTGTCCAAGAGAAGTTACAATGGGCTGGGAGAAGTAGCAATGGCAATGGGTTGGGAGATTAGAGTGGTGAACTGCAGGAGAGAAGAGCAGGCTTGCTGAAGGACAGCATAAGCCAGGAGAGATACAGCAGACCCGATGACATCCTTGGATAAAAACCCATCTTTCTAACACATATTTCTGATTCTTTATGGGCAAAGGCGTGGACAAGTAGTAGGGAGGCAGATGAACTATCTGAGGGATTACTAATGGAAACCGCTGTAGCATACGAGAACAGAAACCCACACATGCACAATTAGCCTAACTCACGAAGCACTGGGAACATGGCCCCTGCGACTCCCACCTGCCCCGGGGCAGAAGTGTGCCACCAACATACTGTTTCCAGGTCCTCATCACAGAGTGTGGGGGGCAGGCCAAGGGTACCACAGACACGTTGGTGAGCCCTGATTCTTATGCCAGAAACCAGCAGGATAAAGGTAGTCACAAGATGGAAACAAAGCATCAACACAACAAACAACAGTCTTCTTTTCTCAGAACAATCCAGAGTTCAGTGTAAAAGCAGATCTAATTCTAATTTTTAAGAAAGAGATTTATGTTTAAAAAAAAAAAAAGCTTTACACAGAGGACTTGTATGATGGAACTCTAGCTAATTTTGGCTAATTTTTAGGTACTTCTCAATTTTACAAAACATGTGATGAAAGAATTTTAAATATCATCATGTAGAAACGTATTCCCTATTTCCAACGCCTTCCTGAGATAAGGTGAGAGCTTTCAAAAATGGGAACCAGAAAACTCGATACCCAAAACTTCACCAGACCTATCAATATTCTCCATTAATGTGAACGGCTTAAACTGTCCTCTAAAGAGGCATAGGTTAGCTGACTGGATACAAAAACTCAGGCCAGATATCTGTTGCATACAAGAGTCACATCTTAACTGAAAAGACAAATACAGACTCAGGGTGAAAGGATGGTCATCCATATTTCAGGCAAATGGTAATTAGAAAAAAGCAGGTATTGCAATTTTATTTGCAGATACAATAGGCTTTAAACCAACAAAAGTAAGGAAGGACAAGAATGGTCACTTCATATTTGTTAAGGGTAATAACTCAGTATGATGAGATCTCAATTATTAATATCTATGCACCCAACCAGAATGCACCTCAATTTATAAGAGAAACTCTAACAGACATGAGCAACTTGATTTCCTCCAGCTCCATAATAGTCAGAGATTTCAACACTCCTTTGGCAGTGTTGGATCGATCCTCCAACAAGAAGCTGAGCAAAGAAATCTTAGATTTAAACCTAACCATCCAACATTTGGATTTAGCAGACATCTACAGAACATTTCATCCCAACAAAACTGAATACATATACTTCTCATCAGCCCATGGAACTTACTCCAAAATCGATCACATCTTAGGTCACAAGTCTAACCTCAGTAAATTTAAAGGAATAGAAATTATTCCTCGCATCTTCTCGGACCACCATGGAATAAAACTTGAGCTGAGTAACAACAGGAATCTGCATACTCATACAAAAACATGGAAGTAAAATAACCTCATGCTGAATGATAGCTGGGTCAGAGATGAGATTAAGAAAGAAATCACCAATTTTTTAGAACAAAACAACAATGAAGACACGAACTATCAGAACCTCTGGGACACCGCGAAGGCAGTTCTAAGAGGGAAATTTATAGCACTGCAAGCCTTCCTCAAGCGAACACAAAGAGAGGAAGTTAATAACTTAATGGGACATCTCAAGCAACTGGAAAAGGAAGAACATTCCAACCCCAAACCCAGTAGAAAAAAAGAAATAACCAAAATTAGAGTAGAATTAAATGAAATTGAAAACAAAAGAATAATACAACAGATAAATAAATCAAAAAGCTGGTTTTTCAAAAAGGTCAAGAAAATAGATAAACCTTTGGCCAACCCAATCAGGAAAAAAAGAGTAAAATCTCTAATCTCGGGGCGGCGCCTGTGGCTCAGTGAGTAGGGCGCCGGCCCCATATGCCGAGGGTGGCGGGTTCAAACCCAGCCCCGGCCAAACTGCAACAAAAAAATAGCCGGGCGTTGTGGCGGGCGCCTGTAGTCCCAGCTGCTCGGGAGTCTGAGGCAGGAGAATCGCGTAAGCCCAGGAGTTGGAGGTTGCTGTGAGCCGTGTGACTCCACGGCACTCTACCCGAGGGCGGTACAGTGAGACTCTGTCTCTACAAAAAAAAAAAAAAAAAAAAAAATCTCTAATCTCATCAATCAGAAACAACAAAGACGAAATAACAACAGACTCCTCAGAAATCCAAAAAATCCTTAATGAATATTACAAGAAACTTGGTTCTCAGAAACATGAAAATATGAAGGAAATTGACCGATACTTGGAAGCACGTCACCTTCGAAGACTTAGCCAGAATCAAGTGGAAATGTTGAACAGGCCCATATCAAGTTCCGAAATAGCATCAACCATACAAAACCTCCCTAAAAAGAAAAGCCCGGGACCAGATGGTTTCACATCAGAATTCTACCAAACTTTAAAAGAGGAATTAGTACCTATATTACTCAACCTGTTCCAAAAGGTAGAAAAAGAAGGAAGACTACCTAACACGTTCTATGAAGCAAACATCACCCTGATCCCCAAACCAGGAAAAGACACAACAAGAAAAGAAAATTATAGACCGATATCACTAATGAATATAGATGCAAAAATATTCAACAAGCTCCTAACAAACAGAATCCAGCAACACGTCAAACAAATTATACATCATGACTAAGTCGGTTTTATCCCAGGGTCTCAAGGCTGGTTCAATATACGTAAATCTATAAATGTAATCCAGCACATAAACAAATTAAAAAACAAAGACCATACGATTCTCTCAATCAATGCAGAAAAAGCTTCTGATAATATCCAGCATCCCTTCATGCCTTAAGAAAATCGGTATAGAAGGGACATTTCTTAAACTGATAGAGACCATCTACAGCAAACCCACAGCGAATATCATATTGAATGGAGTTAAATTGGAATCATTTCCACTCAGATCAGGAACCAGACAAGGCTGCCCATTGTCTCCATTGCTTTTTAACATTGCAATGGAAGTTTTAGCCACCACAATTAGGGAAGAAAAGGCGATCAAGGGTATCCATATAGAGTCAGAAGAGATCAAACTTTCGCTCTTCGCAGATGATATGATTGTGTATCTGGAAAACATTAGGGACTCTACTACAAAACTCTTAGAAGTGATCAAGGAATACAGCAGCGTCTCAGGTTACAAAATCAACAGCCTTTATATATACCAACGATAGTTAAGTTGAAAAAAAAGTTAAGGACTCTATCCCATTCACAGTAGTGCCAAAGAAGATGAAATATTTGGGAATTTATCTAACAAAGGATGTGAAAGATCTCTATAAAGAGAACTATGAAACTCTAAGAAAAGAAATACCTGAAAATGTTAACAAATTGAAAAACATACCATGCTCATGGCTGGGAAGAATCAACATTGTTAAAATGCCCATACTACCCATAGCAATATATAATTTCAATGCAATCCCTATTAAAGCTCCATTGTCATACTTTAAAGATCTTGAAAAAACAATACTTCATTTTATATGGAATCAGAAAAAACCTCGAATAGCCAAGACATTATTCAGAAATAAAGACAAAGCAGGAGGAATTACGCTACCAGACCTCAGACTATACTACAAATCTACAGTGATCAAAACATCATGGTATTGGCACAAAAACAGAGAAGTAGATGTCTGGAACAGAATAGAGAACCAAGAGATGAATTCAGCTACTTACCGTTATTTAATCTTTGACAAGCCAATTAAAAACATTCAGTGGGGAAAAGATTCCCTATTTAACAAATGGTGCTGGGCGAACTGGCTGGCAACCTGTAGAAGACTGAAACTGGACCCACACCTTTCACCATTAACTAAGATAGACACTCACTGGATCAAAGATTTAAACTTAAGACATGAAACTATAAAAATACTAGAGGAGAGTGCAGGAAAAACTCTTGAAGAAATCGGTCTGGGCGAGTATTTTATGAGGAGGACCCCCCGGGCAATTGAAGCAGCTTCAAAAATACACTACTGGGACTTGATCAAATTAAAAACCTTCTGCACAGCCAAGAACACAGTAAGTAAAGCAAGCAAACAGCCCTCAGAATGGGAGAATATATTTGAGGTTATGTCTCCGACAAAGGTTTAATAACCAGAATCCACAGAGAACTCAAACGCATTAGCAAGAAAAAAACAAGGGATCCCATCGCAGGCTGGGCAAGGGATTTGAAGAGAAACTTCTCTGAAGAAGACAGGCGCACAGCCTTCAGACATATGAAAAAATGCTCATTATCTTTAATCATCAGAGAAATGCAAATCAAAACTACTTTGAGATACCATCTAACTCCAGTGAGACTAGCCTATATCACAAAATCCCAAGACCAGAGATGTTGGCGCGGATGTGGAGAAAAGGGAACACTTTTGCACTGCTGGTGGGAATGCAAATTAATACATTCCTTTTGGAAAGAGATATAGAGAACACTTAGAGATCTAAAAACAGATCTGCCATTCAATCCGTAATCCCTCTACTGGGCATATACCCAGAAGACCAAAAATCATATCATAACAAAGATATTTGTACCAGAATGTTTATTGCAGCCCAATTTATAATTGCTAAGTCATGGAAGAAGCCCAAGTGCCCATCGATCCACGAATGGATTAATAAATTGTGGTATATGGACACCATGGAATATTATGCAGCCTTAAAGAAAGATGGAGACTTTACCTCTTTCATGTTTACATGGATGGAGCTGGAACATATTCTTAGTAAAGTATCTCAAGAATGGAAGAAAAAGTACCCAATGTATTCAGCCCTACTATGAAAGTAATTTAGGGTTTTCACATGAAAGCTATAACCCAGTTACAACCTAAGAATAGGGGGAAAGGGGAAACGGAGGGGAGGGTAGGGAGAGGTGGGTAGAGGGAAGGGGATTGGTGGGATTACACCAGCAGTGCATCTTACAAGGGTATATGTGAAACTTGGTAAACGGTCTGTGAAGCTAGTGAATGATGCCCCATGATTATATCAATGTACACAGCTATGATTTAATAAAAAAAATAATAAAAACAAACAAAAAAAAAGTAGCAAACAAACATTGAAAATTTAAAATGTGCAAAAAAACATTCTAAGCATTCAACTGGGATGAACTAATGTAATCTTCATAATGACCTTATAATGATTTTTAGGTCATGAGAAAATGAGGGCACACAGAGGTTAACTGACCTCTTCCGAGTAACAGAGCTACTCGGAGTTTGAGATTCGAGCCTAAAGCATCTGAATTTGAGTGAATTAGAAATTCAGTAAGATACAGTAAGAAAAATCACCTTTTCACATGGCATGTAGTAGGATCTCTAATCCTTAATATTTTGTGAATTTATTTGCTGTCAAATGTCATTTAAAACTTAATTATAAGCATTTTCAAATACATATGAAAGTAGAAGGAAGTCCTATGTTCCTATCATGCTGTTTTAATAAAAATCCATTCATGTTCAAAAAAAAAAAAAAGAAAAAATGGGAACCAGAGCACCTTCTTGGCCACCTGACAAAACTACTTGTACTGTTTCGTTCAGACCATGTTCAACTTGGTCCAAGTATTTAGGGACCTGGGGCAGAAAATGGAATGCTTCCCCAGAACATGTTTCAGTCATAGACTTTAGTGTATTATTTCCCAGTATTTCCAACCATGTTATAGTTAACTTACTTATACGGGGAAAAGTTCAGCTAGTAAAATAAAAATAACAATGTAGTAAGTTTGAACTGATAAAGTAAGTTTCAAGAAAGATATATTCTAATCCTGAGGTTCTATCAATTGAACATCTATGTCCCCCTCAAATCCATATGCTGAAGCCCTGACTCCCGATGTGATGGCATTTGGAGGTGGGGCTGGTGGGAGTATTTGGGTTTCCACGAGGTGATGAAAGTGGAGCCCCTGTGATGGTGTTAGTGCCTTTAAACTGCCCAGTCTGTGGAGTTTTAAGTAGCTCAGGAGGACCAAGGCACGAATAAGATTTAGACACACTGTCACACCTTAGGAAAGTCAGCTAATTTATCTGGGCCATCTCCCTAACTAAAAAACAGGTTATCAACAATTTCAAATTGTAAAGAACTGGCTTGGTGATGAAGTGAAGAAAAGTCCTTCATAAAATGTCAGGATTTTGACTTTAAAATGAAAAGCAATAAAAGAGGGAAAAGTTTGGAAACCTCATTTTTACGTTGTGTAATCTCTGTGATTTTGACCTTGCTCTGCAATCCTGCAGAATGTGTCCAAACACAGCTCCTCTGTGCTTGGAAGCTCAGCCAGAACTATGGGAAGGAAAGTGGACTCTGACCAACATAGGATCATGCAGGCCTACCTTCACTCCTTGTTAACTTTAGCTATTCCTCTAAGCCCTCCCTCCTTTATTTGCAACACATATAAAAGGTGGGCCAGTTTTAGTCAACACAGGATGAAGTTAAGAGTGCAGAGAAACTTAGAAGAACTTGGCAGACATATGAAGACTGCATGCACTAAGGGTTCTAAACCTTAAGAAAAGCCAAAGGATTGAAACCATGGTTCCTTGGGACAGGCAGGCCCTGGGGCCAGGGAGGACTGGTTAGGAACCCCTGGCACCACTGCTTCAACACCAGGGTGACGCTGGTTAGTCACTAGCCTCCCAGACCCTCAGCTCCCATACCTGTGAAACATTAAGTAAAGACGCTTGCTTTTTTGAGCACAGCAGTAGTCTCAGGAGAAAACATTACCTGTGGATATGAAATCTGTTTATAAAGTGAGATGTGCCCAACAGTTTACATCATTCTCCCCTGCTCCTTTGGTGGCTGCCCATGTGAGACGAGAACATGAGCCACATCCTGTGGTTGTTTGGAAGCACCTGTCAGTACCCAGAACAGCATCTATCCACAGGGCAAGTCCACAGCTACTGGGAATCAATCAAGAAGGACACCTTCTACCAACGCTCAGTTAACTCTGCTCATGACAGCATCAGTGTTGTCACCAGGAGCTTAGACTCCTCAGTGTGAGGATGGTCTATTATGTAAACTTCCGCAGAAAAACACAAAGTAGTGAACAGGTTTGCTTTTGACTCTTTAACAAAACCCAAAGAACAAAAATAAAAGTGACTTGGAAATGGTAACAATTTAATCAACCCAATTTACTTACTGTTACTTACCCTGTCTGAAAAAAAAATGAGTAATTTTCTGGATGTTCTTATACCTGCAAGTAAAACTAGTCCACACAATAAAAACATACATAATCCAGTGCCCCAAACTGGTGATTTACAGAAATCACCCGAGTTTATTTTTTTCTAACAAATAAAATAAAAAAAGATTCAATAATTCTGTGTTTGGGACATTGGTGAATACTGCTTGTATCATTCAAAACTAGCGTTCTTGGCTATGTGACATGTACTATTGGCCCATGAATCTTTCACAGCTCAAGTAAGAGGGAGAACCCACACATGGAGATTATGTGAGTCAAAAAAAAAGACATCCTATTACAATGTGCCTAAAAAGAAAGTCTTTGAAAATAAAGGAATGAAAACACTCCTATTCGGTTATTGGTTTTGTTCACCTTCATTATTAATTTTTGGTTGATGAAGAAAACTATTTTATTTTGCTGCAAGGAAGAAGTTGTGTGACTTTTTAAGTGGAAACCAATAGGCCACTGGCTAATACATACACTTTTCCTCCCAGTCAAGTAGCTTTCCTCCTCCAAAAAACCTCTTTCGTGATTTCTGTTATGGTTCAGAAAAGTAAAGAAAATGATTTCAAGTATTCAATTCCTATCAAAAGTTGGTATCAAAAGTAAGGACCTAATTTCTTTATAATTTCATGTTTTAAAAAATAACTTAAACAGCAAGAGGTCCGGCCCTTTACTTGTATAAATACCACAGCGGAACTAGAGCTTCTTAAGACAACGTGGGGAGGAGTCGGTGTTTAGCACCTCAATCATCGACCTTAACGTTGGAAACGTCTCTGATACTGATGGAAGAGTCTTATAAGAAGGTGAAATACTGAAAAAGAAAAACACAAAGAAGGTGTATGAAATTAACACAATTTTACCAAAAAGCGGGCAAAGCTTGTATTACCTTTATTCCTATTATTCTTCTCTTTTTCCAGCATTCTATGTGCATATCACATCAGATGATCTAAGAAGAGCAGGGAGGAGCTGTGAACAGACCGGATCTTGCTACAGCCAGCAGACTGGGCTATCAGGAGGCTCATGTTACAAGCTGCTCTCCTCATTTGTAACAATATTCTTAACTCCAGAGTTATCATAGCGCTGGCCGAGATAAGGTATGAAAAAGGATGCTATGAAACATAAGGCAGCCTGTTAGTCTTTCCTTAAAGAATGATGAAAGACTCACGCTGCACAATTAAGAAATGGAGGTGAGCTCTCTGGCCACGTGGTCTGCTTACTAACACATGCAAACTCATAAACCTGAAACAAGAATGTACCGGACCGAGGTGTAACTGGTAAGAAGTTCTAATGGAGTCAGCTAATGGACAATAGGCAAAAATGTCCCCATGTTAGACAAGGGCATAAATTACCCAGCAACAATTACAGAGGCTGTTAGGTCAAATGAAGTTGAAAGGCAAACCTGAAGGCAGCTGGGATGCAAAAAACAAGAAGGCCAAGAATACATAAGGTCACAGAGTGAGACTTACTTATTTAACTATTAAAGCATCTGGGGGTTTTACTTTACAAACTCTGAATTCACATGCTCTTCCCCAGTGCTTCTGGAAACAAGAGACCATGGCCTGCTGGAGTCCTCACATGCAGACATCATCAAGCTACCCCTGGCCAGCATTCACTGCCTCACATGTATTTCCTGCCTCAGTGACAATAAACCCTGCAGTGTAGTGAAATTCAACTAAGAAGGCCAAGTGCTACCACCCGGACCAAGGTGGAATGGTTCTGCCTATAGGGCAAAGTTTACTTGCAAGCGTAAGAGTTGGGAATAAAGGGTAAGCAGCCAAGAGAAGCAAATACCTAGTTATATCAATATGACTTTTTAACATTTTTATTTTCCTTATTTTATATTCATCGTTCATTTTTATCCATATACTCAACCTTAAATGGTCTTATCCACAACAGCAAAACATTTTAACCTTGACAAAGTAGATTAAATTCACTGTACTAAACATTGACTTATAAAAGCGAGTATAACAGCTACATGTTTTGTAGGGCTCCAAAGTAACCTGAAACCCCCTCCCTGCCCCAGTTTTGATGCCCTTTGTCACCCTTTATGAGGTAGTTACCTTTTCAAGTTCATCCAGCTTTTGGCTATTTTGCTAAAGGCCTCTGAACCAGGGGCTGTCATAGCTTCAAAGTCAACTAACTGAAAAAGAAATAAATTTGGGAGTGCCATTAAATACAGAGGAAAAGTCACAGATTGAGATCTGTTTGACTTACACACCTTAAAATATAAATCCACAGACTGGGATTCAACATACAACCAAACGTTCCCCTTCCAGTTCCAATGTACCTTCCCTTTGGGAATTTTTCCTGCTACTTCTTTTCCACTTGCCATCAGTGCTCCCACGATGACCGAGTAAGCGATTACACTATTTAAATAAAGAACAATGATCAATTTGTGCTGGTCTATAAACAGTTATCATGTTAAATCTTGCCATGGATTTTCCATCATAAAAGATATAATCTTATTTAAGAATTGTTTAGAGTAAAATATTATATTTAAACATGAGACTATCTCTACTTATTTTTTTTTTAATTTTTTTTAAAGTGAATATACAATTTATTTAACATTCAAACTTAATTAAGACATGTGCAATGCAATATGGCAATTTTACTGGGGATTTAACCCTACCTAGGATATGATTGCTTGCTGGGGCTTAGCAACAGGGTCCAGTTCACACTTAGCACTAATTACTTTATTGAATAAATACAATACCAAACAAAATGCATTTAAATGCTTTCTAAAAAAAAAAAATCAACTTTAAAGGCCTTTCTATTAAGGCTAATGACAAACACAATAAAGGCAGATATGCTAGTTTAACATAATTGGCTGATTTTATATAGCACTTATATCTTTTAGTCCACAAGTATATTATTAAATGATAGAGAACATCTAATACAACCATTTCGACATAACTAGGACATAAATTTCTAAGAAAGAAAGATTTTACAGACCCCATCTTTTATACCCACCCCAACAGTCTAACTCTAAAGAGGATAAAGCCAATGACTTTCCTCATAAGAGCTCACGACTAATGTCGCTTTGCTATCAAAATCTGTATTTCTGATCTGTTATGAGCATTGAGACAAGATTCAAATATTCCCAAAGAAGCACAATGCACGTTGTGATCGCCTATTCAGCAACAGCGAGCACTGCATTCAAAACTATCTCATCCCAGGAATTAAATAAGGTCAGCCACATTTATGGGCATTTCCTCCACTGTAGTATTGTACGAAGTCTCAATGTCACGAAGAATCCTCTTGTCTTCTTCAGTAACAAAGTTTATAGCCACACCTTTCCTCCCAAATCGACCCCCTCTGCCAATTCTGGGAATATAGTTTTCACGGTTGGTAGGTAGGTCATAGTTTATCAAAGACACTTGTTGCACATCAATCCCACGAGCCAACAAGTCAGTAGTGATCAGAACACGGCTTGACCCTGACTGGAACTCCCTCATGATGACATCTCTTTCCTTCTGGTCCATGTCACCATGCAGAACAGACACTGTGAAGTCCCTGGCATGCATTTTCTCAGTGAGCCAGTCCACCATGCGCCTTGTATTGAGAAAAATAACAGCCTGCGTAATGGTCAGTGTCTCATATAAGTCACAAAGTGTATCCAACTTTCATTCCTCTCTTTCAACATTAATATAAAACTGTTTGATTCCTTCAAGGGTCAGTTCTTCCTTTTTCACCAGAATTCGAACCGGATCTCTCATGAATTTTTTGGTCACTTCCAACACATCAGTTGGCATTGTGGCAGAAAGCAACACAACCTGAATACTTGTATTTAATTTTTGGAAAATCTCATAGATTTGATCCTTAAACCCTTGGCTCAACATTTCATCTGCTTCATCCAAAACAAACATTTTTGATCCATTTTGGAGAGAGGTATCTTCTGTTTAACATATCAAACACTCTCCCTGGTGTACCAACTACAATATGTGGTGCTTCAGCCTGAAGTTTTTGCATTTCATTTCGAACATTCATTCCACCAATGCAAGCATGACAAGTTGCTCCCATATACTCTCCAAGTGCCAAAATTACCTTTTGGATCTTTAATACAAGGAACAATAGCTCTCTGCCGAATAGCGGAAGGCTTCTCAAAATCATAAGCATAGATGCCCCGAAGAAGAGACTCCTTTAAATTCATATCATCAAAGTTATCAACAATCTCATTCCAGTTGCTCTTGATGACACCATCGGGGTCCACTCCCTCTGGGCCACCATGTTCTCTGTTATAATCCGCAGAGCCACCAGACATGATCCGAAAAACCACTCAGTGCCCAACTGGAAAGCTCTACTTATTTAAAAATATTGATTTACTAATTTAAGGGTAAATGTTACCAAGAACATTCCTTTTCTGAGGAAAAAAAAGTGTTTCTTTTTGTTAGGAGTGCCTTTCCTATTTGCTTTTACCTATTCTTGTAAACATGTTAAAAAAGTATGCACAAATATATCTTTAACGCCTTCATGAGGCTTAGCTTTTCCTAATTTTTTTTTTATTTTCAATTATTATGGGCACGTAACAGTTGTATATCTTTATAGGGTACATGTGATGTTTTGACGCAGGCACATCATGCAAATTAAAGAAATTGGGGTATCCATCACCTCAGGCATTCATCATTCCTTTGGGTTAGGGATAGAATTCCACTCTTTCATTTTGATGTTTGCCCTAACTTATTCTTGGAGTCACTTTGTTGTGCTATCAAGTATTTTTCATTCTATCTAACTACTTTATTTTTGCACCCATCCATACTGTATCTTCCGCTCCCAGATACCCTTCCCAACCTCTGGTAACCATCATTCTATTCTCTGTCTCCAGGAGATCAATTTTTTTTTACTATTTAGCACTGGGCTATCAGAAGCCTCATGTCATAAGCTGCTCTCCTCATTTATAACAATATTCTTCAATTTGAGTGAGAACATGGCAGATATATCTTTCTGTGCTTGGTTATTTCACTTAATCTTCTCTAGTTTCATGCACATTTGTTGCAAATGGTAGGCTTTCCTTCTTTTTTTGGTGTTGCTATATAATATTCCATTGTGTGTATGTACCACAATTTCTTTATCCCTTCATCCACTGATGGATACTCATGTTGATTCCAAATCTTGGCTATTTGTGAATAGTGCGGCAATAAACATGGGAGTGGAGAGATTTTTTCAATATATTGAATTCCCCTCTTCAGATACACACTCAGCAGTGGGACTCCACAGTGCTCACACTAATTTACAATACTACCAATGCTGGACGATGGTTTCCTTCTCCCTACTTCTTCACCAGCATTTGTTATTGACTGTTTTATTTATTTTTTACAAAAGCCATCTTAACTGTGGTGAGATGATATCTCATTGTTGTTTTGATGTGTATTTCTCTGATGAATAATGATGTTGAGCATTGTTCATATACCTGTTGGCCATCTGTATGTCTTCTTTTGAGAAATGTCTGTTCAGACATATGAAAAAATGCTCATCATCTTTAATCATCAGAGAAATGCAAATCAAAACTACGTTGAGATTATCATCTAACTCCAGTAAGATTAGCCCATATCACAAAATCCCAAGACCAGAGATGTTGGCGTGGATGTGGAGAAAAGGGAACACTTCTACACTGCTGGTGGGAATGCAAATTAATACATTCCTTTTGGAAAGATGTTTGGAGAACACTTAGAGATCTAAAATTGGATCTGCCATTCCTCTACGAGGTATATACCCAGAAGACCTAAATCACATTATTTAACAAAGATATTTGTACCAGAATGTTTATTGCAGGCCAATTCATAATTGCTAAGTCATGGGAAAAGCCCAAGTGCCCACGATCCACGAATGGATTAATAAATTGTGGTATATGTACACCATGGAATATTATGCAGCCTTAAAGAAAGATGGGGACTTTACCTCTTTGATCTTTACATGGATGGAGCTGGAACATATTCTTCTTAGTAAAGTATCTCAAGAATGGAAGAAAAAGTATCCAATGTACTCAGTCCTACTATGAAACTAATTTATGGCTTTCACATGAAAGCTATAACCCAGTTTTAACCTAGAATAGGGAGAAGTGGGAAAGGGAGGGGAGGGGGGGGAGAATGGGCGGAGGGAGGGTGATTGGTGGGATTACACCTGCGGTGCATCTTACAAGGGTATATGTGAAACTTAGTAAAGGTAGAATGTAAATGTCTTAGACCAATAACTAAGAAAATGCCAGGAAGGCTATGTTAACCAGTATGATGAAAATGTGTCAAACGGTCTGTAAAACCAGTGTATGATGCCCCACGGTTGCATTAATGTACACAGCTATGATTTAATAATAATAATAAAAAAAGAGAAATGTCTGTTCAGATCCTTTGCCCATTTTGAATCAGATTATTTGATGTTTTTCCTCTTGAGTTGCTGGAGCTCCTTATATTTGAGTTATTAGTCCCTTGTCAGATAAGCACTTTACAAATGCTTCCATTTTCCAATTTATTCCATTCTATAGGCTGACTCTTCCCTTTGTTGACTGTTTGCTTTGCTGTGAAGAAGCTTTTGTAGCTTGATATGATCCAATTTGTCCAATTTTGCTTTGATTGCCTGTGCTTTCAAAATATTACTCAAGTAATTCTTGCCTAGATTCATATCCTGAAGCATTTCCTCAAGTATTTTCTTTTAGCAGTTTCATACTTTCAGGTCTTAGCCTTAAGTCTCTGATCCATTCTTATTTGATTTTTGTATATAGTGGGAGATAGAAGATCTAGTTCCATTCTTCTGCATAGGGAGATTCAGTTTCTATAGCACCATTTACTGAAGAGACAATCCTTTCCTCATCGTACGTTCTTGGCACTTTTATTAAAGATGAGTTCACTATAGATGTATAGATTTATTTCTGGGTTCTCTATTCTGTTCCATTGGTCTATGTGTCTGGTTTTATGCCAGTACCATGCTGTTTTGGTTATTATAGCTTTGTAGTATAACTTGAAGTTAGGTAATGTGATTCCTCTAGTTCTGTTTTTTCACTCAGATGGCTTTGGCTATTCTGCATCTTTTGTGGTTCCATAAGCATTTGAAGATTTTTTTCTATTTCTGTGAAGAATGTCATGGGTGTTTTGATGGGGATTTCATTGAATCTGTAGATTACTTTGGGTAGTATAGACATTTTAACAATACTAATTATTCCAATTCAGAAGCATAGACTACCTTTCCAATTTTTGTGTCTTCTTCAATTTCTTTCATCAATGTTTTAAAATTTTCACTGTAGAGATCATTCACTTCATTGGTTAAGTTTATTCCTAAGTATTTTATCTTATTTGTACATATTATAAATGGGATTATTTTCTTGGTTTCTTCAGATTGTTTACTGTTGGCATATATTAGTTCTGATTTTTTGTATATTGTTTTTGTATTCTGTAACTTTATCGAATTTGTCTTTCAGTTCTAATAGTTTTTTTTTTTTTTTTCTGCTACGTCCTTAGGTTTCTCTAGATACAAGGTCATATCATTTGCAAACAAAGATAATTTGACTTCTTCCTTTCCAATTTGGGTGCCTTCTTGTCTGATTGCTCTAGCTAGAACTTCCAATATTACGTAGAATAACAGTGGTAAAAGTGGGCATGGTTGTCTTGTGCCAGATCTTAGACTTTGATGGGAGACATTTTAATACTGCTTCTATCTCTTGACTCATACTAGTTTATTCAGGGTTTTTGTTTCTTTATGGTTCACGTTGGTAGGTTGTATGTGTCTAGGAATTTATCCATTTTTTTTTTTTTTTTTTAGCTTTTCCAGCTTCTTGGCATACTCATCCTTTAGATTTCTGCAGTATCAGTTGTAATGTCTCCTCTTTCATCACTGATTTTATTCATTTGAGTATTCTCTCTTTTTTGTAGTCTGGTGATGTGTGTGTCAATTTATCTTTTCAAAAATCCAACTTTTCTTGTTGGTCTTTTGTAATTTTTTTTGTTTCAATTTCATTTAT
Source organism: Nycticebus coucang (assembly GCF_027406575.1). Lineage (NCBI taxonomy): Eukaryota > Metazoa > Chordata > Mammalia > Primates > Lorisidae > Nycticebus > Nycticebus coucang. The sequence goes on along the minus strand of NC_069789.1, from coordinate 16,347,915 downwards.
TCATACTCTGATCTTTATTTTTTTCTTTTCTCTACCAATTTGTTTTATTTTTCTAATTTTTTGAGATGTATTGTTAGGTTCTTATTTGAAGCTTTTCTGCTCTTTGATATAGGCGGCTTATACTATAAACTTTCCTCCTATTTCCTATATACCTTGGGTTTTGATGTTGTCATTTTCATTTGTTCTGAGAAATTTTTTAATTTCCTTCGTAACTTGTTAACCTACTGATCATTCAGGAGCTTATTGTTTGATTTCCATGTGTTTGTAGAGTTTCCGATGTTTCTTTTGTTATTGATTTCTAGTTTTATTATATTGTAGCCACAGGAAATACTTGGCTAGATTTCAATTTTTTTTAATTACTATTATTTTTGAGACAGAGCCTCAAGCTGTCCCCCTAGCTAGAATGCTGTGGTGTCATCATGGCTCACAGGAACCTCCAACTCAGGCTCAAGTGATCCTCTTGCCTCAGTTTTTTCTATTTTTAGTAGAGATGAGGTCTTGCTTTTTGCTCAGGCTGGTCTTGAACTTGTGAACTCAAGTAATCCATCAGCCTTGGCCTCCCAGAGTGCTAGGATTACAGGCGTGAGCCACCGCACCAGTCTTTTTTAAAAAAATTTAAAGACTTGTTTCCTGGCCTAACATATGGCCTATCCTTGAGAATGATCAATGATCTAAAGAGAAGAACACGTATTCCTGCTGCTGAATGAAAACATTTCATAAATATCTACTAGGGCCATCTATGGTGTAGATTAAGTCCAGTGTTTCTGTGCTGATTTTCTGTCTGGATGATCTGTGCTATGCTGAAAAGTGGAGTGCTGAGGTCTTGTACTGGGGTCCATGTCTCTCTTCAGCTCTGATAATATTTGCTTTATGTATCTGGGTGCTCCAGTGTTTGGGGCATATGTTATATCCTCTTGCTGAATTTCCCCCTTTATCATTAAGATGACTTTGTCACTTTGTACAGTGTTTGTCTTGAGGTCTTAATCTGACAGCAGCACAGTGACTCCTGCTCTTTCACGGTTTCCATTTGCAGGAACTATCTTTTTTTTTTTTTTTTTTTTTTTTTGTGGTTTTTGGCCAGGGCTGGGCTTGAACCTGCCACCTCTGGCATATGGGGCCAGTGCCCTACTCCATTGAGCCACAGGTGCTGCCCTGTAGGGAATATCTTTTTTCAACCCTTTATTTTCAGTCTACACATCTTTCTAAATGAAGTGGGTTTCTTTTTTTTTTCTTTTTTTTTTTTGAGATGGAGTCTGAAGCTGTCACCCTGGGTAGAGTGCCATAGCATCACAACTCATAGCAACCTCAAACTCTTGGGCTTAACTGATCCTCTTGCCTCAGCCTCCCAAGTAGCTGGGACTACAGGTGCCTGCCACAATGCCTGGCTGTTTTTTGGTTATAGTTGTCATTGTTGTTTGGTGGGCCCGGGCTGGATTCGAACCTGCCAGCTCCGGTGTATGTGGCTGGCGCCTTAGCTGATTGAACTATAGGCACTGAGCTTGTAAAGTGGGTTTCTTGCAGACAACATACAGTTGGTTGTTTTTTGTTTCTATGCATTCAGCCACTCTATGTCTTTTGACTGGAGAGTTTAGTCCATTCACGTTCAATGTTATGACTGACTGGTAGGGATTTCTTGCTGCCCTGGGTTGCTTCATTTCTGGTTGTCTTATGGTCCTCCATAAGGCTTGGCTTCAAAATGCATATATATAAAATACAATAAACTTTGTAAATACAAATAAATTAATCTTTTTTGGGGGGGTCATTTTTAATGATTAAAAAATAAGATTAATTTATTTATCTCAGAATGTTTGCAGCTTTGTGTGTGGGGGTGTGTGAACTACTAGGACTCCAAGGAGGTTGGTACAAACTCTAGTGGAGTGCCCTTGCCTGCTTGCCTGGGGGCACATGATGCAGGGTCCCCTGCCTCACTTACTCAAAGACAAGAGTAGGACAATGAGTGTGCAGGGCTAGGTAGGAGATGTTTAGAAGTAGTTGTGCTTATGTTTGTGGCAAGAGGAGAGAGGGGGCTGGTTGCTTCTGGGTGGAGTGGGGACAGCAAAAGTCCACAGGACCCAGCATCAGCAACATGATGCTGTGCTTTTTCTAGAATCCATCAGCTTATGATAATAACAGCTCTTGCCATTGAAGACATACAGCTTAGCAGAGGGGAGAGGATGGCACAGATACCATGAGAGTAAGCTTCTAAGTGCCATGAGTGGACACTGAGGAAAGCAAGTGAGCCTATTCCTGGGGTTACCTACCAAGGAAGATGTCACAGAGGCGACAGACACATGTACTACATCCTCAAGGACCCTAGGGTTGGGGAGGAAGGGGACAGAGGAAAAGGCAAGGTGTGGTAGAGAGGTTAGATGGAAGATCTGTGGGAGGGCCATAGGGGAAAAGAAAAGGGCAGCTACAGGGAGAGGTGCCATGGCCAAGGCAAACCAGCACAAGGTCAGGACTTGTCAGAGCTGGGACACTAGGTCGCCAGCCCTGGCCCATGAAACTGCCAGGACGTGGACCACTGTACAAGCTCGCTTGGGGTACGGCTCCCCATAAGTACTGGGGACCCCACTGTCTCAGTCAGGTAAGGCTCTTCAGCAGGAGGAGCCAGGTGTCTCAGTCAGGTCAGAGGTGCTGGAGCACCTCAAAGGCGTAGCAGTCAGTCTTAGTAGGAGTGTACTAGCAGCACTAGTAGGAGCCTAGTAGGAGCCTTGTAGAAGCCTCTAGTAGCTTCTCCCGTGGCTATTTATAGAAGTGATCCTGTGGCTATTTACACCACAGGTGTGGAGACTGCCAAGCAGTGATGTATGTTCTCCCGTGCTCTTATGTGCTACGTGCTCTCGTGCTCTTTAACGAGAGACCAATCCCTTCCCCATTCCCTTATTACCAAGGTGTTTCTTTTCATGTTTCTCCTACGGGGACTGGCACTGCACACTGTGCATGGTGCCACCAAGCTTGTACTTGAGCTAGTGGCTTTGGGAAGATTCTGGAGAGCAGTGGGACACAGAAGAAAGGGGTAAAACTAGCTGCGGAGAGCTTAGGAAAGAGAGAAACAGAGGAAGAGGAATCCACAGGCATTGGGACTGAACAGTTGTAGGGATGAGGGACAGAGTAGGGAACAACTGGAGCTGCACTGCCCTCAATGTCACATGAGCGCCCACAGAGCTGCTGGAGGAGTGGACAGAGGACAGATACAGGGAGTGCTGTGCTGTGCCTACATGGTGGGCCGCAGAGCTGGTGTGAACAGGCCTCATGCACATATATGTGGTGGACACAACTAGCAACAGTTATGCTGACCACGTAACATTTACGTTCCTCTTTAGTTTTAAATACTATAACCAAATTTAATTTTTATATACTACTACCACATCCAGGCAAATTTTACTTTCTGAAGCATTTATGAAAGATAATGACATTTAAGTGTATTCTTTTCAGCCCAAACAACTCAGGTTTAAATATGTGCTAGCAATGGCAATATGCCTTTCATTTACATGATTCACTACATAGAGTAGTGGGGAAAAGAGACAAAAATGAAAACTCTACAGACATATCCTTTGTTTTGATGATACCTAAAAAACTACTGATGTACTCATACAAGTAGCAAGAATTTGTCCAACATAAAATAGTAATGAATGATTGGGACCCATTAGGATTAAAGGTCAACTGACAGCCAAAAAATGGAAGAGGGAGAAGGGGAAAATAGGGGCTGCCCAATACCAAGGATCAAAACACACAGAGCTCCATGTGTGACACACAGTAAAGCTCTAGGGCAGTGGTGCTCAACCTTCCCAATGCCCCAGGGTATTTTCATTGTTAAAAAGGGGTCACGACCTATAGGTTGAGAACTGCTGCTCTAGCAGATTTTTGCTACTGGCCTGTTACATGTTAGCACGCTACATTAAATTGTCTTCCATAATTCTGTAGATGATGTGGCAGATCAAGGAAAGAATTTTTAAGTGAATTTGAAAAAAATAGGGGGTCTCTCTCACGGATCCTTGTTCTTTTGTAATCATATGCATAACAGGAGGGGTAAGCAAACAAGAACATGTTTCTAAGCTTGAAAAGTTTTTAATGACAAGATATCACTAACCTGGATCCTCGAGAAAGTGGCATTAAATTATAAAAGTAATAAACTAAGGATAAGATTAAGTTGCAGACAGCATCAGCCTCCTAGAAAAAAAGACATAGGCTCATGAAATTAAATACTTGATTACGAACTGAACTTCCATTAGGTGATGAGATACGTTTATATCAGCAAAAGGGCTACTTATTCCTCTCCTATAAGAATCTACTTTTCACATTCTTAGTCTATACTCTTTTTTTTTTTTATCATTTCTTCCAATAAATGGACATACATACAATTCAATTTGATGTTTTCCTAGCTGTTTCTTTTTTCTTTTTTTTGAGACAGAGTCTCACTATGTTGCTCTTGGTAGAGTGCCATGGCTTCACAGCTCACGGCAACATCAATTCTTGAGCTTAAGCAACATCAAATTCTTGAGCTTAAGCAATTCTCTTGCCTCAGCCTTCCAAGTAGCTTGGACTACAGGCACCTGCCACAACGCCCGGTTATTTTTTTGTTGCAGTTGTCATTGTTGTTTAGCTGGCCCGGGACAGGTTCCACCTCGCCAGCCTCAGTGGCTGGCGCAGTAACCACTGTGCTACGGGCACCAAGCCACCTAGCTGTTTCTTAAACTGTGACCCTTTGATAAACATAAAAATCTTAGTCTCCTTTAGTATTATCTGAAATGTCAAAATACATATTGTGATTAAAATTTTAAAAACCATTCGTTAATACAGACATGTTTTCTCAAACAACATGTATCCCTACTTCCAAAGATTCAGGCAAGTCCCTGCCCCAATACTGAAATGAAATTTAGTTGACAAATATGCTTAATTACATGGATGAATTGATTGAACATCAGAAAATGTTATAGGCGTCTGTTGCAGAACATGGGACAGGGCCATGTTGGGGGGAGAATGTCTACCACAAACTCCTGCTGCACAGAGCCCATGTCTAGCAAGGGCAGACCACAGACGGTGGAGGCTACAGATTAGGAACGGGTCACTAAGTGCAAAGTGTAACAACTCCAGTGCACTTCCGATTTTTTTTTTTTTTGAGATAAGAGTCTTACTTTGTCACCCTTGGTAGAGTGTTATGGTGTCACAGATCACAGCAACCTTTAACTCTTGGGCTCAAGTGATCCTCTTATCTCAGCCTCCTGAGTAGCTGGGACTACAGGCGCCTACCACAACACCTGGCTAGTTTTTATTTTTATTTTTTTAGAGACAGGGTCTCACTCTTGCTCAGGCTGGTCTTAAACTGCTGAGCTCAGGCAATCTGCCTGCCTCAGCCTTCCAGAGTGCTGAATTACAGGCGTGAGGCACTGCACCCAGCCCTCTAGCGCACTCTCATTGCTGTAAACCAATAAGAACACACCATTTGGGTTAAATGCAAAAGCTCATTGCAAATATATAAGCAAAAACCACAATATAGGGAAGAAAATGGAAGAAAAAGGTGAAGCACAGGCCATTTTCATTACAGACAAAATTTTTCATTTAAATTTTGTCAAAGCCTAAACTTATGATAATGCACAGTACTAATGACATAAATAATTAACATATCATCCTACCCCATTGCTCTATTTAGTAAATATGGGAAGTTTTTATACTAAAAATATTTTAGGTCTATTCAATCTGATTTCAAGCATAAGATGTACAGTCTCAATGAAAGGGAAGAGCTTTTAAAAAGCTTATAAAAAAAAAAAAATCACCGGTAAAGTGGAAATGATAGGAAAAAAGAGAGACTTACCCCAAATTCTGAAGAAAGAATCAATACTTTTCCTTTTGCTGTCAGATCTTTATAAAGTGCGTCTATTTCAGCATGATATAATTGTGTCCTTTCTTCTGTGGTTTGAGTTTCCACAGAAAATAGTATATTGCCAACTCTGAAAGTACAAGAATGGGTGTCAAAGGCATGCATTATACAGTCTGAATGGCAAGTACAGAAAAGTTTAAAAAAGAAACGTGAACAGCATGGTGTTGTGGCACTAAACACATTTAACTGTAGATGGAGGTATGTTTTAGAAGAATGTTTTTTTCCATAAAATATAATATTTTCTTCATAATTTAAGTGACCAGCTACTCATTTGCTCACACTAAGTAGAACTTGTTAAATGAGTTTATGTAACATATGGGGAAACAATTATACATAGTGAAGAACACATTTAAACACCCCTATGCCATTTCAAACATGTATCCCTAAATATTTTCTTAGCCACCACATGAAGATAGACCACCAGGAGCAAGAACTGTGCACAGGAGGAAAGTCCAGGGCCTGAGCTGGTTTGTCTTTCTGGGCTTCTGCTGCACGCTTAGCCTCATGGAGGCTCGTGGACGTTGTGCACTTGATGCCACAGGTATTTACTGTATAACACCATTAGCATAATGGCACTTAGTTCTCAGATCCTACAAAGAAAAGCACAGCCACTGCTTGGAGTGAAGGAAGGAGGGAGAAATGGGGGCTGCTCTGAGATCATGCATGGGGCCATAATGCAGCTCGCCAGTGGTTCAAAAGATTAGAGTCAACCTGACTTGGCAGACGTGGGGAAAAGCAGGAAAGGTCTCACGGGAGAAGGGGGGTTCTGAAGGCCGGGACAGGATGAGAGACCCCGACACAGGCAAGGGGAGGTGAGCCTGGGAACAAGCAGTCAGGGAGACTGGCAGGCCAGGCTCTGACAGGAAGATGGTCCATGCCAAGTAGGATATGTCAGAGGCCACGTTGTAGGAGGCTGTGCCTGCCTGGCCCAGAAGCTGGTTTTAGCTGCGACAGACAATGGCAGGGTACAGAGAGGGAAGGAATTTTTGGAGCCTAGGGAAGGGAGGTTTGAGAGTGCTGCTGAAACAGATGGAGACATGACACCAGGCACATGTCTACTCCGAGGTAGGAGGCCCACACCAAGAGAGGCAGTAGGTAGGGGGAACAGGCAGGCGGGGAGAAGCACCTTGTTCCAGGGGAACAATCCACGTCCAGCTGCCCCTTGAAGAACACAGCTCTGAACCGCTCAGGTCCACTTACAAGTACATGTAGAGTTTTGCTCCTGCACCATGAGAAAGCAAGGCCAGCCCCTTCTCTGCCTACTCAGTGTGAAGATGGTGAGGATGACGATCTCTACACCCACCTAACCAACAGGAAGTATATCTTCTCTTCCTTACCATTTTCTTAATAACCATTTCTTTTCTCTAGCTGACTTTATTATAAGAATACAGTATACACATCTAATACATATAACATACAAAATACATGTGAATTGACTGTTTAGGCTATTGGTAGGGCTTCTCGTCAATAGTAGGCTATTGGTAAAGTTTTAGAGGAGTCAGCAATATGCACATTTTTGACTGCGTGGAGGGCAGTGGGGTTTAGTGTCCCTATCCCCTGCATTGTTCAAGGGTCAACTGTAATCTTTTATTTAGTAATTCCACTTCTGCCTAGGAATGCAGGTGCTTTACTGGTGCTCACTCCTGCAGGCCTGTTTAGATTGTGAGAGTGAAATCACATGAGGAAGCTAAAGCCTGCGAGGCAGAGGGGCTGGAGGATGTGAACCCACCACGGAGCTGGCGGAGACTGGGGGCAGGGCTAAGCTTCCACGGGCTGTGCACCTGAAGAAGGGGTGGGTGTGTGTGTGCGTGTGTGCATGAAGTATGTGCACGTGTGCATGCGATGTGTGTGCCTGCGTGTGCATGATGTGTGTATATGCACAAGTGCATGCGATGTGTGTGTGTGCGTGTACATGATGTGTGTATGTGCACAAGGGCATGCGATGTGTGTGTGCACGATGCATGTATGTGCATGTGTGCGTGCAATGTGTGTGCACGTGTGTGCATGATGCATGTGTGTGGTAGAAACTGATTTCACCAAAATTCAAGGTACATAGAGGTTGCCATGTGAAGTTTGGATTTCAGAAGTAATTAAAACTTTATTAAAAACATTCAGTAGTGTTATTTATAAAGTAAAAAAATGGGAAATACCCTGAATAATCAATTAAAAAAATCAGTAAGAGAAAGTCTAGAACGGAATACTTTGCAGCTACTAAAAATGCTTATATGGGACATTATAATGGTAAGCCTAGAAAAGAAACAGGTTACAAAATAATATGTACAGTATAACTTCAGCTTTAATAAAAATAACTTGATTTTTATTTTGTTAAATAAAATAAAAATAAATAAAAATAAGGTGGATCCTTCAAAGCTCATTTGTATATTCTAAACTTTCTACAATAAGACTGTATTACTCATATAATTATTAATTAAAGTCTATATATATTTTTAAAATCCTATAATGGGCTTCAATTTGCCAACTCATCTCCTTTCATTTTATTAGTAACCCTCCCCCCAACCACCAATAAGGAATGCCAAGAACTGAAGAATGCTTCTCACAGACTATTAAACATGGCACTTACTATCCAGAAAGTTGTTAATTTTAGCACATTCAAAAATGTGTCTGCTGGTGCAGTGCTGTGGATACCACATTAAATGAAATACCTGGTTAAAACTGTACACTAGATCTTGCTGCTTTTCATTTCCGGATCTTACACATAAAGCACAAGCTGGGTAGGACCAACCTCGTGGCAACACAGAGCAGGTGCCACATCCTGCTGTGGTCCAGCCCAGGCCCACGGTAGGAAGCAGACGTACTTGTCTCCCGTGATAGTGATCGTGAATCCGTCATATTCCTTCCCTTGGTCTTTGAGGCTGGGAACTTTTGTGTTCACGGTGAACCCGTCCTTCGTTTTAGTATTAAACTGCTTTCAGGGAAAAAGAAATTCACATTACCAGCTGCTACTCCACAGTGCTGAAGCCACCTTAGTTGTTTCTCGAGAGGGTCGAGGAAGTGACCTGAGGTAAGAGGCAGTGTATTCCTGGCAATTAGCGGCCAAGGACATCTCAGCCTGTCTTCATGTTCCACAGGCCAGGGGGAACCTCAGCACCAAAAGCTCCCTTAATTATCAAGGGCACTGGCCAATTCTAAGAGTGAGTTTTTTCTCACATCCATCTTAGTAGGCACAACTTTGTTAGCAGAATAATTGTACCAAACATCTTAAAACTCAAATAAGCAACATATTCACACTGGACAGCCTTTCAAGCAGAGTCCGATTTTTCTGAAAAGTTCTCAGAATTATATTTGTTAATTGGAGACCTGTATACACACACACACACACAAACACACACGCCTTTGCAGACACAGAGAAGTATGTTAAAGGAATTATTCAGAACTAGGAACAGACCTCAGAGTGATAGGTATGAATGCAGTTTCAGATGACATCTTTCTATGTAAAACATTCCATCTATTATATTTTATGTGATATTAATCCTTTAATAAAATTTCTAATTAAACCCCCCAACCCCCAAATAAAACATTTGGATGAACCTGAAATGCCAGCCAATAGGTTTTGTCATTATTCCAGAAAAACGTCCCCCAAATTAATTTCTTTAATATTGCCAATTTTTTTTTCAGGATTGAGGCACTTGGCTTGGTGCCCTGTAGCTCAAGCGGCTAAGGCACCAGCCACATACACTAGAGCTGGTGGGTTCAAATCCAGCCCGGGCCTCTGCAGTCCCAGCTACTTGGGAGGCTGAGGCAAGAGAATAGTTTGAGCCCAGGAGTTAAGAGGTTGCTGTGAGCTGTGTGATGCTATGGCACTCTACCCAGGGCGACAGCTGCTTCAAGCAAGACGCTGCTTGGTTGTGGGAGACATGGTATACACACAGCGGACGCAACAGCTGCTCACAGCAGCCCAGAGAAGGGCGTATGGCCAAATGGGCAGGAGGCTGCTGAGGCCAACTGCAGACTCTCAAACAGGCAAGCATGCAGAAAATAACAGCAGAAGAGGGAGTGTGCTAGCACTTACTATGTGCCAACTGATTCTCATTTAATCCTCATGATGTACCAAAAAAACAAGGTATGGGCCGGGCGCGATGGCTCACGCCTGGAATCCCAGCACTCTGGGAGGGCGAGGTAGGTGGATTGCCTGAGCTCAGGGGTTTGAGACTGGCATGAGCAAGAGTGAGACACCATCTCTACTAAAATAGAAAAAACTAGCCAGGGGTGGTGGTGGGCACCTGTAGTCCCAGCTACTCAGGAGGCTGAGGCAGGACAATCACTTGAGCCCAGAAGTCTGAGGTTCCTGTGTGCTATCATGCTGCAGCACTCTACTGAGGACGAGAGTGAGACTCTGTCTAAAAAAAAAAACGTGATAGGATAGTTACTTATTATAGACTTCGCCCTTGGGAAGTGAGGTCACTGAGGGAGCTGGGTAGCCACAGAGTGGGAATGCAAACCTATGCCTCTGTGAATTACGATCCTAGTTACTTGTTGAGATGCTGCCCTGGCATTTTATTTTATTTTATTATTTTGGGGGTATATTTTAACTTGGTTTTTCATCGATGGCACACTGTGTGTTTCAGCAGAAGCTGCCAGGGGACATTTCACCAAGCACTTTACACAGGTTGCAGGTACTCCGTATGCCTTGTCAAGCCCCAGCGTGCCCAGGACCCTGAGCTAAAGTGAGACGCACGACACAGAAGACAGTGCCAGTGGGTGACAAAATCAAGGGGGCATCAAGGGTGGCGCTGCTCTACCTCTCCCTGGCTGTGTGCTATGTGACACAGCCGTGCTGTCCATTTTGCTTTTCTCTTTAAACAAAGACATATATAAAATATTAAAATCTCCCTTCGCCAAGATTCTTTATTCTGCCTAATACCGCAGTGAATTTCAGTGCCTTAAACACCTACAGGAAGGTAGGTGAAAACCTCTGAGACACACTGCAGTTGCTAATCTGTGCAGCCTAGCAGCCCCTGGTGAAGCCATTCTGCCCTCTGGGGGGCACCGAGGGAATTTATGGGAGACTTTGTTCGTTACAGTGACTGGGTAGATGGAGTCACGAGTATGAGACGCCCCACAGTGCAGGGGACTATCACATATTGTATGTGACTCTCCAAGGTCCTGGTGAACTTCGATGCAGATGAGAATTACCTGTTTATATTTAGTAATTACCTGGGTCTGGAATCATATCCCATTCTGCACCTAGATGCTATTTGTTACGCAGTCTTCATACACACTGAGCTGAAAGCAGACGGCACATGCGTGGAGTAATGAGCGCCATACACAGCTTGGAGCTTCATCAAGCATGGTTCACCATTTCAGAAAATCATGTCGCTGGTGACAATGCAGCTTGCCACACAGCACACAGGTACAGGGCTGCATTTGTAGCTGACACATTCTCCATGATTTTATGCATGGGTGCAAGCTGTTGGCTCCTCCAGAAGGCATGTCCAGATTTCAATATAACAAGATAGATGTGATTTGAGTAGAAGCGACCTTTCATAACTCCTTTAAGGCACAAAACTGAATTTGTGTGGGAAGTTTTTTCACATTGCCTATGAATTTCATCTTAGTGCAGTAAAGGACTCAGTGGAACTCAGGCGGTCTGTCCAGAATCGCTGCTCTTCAGCACGAAGAATGTGGGACAAAACCCAACGACAGGCTCACCGTGCTCAGTGGCAGACATGGCACTCTGTTCATGACACGCCGCCTCCTGGCTACTCCTTAAGGATGGGCACACTGCGCTGATTCACACAAGTGCCCTAAGTTTGCTATGAATCAGTCTCATCTACTGTAGATACAGGAGCACACTGATTCAAGTTTCACATTAATGCTCAAATCATTTATCGTAAAAGCACATCTAACAAATGTTGCCACATTTTGGAATAGTTTTACTTCTAGGAGGAGAGAAGTTCATGCAGTTCTAATATCTTACTGGATTATACTTTAGTCAATATAATTTCAGTCCTTGTTGTAGGACCGAACAGCCCACATATGCTCTCTTCTCCTCGGCATCTTCCTCATGTAGCTGCAATCACATGCTGTTGTGTCCAGCTTCTGTGGCTCAACGTGTCTCTGAATTCATCTGTGTGGCTGCAAGCAGCAATGCCAAGTAGTGTTCCACCACTAGTCTCTGCAGAGAAACACTGACCGATCCCGTAAATCCCTGACCAAGAAGAAGACCCCTGGTCCAGGAAAGCTATGAACTGGCAACAAGCCTTGGGGCACAGGCAAATCCAGAGAAGCAGCTTCTCTCTGAGAACCTATGCTTTGACCTCACTGCACTGCAAATAAGAGGGGTAGGAATGCTGGGAAGCCACATTGGGACCTTGTTGGGCTGCACGAAGAGACACAGGATGCCCTGCAGGCTCCCTCTCTGCTGGCACCCTTCTCTAAAGCCAACGAAACCTATCTGAGCCCGAGACCATGCACGACGCAGGGCTAGAATTCTTTTATTTTCTTTTAGTCTCCACCCCCCTGCTGAGATCCTCCATCACTAGGTTCATGCTTTCCTTTAAGCCCTTGAACACATTTAGCAAGCAGATAGGACTTTAAAAAGAGCAAATTCCAACCTCTGGATCATCTCGGGGTCTGTTCCTGGTAACCGTTTTCATTTTTCTTGGTTATGGGTCCTATTTTTCTGCTTTTTCACTGCCTTAGTTCTTTTATACTTCTGTACAGAATATTTGAGACTGGGTAATTGATAAAGAACAGAAATTTATTCTCTGACAGTTCTGGGGATTGGTACCAATACCAAGGTACCAGTTCTGGTACCAATACCAAGGTACCAGCACCTGGCATGGAGGCCTTATTCCTCACATGGTTGAAGGCCAGAGTGCAAAAGAGAGAGCCTGGTCCTGAAAGACCTTTTATAAAGGGACAAAAGACTCTTCACCCTTGTGATCTAAACATTTCCCATCAGGGCTCACCTCCCATTGTCATTGCATTCAGCATTAAGTTTCCAATACATAAATTCTGGTGAGACATATTCAAACCATTGCATTCACTTCCCTAATAATTAAGGAATACAGATTATTTTGCCTGCTTTAAAGGGGTACTGAGCTTTGTTTTGACAGGTAGATAGATAGCCAATCCATTAAGTCCGTTAGGTTTGGTTCTATTCACTGTTAGTACAGCCTATTTAGACACTACACTGCCCTTCGTGCTGGAATGTCGTCCTCGCTGCAACTACTGTCTTCCTCCTACAGTGGGATGTGCTCCTCACTGCAGCTGCTGTCTTCCTCCTACTCCTACAGTGGGATGTGCTCCTCACTTCAGCCGCTGTCTTCCTCCTACTCCTACAGTGGGATGTGCTCCTCACTGCTGCTTCTGTCTCCCTCCTACAGTGGGATGTGCTCCTCACTGCTGCTGCTGTCTCCCTCCTGCAGTGGGATGTGCTCCTCACTGCACCTGCTGCCTTCCTCATACGGTGGGATGTGCTCCTCACTGAGCTGCTATCTTCCTCCTGCAGTCGGATGTGCTCCTCACTGAGCTGCTGTCTCCCTCCTGCAGTGGGATGTGCTCCTCACTGCTGCTGCCTCCCTCCTACAGTGGGATGTGCTCCTCACTGCACCTGCTATCTCCCTCCTGCAGTTGGGATGTGCTCCTCACTGCTGCTGCCTCCCTCCTACAGTGGGATGTGCTCCTCACTGCACCTGCTGTCTCCCTCCTGCAGTGGAATGTGCTCCTCACTGCACCTGCTATCTCCCTCCTGCAGTGGGATGTGCTCCTCACTGCTGCTGCCTCCCTCCTACAGTGGGATGTGCTCCTCACTGCACCTGCTGTCTTCCTCATACGGTGGGATGTGCTCCTCACTGCACCTGCTGTCTTCCTCATACGGTGGGATGTGCTCCTCACTGAGCTGCTGTCTCCCTCCTGCAGTGGGATGTGCTCCTCACTGCACCTGCTGTCTTCCTCATACGGTGGGATGTGCTCCTCACTGAGCTGCTGTCTTCCTCCTGCAGTCGGATGTGCTCCTCACTGAGCTGCTGTCTCCCTCCTGCAGTGGGATGTGCTCCTCACTGCACCTGCTGTCTTCCTCATACAGTGGGATGTGCTCCTCACTGAGCTGCTGTCTTCCTTCTGCAGTCGGATGTGCTCCTCACTGAGCTGCTGTCTTCCTCCTGCAGTCGGATGTGCTCCTCACTGAGCTGCTGGCTCCCTCCTGCAGTGGGATGTGCTCCTCACTGAGCTGCTGTCTTCCTCCTGCAGTGGGATGTGCTCCTCACTGAGCTGCTGTCTTCCTCCTGCAGTGGGATGTGTTCCTCACTGTAGCTGCTGTCTTCCTCCTGCTGTGTATCCTTTCTTGATTCTCAACTGAATGTTTGCAGTGCTCACAGAATCTGCCCACCCTGCCGAGACTAGAGCTTCACTGTCTTCTCGGTCCTTCAAACATGTCTGCCTGTGCTCAGCTCCAGTCCCTGCACCGGCCGTGCTCTGCAGAGCCTCCTGATTCTCTTGCTCCACGTGTATGACCAGGTCCTTAGCCCAGGATGACAAGGCCACCCTCAGGAACCTCTGGGCCATCCCCACCCTGTGTAGTCTCCTCCTCCTCCTCTCTACTCTGCCATAGAGATTCCAGCCACCTCTCCAGACCCAAACTCCCCTCTCTGTCTTCTCAGTTCAGTGAGGCTGCTGTGCTCTGCTGAGCTCCACACGTCTCCCAAGCCAAGCCGTCTCCTAAATAGCCCAGCAGGGAGCTGGGGTGCCCGTGGGGCTCACCTCATGTTTCCCTCTCAAGAATCACAGCCTTGTAATTATCCAGTGCCTGAACATCACCGCCTCATATCTTGTCATTCGGAAACGCTGTGTGTGGAAGGGCAGCTCAGTGGCAGTGACTCATGATGGTCTAAAGCAGAATTCAGCTGTATGTACTTTAAGGGCTTCTTCTGTTTTCTGTATTAAATGCTTCTTCCTCACAACTTAGTTTTTCTGCTTGAGTCAGATGCCTGTTTTTTATTTTGGTTGTTAATCAGAATGTGTTCATATTAGTTATTTTGGACAACATGCTTTGTAAGTTTTAAAACATTATAGCATAAAATTAATGAACACACATTTAGCAATTACGAATTCTTTTCAAAAAAGTACTGTTGGCTTTTATCCCTCTCAAAAAACCTACTACAATTTGATGATAAACTTACTTTCATAATTGGAAGTAGGTCTTCCACCTTATGCACCTTTTCCAGAGCTTCTCGAACTTCCAACAGTCCTTTAGGGTTATTAGCTCTGAGAAGGAGAGAGAGTGGGAGAGGGAGGGAGATGGCAACTGAGTAATGCAGAAATGTGATGACTAATTACACCATTATATTTAACTTAAATAAAAAAGATTATAAGTAATGGAATGGTTTACTTCTAATAAATTTGGGGCTGCTGAAGAGAATTAAAGAAATGGCACCCCCAATTAGAATGTGAAAAAAGAAAAACAGAATGAGTTAATAGCCATAACTTTTGTAGACATGTTAGGGTGTGAGTTTGGTTGTAAAAATATGATCCTCCTACTCTGAAATTCAAAGAACATGCTTTGTTCCTTTCTAAAGCTGCCCCTGAAAGTATCCTGCTGGGGTTTTCTACCAGTTTTATATTTATTTGGTGATATTTAACCATCCAGAATTCTTCTCCAGTGCTCTGCTCACTGTTGCAGCTATGTTATTATGTTATACAGCCTTTCAAGTGAGGGAGAATGAAAATTAAAGTGAAATGCCTAATATTTAAATTCTAAGAAACTTCCTGCATTTTGGAAGAAAGAGATTTGAAAGTCATAATAATGTGAATAAGGTTAAAAACAGTTGACCTAAAGTCCATGAATTTTGTGAAATTATTTTTTTAAAGGTTGATAAGTGACTATGAAAACTTTTACCATTCTAAACACTATGTAACAATTTCACATAGGTTTTTAGATGGTCAATAGGCTTGGTTTTCATGTCTCCAAAATACAGCAAATGTGAAATGTATGAAATCAACTCACTCCTACAAAGGAGAAAAACTCAATGCTTACCCATGATAAACAAGAATCCTATCTTTAATAAAATGAAGTATCTTCTCAAAATATTCCAGGTATCTCATGTTAATCACCTGACCCCTATAAGGCAAAAATGATAATAAAATTAAGACTTTTTACAAGGGAATATCCTCAAAACATCATCTAATTTCAAAAACAATTAAGAGAGCTATGAGAATAACGTAGGGGAAAAAAAGCCTGGGAGATTCACTTGTTCACAATGTCTCAGCAAGATCACTTGTCAACCCTTGGTGCTTATCCTGGCAGGACAGGCATCAGACTTGGCTCCAGATAAGCACAGTGGGAAGAAAACTCCCTGCATGCTTCAGTGAGGTTCAGACTTCAGAGCCAGCTCCCTGGACGGGTCCCAGCATGTCCCACAGAACGTTGTCTCCCTCCCTGGCTTCTCCCAAATGCATTATCTGCTAATACCCTGCCTTGGTCTCAAGTTCACCCACAGTCATCCTTCCCTTTACCCACACTAAATACTATTCTCCTTACATTTCCATCCCTTTTACTTTTAAACTCCCCCCTCTCCCCCAGAACTCTATGTTAAGCTAGCATGCTGAGTCACACCACACCCCCTGCACACCCCAAACCTCAGGGATAACCAACCGTCAGATAGGAACTCACTCCACACTTTTCCCCTAAAACTGTGTCTACCTACTTCTTATGTGGTGCTAGCTGGTCTAATGGGACAACCACATACTGGGGGGAGGAAGAGACAGACAACCCTCCTCTACTTTCATGCTTTCCCCCTCGTAGTGTACCTGATTCTACTTTCTAAATATCCTCATCTTCCTCTTCAACCCATTCCCACACAGCTTTCAAGGCCTTCCCTTGTATTCCCCTAAATAACCACACAACTTCCTGACTTCCTCCTGGGACTCCAAGGTTGTTGCCTCCTTTCAAATATATTCTGCCACCTGCTGCCAGATGCTGCTGCCTTTCCCCTACCACCAGCCCAGTGTGCAAACCTGTTCAGGGACTTCTCTGCAGATAGTCCTCAACGGCTCACCATCGTCTTCAGGACAAAGCACATTCCTTAGCATGGACTATAAGGTTATTTATATTCTGACTTCTGTCTATCTTTCTAGCCTCAAAACCCAACACACTCTGAACTGCAAACTAGTCCCTCGGCACAGTGAGTCAGTCGCCGTCTCCTGACCGCACCTAATTCGTCCGTCCAGGCCTAATCACCTGCCTCTCTCTGTTCTCCATTTTTCCAAACAGCTGAAATGTCACTGCAGGCAGCATGAAGTCCTATTCTCTGGGTTCCCACACCTGCTGTACGTACATATGACCATGACTTTTAACACACTGAACAGTATTGTTCACTGGTCTTCCCTTGTCACTAAACCGTTTTCCTTCCTCTATCACCAGCACATTAAAGCAAGTGACTGGGTCTGCCTATCAATGTCACAAATTATTCCATGACAAGGAGGAATGAATATACAAGTCCCAAAGAGAAAACAAATTTGCTTTTCTCCTTGGAACTTGTATATTCATTTTTAGAAATTAAAAATAAATACACAAGTGACACTTCCACCAAAACTCAAACTTATGTGTTAAACTTGTAGAAAATAATATTTTCTTGATTCAGGTTCCCAGAACTAAAAGCATTTTAGAGGTGACACAATAGCTACATTTATAAATTTTATCTAAATTTAAATTCATTAAAAGATAGGCTGATGATATGGGTTACCTTGACGCTGACATTCTTTAATATTTGTTCGTCATTTACTTGGAGGGCAGGTGAGCACAGGAAGGAAGGGCAGAGAGATAAGTGTTTCACCCAGGTACCCAACTTGTAGATCCTATGCAGGACACAGAAGCTCCCTAGGCAAGCTGACTTGCCCTCTCTTGAAGGTAGTGTGGGGACCAGACAATGCTACTTATCCAAACCCTTTCTGTGTTAAGGGTGGGAGTGGAGGAGCCTTTTCTCTACCACAAAAGACTTGCCAAAGAATTTCTTTGAGCCACACAGTATTATCAAGGTACTATAGTAAATGTCATGTTCTCCATCTAATTACTTTTTGTGATGTTCTAGGGACCTTACAGACAGATGCCCTCAGCAGACACCTGCAGTCTGCCCTTCAATGCACCCTGCATCAGAGAGAACGGCCTGAGGAGGGGTGTGACACTCACTGCACTTCTTTCTGCAACTGGACTACCGGAAAGGAATGCAGGCAGGACTCTGCAAGTGCAGAGCTGACCCGTGTGTTCCCTGGTCAGAAAGTCACCAGGAAAGGAGCAATGGGTCGCTCCTGATCTCAGAAGTCTGCCTCTTGAGAATAAACTCCTCGGAAAACAGAAAAGATGCATGAAAGGTTCATACCTAATTAAATTGATGTGGTTGTTAAAACCTCTGCTGAGACTTCGTGCTGGCATTTGATCTAACCACAGCACAGGCTGATCTGGGTCAGCAATCCTATAAAACAGAGCTTGTTAAACCCAAAGAGCTCAAAAGCATTCTAAATAAAATACGTGTAAGTCTTTGTAAAGGTAGGGATAGAATGACTGCTAGTCCATTACACCTAAAAATATGATGTACAAACCTGCAAATTCCAAACAGATGTTCCAAGTGGACCAAGTGAAAAGCCAGTAAGGGTTTACAAGTAGAGCAGTATTTTCTCATAAAAATGAGTATCAAAGGTTCCTTTTTCTAAACTAGTTGACAACCCAGACACATGCTTAACTATAAAGGATCTGTTCCACTGAAGTTCATTCAAACGATCTGCTCTTTCATAGGGACTACTGTTTCTTTTCTTTTCTTTCTTTCCTTTTTTTTTTTTTTGAGACAGAGTCTCACTCTGTTGCCTTTGGTAGAGTGCTATGCTGTCATCATAGCTCACAGCAACTTCAAACTTCTGGCCTCAAGCAATCTTCCTGCCTCAACCTCCCAAGCAGCTGGGACTACAGGCACCCACCAAAAAGCCCAGCTAGTTTTTCTATTTTTAGTGGAGACAGGGTCTCACTCTTGCTCATACTGGTCTTGAACTCCTCCATTCAAGCAATCCACCTGTCTCACCCTCCCAGAGTGCTAGGATTACAGGCACAAGCTACCGTGCCCACCCAAGGGACTGGTGTTCCTAAAAGGCTCCATTTAAATGTGCTTAGAAACAGAATAACTATCAATTCCTATTTTGTAAATATCAGTTGAGTGTATGCTAAAGAATAAAGACATCAGCAATTTCTGACAAACTTTAGGCAGAAAAACCTAACTTGGAAGTTGTATCTTAGTGAGCAGGACAGGATCCACAACCTTCTCCTAAGAACCGACTGACTTTATTTTGCAGTGATGAGACTGCTAGTTTATTTTCATTATGATGTGAATTAGGTTGGTGCCTGTGGCTCAAAGGAATAGGGCTCCGGCCCCATATGCCGGAGGTGGCAGGTTCAAACCCAGCCCCAGCCAAAAACTGCAAAAAGAAAAAAAAAAAAGATGTGAATTACCTCCTCCATTTTACTGCAATGTCAAACATGTCTCTCCACTGCATCAGCCGGGTTTTTCCGTTCATCCGAACCTTCGAGTTGGTCCACGTGCGCTGCACAGCCTGCATAACCTCCAGTGCTGCCAGACCCATGGCTGCAAGAAAGAGGCACAGAGAAGGCGGTGTGCACACCATTTACAGGGACCGACCCCTGCCTGACATTACAGCATCTAGGATCAGAAGTGTGGGTGAGATAAGACCCAAGGGACATTTCAGTCATGATGTTCCCACTAAAGTTAAATGCAGGAGAGAAAACTAGAGATGCCCCAAGTTGGCTCCCTTGACTCTGCCTCCTGCCGACACCTCGGGAGGTTCAAGTTCCTCTTCACTCAGACAATAGCTTCCTGAACCAGCTGTCTGATGTAGTCAGGACTTAAGACTGTGCAATACCACAGGAGCTAAGGCTGAAAACAGCCTTCCTTTAGAGTTCAGTACCCATGAAACTACACACTTCTGTTCTGATCACACGGACAGTTGGAGTGGCACAACACGGTGTGCTTTTTACAAAAGCACAACACGCTGTAGCCGTCCCTGCTCTAATGCCAGAAATATTTCCATTTTCAAACAGAAATACCTCTGTGTATTCTCTTGTTTGGCAGGAAGCCAGGTGTTTCATACTGCATTAGTGATCCCAAACGATCGGCCACACAAATCAGTTCTTGTACTTCAGGCTTGTAACTCTCAAAATTCTGATGTAACACATCTCTGTAAAAAACATCATGTGCATGATAAGGACTTTTATAACAGACTTTTGGAAATCCAATTCCACCTGAAACGTAAGTGCTTCCTCCACTAAAAAACTAATCAAGGAATCATGATTACATCATCCTTACTTCAGAGCTTTGCATGAAAGAAGGAATGCTCATATTGGACACTGGTGCCCCCTCCTCCACTGGAGACAAGGTCTAAGACCTCCAGTGAATGCCTGAAGCAGAGACGGTACCGAACCCTAGACACAGAGGGTGCCCCAGATCTCATGTACACTAATAACACTTCTTGTCTTGAATATCATATTTTGTATCCCTTGTTAACTGCAGAAGCCAAATGTGACTTGAGTAGTACAATTTTAATACAGGTTTTTCCTTTCTTAAAATGTGTATACATTTTTGGCATCCTCTGTATATTATGGTTTTTAGACCTATGATAAATTTTAATTTATAAATTGGGCACAGTTAGAGATGAATGACAATGACTAATAATAAAATGAAGCAATCACAACATTATATTGTAACAGAACTTATGTGAACATGGTCTGTCTCTCAAAATATCTCACTGTGCTGTAATCACCTGTTTTTAGATCCTGGTTTATCACAGGTAATTAAATGTACAGAAAGTGTGACTGGACAAGGTGTGGACGACTGTACTTGTACAGCTGCTGTCACACTCTGTTCAGCGGCACTGATAATGGGTGTGCATTCAGGGCACCTCTTGCCGTTACTTGCTACATATCCAGAATACACACTTGCACGCCCTGCCTTTTCCAATAGCACCCAAACCCTACCCTTCGTCCACCCGACTCCAAGTACTCTTGGAATCAGGTGTGTAACTGCCGTTTTTCTGCTCATCTGCTTGATCTTTTTATAACAAAGATTGCCACTCTAAGCTACAGGTTATTTCGGGAGTCCCCACGACCATCCTCGCTCAGGCTCAGTAATTTGCTGAGAGCTCAAAGGACTCAACACATACTCACAACTGTGATTTATTATAGCAGGATATGAAGCAAACCAGCACAGGGAAGAGGCACACAGGGTGAAGCTTACAGGGAACCAGGCACGAGCTTCCTCCTAAGGAAGTCAGAGAGGATGTGCTAGTGACCTGTGAGCATGTGTGAGATGCTACCAGCCAGGGAAGGTCACGGGAGATGACTGCCCAGCATTTGTATTAGGGCTGATCACAGGCACTTGCAGCCTGATGAGTACACAAATTCCAGAGGGAAACCAAGTGTTCAATACATTTAAACCACATTGTTTGAACAAACAGTGTAGGTGCAGGGAGCCACTCTTACCAGCTCAGGGAGAGGTGGGAACCCTCCAGAAATCTGAGTTCCCAGACACCCTGCCATGGGCGGCCCCTGCCATAGGACTGCTGTATTATCTCTTTTGTGCATAGACAGCTTTCTCAGAAAAGGGGTGGTACAGAACATATCCAACCCCTTTGAGCAACACTTTTGTTTTTATTATTTTTGATTGTTATAATGAGACATGTAAAAGCGTACAGCCAATTACCTGATTTCAGAACAAGAACACTTTATGTCGTTCTATCTACTCGTATGTTGCTTCCCCTTCCTCGCCTCTTGAATCCCAGCTGGAGGTCACTCATCTTAAATTTTGTGCTCAAGATTCCTTTACTTTTTTTTTTTTAAACAGGTTTTGGCTCAGCACCTATAATTCAGTGATTAGTGCCAGCCACATACACGGGGGCTGGCAGGTTCGAACCCAGCCTGGGCCTGCTAATACAACAATGACAACTACAGTAACAACAACAGAAACAGCTGGGTGTTGTGGTAGGTGGCTGTAGTCCCAGCTACTTGGGAGGCTGGGGCAACAGAATCGCTTAAGCCCAGAGTTTGAGGTTGCTGTGAGCTGTGACACCACGGCACTCTAACCCGGGGCAACAGAGTGAGACTCTGTCTCAAAAAAAAACAACATCAAAGAAAAAAAAAATCCTAAAACAAACAAACAAAAACAAAAAACCCCAGGTTTGTTACATATGTATATCCCTAAACAATACTCCGCTATGGTTTTGCTTCTGAGCTTGAGGGCGTGGAAATGATGGACAGCATAGCCTAATGACTTGTTATTTTTATTCAGCGTTATATTTTAAGATTAACCTACATTGTTGCTGGGGTCATTTGTTTACACTGCGATGTAACACTCCACTGTGTAGCTCTGCCACATTTACTCATTGCCATTTAGGCTGATTTCCGTGTGTTAGTGTGGGAAGTGCTGCTGTCTGCAGTCGTGTACAGACAGGCAGACGTGTGCACAGCTGCAAGGTTCTGTGCTCAGTGTACACGGGAGCAGAGGCCTAGGTAGAATATCCCGTGTCAGGATTACTAGATAATGACAGACAGTCATTTTAAGGCGGTTGTAACAATTTATACTTTCAACAAGACTATATAAAAGTTCCCAGTGGTTCCCCTTCTGATCAATAATATTATCAGACTTTGTAACATTTGCTCATATAGTGTGTAAAAAAAGCTCATGTGGTCTTAATGTGTGAATCAAAACATCTTTTCAAGTTTATTTGCCATACACACTTTCCATTTAGTAAAATTATTTGTTCATGTCCTTGGCACACTTTTCTATTGTCTTTTTCTTTTCCTCCCTCCCTTCCTTTTTTTGAGTCTTACTCTGTTGCCCTGGGTAGAGTGCTGTAGCATCACATCTCACAGCAACCTCAGTTTCTTGGGCTCAAGTGATCCTCCTGCCTCAGCCACCCAAATAGCTGGGACTACAGGTACCTGTCACTATGACCAGCTAGTTTTCTTTTTTCCTCTATTTTTAGTAGAGACAGGGGTCTCACTCTTGCTCAGGCTGGTCTCAAACTTGTGAGCTCAGGCAATCCACCCACCTCAGCCTCCCAGAGTGCTGGGATTACGGTGTGAGCCACTGCACCTGTCCTTTTACTTTCAAATTTGTACAGATTCTTCATAAATGTGCATGCTAATTCTTGATCAAGCTCACAAGTTGCAAGTACCTTTACTGAGTCTGAGCTTACTTTTTCATTCCTACACTCGCCTGAGAAGCAATGTATTTTTTCATTCCTTATGGTGTCTTTTGTTGAATGAAAGTTCTTAGCCTCCATGAAGTACAACTCATCAATCTTTGCCTAAGATCTGTGTTTTGTACATCGTTTTTTTGGGCCGGGGCTGGGTTTGAACCCGCCACCTCCAGCATATGGGACCGGCGCCCTACTCCTTGAGCCACAGGCGCCGACCCTGTACATCTTGATTAAGAAATCCCTCTAAACCTCAGTATCATAAAAGTCTTTGTTTACATTTTCCTCTTCATATTTATAATATTTGCCATTTACATATAAGATTTTCATCTGTCTGGCATTGGATGGCTATCTATGCCATCACAAAAAATCAGTTTATTTTATTCATACAATAATCTCATTGGCCCACTCCCACATCCTGACAAGTCCCACTCTGATCTACAGTCTTTACCATTTATCTATTCTGTCCTTTCAGTATGCCAGTCTCCCCTCGCACCAATACCACCCTGTCTTCATTACTCCTTTTTTTTAAGTTTCAGGTTGATATGAGGGTATAAACAACTAGATCACACTGTGTGCATTTGTTAGGTACAGTCCCTGTTGTAGTTGTGTTCTGCACCCAGGAGGTGTACCGTACACCCTTAACTATGTGCCTATTAGGTGAGAGCACACCAATCCTCCTCTCTCTTCTCCCTCCTCCTCACCCCAACTTGAACTGAATTGAATTTGTCTCTTATGTGGGCACATATTAGAACGTCTACTGCCTTGATATTAGAATTGAGTACACTGGATATTTGCTTTTCCATTTTGTGATATTTTACTAAAAAGAATTGTGCTTCAGCTCCACCCAGATGAATACAAAAGAGGTAAAGTCTCCATCTTTAATATGGCTCAAGAATTTTCCATGGTATACATATACCACTGTTTCCTAATCCATTCATAGGTTGATGGGCACTTAGGCTGTTTCCACATCATGGCAATTGTAAATTGAGGCACAAAAAGCAATCAAGTGCAAATGTCCTTATGATAAAATGATTTTTTTTTTTTTCTGGATAGATGCCTAGTAATGGAATGCGAGATCAAATGGAAGGTCTATTTTGAGTTCTTTGAGGATTCTCCATCCTCTTTCTAAAGAGGCTGTGTTAGTTTGTGGTCCCACCAACACTGTAAAAGTGTTTCCTTCTACATTCATGTTAGCACCTGCGGCTTTGGGATTTTGTGATGTGAGCTATTCTCACTGGGGTCAAGTACTACTTCAGGGTGGTTTGATTTGCATTTCTCTTATGGTCAGGGATGATGAGCATTTTTTTCATGTGTTTTTGGCTATTCATGTGTCTTCTTCAGAGAAGGTTCTGATCATGTCTCTTACCCATTGATAGATGGTAGTGTTTGCACTTTTTGTTGATTTGAGATCTCTGTAGATTCTAGTTACCAACCTGCTCTCAGATTCGTACCGTGCAAATATTAAGTCCCATTTGTTTATTTTTATTACTGTTGCGACTGCCACTCAAGTCTTTGTCATAAAATCTTTCCCCAGGCCAACGTCCTGTTGAGTTTTTCCCATACTTTTTTCTAGGATTTTTACCATTTCATGTCTTAGATTTAAATCTTTTACCCAGCATGAGTCAATTTTTGTAAGTGGTGAAAGGTGCAGGTCCAGTTTCAGTCCTTTACATGTGGTTATTCAGTTCTCCCCTCACCATTTATTGAATAGGGATTTTTTATTCAATAAACAGAAAAATAATACCAGATGGCAGTAAGAGGCTGGTTTCATCTCTAGGTTTTCAATTCTGTTCTATATGTCTATGTCTCTATTTTTGTGCCAGTACCATGCTGTTTTGATCACTGTGGACTTGTAATATAACCTGAAGTCTGGCAGGGTGAGGCGCCCTGCTTTATTTTTATTACTAAGAATTGCTTTGGCTATTTGGATTTTTTTTTCTGGTTCCACACAAAATGAAGCTCTATTTTTTTTTTTTTTTGAGTTCCTCATAAAAAGATCTACATGATGTTGGTATTTTAATGGAGACTGCATTGAATCTGTAGATTGCTTTGGGTAGTATAAACATTTAAACAATGTTCATTCTTCTCAGCTAAGAGCACAGTATGTTCCATTTGTTAAGGTTGTCTGCTATTTCTTTTCTTTAAGGTTTCATAGTTCTCTTTGTAGAGATACTTCATCTCTTCTGTTAGGTATATTCCTAGGTATTTCATTTTCTTTGAAGCTACTATAAAGGGAATTACGTCCTTGATTTGCTTCTCAACTTGGGTGTTATTGGCGTATACAAAGACTACTGATTTGTGGACACTGATTTTTGTATCTGGAAATGTTACAGTATTTCCTGATCACTTCTAGGAATTTTGTGGTTGAGTCTCTGGGGTTCTCTAAGTATAAGATCATAACATCAGCAAAGACTGAGAGTTTGACCTCCTCTGCTCCCATTTGGATTCCCTTTATTACCTTGTCCTTGCCTAATTGTATTGGCTAGAATTTCCAGCACTATGTTGAGTAGTAGTGGTGATAGAAGACATCCTTGTCTGGTTCCAATTTAAGTGGAAAAAAATTGTTTTATTCCATTTAGTATGATATTTGCTGTGGGTCTGTCATAGATGGTTTCAATCAGTTTAAGAACTGTGCCACTTATGCCTATTTTCTTAGGTGTTCTTATTAGAATAGAGTGCTGAATTTTGTCAAATGCTTTTTTTGCATCTATGGAGAAGATCATATGGATTTTTTTTTTTACTGTTAAATCATAGCTGTGTATATTAATGCAATCAAGGGGTACAATGTGCGGGTTTCATATACAATCTGAAATATTCTCATCAAACTGTTCAAAATAGCCTTCATGGCATTTTCTTAGTTACTGTATGTAGGCATTTGTATTCTGCATTTAGTAAGTTTCGCCTGTACCCATTCCAAGATGCACCGTAGATGTGGCCCCACCCCTTACCCTCCCTCCACCAAAACGTCCAGCCTCCCTTCCCCTTCCTCGGCCTTTTCCCCATAGTCTTGTGCTATAGTTGGGTTATAGCCTTCATGTGAAAGCTATAATTTAGCTTCATAGCAGAGATGAGTACATAGGATACTTTTTCTTCCATTCCTGAGATACTGTGCTAAGAAGAATATGTTCCAGCTCCATCCATGTAAACATGAAAAAGGTAAAGTCTCCATCTTTTTTTAAGGCTGCATAATATTCCATGGTATACATGTACCACAATTTGCTAGTCCATTCATGGGTCGATGGGCACTTGGGCTTCTTCCATGACTTAGCAATTATGAATTGGGCTGCAATAAACATTCTGGTACAGATGTCTTTGTTATATTGTGACTTTTGGTCTTTGGGGTATAAACCTAGTAAAGGAATTATAGGATCGAATGGCAGGTCTATTTTTAGGTCTCTAAGTATTCTCCAAACATCCTTCCAGAAGGAACGTATTAGTGTGCATTCCCACCAGCAGTGTAGAAGTGTGCCCTTTTCTCCACATCCATGCCAACATCTCTGGTTTTGGGATTCTGTTATGTGGGCTACTCTTACTGGAGTTAGGTGGTATCTCAAAGTAGTTTTGATTTGCATTTCTCTGATGAATAAGGATGATGAGCTTTGTTTCATGTGTTTGTAGATTGTGCTTCTGTCTTCTTTAAAAAAGTTTCTCTTCAAGTCCCTTTCCCACCCTGAGATGAGATCACGTGTTCTTTTCTTGGTAATACGTTTGAGTTCTCTGTGGATTGTGGTTATTAGACCTTTATCGTAGGTATAACCTGCAAATATTTTCTCCCATTCTGAGGGCTGTCTGCTTGCTTTACTTACTATGCTCTTGGCTGTGCAGAAGCTTTTTAGTTTGATCAGGTCCCATAGTGTATTTTTGATACTGCTTCAACTGCCTGAGGAGTCCTCCTCATAAAGTATTCACCCAGGTCGATTCCTTCAAGAGTTTTCCCTGCACTTTCTTCAAGTATTTTTGTAGTTTCATGTCTTAAGTTTAAATCTTTTATCCAGTGAGAGTCTATCTTAGTTAATGGTGAAAGGCCTGGGTCCAGTTTCAATCTTCTACAGGTTGCCAACCAGTTTACCCAGCACCATTTGTTAAATAGGGAATCTTTTCCCCAGTGAATGTTTTTAATTGGCTTGTCAAAGATCAAATAACAGTAAGTAGCAGGATTCATCTCTTGATTCTCTATTCTGTTCCAGACATCTACTTCTCTGCTTTTGTGCCAGTACCATGCTTTTTGATCAATATTGATTTATAGTACAGTCTCAGGTCTGCTAGCGTGATTCCTCCTGCTTTGTTTTTGTTGCTGAGTAATGTTTTGGCTATTTGAGGTTTTTTCTGATTCCATATAAAACAAAGTATTATTTTTTCAAGATCTTTCAAATATGACAGTGGAGCTTTAATAGGAATTGCATTAAAACTGTATATTGCTTTGGGAAGTATGGACATTTTAACAATGTTGATTCTTCCCAGCCATGAGCATGGTATGTTTTTCCATCTGTTAATATCTTCAGCTATTTCTTTTCTTAAGATTTCATAGTTCTCTTTGTATAGATCTTTCACATCCTTTGTTAGGTATACTCCCAAATATTTCATCTTCTTTGGCACTACTGTGAAAGGAATAGAGTCCTTGACTGTTTTTTCAGCTTGGTTAATGTTGGTATATATAAAGGCTACAGATTTACGGGTGTTGATTTTGTAGCCTGAGACGTTGCTGTATTCCTTGATCACTTCTAAAAGTTTTGTAGTAGAATCCCTAGTGTTTTCCAGATATACGATCATATCATCTGTGAAGAGTGAAAGTTTGATCTCTTCAGACCCTATGTGGATACCCTTGATCGCCTTTTCTTCCCTAATTGCAATGGCTAAAACTTCCATTACAATGCTAAAGAGCAATGGAGACAATGGGCAACCTTGCCTGGTTCCTGATCTAAGTGGAAATGATTTCAATTTAACTCCATTCAATACGATATTGGCTGTGGGTTTGCTGTAGATGGCCTCTATTAGTTTAAGAAATGTCCCTTCTATACCAATTTTCTTAAGTGTTCTGATCATGAAGGGATGCTGGATATTATCAAAAGCTTTTTCTGCATCAATTGAAAGAATCATATGATCCTTACTTTTTAGTTTGTTTATGTGTTGAATTACATTTATAGATTTACATATATTGAACCAGCCTTGAGACCCTGGGATAAATCCCACTTGGTCATGGTGTATAATTTTTTTGATGTGTTGTTGGATTCTGTTTGTTAGGATCTTATTGAGTATTTTAGCATCAATATTCATTAGTGATATTGGTCTATAATTTTCTTTTCTTGTTGGGTCTTTCCCTGGTTTGGGGATCAAGGTGATGTTTGCTTCATAGAATGTGTTGGGTAATATTCCTTCTTTTTCTATATTTTGGAAATAGGTTTAGTAGTATAGGTACTAGTTCTTCTTTAAATGTTTGGTAGAATTCTGACGTAAAGCCATCTGGTCCTGGGCTTTTCTTTTTAGGGAGATTTTGTATAGTTGATGCTATTTCAGAACTTGATATAGGCCTGTTCAACATTTTCACTGCATTCTGGCTAAGTCTTGGTAGGTGGCATACTTCCAGGTATTGGTCGATTTCTTTCAGATTTTCATATTTCTGAGAGTAGTTTCTTGTAGTATTTGTTAAGGATTTTTTGAATTTCTGAGGGGTCTGTTGTTATTTCATCATTACCACTTCTGATTGATGAAATTAGATATTTTACTCTTTTTTTCCTGGTTAGGTTGGCCAAAGGTTTATCTATTTTATTGATCTTTTCAAAAAACCAACTTTTAGATTTATTGATCTATTGTATAATTCTTTTGTTTTCAATTTCATTTAGCTCTGCTCTGATTTTGGTTATTTCTTTTCCTCTGCTGGGTTTGGGGGTAGTGTTCTTCCTTCTCCAGTTGCTTGAGATGTCCCATTAAGTTATTAACTTCCTCTCTTTCCGTTTTCTTGAGGAAGGCTTTCAGTGCTATAAATTTCCCTCTTAGGAATGCCTTTGCAGTATCCCAGAGGTTCTGGTAATTCATGTCTTGATTGTTGTTTAGTTCCAAAAATTTGTTGATTTCCTTCTTAATCTCATCTATAACCCATCTATCCTTCAGCATAGGGTTGTTTAGCTTCCATGTTCTTGTATGGGTATGCAGGTTCCTGTTGTTATTGAGTCCAACTTTTATTCCATGATGGTCTGAGAAGATGTAAGGAATAATTTCTTTTTTTTTTTAATTTGCTGAGGTTAGATTTGTGTCCAAAGATGTGGTCGATTTTGGAGTATGTTCCGTGGGCTGATGAGAAGAACATGTATTCAGTTTTGTTGGGATGAAATGTTCTGTAGATGTCTGTTAAGTCCAGATGTTGAATGGTTGAGATTAAATCTAAAATTTGTTTGCTTAGCTTCTTTTTGGAGATCTATCCAGCACTGCTAAAGGGGTGTTAAAACTCTCCAACTACTATGAAGTGGAGGAAATTGAGTTGCTCATGTCTGTTAGAGTTTCTCTTATAAATTGAGGTGCGTTGTGGTTGGGTGCATAAATATTAATAATAGAGATCTCATCATATTGAGTATTACCTTTAACAAATATGAAGTGTCCATCCTTATCCTTAATTATTTTGGTTGGTTAAAAGCCTATTGCGTCTGCGAACAGGATTGCAACGCCTGCTTTTTTCTGCTTTCCATTTTCCTGGAATATAGATGACCATCCCTTGACCTTAAGTCTATATTTGTCTTTTAATGTAATATGTGATTCTTGTATGCAGCAGATATCTGGCTTGAGTTTTTGTATCCAGTCAGCCAACCTGTGCCTCTTTAGAGGACAGTTTAAACCATTCACATTAATTGAGAATATTGATAAACCTTTCAAGAGTCCAGTGGATATTTTTAATCCTTTTGCAACTGTGGAAGTTGGAATTTGATCAAAATTTTCTGGGTGAGTTTACTTTTGTGCTGGGGGATTACGCTGGTCTTTCTGGAGGATACATCTGAGAATATCCTGGAGAGCTGGTTTAGTTATGGCAAATTTCTCAAACATGTGAATGTCATTGAAGTATTTAATTTCTCCATCATAAATGAAGCTCAGTTTAGCTGGGTATAGGATCCTGGGTTGAAAGTTATTTTGTTTTAGGAGATTAAAAGTTGATGACCATCCTCTTCTAGCTTGAAAGGTTTCAGCAGAGAGATCTGCAGTTATTCTGGTATTCTTCCCCTTGTAGGTAATGGTTTTCTTTCGTCTGGCAGCTTTCAGAATTTTCTCCTTCATATTGACTTTAGTGAAATTGATTATGATGTGTCTGGGGGATGTCTTATTCAGGTTGAGTCGTGCTGGAGTTCTGAAACTGTCTGCTATCTGAATTTCAGAATCTCTTGGCATGTCTGGAAAGTTCTCCTTCATAATCTCATGGAGAAGAGACTGTGTGCCTTGAGAAGCCACTTCATCGCTTTTGGGGATCCCTGTAAGATGAGTATTGGTTTTCTTTGAATTATCCCAGAGCTCTCTGAGAGAGTGATCTGTTTTTGCCCTCCATTTCTCATCGTCTTTGAGAGTTTGGGAACATTTGAAAACTTTATCTTCAATGTCAGAAATTCTTTCTTCTGTTTGCTCCATTCTTTTACTGAGGGATTCTACTGTGTTTCTCAGATCTTTGAGGGATGCAACTTCTTGTCTCAATGTGTCAAAATCTTTGGTCATTTGGTCTTTGAATTTGTTGAATTCTTGAGATATCTTTTGGGTTACTGCTTGGAGTTCTTATTCAATCTTATTTGCTATCTAGATTTTGAATTCGATTTCTGACATCTCAGCTATTTGTTTGTGCATGGGATCTTGTGCTGTGTCTTCCCCATTGATCCTTGGGGGAGTTGATCTACTGTGATTATTCATATTGCCAGATTTTTTCTGCTGATTTTGCCTCATGATTGTTTTTCACCGTTGCCTCTGGCTGTTCTCAGAGTTGGGGAGGTGTCTCTCCAAGAGTAGATCCCAGCGGGATCACTCTATTGTTGCTTGATCTTTGTAAGGAGTAACTCTGGGTAGTTCCTCTGGGGCTGCTCCAGCTAGGGAGTTCTGGTTGTGGAAGCAGCTCCAGCGTGTGACACACCCAGATCCAGCAACAGGGTGGGAGGTGGTGCACACGGTTCTGGGAGTGCCTGGCACCCAGTGACTTTGGCACAGAGAGCCCAAGGCTCCAGCATTCTCTGGCCAGGAGAAGGGCTCTGCGTAGAGGCGGGGAGGGCTCCAGAGGGCACGTGGCTACCAGTATCCCTGGCCAGACAAGCGGGCCAGTGTGGAAGCTGGAGGACACAGGAGGGAGGACGCAGGGTTGCGCCCCGCAGTTCCTGGTCAGGGCATGCGGAGGCCCGGTTGGTGCGGGGTCATGGCACAGATCTTATGGAGGTCCAGGCAGCACCAAGCCCAGGCATTTGAGGTTGCTATGGGCTGTGACACCACGGCACTCTACCCAGGGCAACAGCCCAAGCCTCCAGTATGCCAAAACCGTCTCACTCTGCCCCTAAGGGTTAAGGCTGTAAGGCAGCTCAGTGTCCACCTTTAGGCTGCTCAGTTGATAGGTTACTAGGTCCCACCTGCTCCTTGCTCTGGGACCCTGAAGGCGGAGATTGCCAGGGCAGTTCTCTCACACAATGGCTCCCTGCAGCCCAGCTCACTGGCTCTGTCTGGGGCCCCAGACAATGCCCAAAGTTCTCCGCACTCCTGCCTAAGCTCTCCTCAAGGCACTTCAACTGAATGCCAAGTCCAAAAACACCGAAACAGTTTACAGGTAAGGAGGTCTTTCCGGTTTGCAGTCTTACTGCTGCTTGTACTCACGGTTGCCGGGGTGATTAGGTTGATTGAATACACACAACCACTTGCCAGTTTCCCACTGTTTTTGTCCTCCTCTTGGGGTCCAGAAATCCCTTGCTGACTCCCTGTATCCTCAAAGGCATGATTATAAGCAGGTATCACCAGCCAGAGATGTCTGGAGTCTTATCTAACCAGACTCACCGTGCCCAGTTGCAGGGAAGCTGTTACTCAGTCGCCATCGATCATATGGTTTTTATTTTTGCTTCTATTTATGTGATGAATCACATTTATGGATTTGAGTATGTAAACCAATCCTGAATCTCTGGGATGCAAGATTGTGATGTATAATATTTTAATGTGTGGATGTCATCTATTGCTAGGATTTTATTGAGAATTTTTACATCAATATTCATTAGTGAACCTGGTCTGTAGTTCTCCTTTTTGGTTGCGTCCTTTCCCGGTTCTGGTATTAGGATGATGTTTGCTTCATAGAATGTGTTGGGGAAGATTTCTTCTTTCTCAATGTTTGGAATAGGTTCTGCATCATGGATACAAGCTCTTCTTTGAAGGTTTTATAGAATTCTGGTGTGAAGCTGTCTGGTCCAGGGCTTATTTTTACTGGGAACTTTTTTATTGTTTGTTCAATTTCAGTGCTTGAAATTGGTGTGTTCAAGAAACCTATTCCTTTCTAGGTAAGTCGGTGATGGTATTATTCCAGGTATTGGTCCATTTCCTCCATATTGTCAAATTTCTTGGTGTAGAGGTTTTTTCATTACTGTCTTAAGTCTTGATAACTGGTAGAATGGGAAATTCTCCCCCAAGCCTGGCCTCACCTTCTTCAGGAATATCTTGATTACTCTT
Organism: Nycticebus coucang; assembly: GCF_027406575.1. Lineage (NCBI taxonomy): Eukaryota > Metazoa > Chordata > Mammalia > Primates > Lorisidae > Nycticebus > Nycticebus coucang. The sequence continues at coordinate 16,315,160 of NC_069789.1, read as the reverse complement.
CATCCTTTGTTCCATACAACTTACAGAATTACCTCAACAAGTGCTTCCAAAAAACTGCTGGGATTTTGAATGCCATTTAATTAAATTCTTAATTAATCTGCAGAGAAATGATGTTACCAAACTTCCATGGTATTTCTCTCCATTTATTAATACTTACTTTCTCTGAGTAACTTTTTTTCCTTTTTTTTTTTTTGCAGTTTTGACCAGGGCTGAGTTTGAACCAGCCACCTCTGGTATATGGGGCCAGCGCCCTACTCCTTTGAGCCACAGGCACTTCTCCTCTCTGAGTAACTTTCATTTAAGTTTTATGATCTCCATATAAGTTTTACACATACTTCTAAGGACCTACTGCTATTACAAATGGCCCTTGTTTGTCTGTTGCTGGTATGTAGAAATGTAACTGATTCTTGCATATTGATTATAATCAACCACCTTTCTAACATCTTGTCACTTCCTGTAAGTTTATAGATCTTCTCAGTTTTCTTTGTAGAAAAGCATGTGATCTTGAAACAATGACATTTTTTAGTCTTCCTTTCTAATCCACAAACTATTTCTTTTTCTTTGTGCAGTGTCTAGGTAGGACCTCTATCCAGTTCACTGTTAGCCTAAGATCACTGCTTCTTTTCTTGTCTTATTCCTGATGCCAATGTGAATGTATCTGCGACTTCATTAGTTAAAACGATGTTTGCTATAGGTTTTAATTTACTTATCACTTCTAGAGATGGGGTCTTACCATGTTCCTAGGATACTCACATTTGTGATTGTCACACACTATAGTCTTGAACTCCAGGACTCAAGCCATCTTCCTGCCTCAGCCTCCTGAGTAGTTGGGACTGCACCCAGTTTATAGCTCAGTTTTGGAAAAAAAAAAAAAAAAACTCATCGTTAAAGCACTTACTTGATGTGGGGTTGTAGCCCTGGCTGCTCTTCATAGTCTTCTATGAGGAAAGGTAGATTTTTAGCCCAGTGGTCCTTGAAGCTTCCAGGCAGATCCACATCAATGTTGTACTCCGTAAGAGGGGTATCAAGGTGTGCATGAAGATATCGAGAATACTCTGTAGACAAAAAATGAGATCTGACACACCCAACCACTATCAAGAAACATATTTTACAGCTAGCTGCCACACAACACTCCATAACAAGCTGTTTTTCAATTATAAGAACTCTAAAAAGAGATTCTAAATTTCAGTAAGTCACAATTACTATATATGAGAGGTGACCTAACACTGATGTGAGTACCAAGGTCAATTTAAATTAGTCAATCTGGGTCTCTTTGGTTAAACTTTGACCACTTTCCCATAATCAACACTGAAGGGCTCAAAATTTTTAATTCCAGAGCCTGAGAATCCAAGTTCAGTGTTAGCTGAAGCCCAGTGCTCTGCTGACTGATAGAGTAAATAGGGATAGGATTTCATCCACAGACTGACTGCTACTTACCTGTAGAGGCACTGTAGAAGAGACCCAAGACACAGAGTACCCACCCCACCAGTTTATAATTCACAAGTCCAAGTTCTACTAAATCAGACCAGTAGGGAATTACAATTTAGGGTAAAGAGTGATGCTGCCCAATAGATAGTCCTTAATTGCCTGGCTATTGAATACTTAAAATAAGGTTAGAGTGACTGAAAAATGAATTTTAAATTCTATTTGAGTAAATTTCAACTTAAAAACTGAAACTTCATTCATTTATTGGAACAACTTGCATATATGGATCTACCTTTTCAATTTGAATTATGTAAATTAAATTCAGATCAAGTATTTGCAAGGAAAAATCCAGTTGAAATGTATTATAGAATAAAATATACAACAGATTACAAGATTTAGTACAAAACAAACAATGGCACTCTTTTAAAAAATAGAGAAGGGACTTAAAGATCAAGAGGAAGTGAAAGGAAAATTAGGCAAGGAAACAGATAAAAGAAATCACTCATGAGGAAGAATCAGCAGAAAACTCCTGGCAACATGAAAAACCAGTCCAGAACAACCCACACCACCCCGCCACGGGACCATGAGGTAGCTACTACAGAGGATTCCACCTAAAAAAATGTTAGAAATGACAGAAAGGGAATTTAGAATACAGATGATGAAAACAATGAAGGAAAAGATGAAAACAATGAAGAAAACTTCTGATAAAGTGGAAAATAACCAAAAGTAAATTCAAAAAGAGAATCAAATAAGAGATGAACGATATGAAGAATATAGACAGCATATTGCAGAGCTGAAGGAACTGAAGCAGTCAATTAGGGAACTTAAAGATGCAATAGAAAGTATCAGCAACAGATTAGACCATGCAGAAGAAAGAATCTCAGAGGTAGAAGACAAAGCTCTTGAGATAACTCAGACAGTTAAAGACGCAGAAAAGAAGAGAGAGAAAGCAGAACGTTCACTGACAGAATTATGGGACTTTATGAAGCATTCAAACATATGAGTTATAGGTATCCCAGAAGGGGAAGAATAATACCCCAGAGGAATGGAAGCCATACTAGAGAATATTGTAAATGAAAATTTCCCAAATATTACCAAAGATTCTGACACACTCCTTTCAGAGGGATTTCAGATCCCAGGTTGCCTCAACTCTAAGCTTCTCTAAGACACATTGTGATGAACCTGGCCAAAGTCAAGACAAAAGAAAAGATTCTGCAAGCTGCCAGGAGTAAGAGCCTATTCCTTTCTACAGGGGCAAATCCATCACGGAGACTGCAGACTTCTCTAATGAAACTTTCCAAGCCAGAAGACAATGGTCATCTACCTTTAATCTATTTAAACAGAACAATCTCCAGCCCAGAATTCTATATCCTGCTAAACTAAGCTTTAAAATTGACAGAGAAATCAAATCATTTACTGATATACAAACATTGAGGAAATTCACCACAACAAGACCAGCTCTACAGGAAGTACTTGAACCTGTTCTACACACTGACCATCACAATGGACCAACAGCAAAGTAGGAACTCAGAAATTAAAGGACAGAACCTAACTTCCACACTGATGCAAAAGATAAAAGCAAGCAATGGACTCTCACAAAATAAGATGAATAGAATACTACTACACTTACCAATTATCTCAATAAATGTTAATGGCTTGAATTCCCCAAGGAAGAGGCATTGATTGGCTGACTGGACTAAAAAACACAAGCCATCCATTTACTGTCCGCAGGAAACACACCTAGCTTCAAAAGACAAATTAGAACTCCAAGTTAAGGATTGGAGGACAATTTTTCAGGCAAATGAATTCAGAAGAAAAGAGGAGTTGCAATCTTATTTTCACATACGTGTGGATCTAAAGCAACTAAAGTCAAAAAAGACAACGATGGTCACTTTATATTCATCAAGGGAAAAATACAACAAGAAGACGTTTCAATTCTAAATATTTATGCACCCAATTTAAATGCTCCCAGATTCTTGAAACAGATCTTACTCAGTCTGAGAATATGATATCGGATAATACCATAATAACAGGGTACTTTTAACACTCCTCTTTCAGAGCTGGACAGATCCTCTAAACAGAAATCAAAGAAGATATAAGGGGCTTAAATGAGACCCTAGAACAACTGTGCTTGATAGAAGCATATGGAACACTTCATCCCAAAGATAAAGAATATACATTCTTCTCATAGCCCCATGGAACATTCTCCAAAATTTATCATATCCTACGAAACAAAACAAATATCAACAGAATAAAAAGAATTGAAATTTTTACCTTGTATCTTCTCAGACTGCAAGGCACTAAAGGTGGAGCTCAACTCCAACAAAAACCTTCAACCCCACACAAAGGCATGGAAATTAAACAACCTTATGCTGAATGACAGATGGGTGCAGGAAGAAATAAAACAAGAAATCATTAACTTTCTTGAGTATAACAACAATGAAGACACAAGCTGCCAAAACCTGTGGAATACTGCACTAGCAGTTTTGAGAGGAAAATTTAATGCTTTAATGCCTACATTCGAAAAATAGAAAGAGAGCACATCAACAAACTCACAAGCCACCATGCGGAATTGGAAAAAGAAGAACAATCTAAGCCGAAACCCAGCAGAAGAAAAGAAATACCCAAAATTAAATCAGAGATTAATGAAATTGAAAACAAAAGAATTATTCAGAAAATTAATGAAATAAGGAGTTGGTTGTTTGAAAAAATAAATAAAATAGATAAACCTTTGGCCAGACTAACTAGAAATAGAAAAGTAAAATCTCTAGTAACCTCAATCAGAAATTATAAAGGGGAAATTACAACTGATGCCACAGAGATACAAGAGATCATCTCTGAATACTACCAGAAACTCTATGCCCAGAAATTTGAAAATGTGAAGGAAATAGAGCAATATTTGAAATCACACCCTCTCTCTAGACTTAGCCAGGAAAAAATAGAGCTCCTGAACAGACCAATTTCAAGCACTGAGATTAAAGAAACAATAAAAACAAAAAAATGCCCTGGTCCGGATGCTTCCAACAAAAAAATGCCCTGATCCGGATGGCTTCCCACCAGAATTCTATCAATCCTTCAAGGAAGAGCTTATCCTGTACTGCAGAAATTATTCCAAAAAATTGAGGAGGAAGGAATCTTCCACTAACACATTCTACGAAGCAAACATCACCCTGGTACCAAAACGAGGAAAAGACCCAACTAAAAAGGAGAACTTCAGACCAATTTCACTAATGAATATAGATGCAAAAATTCTCAACAAAATCCTAGCCAACAGATTACAGCTTATATCAAAAAAGTCATACATCATGATCAAAAAGGTTTCATCATGCAAGGCTGATTTAACATACGCAAGTCCATAAACTTTATCCCCAGTATTAATAGAAGCAAAAACAAAGACCATATGGATCCTCTCAATAGATGCAGAAAAAGCATTCAATAAAATCCAGCATCCTTTTCTAATTAGAACACTGTAGAGTATAGGCATAGGTGGCACATTTCTAAAACGGATCGAAGCTATCTATGACAAACCCACAGCTAATATTTTACTGAATGGAGTAAAACTGAAAGCTTTTCCTCTTAGAACTGGAACCAGACAAGGTTGTCCTCTGTCACCATTACTATTCAACATAGTACTGGATGTTCTAGCCAATACAATTAGACAAGACAAGGAAATAAAGGGCATCCAAATAGGAGTAGAGGAGATCAAACTCTCCCTCTTTGCTGATGATATGATCTTATAATTACAAAATCCCATAAAACTCAATCACAACACTCCTGGAAGTCTTCAAAAAATACAGTAATGACTCAGGATATAAAATCAATGTCCATAAGTCAGTAGCCTTTGTATACGCCAATAACAGTGAAGATGAGAGGCTAATTAAGGACACAACTCTCTTCACCAGAGCTCTAAAGAAAATGAAATACCTAGGAATATACCTAACAAAGGAGATGAAGAACCTCTGTAAAGAAAATTATGAAATCCTAAAAAAGGAAATAGCAGAGGATATTAACAAATGGAAGAACATATGCTCATGGCTGGGAAGAAACAACATTGTTAAAATGTCTATACTTCCCAAAGCAATCTACCTATTCAATGCCATCCCTATTAAGATACCAACATCGTACTTTCAAGATTTGGAAAAAATGATTCTGCGTTTTATATGAAACTGGAGAAAACCCTGTATGGCTAAGGCAGTTCTTAGTAATAAAAACAAAGCCGGGGGCATCAGCATTCCAGATTTTAGGCTGTACTACTAAGCCATAGTGGTCAAGACAGCATGGTAATGGCACAAAAATAGAGACATAGACATTTGGAATCGAACAGAAAACCAGGAAATGAAACTAACATCTTACAACCACCTAATCTTTGATAAACCAAACAAGAACATACCCTGGGGGAAAGACTCCCTATTCAATAAATAGTGCTTGGAGAACTGGATGTCTACATGTAAAAGACTGAAACTGGATCCACACCTTTCTCTGCTCACAAACATTGATTCAAGATGGATGAAGGACTTAAATTTAAGGCATGAAACAATAAAAATCCTCAAAGAAAGCATAGGAAAAACACTGGAAGATATTGGCCTGGGGAAAGACTTCATGAAGTAGACTGCCATGGCAATTGCAACAACAACAAAAATAAACAAATGGGACTTCATTAAACTGAAAAGCTTCTGTATAGCTAAGGTGACAATAACCAAAGCAAAGAGACAACCTACACAATGGGAAAGGATATTTGCATATTTTGAATCAGACAAAGCTTGATAACTAGGATCTATAGAGAACTCAAATTAATCCACATGAAAAAAGCCAACAATCCCATATATCAATGGGCAAGAGACATGAATAGAACCTTCTCTAAAGAAGACAGATGAATGACTACCAACCATATGAAAAAATGCTCATCATCCCTAATTATTAGAGAAATGGAAATCAAAACCACACTGAGATATCATCTAACCCCAGTGAGAATGGCCCACATCACAAAATCTCAAAACTGCAGAGCTGGCGTGGATGTGGAGAGAAGGGAACACTTTTAGACTGCTGGTGGGACTTCAAACTAATACGTTTTTGGAAGGAAGTATGGAGAACCTTCAAAGAATTCAGGTTAGCCCTCCCATTTGATCCTGCAATCCCATTACTGGGCATCTACCCAGAAGGAAAAAAAAAATCCTTTTATCGTAAGGACACTTGCATTAGACTGTTTATCGCAGCTCAATTTACAATCGTCAAAATGTGGAAACAGTCTAAATGCCCACCAACCCAGGAATGGATTAATAAGCTGTAGTATACTATTTAATACTATTCAGCCATTTTAAAAAAAATGGGAGACTTTACAGCCTTTGTATTAACCTGGATGGAAGTGGAACACATTATTCTTAGTAAAGCATCACAAGAATGGAGAAGCATGAATCCTATGTACTCAATTTTGATACGAGGACAATTAATGACATGGTAGGGGAAGGGGAGAGGAGAGAGAGAAAGGATGGAGGGGTGGGGAAAGGAAGAGCAGAGAGAGTGAAGGAGTTGATGGGGTCCTGGCGTGTGCCACACCTTTTGGGGGGCAAGACACAATTGTAAGAGTCTCTTTACCTAACAAATGCAATCAGTGTAACCTGGTTTCTTGTACCCTCAATGAATACCTACAATAAATTAAAAAAAAAATAGAGAAGGGGTCTCACTCTGTTGTCTAGGCTGCATTTGAACTCCTGGACTCAAGCAATCCTCCCCCCTTAGGCTTCCAAGTAGCTGGGACCACCTGTGCATGCCACCAGCCTAGCTTTTTAATTATATGTTTAATATTTTGGATATACAGAGTTAGATAAAATATATTATTAAAATGAATTCCACCCATTTGATTTTTACTTTGTTAATGTGGCTACTACAAATTTAAAATTACCTATATAGCTTGTAACTTTTTTTGCTGGACAGTAATGGTACTCATAATAACAAATACCTGGGCTTTATTATAGAGAACAAAAATATCTGTCTATATGATAGAAAAAAGGTGAGACTGTGACTAACAAAAGGATTACTGAAAGATTTACTTTCTTCGTCACCTGAATTTAATTTCTCCAAAATATCTGAGAATTCTGATGTGAAGGATTGACAGTAAAAACCTCATGGGAGGTGACCTTCCTGCCCTTCCTGTATCCCTGGATGAGATGTGATGAAACATGAACATCCCAGATGGCTGTCATATTTAGTTCAAAATATATTTTTTTGACTCAAGTAAGAAAAAATTTAACTTTATAAAGAAAAAATGTAAAATGTGGAAGAAAAAGCATAAGACTGGTCTTTAGAAGATGTGGACTCCACCGTGTCCTGACACTGCCACTAACAAGGTGTCCCCAGCCTGTTTGTGAACCCACTGTCTCATATGGAAAGTAAGAGTTGAGCAAAATGACGCCTACAGCTTTGGGTATGAAAATCCGATAACCCTGTGACTTTCTGACTTACCTCGGAGATACTTCACTTTAAGATACTCTGGGCTAGCCTTCTGGCCTGGGAGAGGGTCATTTAGCATAACTTTGGTCTGTGCTTTTATCCCTTCATAAAACTGGCCCATTGCCACATGGCTGAGCCCCTTCATGTACTGGCAGACCTCATTATATGGCTCCAGCTGTAGGCACCTCTGTGACGGTAAGAGACAAAATGTTGTCAGTATCAACAGAGTTTAGGACTACTTCAAAATGCTTTATTCATTTTTTTAATTTTTATTTTTAATTGATCCATAATTATACATATGCATGAGGTACACAGTGATGTTTGATACACGCAACATGTGGTGGTCAGATCAGGGTAATTATAATTAGCACATCCATCATCTTTGACATTTCTCATTTCTTTGTGTTGGAGACATTCAATGTCCTCCTTCTAGCTACTTGACACTACACATATATGACTGTTAACTATATGAAAATATTTTATCCTTAATCTAGAACTAGAAGCCTTCCCTCCAGGTTAAATCTGACCAAATCCATGCTCTGTAAGTTAGTCCTACAGGATAAGGCAGCTGTTTTCTTCTTTTTGTTGAGTTATAAACACTATTCGTGGTCCTCCTCCTTCATTCATTTCACTCACTTTCACTGAAGAATAATCCAAGAATTCCAGTCACAGTGCTTCTCACTTATAAATGCTCACCTTAAAATTCTTCAGGGCCTCCTGTAAACTGCCGTGGTGATAGAGCATCATTCCCCGGAGCTGGAGGGTCTGTACGTGATTTTGGTTGAGCAATAGTGCCTTCTGGAAGCTCTCAGTGGCTGCTTCGAAATTCCCGAGTTCCCTAAGTGGTTAACAGTAGTTATGAACATGGTATAGATACTACTGTAAACATACAGAGTGAGCTGCCCCTAGAATCATGGGCTAGCATGGGAGGAAGACCCCTCAGCATGGCTGTGCCCTTTGTCACTTCATCACTTTATAACCTTCATGCCCAGCCTTTCCTGGATTACATTCTTAGTTCTCTAAGTTTTGCCAGCTTATAAAGTAACCACAGAGCTCTTCAAATTCTCTGGGGAAAATTAATTTATTAATTTCCAAAGGCTTATTCAAACCCCTTTCTCCAATTCATGTTGAACTCCAACCCTTAAAAAGCTACGTATAAATTTTAGTATATGGATAAAAACGTATTTTTCCTTTTTGGAAAAAAGAATATAGATTATATACAGTTTTATCATTCTCAATCAAATTCATAGCCTTAAAACTATGCTTTTTTAGTCACTAAAATTGCTCCACTTAAAATCTAGTAAATCATTACATAATTTAAAATTCTGAAAAAAGTATAGTTTAAATTATAATCATTCTAAAATAGAAACTGTTGTTACTAATCCATCTTTTTCTATATTAAGATTTTTATAAAGAAGTAACTTCATAATTTTCTATAATCAATTTTCTATGAATAATGAATATTTTTTAAAATAGAATGCCTGCTTACATTTAAACCGGACTTTAAAGGCACTTTAAAATCTGTTTTCATTCATATTCCCAATAACTCTGTGTGATAAGAAGGATAAATATCATTGCTTGAATTCCAAATAAGTCCAAACACACATTCTCTATGTTAGTGCAAGAGGGCTCCTCAAACTACCCCATCAGATAAATAAGCTCTTGAATTTAAACCTTTCTAATGCAAGTCCCTAACAAAAGGGATGTCTGACGCCACCTTTTCTATCATTTATAGCACCTTACTAGTGAGAAGCCTGAAGCTCAGAGAAGCACATACACCTGTAGGTTCAAGCCAGAACCCAGAACCAAGTCTCCTAACACCTGAATCGTAAGCCCCCTGTCATGCCATACCCCTCCTTTTCATATTGAAAGCTGGAATAGCTCTAGTTGTCAGGAAGCCACATTCTCATCACAACTTCTAATTCCTCACAGGGGTACATTGCCAATATAACTTTTCTATTCCTTTATTCTACAACTCTTCAAACCAGATCATAGTGATATAAAAACTAACCTTAATTACTATCTAAAAAGCAGCAATGGCATCTGTAACCTGGCAGTTTATAATGCCAATATTCAAAACTGTAACCCTTGAAGGTTAACATTTTCTAGACACACACACACACACACGCACTGAAGCTAATAGATAATACTTGCATCAATCATGACAGACTCTGACACATGGTTCTTTCTAGAGTCCAGAGAAGACATCAACAAGTGTAGAAACACCTATGCAATTTAAAATAACCATCCCTTGGTTAAGAAATAACATTTTTCTTTAAATACCACTATTCTGTGAGGCTACCTTGCCTTCCTATGCTTCACCCTTCCTCCTACCCTAACTATTATTATTTTACTTACCTATAGGCCTGCCCTAGACTTTTATATGCATCAATAAAATCAACTTTCTGCTTCAAGGCTTCTTTGAAGGATTCAATAGCTTCCTGTAGAAAGTATATAGAAAATTATTTCATTTACATAACTGCTAAAACTGAGTTTCACTTAAATCACTAAGAAATTTAAATATATATTATATATGATCTCTGATAGATTTTTTTTTAAATAGGAGGACTCAAAACTGCAGTAAAAACTGCAATAAACTATGCATCTGAAGGATTTAATGTGGTAGTAAACAACTGCATTATTATGAAAAATAAGGAAGATGTAAGTTTCTTTTAAAATGGGAAATCAGCTTCCCATTTTATGTACTTCATTCCTATCTACTTCATTAGGAGTTTGAACTAATGATAACACCTTCATATTTACATCATTTCTTAATTAATAAAGGCTCCCCAGACCAAACGTAAGCCCAGTAGCTGAGAGAAATAGTTCAAAATGATCATAACTGGCAGCATTTGAAATTGAACCAATAAAAGAGACAAAGATAAAGCCCAATGTAAAACTGTTTACAGAGCAATGAAAAAGGCCCCCAGATTGGTTATCTGAAGGATTCCCATAATCTACAAGGAAAAAAATAAGAAAAACAAAATAAAACAAAAACTGTAAGGCTGAGGGCATTTGGGGCAGAGCCTAATACCAGGTCTGTGACTGAGGAGCTGGGAACTGCCATGCAGGCCCTATACTTTGGGAAGCTGCCCTTGGAAATGCAGGGTGTACCTGGATACTACCTAACACTTTGTGAACACTATAAATAAAATCTACCATTTTGTTTAAGAATGACCTACCTAGGCTTAAACCAATATTAAATGTACTTTTCACTATGATTTAATTATTTACTATAATAAAAAATTATGAAGACCTTTCATACTTTCCCCAAGGAAAAGACATATTTTAACTGAAGTTCATCCCTACAAAGTACTAATATCATGATGTCTAGCAGCTTTAATGAAAAAGACTTGACTGTAGATAATTTCAGATCTGCTTAAATAATTCATAGGAGAAAACTACCAAAGATGTCCCCTGCCTTGCACATGGTAGGCACTCAATAAATATTTAATGATTTGAGAGGCATACAAAATAGTTTTGCAAAAGCAGTAGCACAGTCCTAATTTTCTTCAAAATGTCATTCATTTTCTTGATTTTCCATGGGACAGACAGCAGGGTAAGAGAGGCTGGCTTTCAAACTCTTCAAAGACAGCAATGGGGACAACCACCTACTCATTAAAAGGTTCCTGCTGAATATCTACTGTTTGGTAGAAAGGTAAGAATGGATATATTTCAACATTTAAGAAATGTTAAAGACCACGTTTAATTAGGGTTCCTGCCATGGCATGGCCTTGATCTTTTAGGATTTTTACAACTGTATTCTTAACTTAACAAACATGTATTGAGTGCCTATTATGTGCCAGGGACAGTGTGAGGTACAGGGGATACACAGATGAGCAAGTCATTATCTCTGTCCTCTCCAGACGCACAGTCTAGTTAGAAAGCCAATTGTGTAGCCGGGATATTAGGATACAGACTAAGAGCTCTGGTAGAGATATACACAAGTCTCTGGGAATAGAGAGAAAGAAACCACTAACTGAGCCTGGGGATACCAGAAGAGGCTGCAGGGAGGAAGTGACAACTCAGCTGGGCCTTAGAGAATGAAAAGGAATGTGGTGAAGAAAGAGGGCACTATGGAGAGGGAAGCAGTGTTGTGCAGTGTAACGCAGAGCACTCAGAGAGAGAGGAAAGCTCCGCGGGGCAGGAGTGCAAGGTATGTGGGTGGGGCGGGGGAGAGGGAGAAGATGGGACCAGGCTAGTGTGGTCAGCTTGGGCCAGAGCAGAGGGGACCCGGGCTAAGCTCTGCAGTCTGAGCATAACCTGAGCAGTGAGCGCTGGGGGGCTTTAGCACGTATGCGGCCCCAGAAATGGACTTTTCAGAGATGATTACAGCTACCAGGAACAGAGGAGACAGACTAGGGAGGGAAAATAATGGGCACAGGGAGCTCAATTAGGAGGCTGCTGCAGTAGTCCAGGAAAGAGATAATGAAAGCTCACATTGAGAGGGTGTCTCCACAAGAGAAAAGAAGGGTCAAATTCAGGAGATTTTTTTAAAGGCCAACTAAGACAGAACGTGGTGGCTGTCTGGGTATGCAGGCAAGGGAGAAGAAGGGGTGGGAAGCTTTAAGCTGAAGAGCCTGGGTAGACAGCAAGAGAGCTAACTAGCATAAGGAAGGACAGGAGAGAGGACAGCTGCAGGTGAGGACAGGGTGAGGCGGGGGACGATGTGTCCAGTGGGGCATGTGGAGTCTGGAGTGTTTGTGGACATCTGGTGGAGACGCCCAGGAGGCTGCCCCCTCCACTTACAGCATGCTCGGACGCCACAGTTCTTCAAAGTCTGATCTCTCTTCAGCTTTTAAGAGTCTTTGGTTTCAGGGTTCCTGTCTAATCACTGCACAGCTCTCTACCTCATTCTGCCAAAGAGGGGACATAGCAGAATCAAGATTTTAAGCCATTGGGAACAAAGAAACTATGTTTGAATGAATCAATCTCTTAAGCATATGAACTAGCTCTGAACTCATTTGCTTGGCAAATGCATCTACACCACTGTCAGACCCCATAGTTCTTACTAAGTGTGTGACCAACACTCTAGAGCTGTTCATTTCAACTAAGAAAACACTCTCAGATAACTCTCAAAGTGAAGGCTGATAAAAACAGGTGCTTACAACACGCCTATTTTTAAAGTTTTTAAACATGCTTACAACACAGATAAAACAGATGGAATCTAGTAGGAAAGGTTTTGCTATTATTTCCCTAGGAAAATTCAAAATATCTGATTCAGCCAGTGAATTCAACAATTGTGAAATGTGTAACATAATATTGCCTAAGATACTTCTAATGTATTGTACCACAAAGTAAATAAGTAATCACGTACTTAATTTCTACACTGCTATTGGCTTGGAGATACCACCTTTAGGACATGAAGATGGCTCAGACTCACTGGTTCACTTAATACGTACTTTACGGTGAACAAGACAAATAGAAATATCTGGACTAGGTTCATTCATTGATCCAGCCACTTCACTACTGACTCCGTTTTCCAATCTGTTAACGGGGCACCCTCTGCTCCTTCTATACCTCCTGGGGGTGCTGCTGGGATGAATGAAACAATGAGTAAACCACTCTGAGCATCTCAGACAGCAGATCCATAAAAATGCAAAGAAAGAGACCCCTCTACAGTATGTGTTGGTGCAGTGCTCATGAGCACAGTGGAAAAGGAGACAGAGCCAAGGAACTTGGGACACTGGTCACCGAGGGGCTTCTAATGTTCAGAAAGTGAAAGCATTTGTTCTAGTCTCTCATTGTGCAGATCTAGAATAAACCAAACTGAATTTTAGTCCTTGTACGATTTGTAGTTAGTATCACTATTACAACTCTTTTCTAAAAAATGCTCATTTCTAAATGACCCAAAGAGCCCTGCCCACATCCTTAAACTTGGCTTTATAGTAACAAAGTCAAAAGTGACATTTGTTTAATTTAAAAAATATTTTTAACCTCTTGATACTAATAGGTCGTTTTTTTCTTTTTTTTTTAACACTTCTAATCTTTTTCTGCTACATGAGATATTTAAGGGATCTACACTGAGTAGAGTGCTATGGTTCTGAAATTTTTTATTTAAGGTGACTATAAGAGAAGATGAGAAGAACTGAGGGCAGATTCAAAATGAACTGGAAAAGCCCTTTTGGCAGCTGCTCAGAGCACGTTGTAAGAAACTGCTTTCAAAGCCCATGACTGCCAGGCCAAAGCTGGAAGGAGAGAGACAAATGGACGGTCATCCTCTGTGTACTTGCTAAAAGGTCGTGAGACGCAAGGAAAAGAATCTGCAATACTCTCTGGTTTGGTTTTTAGTGGGATGGGAGTTACTCTTTTAGAATCTACACAACTTAAATTTTCACAGATAAGATCATCTGTTTACAGCTTACAAAGTACTTTTTCACATATTTTATTTAATCCTCACATCACTTCAAGAGGCAGGCAGAACTGTTGCTACCTTTTAGGTGTGGAAGGAGAAGCTAAGAGTCTAGGTAACTTGTCCCTGGTGCAGTCAATAAGGCTCAGAGGGAGGGCTCAAATCAAGATCTCCCAATGCCAAATTCAATGCTCTGCTCTTGAAATTCTTTTATCCCGCTAATATTGAGCACTATGTGACAGGCACCATCCTTAACACTGAAGATTTATAACATATATCAGAGTCTCAAACTCCTCTGAGCCATTTTCAATAATAAAATGCCTGTGCTTTCTGCCAGGATACATTTCCTCGCCTTATGCTACAGAAACTGCACAGCTTTCCACCTTCTGGTCTGTCCCACCTACTCTGTGAAGGCACTCTTGGTCTCTCAGAATGACCTATGTCCCAGTTGTGTGAGCTGACTGTACTCACTTCTTAGGCCAGTCTGTCCTCAGTAAGTGGCCTGGATGTGTCCTCTAGACAGCATCTACTGAGAGCCAAGCCTTGGTGGCCCTGAATAGGCCTGGGTGAGAGCCGGCACCCCATGCAGCTTCTGGTGGGGCTGCAGCACCCGGCTCATGGCACAAGCCTGCTGCAGAGCAGGTTCTCACAGAGACCCAGGGAACGCGGTACATGTGCCAGGGCAGGGGAGGACAGGCTGGAGGCAGCATTCTGCCCCACACTCTCAATTAGTTAGACAGCTTTCCTGATTCCCTTTCCCTTCCCAACTGGCAGGCAATTCTTCAAGCAACTATAATACTATCAATCTCAGAAGTGCCTTCCAACCTGCTCCTGCGGTCTCCTGAGGAGCTTGGTCAAGTCTCATTCCCTCCAACCTATCCACGTTGCCTGGACAGCTTCTCCGTCTCTCTTCTCCTCAGGCACTACACTATCAGAATTTACCTCCTAAATCACAGATTTGGTCTCAACCATGTAGCTCCTCTGGACCTACACATTAAAGTCGAAATGCTCAGCACAGAACTCTAGACTGAGGACCTGGAACTCACCCAACGTGCCAGCCTCGCCTCCCCTGAATGCTCACCTGACTATGTGCCAGTCCATGAACTGGCCGCATTTCCACCTTCCCTCGTCATCACACCTCAAGGGCCTTTCTTCCTCCACCTCTACCACCTCTACCTCTACTCCTGCTCAGCCGTCAGGGTCAAAGTCCATTTGTTCTTCAGAACTTTCTCTAACTCTGAAGTTCAAATTCATCTTTCTTATTTATGTTTCCAAGGCACTTTGCTTTTATTGCTTTTTTGAGTGCAGTTAGCATGTGAAAAATTATATGTGTGTGTGGGGGGAACTTTGTAAACTGTATTCTCCTTTATACTAAGCTTTTATTCTCTCCCTTCCTTTGCCTTCCCCAAGAGCCTAGCAAATAGTAGGGGCTCAATAAATATGTTGATTCAAACTACTTTCTAAAATAGACCAGTTAGACACTTGAGACCTTATTTTACAACATCATCCCACCAAACTCCTCCCTCCCCTAAAAGAGAAGCAGAGTCACCACACAGCACCCATCATGCACACCAGGTTCACCTTCAGAAGTCCTCTGTGAAAGAAAGTTAGACCTTTGTACAGCATAGCTATGGGCTGGTTTTTGTTCAGTTCTAAGGACTGCTGAAAGTCTTCATGGGCTGTTGCATAGTCCTACAAAAAAGAGAGTGGGGAAAAAAATAAAATAGTACTCATTAGATATTTGAACATTTCCTACTTTGAATTGATAGAGAAAAAGAAAAACCCGATTTATCCTGTGTCTTTTTTGGCTTTAAAGGAAATTTCATAACCATAAAACATTCATTGAATACTTATAATACTGATTGAAATGGTTGGTTTTCTTAAGATATTGATCATGAGGAAAACTCACAAGCTCTAAGTAGTTTGCCTCAACTACAAAAAAGAATAAAAGAATACTGTTTCCCCGAAAATAAGACAGTGTCTTATTTTAAGGTGTGCTCCCAAAGATGCGCTAGGTCTTATTTTCAGGGGACATCTTATCTTTCCTGTAAGTAGGTCTTATTTTCGGAGGATGTCTTATTTTCGGGAAAACAGGGTATTATTTCAAATACTATTAAAGTGATCATCTGTCACAGAACCTTCTGGCACTAGTGTTTTATCATACTGTATGCTTCCAAAATAATTATGCCAGAGATCAACCTTAAAATGTATTATGCTAAGATTTTTTTCATATATTTTCTTTTGTAACAGAAAATTGTTATCAAAAGTATTATAGACCCACAAAGATAACTGCAGCAATCATAAATATCAGAATTCCATTGTTATGACAAAAGATAAACTTGTGAGATGTGGGTCACTTACACAGAAAAGCTACAGCCTTAAACGTTAGTTCAGCTTGTAATTCTTGGGCTGTGATACCCAAAGAAATTCAAATTCTATCTTTAAGCTTAATAACGGCATTGATAACATATACCTGCTTCCCTATGCTGACATTTGCAAGAAAAGCTGACGTACAATCTGTGAAACAAATTTCTCTTCTGTTTCTCTCTCTTTTCTTCTTTTTTTAAGACGCCAGTCCAGAATGAGTTACTGCTGACAGCTCAGAGAAAAATGTTTCTGGCACTTCTCCACTGGGTTTAATTTCAGCTACAAAAGATCGTTTTATAACTGTCTTGTAGCACAGACTTATTACTAAGCAGCCCCCCCAAAAATCTATTAAACAGCAGCATTTTGAGGTCAAGAGGAAAGTGAAATCTTTGTTGTCACGAAAGGAAATGTTTCAACATGAAGATGCCTCACCTCTGATATGAAGTACAGGGTCCCTCGGTGTCTGTACAGCCGAGCTGAAGGCTGAAGTTGAATAGCTTTAGTGAGATCATTCACTGCTTCGTTAATGCGACCCAGAGGGGATAGAATCTAGGATCCAAAACGTGTCATCAGGAAAAGTTTCAAAGTTACCAAATTTCATTGGTAGTCAAAAACTACCAATGTTTTTGACTTTCCAGTTCCACTTCACCACACTCCACTCATAAAATTATTCTCCCAGCAGGCTGCAATGCCTTACCCATGTATCATGAAATAGGGCTCAAAGTCAATGAGTGAGGTGCTATTTAAGTCCTCTGTCCAGTCAAGGGGGAGGCTGGCCAACTGGACCTTCAGCAGCTTCCTGCCACTATTTCACATTCTAGATTATGAAAGGTATAGCTCTTCTGGAAATGTCATTTTTTTCTTGACCTATTCATTTATCTTTCAAATCAAAATTTGGCATAATGATGTCAAAATTAATCAGAATGATAACTTTGAACCATTAAAGGAGACAAATTAATAGAAAAAATTAGCCGAGTATGATGGCAGGCACCTATAGTCCCAAACTCAGGAGGCTGAGACAGGGAAATTACTTGAGCCCAGTCTGGCTATGATGACACTGTTGTATTCCAGCCAAGGTGAAAGAGTGGGACTCTGTCTCAGAAAAAAGAAAAAAAAAAAAAAAAAGATACATCCCTGAACACATTTTGAATCCTTCATGGTCAGAAGAGCTGAATGACAGTGTCTAAGATTTCAGGTGCTCTGAGAGCCCTTTTATGTTAACATTTCTCAGCTAATCAGTTATGATCTGCAAAGTAGGAGGAAACATTTATGCAAGCCTATTTAGAACAGCTCTTTTGAGCCAGCGATCAGTGTGTTCAGGCAGTAGGACAATGCAGAAGACAGATCAGAATGTGAAAGTAAACCAAAACAACACAAGAAAACCCAAAATAGGTTTGAGTATTCATGCAATTAAGCCCACTTTATCCTGAACAAATGTCCTAAAGTTAGGGTTTATTTTGTTCTTATTATACAGGTTATTTCCATAAGTTTTACAAACTGATTTCCTATTCTGCAGGAGTTTAAAACCAGCAAGAAAAGATTCAGACAGGCCCATCCCAGTAGGAAGAATGACATCTCAGAAAGAGGAAAGAAATGAAACATAAGCCTAAGAATCCAAAGAGCACTGTGGGCGAGGGTTATATTTTGGAAGGAAAAAAATCTCGAGTTTATTATCCACTGGATGCATAATTGAGTTATCATACCTTAGCACAATAATATGCATGATAAAGAGTTACTAAAAAGGGTTAAATTATGCTCATTAAATGCAGACTACTTCAGAAAGAAAGAAAAGTAAAATAGTTCTCATAACTTTTAACATATGTAAATAATATGTTGTAATTTAGCTGGAAAAGTCACTATGAAGTAACATTATTGCCCAATAATACCAGAAAAGGAGAATATTACTATATATTTTTAAAATAACTGAGAATTGTTTTTTGAATTACCAATACCTTTTTGGGATAAACCATTAGCTTTTTATTAGATATGCAAATTTAAAAAATCTGTTAAAAAAATCTCAGCACACTTAAATTCATGATTTATCATATTTTAAAGTAATAACAGAGTAATTAAGGGAAAAAGCATCAGTACCCTCTCCCAGGAGCAGCTCACCAAATTCAACACCAACTACTAAACACCAGCAAGAGCCTGATGTGAGGATGAGCAAACCGAAGTCACTTAGCCCTTGGGATTGTAATTCAAAATAGATAAGATGAATTACATCATTAATTGAGGAAGATTTTATTTACAAGCCAAATCCCCAACAAAACATAAAATTCACTTTAAGAGACTAAACTATAAGATGCTGTAATTTTGAAACAACAACATTGCCAATATGGTTTTTAAATTACTAAATACTTTACACTTTCGTAAAGTTTTCTCTCACAAAAGTGACTTTTTTCTTTAGTTCAACTATGAAATCATGCCATATCAGATCATGAAAAATTAAATTTTATTCAGTTTGAGTATTTTAATAAACACCAAACCTGGATAGTTTATTATTTTAAGAAAACAATAAAACAAATACATTGCACATAAAACCATTAAAAGGAGTGCCTTTGCAAATACGCTTTTCTTTGCTTTGAACACTCTACTCCACTGTGTCCCCCACATCACAGCACTTGACCAGCTCTTGCCTCACCTCCTCTGATCGTCTCAACAACACTCCCACCTGCTTCTCTGGCAGAGGAACCTCCTCCGAGGGTCAGGTGGCATCTTCACATTATCTGTCTCTACCTCAAGTCCCAAGTTCCTTTAAAGCAGTGGTTCTCAACCTTCCTAAGGTCATGACCCTTTAATACAGTTCCTGTGGGTCCTGAGAACCACTGCTTTAAAGCCTTCTTATAATCATCCTTTCCTGGTCTATGTAGATAGGTTTATCTTATAAGAATTATATGTAAGTGCGTATACACACACACACACACACACACACATACACTAGAAAGAAAGCTTCCAAGAAAGCTACCAATTTATTACATTAAATCTTACTAAGGTATGTCACATATACAATCATGTGTGATATATTTTTCAGTGCATATCGATAGCAGTAGTATGTGTCATAACTGCATATTTTAATGCTAAATATTATTCTTATATGTTAGATCAGGAGTTATTTGTCCATAGTTTTCTAGTAATTTCAAACATGCTTAAAGGCATTAAGTATCTATGCAGGGAAAACACAAGGAGCATAAGGGAGCATTAAAATGTACAATAAAATAATAGAAAAAAATCTGAGATTGAACTAATCCAGTAACAACAGAGGGAAAAAGAAAACCACACTCACTTCTGCTCGCTGCTCAAATACCTCTGGACGATCTGGTTCCAAGGTAATTACTCGGCTCAGTTCGAACAGAGCAAGCTCAGCATTCTTAATGTCCTTGAAAAGGCATCAGCTTAGTATGAGACACGCTGTTACTCAAAACCAGGTTGAAAAGATTTTCTGAAAAAACTGATAATTTAGTAGTGATATAACCAATTATTTAGAAATAAATATGGACTTGCTTTCAGTGTAAGGTATGTGTCAAGTTAAATCAGTCAGGAAACCATGATCATTTAACTGACTCAAGTCTACCTACCCATCAATAGCATACTGGCCCTGGACTCCCTGTCACAAGTTGCACAGATGCAGGAGGTTACTCAAATTTAATCTATTTAAATATTCAATCAACGAATGTCAAGGATGAGTGAGTGGACACCAGCACATGAAAGGACACTGACCAGTGGCAGTGGGGGACAGAAATGGGCACGTCACTGTCAGGCCAAGGCCATAAGCCTAGACACCTACATCTATGAAGTCTAGGTTAATGTTCTCTTTAACATTTTCATGTTACTTCTACATTAAAAGTGCACATGTAACTTTTTTTTTTTTTTTGGTAGAGACAGAGTCTCACTTTATTGCCCTCAGTAGAGTGCCATGGCATCACACAGCTCACAGCAACCCCCAACTCCTGGGCTGAAGCGATTCTCTTGCCTCAGCCTCCCGAGTAGCTGGGACTACAGGCGCCCGCCACAACGCCCAGCTATTTTTTGGTTTGCAGTTCAGCCGGGGCCGGGTTTGAACCCACCACCCTCAGCGCCCTACCGACTGAGCCACAGGTGCCGCCACATGTAACTTTTTATTAATGATACAAGAAAATTTCAAGTTGATATATAATTTTAAAAGATGATGACGTGAAAGCTGCAGCTTTTCTCTGAACTTGACTAGCACAACTAGCACAAAAAGGAACAACTTGACTAGCTGCAGCTTTTCTCTGAACTTGACTAGCACAACTTGACTAGCACAACTTTTCTCTGAACTTGACTAGCACAACATTGATGCTGTTAAGTACTGTAGTATTGTTTCCTTCCTAAACACGTCCATTTGATTTCATTCTCAGCTCTGTCTCAGAAGTATACAAAAACTTATACAATTTTTCCAATAGGTCAGTACTAGGTTAGTGTAATATCTTTAATCTTAATATTTTAATCAATTTCAATTAAAATTTTAATAAGCTAATAAAATTTTTATATGATTTTAATGTTTTAAATGAAAAAGTTACATAAATGATATTTCTCTCTCGAAGCACAATTTCACATGACTATTATACAATGAGATAATAGAAAAAGTTTGTGTATGATGTTCTAGACTAAAAATTTGGAAAACATTTCATGATTTACTATATAATGTCAGGAAAGTCTCCAATTTCATAATGTGGGGCCTTTTACCATAATCTTCCTCTTGCCTTCCCCAGAGAAATTAGGAGAATAATTTGATTGCACCTACATAGATAGTACAACTACATTATGTATAAAATATAACAAATAAAAGTAAAGTTTACACACTAAAACCCTCCAAAACTTTGGTTTCATTCAACTCTTAACAATTGTGAAAGAAACACCAATTCTAAGCCCTACCACATATTGATGCCCTCTCTGCTTTGATCACTGACCACTTCCTAGGAACACAGTCAGATCTTAGGCTTTTCTTGATCTATGTCCAGTTCATCAACACTGACTTCAGAAGACCTGGGTGGAAATCCCCAGTCCACCACTTACTAGCCATTGCATCTTAGAACACTGCCCTTTTCTTATCTGTGAACTGGAGTGAGCCTTCAGTGAGAATAAGTGGTTCCAGAGGAACCCTGTTCCGGGTTGGGTTGTGCAGGCGCTACGGCAATTGTAACTATTACATACTCACATGTAGTCCCTTCTTTCCATAGGCTATCCCTCGGCCATAAATTGCACTAACCAGATCAGGCTCCTCCTAGTCAGACCAAAACAAAAACACGTCAAAAACTATAAATAAACAAACAAAAAAAAATCAGTTTCTGCTAAAACATGTTAATGCCACAGTGACAGCTCTACTTCTTTATGCTACAATCACTCCCCGCAGTTTCCAACCTAAATAAAAGCTCATTTGAATGACATGTGATAAGAGTTTTGCATTGAAAAAATCATCATAATGAGAGGGAAAGGGAACCATCTTACTGGGCACTGGGCTAATTTCTTTCACTGTTATCTGATTCAAAATGTGAACCTCTCAACAACTCTCTGATTAGCAGCATCCGCACTCAGCTCTTACAAAGGAGAAAAAGGAGGCTTAAAGGTGTAAAGAGATGTGATAAAGGGTTGGATAATGCCTCTTACTATCACATATCTATGAAATAATCTGAAAAGGAAGGAACCCCTCAATGCCCTCATTGTAAGGAGAAATGAGCCTGGTCCAAATCCACAGGAGATTAATCCAACCCTGTATACTAGAACCTGCTCCCCACTCGACCCCATAAGCCTGCAGGGCTAGATGAAACACCTACCAGGCCCAAGGATGAGGCATCTGCTGTCCTAGTCACTGAGGCCTTACACAAAGGTTTGGGACATGAACTGTCCCATTTGGGAAGTGAATGAAATACCGCTGGTCTAAATTTAGCCTCAACAATTTTTACTTCCTTTCTGACTCCTTTGCTATACATTTAAGAAAAAGGAACAACAGCCAATTATGGCTCTAAGGTCCTGAGAGGAAGCCTTGGTACTGGCTGAGGAATTTAACAGCAGTGAGCCAGACTAAGTTTCTGATAGACGAATCTCCTGTTCAGTTTCAAATCTGCAATGGTACATGCCAGTACTATAGAAAAACAGCACATCAACTTCAATGAGGAGGAGATGGAAAAAATGAAGAAGACACCACATGTTAAAATATTTTTTAAAAGGCTACTTGAGGAGGAGGTACATTTATATCCAGCAGCAAAGTGACACACCCCCACAGCAGCCCAGGTAACTGACTGCCTGACATGATTATAAAAAGCTACAAAATCAAAGTAAACAGTTTCAAGGTTCTAGCTTCTCTTGAAACAACAAGAGATCCAACAAATTCCTAGTTCCCTGTATTCTAAGTTAAAAAAAAAAATCTAACAAAGACATGCCCACATTTTGGCAATCTCACCTGGCAATAAATAAACAGCTCCAGGGGCAGAGACGAGATGGCTGACCGAAGCCAGCTTTTCACAGAGAATCCCGTCCAGAAGGAGAGTTAAAGGACAGAAATTTAGCAAGTAACCTGGTGGATTAGAGTTGCACCAAGAGAGAAGGTTGAAGAATGCACATCAACCCCACTGAGGCGAGCTGGAATCCCCAAAAATACAAACAAAAGGGACAAAATCCATCACCAAAAGGACAGGAGACCCTCTCCCCAATGAGAACGGCTTGGAGTGCCCCACAAACAAACGAACAGACTTCAAAGGGCCTCCCAATACACTCCACGGGAGAGACCATCTAAAACCCGGACCTACCTCCCCTACTAGGGTGCCATGGCATTCATATGCCAGGCATAAAACTGTATAAAACTGTACATATTCTCTACCTCCAACTCTGAGCTCCCAGCACTGCCTTCCACTCTCACTCTGAGGTCTGGAGGCCTGTTCCCCAGGACTCCAGATTCTTGGGTAATTTCTTGAGGGCTGTGGACAGGGCCTAAACTGCAGCTGGTCAGTGCTGACTCTGCGGAACGGGAGTGAGGAGAGGATGGTTGCCTGAGAGGGAATCACACCGGAGCAGCGGTGCCCCGAGGCGCAGAGCAGCAGCCATCTTTTGGCAATAATAAGGCACACTCCTGGATATTTAGAAACCACACCCCCTGTCTCCCTGGGCAGCAAGAGGAGGCTGGGCATCTACTCAGGTGGAAACCACCACGGAACAGATCTGGGACGGAAACGCAGGCGCTGTGAGTAATGGGTTTGCCTCAGGCGGTACAGGCCTGGGTGGAGTGCGAGGAATAGAAACGCACACGCAGAGCCAGGAAGTTTGCAGGTGGGGCAGACCCAGAGGAATGCTTTACTGAGCCTAAGACGCACCTGGCCCGCAGGGGATCGTCAGCCTATAGACAAAGGAAGACAGGAGGCTAGAACTGAAAGCTAACTGGATACAAAACTGCAGGAACAAAGACAGGGCCTGAAACCCAGGCTCTGGGAACTCAAAACAGCTTCTCTTCTGCAGGGGAATTTAGCAAAGACAAAAACAAATTCCTGCAAAGTTGTTCTGTTCTGTTCTGTCAGTAACATCAATCAGGGGTGGGGCTGGAACTGAGTGAACACCCCCCCAGCCTCCATCAAGCGCCCGAGGTTGTCAGGCCTTACCTCCCCCTGCTAGACAGAGGCAGAGCGCAGCAGCCTGGCTGAGCAGAAATAAGTTTCCTTGTGATTCAGGAAGGTGCAAACCCCTGGAGTATCTGTTCACTACAGGCAACTGGGTCACAGCCCTGCGGGGAATATCAGTGACTGGGTGTGACAGAGGTGCAAGATGGGGAAGGAGGCATCAACCTTCCCAGACTGATCTATTTGCTGGGTGGCTCCTCCTGACTCCACGGAGCACTGGAGCAAGCCATATCTGAGTAGTCACAAGACCCCTGCGATCCAGTTGCCAGAGACCTTTTAAACTCTCCCACCTGAGACAGGTGCTGACTGAGACAATTTATTTGGACCTTTGGAACTGAGTCAATCGCACGAGGACTATTCACGTGGTGCTCTGGGTGTGTGGCTGTAGAAAGGTTTGATTTTCCTTTTCCAATTGTTGCCTGTGGGAAGCGGGTTGACTTAATTTCTCCACAGCAGAGACTTCAACCCAGAGTAACTGTTTCACTAGGGTCCAACAGAGACCAGCTGAAAACAAGACAGAACCATTTAGCCCCAGCACACTAAACAGGTCCCCAGTTTCTCAGGCCATTCCACTCTATGGGTCCTCGACAAAGCTCCAGGGGAAAAATCAAACAGTATAAAACAATCATGTGGCGGAACCAGCGGGAAAACACTGGTAACATGAATAACCAGAAGAGATCAACTCACCCAAGGAAAGATATGGCAGATGTAACTAAAGACCCCATTCATAAACAGCTGGCCGAGATGTCTGAAATCAAATTCAGAATTTGGATAGCAAACAAGATTAATAGAATGGAGGAAAATTTGGAATTACAAATTTGAGGAGTAATTCAAAAGTCAGAATTAGAAATTTGAGGAGAAATTTAAAAGTTATCTCAAGAATTTAAAGACAAAACCACCAAAGATTTTGATGTGGTGAAGCCTGAATTTACAGCCCTCAAAGATCTGAAAAATACACTAGAATCCCTCAGTAACAGAGTGGAGCAAGCAGAAGAAAGGATTTCTGACACTGAAGACAGAGCCTTTGAATGCTCCCAAACTCTCAAAGAAGAAGAGAAATGGAGAGCAAAAACGGATCATTCTCTCAGAGAGCTCTGGGATAATGCAAAGAAGGCTAGTATCTGCCTCATAGGAATCCCTGAAAGTGTTGAAGTGGCAACGCAAGGCACAGAGGCCCTTCTCCATGAAATTATGAAAGAGAATTTTCCACACATGCCAAGAGATTCTGAAATTCAGATAGCAGACACTTTCAGAACCACAGCACGACTCTATCCGAATAAGACATACCCCAGGCATATCATAATTAACTTCACTAAAGTTAATATGAAGGAGAAAATTCTGAAAGCAGCCACATGTAAGAAATCCATTAGCTACAAAGGGAAGAATATTAGAATGACTACAGATCTCTCTGCTGAAACTTTTCAGGCCAGAAGAGGCTAGTCATCGACTTTTAATCTCCTAAAGCAAAATAACTTTCAACCCCAGATCCTGTATACAGCTAAACTGAGTTTCATTTATGATGGAGAAATTAAATACTTTAATAACATTCATATGGTGAAGAAATTTGTCATAACCAAACCAGCTCTTCAGGATATTCTCAGACAAACCCCAATCCTCTACCACAAAAGTAAACTCACTCAGAAACTTTTGATCAAACTCCAATTTCCACAGTGGTGAAAGGATTAAAAATGTCCACTGGACTTTTGAAAAACTTGAAACCCATCATACCTTAAAAGAAAAATATAGACTCAGGGTGAAAGGATGGTTAGCCGTATTTCAGGCAAATGGTAATCAGAAAAAAGCAGGTGTTCTAATTCTATTTGCAGATACAATAGGCTTTAAACCAACAAAACTAAGGAAGGGTAAGAATGGTCACTTCATATTTGTTAAGGGTAATACTCAATATGATGAAATTTCAATTATTAATACCTATGCACCCAACCAGAATACACCTCAATTTATAAGACAAACTCTTAACAGACATGAGCAAATTGATTTCCTCCAGCTCCATAATAGTCGGAGATTTCAACACTCCTTTGGCAGTGTTGTATCGATCTTCCAATAAGAAGCTAAGAAAAGACATTTTAGATTTAAACCTAACCATCCAACATTTGGATTTAACAGACATCTACAAAACATTTCATCCCAACAAAACTGAATACACATACTTCACGTCAGCCCAAGGAACATACTCCAACATCAATCACATCTTAGGTCACAAGTCTAACCTCAGTAAATTTAAAGGAAGAAAAATTATTCCTTCCATCTTCTCAGACCACCATGAAATAAAAGTTGAACTCGGTAACAACAGGAATCTGCATACTCATACAAAAACATGGAAGTAAAATAACCTTATGCTGAATGATAGCTGGGTCAGAGATGAGATTATGAAAAATTGCTAAATTTTTGGAACAAAACGACAATGAAGGCACGAATTATCGGAACCTCTAGGATACCGAAAAGGCAGTCCTAAGAGGGAAATTTATAGCACTGCAAGACTTCCTCAGGAGAACTGAAAGAGAGGAAGTTAACAACTTAATGAGACATCTCAAGCAACTGGAAAAGGAAGAACATTCCAACCCCAAACCCAGTAGAAGAAAAGAAATAACCAAAATTAGAGCAGAATTCAATGAAATTGAAAACAAAAGAATTATACAACAGATCAATAAA